>NC_142289.1:6110376-7310376 GCF_965620075.1 Prunus avium
CGACATACAAATAAGTCAATGATATAGTCAAGAAAAACAGAGGGAGCGGGTTAGAGTAGGAGTGACAGAGGGAGGGTGGGAGAGAGAAGAGAAACAGAGTGTGTGTGTGTGTGTGTGTGTTTTGATAAATAAGTAAACAAAGAATCCTAAATCAAAATATATTAAGTAGTATCATAATATATTTTCCTTCTGAGTCCTATTAAGGAGCTGTAGATACTACTCCATATATTTTCATTTAGGATTCATTGTTCACTTATTTTGATCTCACAGTTTATGATCCTCAACCACCTGAAAGATAAGACCATCTGCATCATGTGAAAGCCTTGGAATAAATTCCTTCAAAAGTTTGGTTACTGTGGAGAGCAACCAAAAATCCTTCCTCCTCACCTGATAAACATACTGAGAGAATTAATCCCGGCAGAATAGCAAACAGTGGAATGAAGTTCAAGATCAGAACCCAGAGTCATTTATACATACCCTGAATGGTTCTAAGTCATATCTATAGTAGGGATTCCTACTTTGGTAAATATTGTGGCGCTCATGATTCCGAGGTTCGATGACTTCTTTCTCAAGCATCTTCCACCGTTCATAAAAAGGCCGCTGCAACAACTCTAGAATATTAGATCCATAAAATGGGTAGCTTAATATTGCAGAAAAGATCAGGAATAAAAATTGTAACCAAATTTGATAAAAGTTCCAAAAAAAGCAAACGTAAGTGGCACAACAATCAGGCCAAAGTCTGACAAATGATCTCAAAATACTGTTGAGTGGCGCTTTTCCAAATAAAGAAATAAAAATATACACACACACACACGTATATATAGTTGAGCAGTGAACTGCACAACCATATAGCATATACCATGTGGTTATTAATATAAGAGCAAGATCTTAAATTCTGAAGTTCGTCCAACAAAAGTTAATGAAGTAGATAGCCCAGGGGAAAAGGCACAGAAAAAGGGCAAACTAACCTCTATGATAGGAACATGGTTGATTGCCATCATATCATAAATGAGGTATCTTCTCTCCTGCTTCTGTGAATCAGGCACTGTATCAATGATCATCTCACCATCCAGTAACGTGTAGTGGTGGGTCTTCTCAGCTAAACCCTTACAAGCCAAAAAAAAAAAAAAGGTCATTCTAACTTGTGAAGGATGCTCGACATGTAATGTTCCCCATATCATCAACCTTCCTAAAAGTAAGTGCATACATACCTCATTTGTGTGTTTACAGGGAAACCTCATTTGGACCCTTCTAAAATTAAAATTTCTATCAACCAAGTAACATCCATCCATAGTTATTAACATCATATATCGTGTCCCATCAGCCTTCCATGTAGCATAATAATAGCGTTGCCTCAACAGCTGTAAGTTGTCCCTGCATGTATGAGAAGGAAGTCCATTCAGATGACAATATCAAAATGAAGGAGCAACACTAAGTAAAATTGAACTTCAATAATCAATTGCAATTCTTCCTTAACATGTGTAAAACAGTATATAACAATACAGTTAATAATGCATACTCAAGGAGAAATCTTTTACACACAGGAGTCACCTATCAGCCAACCACAATAAGAAACCAAATGTCAAGCCACATTGGATCTCTTTTCAATCCCCACATATCAGTACAGGGCATGATAGTGGAAAAACATCCAGATAACGCTAAACTTCAACAGTGCTACAAATATATTTTAAGCATAAAACGAACTACAAACTGTCCCTACATACAAAGTTCAAAATATCAATTCCAGAAGCATGCACCGATTTCAATAGATTCATTGTGGATGCAAGCAACGACTTTGTTGAAACTACAATTTCAGTTATTGTTCCAAATGAAACATTGTATTATATGCTTAATTTTTCTTTAAATGAAACCACAGCCAAAAAAAAGAGAGAGGAACAAGGCGCTGTGAAATTGAACCTGTTAAGAGAAACTGGGTGTGACCCTGGGAATTGTGAGTTTCCTCTTCCCTGAAATTAAAGAAAATGATATTGAAGTAAAATGTGATGCAAATAGCAATCAAATGATATTAAAGAAAATATGTGATTAAATATCAAAACAGCCCAACTAAAGATATTATATATCTGTGGATTTAGATGAGAACGCCAGAAACCATCAAGAATACAGACAGGTCTCAACATGCCTACCCCAACAACCAGCTTAAGAGTTTGATAGCAGAACTGCCGCATTGACTCTTGCTGGTCCCAAGGTATCTCATCACCCAAGATATCATCATTTGTCATCACTCCATTTGTATCCTGACTCTCCTGAAATCATAGAGGAATGTTACAGCTAATTGAGGACAACAATCAAATAACAGACATGTATATAAAGAAAAAACAAAAGGTCATTTGTTTCCATTACATGATCAAACAGGAAATACAGGGTAGATTAGTAACAATAAAGAATCCATTAAAAACATTATTCATTGGGCATAAAAATTAGTCATCTATCTATGCCATACAACAAACAGGAGACCACTCATCATTTACTGAATTTTTTTATCTACTCGTCAATCATTTGGGGGAGAATAAGATCAAAAACCAATAAATCCACTTTCAAGACTATGCATACATTCAAAGGGGCAGCAGGACCTCCATCATCATCATCATCGTCTGCAACTGCTTCACCATTAAGATCAAATTCTGAAGATCTCTTCCATTCAGGAGTTGGGGGGCAGACAACCATTTCAGGCTTTCGTTCATGGTAGAATGAGTATAAGGCATCAATATAGTCGGGTTTGTAGATTCCTGGAGGGCGTACCTCAGCAAACATTTTTATTGCCTGTTTAATAAAATGCAGTATTAGAAAAATAGCAACAATAAGACAAAGAAATAAAAGCAGGTTGGTTTACTCCAAATTTAGACAGTTCAAATTAGTTCATAATTACCTGAGTGACTGAAATTGATAACGAGCGCATTAGGTAGTGGATGATCATATACCCTGTGCGATTGTGCCCATGTGTACAATGGACAAGAATAAACTTCTTGGACTGCTTTTGACGAGAGAGGAATTGTATAACCTGCAATAGAGTATCATAACCAAAAAGTTTACTTTCATAAAGCATATGAGTAGAAAATTGGCAAGCCATTTAACCATGTAAAGCATATAAAAAGCGTTTTTCCTCATAAACAAATAGGCAAGCTAGTTGGGAAAATAAGCAATAACTTAACAGAGAACTGACAGTGGAAAAGATCAAATGGTAGTGAATAACGACTTAAAAAAGACAAATACAGAATAGCATTGTTCGCTGGTTACAGGGTACTTATCCCGAGGAAATATAAATATTTCTGAAAAACCATTGCATGAACTAAATCAAGTACTAAACAGAATCACCCCTGCAGCCGAAAAAATTTGTTTAAAGATTCATACAGAAAGGACGGCATATGTCAAATAAGAAACAAACCTCATATACAAACTGATTTACAGATAAGTTGTCCGGTACTGAATCCCGCCCCTTGCACGCAATCTACATTTTCAAACAGGATTCCCAAAAAATAAAGTTAAGTGTACAATAGTTACAGACAAAAGTACCAAGGAATACAAAATTATGCCAACATTTACTACTCACCTTAACATGCTTAATACCCTCTTTCTTCAAATCTGATGTTAGATAATAGCGAGACGTATTCGTCAAATCAATCACCAAACCAAGCTGAAAAATGAGTGATGATGACCTTAAAATCATTTCAAGAATTGAACAATACAGAAGAACTCTCATGGTGTTACTATTTAGTTCAACTCTTCTTGCCCAAAAATTACATCCACATGCAATATCCAAACTTTGACAGCCCTTGCATGTGAAAAAACTACCTTTCACTACTTATATCAACAGAAAATTTCTTCAATATTCATATAAGAGATATTAAAGATTCCAATCCAGAGAATTGAAAACAAAAAATAAGCCTAGAAGAAAAGAGCATATAATTTCAGTGGACTTACTTTTCTTCCCAAAACTCTTTGTTGATGAATCACTTGTTTAAATGAGTATCTTTTACCAGGAGGAACACAGTCATTATAAGATTCACCCAGTGGCACCTTAGAAGGTATCATGCAGAATATTTCTTGACCAGATGCAGGACAATCCAACCAACCTGCATTGTGGGGAACAATATGGTTAAAGAAGACAGAAGTTAAGCTAAATGAAAATGACATTACAAACTGGCAAACAAAATCACAGAGCACTTTGGATGTAAATACAGGATACAAACAAAGCACCACAAACTAGTCAACTTCAAAAATAATTAAAACCAAAATTGTACATAATCTGCACACTCATGAGTTATATCAATGCTACAGAACGAACCCCAGTTCCCCAGAGTAAGGTCTAAAATCCTCTATCCATACTAATATATAAAAGGAACACTAGTTTTTTGGAGTGACTCCGTTCAAGCTGTATCAAATTTTATATATTAAGTACATAGTAGACTTACATATCATCCCAAATCCATTGAAAAATCAAATGATAGGGAGAACTAGGTAAGGCAACTACCAAACAAATCCAAAGGCAGTCAACCAACTCCTTCATTAATTTCATCCTTATCAAAAATAAAACTAAAAGAACCCACAAGTCATATCCTATGCCCGTTCCATTTCTATGCACCACTTTGAGTTCTTATAGAACAAAGAGAACCTACAGAGAAGTAGTTCTTCTAAGTCAGTAAGAATATTTTACTACAGTTGCGACCTACACCCCAAAAGTCATCAACAAAAAATCATGACACATTCGTTGAACATACAGTTTCTACATATCAATATGCACGCTTTAAATCTCAAGGAGTCTATGGTTTGGCTATAATATCTGGAAAACCTAAAAAGCCAAGCTCCCTCAATATCAAACAAGGAATTTTATTCCAGGATTACAAGCACAAAGAATATTGAAGTTTAAAAATTTATAGCACAAAAGTTGTGCAGGGAATATCAAAGCTTTCAAACATTTAAGCTGTTCTCCTAACAAGAAAACAATAGAGAAACAAAAATGTTTCTACAAAAGGCAGAACCACTATTTTAACTTAACAGAACATATAAACGGTAATAATTTAATTCTTGCACAGCATGGAACTGGTGAAAATGCAGTGACATGCATAACTCCACTAAGCAATGCAACCTATGGAAATAAAAATATATTTGCAAGACTACTAACCAATACTACAGACAACACGTGAACATATAACCTACCAGAGGGGAGCCTAGACTTGTCATAAACTTTGGGGTTTTTCGTTTGATATGAATCATATGCAGGGGGTTGAGACACATGCATTGGTCTATCATCTGGGCGGTCGCGTTTCAATCGCTTACGTCTTTCTTCGCGCTCCTAATACAAGGAACACAACAAAATCACCAACCAGACACATAAAGATGTTGAGTTCAATGTATATTATATACAGTTAGAAAATACATGGCGTCTAGACATCCGCATAGGAGAATTTCTGTATATATATATATATATATATATATATATATATATATATATATATATGCATGTATGATAAGAAAAGGGAACGAAAAAACGATTGTTCCATGGCTAATCTTTGTGCATGTGAACGAATGTGCGTGTGCACATAGGCTTGTGCATGGCAAAATGTGTGTGTGTGTGTGTGTGTGTGTGTGTGTGAGAGAGAGAGAGAGAGAGAGAGAGAGAGAGAGAGAGAGAGAGAGAGAGAGAGAGAGAGAGAGAGAGAGAGAGAGCTGTAATACTTTTTAAGCCATAACTTTCCCCATATATGATATATTAAACCAACAAATAAGAAGAAGTGACAAAAACTTGTTTGACCAATATAAAGGTTAAAGAAATATACTAATTGTCAAAAATCGTAGATGCAATTAAAAAGAGTAGCATGCAATAATTTGTCTCTCATGTCACTCTAAATTTCTAAATCCCCCTATCTTATGCCTAAAAATAATGAGAAATAGCAATAAGAAGAATTTCAAGCATTGCATAAAGGAAAAATTAAAGAATGCTATTGGGATTAAGAGATTCCTTGTTCAAAAGAAAGAAATAAAGAAAAAAACTCTGTGAACTTTTGCAGCAACCCTCAATAACTACAATAACAAAAGAAACGATTTCATCCAGTTGCCAATACCCATGGTCAGGGGATAAGTAAGTTAAATGAGAAAAAATAAATAAATAAATAAAAATACCCGGCGTGCTATATCAGCTCCACTCTCTATGCGTTCTTCTGGTGCAGCACTGTAATGTTCAATGTGACTTTCAAAAGTATCTTCATCTTCTTCAGGTAATGGTGAGGCATTCAAGTCCATGGCAGCAATCATTCATAATCCACCACACTACATTTGCCAACGTAGAATCTTGAATGCTCAGAGGCCTATATCTCTCAACAACTTTTAACAACGAAAAAACCTTTCATTCGAAGATTGCATCAAACCACATGATCAGCTGTACAAATATACACATTGTCAATAAATAATCCATTTAAGCAACTAAAAGCTATTATGAGACCCATTCCCTATCACTAACTGATACAAAACAAAAATGCTGACTATATTGCTCAGGCGAAAGATGCCATTAGCCTTATATGCGATAGCAGAGGAAAAGGACAAAATTCATGTAATGTACTCTAACTCAACTTAATCTGACTAGAAAATTAGCTTTACCCAAGCCCAAGCCAAATGAAATACCTTCCTCTAAGCACCCAAATGGTGCAAGCAACCCAAAACCACAAACCCTAAACATGAATTTCCTATACAAATTTCGAATTCTGTGTCCCCTAGAGCTTCAGAGCTGCAAAAACCAAAGCGTAATCGAGAAGAGCTCAAACCTCAAAAAACTGCAATCGAAAGCCAATTAACCGTGCCCTGAAGTAGCCGTGAAGAATCAAAACTTGCACGATCAGCACGAACACAGCGGCGTCCTTCTAGGAGTTCAAAGAAAAAACCCTGCGATTGTTTATCCTGTTCCTGGCAACTGGGAAGCTCTCTGCGAAACCCTAAGAGAGAAGGTGTGTGTTGGTTTAGAGAGAGAAGTAAAAGCTTGTTTATTAATCAATCCATGTCAAAAAAAAGAGAAGGAACACGCACACGGAGGAGAGAGAAGAATGCACGATTCAGTTGAGAAATCCAAAAAACGAAACAGATAAAACCCTCCAAAAAAAATGAACATTTATATAAGCGTTTGAGTCTTTATATAATTGGTGTAAAAATTTAAGAAATTTTTTAAGTAATTACGAAAATGAAAATTACTTGTTGAGAGAGGAGGAGGTTTGATTTAGCTTTTTAGGTGTAGCCACGTGAGAACATTGAGTACTACCCTCCATTTATTGTGTCAAAAGATTTAAACTTGAAATTTGTTTAGCTAGTACCCCACCTTATTTTTTTGGGTTATTTTCTAATACCAATTTTACCTATATTTATCGTTATCTGATGAGGTTTAAACATAACGAAAGTCTAAATTTAATTTGAGAAATCGAAAAAATTGATAAGTATATCAGGCGTAATAAATTTCAAGTCGTGGCCAATGGGTCATATAGTGGAAAAGTATGTTTGGCCTAAGACCAGCGGTCTTAGGTTCGAAACCCCTAGGTACTAGTGTGTGAGTAAATCTCCCTCCCCCTTCCTGCCTTTCATAGAAAAAATTTAAATATTTCTAATCTTGTAATAGATTTTATGCCACTTTCCAAATCAAAATAGTTATGGGTGGAGGTATTGGACCCTTGATTAATCATTTGCAATGCTTATAATTAGTAGTGGATCCTTGAACATTTGAACCCACCAACCATCATAGATTCCATCTAATTTGGAAATAAAAATAAAAATAAAAGTTGTAAACTTGCAAGAGAAGGTGAGGTGCTGGGGAAAGAGGAGGAGGAGCTGGAGAAAGGGGTCACAGGGCTCACAGTAAAAAGCAATGTGGAAATTGAATTAAAACAAACAAAAGGAGGTGAGGGGGTTGTGTGCCTAGAATTGGCAAAGTTGGAAAACGACAAAAGAAAACGTACCTAAAGCTCCAAAAGAAGATCCCATAAAGTGGTGTAGTGGTCTACTAACTAGTTGAATTGGAGGAGCCTTGAAGAGCAAAGATCCTCCTCCTCCATACAGTCAGTCATGGACAATTCTCTCCAACTACAATCTGCCACGTGGAATCAAGTTTTTGTTCATGTCCCATAAGATACCTGGCCAGTTTGATCCTTCCTCTGTCATTTTCAATTCCCAGACTGACTCATATACCCCTTTATGCTTTATTATCCTCTGTCAAATGATATAAAGAAGAAGGTGCCCTTGTCATTTGCCTAATCTTCATCACCATGTTAACATACAATCATTACAATTTAATCCAATCACAATCTTAAATGAGTTATGCTAGGCGTGGGTACATCATGCTATCTCAACTATCAATGAATATAGTGAGCGACTAACGCTAACATATTCCAAATCTCAATTGCCAGTCCAATTTGCAACAATCATAATGTTTTCATGTTGAATAAGGAAGTTTGTTGAAGATACAAATGAAAAAGACATCAATTTCAAGTTAACTGTTATACTTGGAGAAAGTTAAGTATAATTACAAGGAGTTTGTAGCTCAAGTGATTTAAAGTGCAACCCTTCGTTGTCCAATATACCAATATCGTTTTAGTTGTCCGTTCACACCAAGGTCATTGTGGAAAGAGATTACAGAGAGTGGTGTGCACATGCATACACATCTGATGGTATTTGGATATGAGACTTCACCAGAGTGTCCAGATAATGTTGATGTTGAAACGTAGGGAATAAGATGCCCTTCACCACACAAGATTCGGCTGAAATTGTCCATCAGTGTCTAAAAATGGGAAAGTTTTGCATCGCTTGTCACATTGTGTTGTCGCTTCAGAAGTCTCACACCAGTATTTATATCCATGGATGAAAATGGCCATAGATGGATCAAATACCCTAATAAATTTCGGGTACTGCTGTATTGCTAAACTGGGCAACTGTTGAACCAAAATGCACATTTGGATTCTGATATGGCCTGAAAAGACACTGTGACAGAGGTCTGAAAAAGAAAAGAAAAAGTGGTTACAGTGGAAGAAATAGTTTATAGTAGTTATGGAAGAATCAAATTTTATTTATAACGGATAGCAATCATGTTTGCTTTGGGGTTCAGAAACTATAATAATAATCATGAAATGAGCATACTTCATAAAGATATATCTAAAGGCATATCTATTAAAAATGAAAAATGAAAAATGAAAAGATATATCTAAAGGGCACTATCAGAGGAAGAAAACAAATATGAAGTCTGTAACATCTGCGTCACTTTTATGTCAATATATCTTGATAAGGAAGGCCGGTGGGGGTTGGAACTTGGACTCAAATTACAACAAAACTTATAAACTGAAAAAATGTTGTTTTTTAATCGACAGGAGGAGGAGAGATTCGAACTTCGGACCTCTTTCAATGTAAGGAAGAAAAGTGCCACTAGAACGAGATTTCGTTGGTTATAAACTATTTTCACAAAGTGATGGACCTCTTTGGCTGTCTGGACCCATGTTTACACAACTCCACCAGCTGACCCACCCCTATTGGGTTTGAGCCCAAAACCCAAAAAGGTATGCAGACCCACAAAAAGGGCCACAACCAATTAGTTTGATTTGATGTACTTGGGAAAATCATTATTGTTTGATAATCACAATGTGTCCACCAAATGAACGACAAAAATTAACCTCAAAATTAGCACAAAATCCGATCTTAACCAACCCAATTTGCCTTTTCCCAAAAAAAAATAAAAATAAATAAAAAATTATCATTCATAAATTTTGTCATTTCATCAAATACTTTCACACTATCTCCTCTGATATGGCCTCAGATCAGAACTTCTTCCACAACTGCCTCCTCAGCCTCTACCTCATAGCACCCCCAACCTACATCTCCCTCAGGTTCCTCCAGGCCCCCTATGGCAAGCACCGCCGCCCAGGTTGGGGCCCCACCATGTCCCCTCCCTTGGCCTGGTTCCTCATGGAAAGCCCAACTCTTTGGCTCACCCTCCTCCTCTTCCCCTCCGGCCTCCACTCTTCCAACCCAAAAGCCCTTTTTCTCATCGCACCCTTTCTCTTCCACTACTTCCACCGCACCTGCCTCTACCCGCTCCGCCTCTGCCGGAATACCACCAATCCCAAAACATCAGGCAGTTTTCCGGTGAGCGTGGCGCTCATGGCATTTGGGTTCAATCTGTTGAATGCCTACTTGCAGGCCAGATGGGTTTCTCAGTACAAAGATTATGAGGCTGAAGGGTGGTTTTGGTGGAGATTCTGTGTTGGGTTGGTGGTGTTTGGTTATGGCATGGCTGTGAATATCTGGTCTGATAGGGTCTTGGTGGGATTGAAGAAAGAGGGGAAGGGGTACAAGGTGCCAAAAGGGGGGTGGTTTGAGTTGGTGAGCTGCCCAAACTACTTTGGGGAGATAGTGGAGTGGTTGGGATGGACAGTGATGACGTGGTCTTGGGCTGGGCTAGGGTTTTTCCTCTACACGTGTGCCAACTTGGTGCCCAGGGCACGTGCGAACCATAAGTGGTATTTGGAGAAATTTGGGGAGGATTATCCCAAGGGCAGAAAAGCTGTCATCCCCTTCTTGTATTGAAAAGATTGAAGTAGGAGCATACATTTTGTTTCTGGTTATTTTTGTTGTTATTTTCGGTACCCATGTTTAATTAAAGCATTTCGCCAAGGGTTCAGTTCAAGTGATTACGAGTAGTTACTCCTGTGTGTGAATTCCCTCCGCAAATATCTCTTGTATAAAAAAAAAAAAAATTAAAGCATTTCAAACATAATTAAACTTTTGTAGTTGTGGACCTTGTGAGTATTGAATTATGCCTTTTGGCACAGATGCTTCATACTAACATCACTTCATTGATTTTCCCATTAAGAAGATTCAGGGGGACCAAACTATGAACATGGTAAAGTTTGTCGGTTGGTTAAAGGGCATAGTTAGGCTCCTTTCGGGTTACTACATGGTTTTTGCTTGAAGAGAGGGTGTTTACAAATGTTGTTCCATTTGCAAGATGTCTCTGAGAGGAGGGATGTGATTAAGAAAAGGAATTAATACGAAATATCTTCAGCTGCCTCTTTGTCTCTAAAGAATGATGTTAAAATGGGATATGGTGGGTTTTAACTTTTAAGTTCAGATTATTCACGATCAAGCAATTTAATTTACCCATTAATGCCAAAGCTGCGGACAGGCCAACTGGTTCCTCAGCAAAACAAAGCTGGTTCTTAAGCAATGTTCGGCAAGAATCTGAAAACGCTGCAAGCATGCTTCGAAACATGATCAGTCTCAAGAATAGTCATCAATTTTGACACCCAAATGGATCGCTATGGCTGGCATCATAAGCACAAATCGCGTAGCGAAATTCTTGTGCAGAACCGAACAACAAAAAGTAGAAGAGCAGAATGCTGGGATATTGCTCAGCAAAATCTACTCTCTCTCTCTTTGTGTTTTAATCGGGAGCAAATTCTACTCGGCAAAAGGGGCCAAATAATCTGATCAGCACTGAGGCCTTTGCAACTCATCTTATTGCCTTAATGATAAAACAATGGGGGTTAAGAGGAAATAAGTATTGAAAACAATTTATTTGCATCCCCACACAAGCTATACAATGTGATCCGAATCTATAAAAAGAGAAACTGAAATTGTTGGGAGTCTATATATAAAACGAGAAATGCACTCAACCAAAACAAAAGTAAAATCAAATAAATTATAGATACCTAAATATATTAAAAAGTTCAAGCAGTAAATGATGGAGCTAAAATGTATCTCCTCCTTGTTCTTCGTAGATGCAAAACTTGTACGCTACCGCAAGATGTCAAAGGATGCTAAAAGGCAGTAGCAACAGCTTTGGGTTTCCCTATTTGTCCATTTTTTGACAATCACTTCTATCTGTTTTGAACGATCATCTCTCCAGCACCATATCCGCAAAAGGCGGAGTAAAAGGGGTACTGCAGAAAAGCATAAGTTAATGAGTTTAAATCGAAATGCAGACCCAATAAAGAACATGTAGAACTACAACTGAGAAAAACTGATTTTACAATATAATCCACTCAGTTGTGGTCATGCATTTTACCATTAAATTTTGTTCTTTCATCATTCAGACTGGCAAACTACCAAACGACAAGCAAAAGGGAAAATGTAGCATGCCACTCTCATTAAAGAAAGGGGGAGATAGAGGGAGGGAGAGGACAATCATTATAATATAGGATAGGATTAACTCACATTAACCGAAGGTGCGATTTGCACCCACTACTCTAGACTCATCAAAAGAGAAAGAATCTTCATTTGGATTTTCCATCTTCAAACTTCCATCCAATCCTCCAGAAGATTCAACGGTCTTGGAAACCTCGGCCTTCAGCTTCTCATGCTTCTCTTTTAGATTTGAAGATTCCACAGCTGCTGCTATGCTTTGTCTGATTTGTTGCTCCAAGGCCACAATTCTGTTTTTGGCTGCTAGATCAGGTGTCTTCCCTGCCTTAGCTACCTCCAACTTCAGCAGCTCAATCTTGTCCTTCAGGTCAGATGAATTGATAACATTTTCAATCCTGTCATTAATTTCTTCGTTCAATTCTTCTATCTTGGTTTTAACTTCTGAAGGCAAAGTCTGCTCAACTGGCTTTGATTTTAACTCAACATCCAAACCCAAGGACTTGAGAACATCAATAAATTCAAACTCTAAATCTTTCCTCAATTCCACAATTTTCCCCTTCAGGTTATCATCCAAATCATTAAAGTTAGACACCCCAGAATTTTCAACCTCAGCCTTAAGTGCCTCAACTTTCTCCTTAACATCTTCGCGATCCATGATCTCACTGAATTTCTTGTTAACTTCCTGCTTCAGTTTTGCAGCCTTCTTGTTCTTCTCTGCAAGGTCATATGCTTTTGATAATTCCTTCAACATGTCAAGTTTATATTTTAGGTCTTCATAATTAGGAGCTGACGACAACCCCTGGTTAAATTCCTCCCTGAGTTTTTCAAGCTTTTCTTTTAGAGCTGGATGCAAGAGTTGGTTCTGTGCATTTACTTTTGAAAATTCCTCACGCAATGTCGCAAACCTGTCTTTCAAGCCTAGGGCTTTAACTGCCTCTGAAAATTCAGTATCCACTTCCTTTCTCAGTTTTTCTATCGTCTCAGTCAGAGGCAACATTGGAGGTTCATTAGAGGATTCTTTGGCTTTCAAAATTTGTTGTTTCACATTTTCAACCTCACCCTCCAAATCCAAAACTGGAGTCTTTACATTAATGGGCTCATCTTTCTTCTTCATGTTCTTTTTCTTCTTTGGATCTATAGGAATTCCTTCTTGAAACCCACCAATGTTCCGGAACTTCATCATGCGATGCTTTAACAGTGCTTCTGTGTCCAACTTGTGAAGCTCCTGAACAAAACAAGAGACATAAATTAGGAAATGACAGTGTAAATTTAGTTTTTGTAGAAGAAAAGGCACTTACATCCATTTCTTTGTTAATTGCATTTCTTATCTGTTCAGAGGTCCATGAGGGATCCGCATGTGCGCCACCAAGCGGCTCCTGTTAAAGGTCAGAAAAAAAAAAATTGAAATTTTAGATGCCACATCAGCAAAACTGAGTAATGACTACAAGAACAACTTTCATAAATCAGACAACCATCTTTCTTGGTATATCATGGGTGAGCTTGGAAGTAGAGGAAAAAACATTAATTTTTAGTAAATGGATCTGCATGTGGTTCCTGTTAAAGGTACGAATAAATATTTTTTATTTTATTTTTATACCACATTAAAACAAGAACTTTCACATAGAAAACAATGACCCCTTCTGACATATCAATGTTTCCAATGACAGTGACGAGTTTGGATAAAGAAACAAAGGAATATTACACATAAAAACAAGAACTTTTTCATAGAAAACAATGACCGCTTCTGACATATCAATGTTTCTAATGACAGTGATGAGTTTGGATAAGGAATATTACAAAATTCAACCCATAGGGTGCTGCAGAATTTTTTGAAATAACAATGTTATCAAGCTCCCATGTTCTTCCTAATAATTGAATGCTTATAAAAAAAAATAAAAAGATAGAAGGAAAAAAAGCTGAAACAAAAGGATTGCGATACATACAGGGATGATGCCATCTGCAATTTGCAGCTTGCACAACTCAGTTGCAGTAATCTTCAGCTTTTCAGCTGCCTGCAGAGATCATGAAGCTTTCAATAGGCTATAATCAACAAACCAATTAAAGACGAGCAATAGAATGTCGTATAAACCTTTGGAGAAGCTTTGGCACTCTTCCACAAGATTGCTGCACATGCTTCTGGACTGAATACAACAAGAACAGAGACAAATCCCAGAGAGAAACAATAAGTTAATTTGATGCTTACATGTAACATAAAAAGAGAAACAAGCCTGGCATTAATCTACTTAAATATAAGACTCGATATTTCGGAACTAATGACCAGAAAAAATGGGATTAATCCAGATATATGGCCTATGGTCCTTCCAGGCAATTGACCCCTTTAGAGTTAAATTTTGCAAAGCCAATATATCTAGTACACCACCACTTGAGAATCATCTTGTCACTCAAAAATGAAGAAAGGAACGAGCACATTTCCATTTTACAACTTCCCTAAGAGATGCAATCAGAGAAAAGCAAAACCCAAATTACCTGGCAACATAGAAAACTGCATTTTCAAGCATTAATAACTTATTAGCACAGCCAATGGCAAGGGCACCACCAGAGCCACCTTCCCCAATGACAATAGAGACAATTGGTACCTTCAGGCCGAACATAGTCCGCAAGTTGTGAGCTATGGCTTCACCCTGGATGTTTGAAACGCAAACAAATTAGATGACCCAGCAGAAAATCTAAAAGAGATTCATGTGAAATTTAAAGTCGAGCTATCACATACTTGGCCCAGTTCCTCTGATTTAAGGTCTGCATATGCACCCGGGGTATCGATGAAAGTAACAATGGGGAACCCATGGTGATCTGCATAGTACATCATGCGCATAGCCTTCCGATAACTGCATGAATATAAGTGTCCAATATTAAGTTTTGGAAGGCATATTAAGTTGGACACAAAAGCTAATCTTATATCTTATTACTATAATGCACAAGTTCATTTGGCATACCCATGGGGAGTAGGCATCCCGAAATTACGCTGAATGTTCTCCTTTGTATTTCTACCTTTCTGGTGACCCATGAACATATATCTTCTACCATCTATAGTTCCTATACCAGTGACAATAGCAGGATCGTCATACCCTGCCCGGTCTCCATGAAGCTCTACAAACTGTACAAGTTATAAACAAAGAAAAAAGTTACAATGCAATTATTTCCAGCACTTGCAAACCCACTAACTGACTCATTTTTTCCCAAAAAAATAAAAATAAAAATTTAAGGATAGACAATATGCAAAAAATCCATAAGTGAAGTAATGAGTATCAAACCTTATCAGTAATGTTAAAGACATGATCAAGGAAAGTTGGCCTGTTAGGATGTCGTGCAATATTCACACGTTGTATAGGAGTCAGATTCGTATATAAATCCTTTAAAGCCTGAAATCAAAAGATATACATCAACACAAAACTTCAGAACCAGAAACTAGTTTATTTATGTACCAAAATCTGTACATTAGTTACTGATTTTCTAACCCAACAAAAACCAGGCATTTATTCATCAAACCTGGTTGTATTTATTCTCCAAGGAAATAATTTGATCACTGAAGTCCAGCCCAGTTTCATTTGCCATCTTCCGCACCTGTGATCAATAAGTATCTCTTTAAAGTAAAGCCAAAAATCAAGACAAATTCTCAAATAATCAAATACATGTTAAAATCAGCACAGAAGGTTTACATCAATGATCTTCTTTTCGATATCAACGAGCGGCTTCTCGAATGGCAAAGTAACCGGCTTGGGCTTCTCTTTCAGTGGCTTGAAATGGGAGAGATGAGTGAGCACTCCTCCTTTAACATTGGGATCGGGATCCTCAGGCCAAGGGTACTCGTGCTTCTTCACCTTCCTAAGCTTGGCGACAACAGCAAGGTTCCTCCTCATGCCCAATCGTACCTTCCCTAGGGCTCTTAGAGGAACTCCACTGACGCCATTACTGGAACTCCGAAAAAGATCGGAAGCAGAGCTTGCTCCGGTGAACGCCAATGGAGAATGAGATATCGAAGCCATTCACCAAACCTCTCCAAATTATACACTAGCCTCGCCAATCAGATCTCTAATTCTCAAGTACAGCTCCAGAACTTGTGAATCTGGAAACAACAATCACCAATTAGATTATCAGAGCAATTTTCTAAACTAAGCTTCTAATTAGCTCCCACCCCCCGCCAAAAAAAATCCAAATAAAAGCTAAAGCAATCGAACTACTTGAGCTGATTTTCTATGATTCTAAAAGCAAAAGACCAAACTTCTCCCCCCAAATCCCAATCTTTCCTCCATTTCCTAGTAACCAAGCGGAAAAAGAAGAATCCAAAGCAAAGCAAAGCAGAGATTGAACATGCATGAAACAAAAACCTAATTTCAGTGTTCCAATACAGAAGTGAACAGATTCGTTCTCCTAGAGCATGTGAAATGAAATGAGAAATGGTAGAGATGAAATTTTCTCGGGAAAATTTACCGGAAAGCAGTGGAGAGAGGAGGAGCTGAGATCAAGGAGAGAAGGATCTGAGAGGCGCTTTGATAGAGAATGGAGGCGGAGAGAGATGATGTGAGTGTTATTATCGGGCAATGCTAGAAAGACACAGATAAATGGCTAGAGCTGGAGCTTCGTGGAGATCGTCAAGGAGAGCGAGGCAGTTTTGGGGTCTTCTTAAGAGCGAGTGAGTGTTGGGCGATACTTCTTATGACTTTACGAGTTACTACTGAGTTGACTCAGATGAGGGACCTGGCTGAGCCTTTATATCAAGAATTTATAAATAAATAGCCAGCATTTTTCGGTTTGGCCGTTGAATGCGTGGAAATTCAAGACTCGCAAGACAAAGGCATAGGGCTTTTGGTTTCTTCGTCGAGGCACGTGACTGTGTGGCTCTTGCGCACGTGACTTGGGCTCGATGCCTTCGATGTTCCCTCCCCTAGGGCTCCACTCCTCTTATTAAACTAGTTATCTCCTTAATCCAATAATAATTTATGTGAGTGGACGGTACAATGTGGTACATGAATGAATCAAAGCAAAATTGAATCACTCACATGTGAATACATCGTTGATAGTTATTTTGTAATTGTCAATTTTTAACGGATAATGAGTTTGATATTGTAAAATGGCTCAATGCAATAATATTGGTGTATATTGTGCCCGAATGTTTGTAATTTGTTGTGAATTCGATCAATTTTTCACTCAATTGTAAATGAGCGAGGAGGAGTGGCACACCATGGTCCATGGCACCTCCTACCAACCAACCACCTAACCTAACAAGCATAAGAATTTCCACTCCACATTGGACGGCTGGATTGAATTCCTCACCCCTGGTTGTAGAAGTTCCCCCTCTTTAAGCAAAAATCAAATTCTAGACCAGAAAAATAATAATTTCCAAGTAGTTTCGTCCAGCCAGCCCAGTATACAAATTCTCTCCAAGGTTGGGCTGGGCTGACAGGAATGAGTACCCGCGAGTACGAAATTTAAAAGCCTAGGCCCAGCCAAGGCACCGAAACAAATGACAAACGGTCTCATCTCCAACGGCGTCGTTCCCATCGCCACCCAATACGACTGCGTTTTTATTTGCGCGCATTTGCTTTATCCGGTGTTGGCCTCCACATTCAATCCACGGTCGTCGTCCCACAGCAGCTCTTCCATGGCGGACAAACGTTCAAATGGTAATAATCTCACACTTCTCTGCAACTTCGCCGCTCTCACTCCCGTTCTCTGACTATATTCATTCTCATATGCATTGTTTGGTACGGCAGAGATTGTCCTTGAGCAGCTGAAGAATGGAATTGCTCAGTTCGAGCTCGTCTCCTCACCCGTTCTCTCAATTTCATCTTCGAATTCTCAGGCAAACCCAACGGCGTTGTTCGGAGACTACAGCCACCGGTTCTTTGCTAGAATTGGACCGTCACTGTAAATTTCCTACTGTATTCTTTAAGATTTCACCGATTTTTTATTTTCGTTAATTTTTGTTTGATTTCATAACCCTGAAACCCTAAAGCACGGACCTTTTTGTTGTGGCAGAGGCAGAGGATCATCGGCCACGAAGAAAGTTGAACGCTATTCGGTTCAGAAAGTTACTGGCGATGGACGTTGTCTATTTCGTGCACTGGTATTTGAGAATTGTACATCTAATTTCTGTTCAGACTTAAAAATTAGTGAATTGAGCTCTCTTTCTCTCTCTCTCATACACAGTTTTAAATCTGAATCAGGTCAAAGGAATGGCCTTCAATAAAGGATTTTCTCTTAGCCCAAGGGAGGAGAAAAATGATGCAGGTATGCTGGGTTTGCATAAATGTTCTTATTTGTCAATGTGGATTTCAATAGTGTTTAATTGCTTGAATCATGGAAGGCATGGTTGTATTTCTTTCATTTTATGGTATCTAATTCTGAATGTATCTAAAAATTTGTGGCTTGGATCACTTTCTGTTAAGCATGATGTCATTATGTATAATTTGAGTAGTAATGTGACCAAGAGTCTCATTAGCTCTATTGCACTGGTGTTATAGGTTGGTTTAATGTTTGGTTTTCATAACCTCTGTTTGGATTTTGCATTTCCTTATTACTTTTGGAGGCAATTTAGAATGACTAAATAAATTACTGTGAAAACATAGACGAACTACGGATGGCTGTGAAAGAGATTATATGTGAAGATGAGGAAGAACGCCCCAAGTATGAAGCGGCTCTGGTGGCAATTACTGTTGACGAATCCTTAAAACGGTAGACCTCTACCTTTTTATCAGCGACTGTAGAAGTTCTTTCAGATTTTGGTGTTCAAGTGCTTTAGCATGTCCTTATGATGGAAATCAATCTAATAATACATCTGTATATGTCATTCCATAGTTACTGCCAGCGCATCACAAGACCTGATTTCTGGGGAGGAGAGTCGGAGCTGCTGGTCAGTACTCTTGAGCCTCTAGTTCAGTTCTAACATTTTGCGACATTTTGTTTCATATCATTAGTACGTATCATCGGATTGTCAACTGTAGATATTACCAATCAATTAGACATGATTTTTGGTTAAGTGGTATCTTAAGTTAAGTAATTATTGTATGGGAAATTTAACCTTTAAGTGGAGGGCTATCGTTTCTCCAGTATGAGATTATCCATATGGCGGCGGGAGTTGGTATTTTAAACCAAGCACACTGCCGAAGAAGATCTTATAATTACTATGGTAATTAGACTGCGAACATGAAATGCTATTTTTAGTCTATTAGAATAAAAAAGAAGCACAGTTTCACATATTTGTTGTTGTAATTCGTTTTCTCACAGTTGTTACTGCTCTTTCTTGAGTGTGTGTGGTTGTGTGACCTATGACCTTCAATACTGCAGGTGCTGTCAAAGTTGTGTGGGCAGCCAATCACTGTTTACATACCAGAGCATGAGGTATATTTTTCACTGAAAAGTCTATCTTTTTTTTTTTTATGCCAATGTATCTTCTTTAGTTTGGGAGATACTCAAACCTGACCTAAGAAGAGCTCCAGATTATGGACTTGTCTAGCTGTTAGTGAATCTCCCCTCATTAATTTTTGTTCCACCTAATAAACTAGCATGGAGATTGTTAGAGTTGCACATTTTTCCTAGTTATGTTTTATACTTTCAGTTGTGATCTGTTGGTTGAATTGGTTGCAGCATACAAATGGTGGGAGGAGTTCTGGTTTCATTCCCATTGCAGAATACGGAACCGAGTTTGGTAAAGGTTCTAGAAACAGAAAACCCAGGAAGGTTGTGAGGCTCTTGTACAGTGGCAGCAACCACTATGATCTGCTTGTATGAGGAGAAACATAGAGATAGAGAGAGAGAAGAACCTGGAGATGCATTTTGTTCTTGTATTCAAGAAAGATTTTAGAATTCAATAGAATGGTACTATGGTAGTGTACTTTTGTTGTAATTTTGAAGCATTTTGCTTTTCTTTTATTTTAAAAACCCACTTGCTAATTTTTGTAATTTTTTTCGTCCTTTGCTTTAACTGGATCCATTATCCAACCAAGTACATGTAAGCTGTGAACATTGATATATTTGGTGTGTTTTCTTTTTAACTTGGACTGGCGAAATCTTCCCACTTTGAGTTAAAAAGAAAAAGAAAAAGAAAAAGTAGAAACACAAAGAAACGAACCTTGTCTTCGCGCGTCTTTACACGTGTCCAGCAGTTGCTTGCACGTGGTGACTCATAACATCCCCAGCAAAATAAAAACGTTAAAACCCCATTCCATTTCATAAAATAAATAAATAAAAATAATGAAAAACTAGTATCTTTCGAGACACTTTTTTCCCCTCAAACTCAATCCTCAATCCTTAGCCCCCTCGTCTTCAATCCAACAAGATTCTCAGAATCTAGGGTTTGCTTCTTATTCCTCTTCTCTTCTTCTTCGTCTTCTTGTTTTCTCTGAAATGGAAGGAGCGAGCAATGGAGGGATGTTGTACCACGAGGTACAAGAGTCGAAGCTGTGCGCGGTGCATTGCGTGAACACGGTGTTGCAGGGGCCTTTCTTCTCCGAATTCGATTTGGCGGCACTCGCCTCCGATCTCGATCGCAAGGAGCGGCAGATGATGCTCGTTGAGGGCGGGTCCCACGCCGGCGATTTCCTCTCCGAGGAGTCTCACAACGTCTCCTTGGACGGCGATTTCAGCATTCAGGTTCCAATTCCAATCCCAAAATTTCATTTCATTTCTCAGTCTTTTAGAAAAAAGTTTGGATTTTTCTGTGTGGAACTCTCGCATTGTCTTCATGGTTGTTTTTTTGCTTTCACCATTGACTGCCCTGTAACTAGTGCATAGACTCTTTTTTTTTTTTTTTCTTTTCTGCGCAAAACCAACTAAATGTGCTTTCTTTATTTTTCGTTTTATTGCTTTCTTGTATGACTAGCAACTCACCATTTTACAGAGTTAGTTTGTAATTTATCGTATGATTCAGTGATATAGAAATCTTTATTACATCGGGTTAATGGGTTTTTGAATTCAACTTTGAGCTAGCTGGAGGAAGAGAAACATACAACTTTTGTTTGTCTAGCATTTTGATTCTCTGTATGTTTACGAATGAGACTCTGTTCTCTTTCACAGAAAGATGATGCTCTGCATTTGGTTTTCCTTGTTATTTCTTGTCTTGAGATTTATATTAGTTATTTCCACTATTCTACTAGGAGAAGAGCACTGTGATTTGGCTCTAAAACAAGATAAGTTTGGTGGATTACTCACTATAAAGAGGACTGTGGTCATTTTATTCTTTTAGTGCCCTCTGAAAAGGGTTTCTGGAATTTCATATTAACTGAAGCCATGCTGAATTGGGCTTGTTGTTGAGGTCGTTTACGGGTGGCAAGTGGCCTTGAACGAATGTTTATAGTAACGGTTAACTAGCACTACCAAAGGACTTGATCCTTGATTAATTATGATGTAGTTGTCTAGTTTCCACGTGTCTGTGTGTGCGTATGCTGTGGTTTTTAATTTGCTTAGTTTAAGAGGCAATGATGACTCATTATTATGCCAGTGTGCCGTACCGGTATTTTAATAAGACCAACTTGGATGCAGGGATTCATACTTGATTATTCACATATGTATGTGTGTATATACATGGGATGTTTTTAATGAGCGGTAAAATAGTTTAGGAAGTAGTTGTCTATAAATGGCGCTGTTGATGTCGTTGCGGTGCTTTGGTGAGTCAAAACCCAAATGTTGATTGAACCTTTGCAAACCTTGGTGCTAAATTATTGGTCGTTCTTGCATAAAAAAGTTGAAGAGTGCTAATCTAACCTACACTATACTTTGCCTCTATATCGACAAAATACTTTTTATTTTTGGTATTATAGAGGACAAAATGCTTTGCCTTGGCCTTTTCGTTGCAATGGGGCTTGATATTAAACAAAATTTTGTTGTACCCTGCGTCTCCAGTCATGAATTTCCTCAAGGGTATCTTGTTAGTTTGCGTGCAATTGCATTGCACGTCAGGTATCAAAGCAAGCTTGTAAACCACTTGGTCCTTTAGTTTTGAATAATGTTTAGACTTTAACAAGTTTTGAATTCACCCATGGAGAGTACAACTTTCCCTAGCCTGAGCAGATTGAGGTTGCCTCACTTGACTTATGGGACTAATTTGAAGTTTTCCCAGAAAATTGATGAAGCAAAAATGTTTTGGGTGTTATGAAGTGGGAAAAGCAAAATGAACTATTAAATTAAGTTCTTTTATCTGGACTTGTTTTGTATGTTATTTATCTTGAAGTGGTGTTCCCCTTCTGATTTCCCTTATAAATATGCAAATATTTTGACTTCTTACCATCGATAAGATCTCCTCATTTTCAAATTAATAACAAAAAGTTTTGGAAATTTCTTTAGTGCAATAGCATTGTATTTTTCGGGGTGTGATTTCTATACGCTGTTGGATTTATATTAATTTAATTATTTATGAAGTTCCTTTCTTGTTTTTCTGCTAACTAAGGATATTTCAGTCTTAGAAATTTAATCTTGCTTAATTCAGCATGTAACGTGAATTGTTTATGAAGCCATTCTTATTATAGAATGGGATATTTCAAAACTGAGGGGATGAGGACTAGCTTAGTTCTTGTGTTTGGACATAGCATTATATGGATTTAAAGGGGAAAAACACGAAATAAGTCCAGAAGTGGTTTTACAACCCAAAAAGTATATAGTTGGATCTTTTTCATAAGTTTTAATTGCAACAATAACTTTCATTCTTTCCGATGATTAGTATTGCTCCATAAGAGATTCCAGAACAAACCATTGAAGTTTTTGTTTGCAGGTTCTACAAAAGGCTTTAGAAGTTTGGGATCTGCAGGTCATCCCCCTTGATTCTCCAGTTGCAGAGCCTGCCCAGATTGATCCTGAGCTTGAGAATGCATTCATCTGTCATTTGCAGGATCATTGGTTCTGTATCAGAAAAGTGAGTGGAGAGTGGTATAATTTTGACAGTCTGTATGCAGCCCCACTGCACCTCTCAAAGTTTTACCTTTCAGCCTATTTGGACACACTAAAAGGCTCTGGTTGGAGCATTTTCCTGGTGAGAGGAAACTTCCCGAAAGAGTGCCCCATGTCATCCTCTGAAGCTTCTAATGGCTATGGGCAGTGGCTTTCACCTGAAGATGCTGAGAGGATAACTAAATCCTGCAACTCCACAAATGCTCAACCTCAGGGAACAAATTGGAATCAACAATCTTCGGCTCCATTTCTCTCAACAGAAGAAGCAGAATTGCTTTCAGAAATGGAAGACGAGGACTTGAAGGCTGCTATTGCTGCCAGTCTTATGGATTCTTCCCCGGCCCCAGCGCCATCCCCAGCCCCGGCCCCGGCCCCCACGCCATCCCCAGCCCCGGCCCAGGTCCCCGCGCCATCCCCAGCCCCAGCCCCGTCCCCGGCCCTGGCCCAAGCCCCATCCCTATCCCCATCCCCATCCCCATCTCCATCCCCGGCCCCATCCTCTTCCCTAGCCCCAGCGCCATCCCCGGCCGTAGCTTCCCCAGCCATAGCCCACGCTGAAGCTGGCAACCTGCAGAATGAAAGCTCAAACAGCGAAAAGAAAAATGTTTGAAAAGAAAAGTACATTCTTTCGTAGATTTTATGTTTACTGGCTGAAGACAATGATCCATGTCAGGTGTAGACAGCTGACTTACATCCCTGGCGCAAGGTTATTGTACTTTGCAGCATATACATCTCCATTTAGATTCCAAATTTAGACTCACATTGTATAAACTTGAAGAAATAACCTCCCAGCTTTTCAATTGGATGATTACAGTTTTTGCATTTTGGTAATGCTTCTCATTTTCTTGCTTCATTTTCTGTGGGCTCATCCAATTCCCAGATATGATCTCCATTGCAAACGGGTTGAATAATAAATATGCCGAGTATGATTTTGTAAATGAGAGTTTGATAAAATTACTGTATTTATTCTGGTTTTAAGTTCATTTTTAAAAAAATTGAGATTTTTTTACATATATTTAAAATAAATTTTTATAATATATTACCTGTCATAAATAATGAAATTAAGAATAAATGTCTTCTGTTTTTTTCCCAAGGAGTTATGTGCATTCTTAGGGGGGAGTATTCAATTGGGATTTTAAAAGATTATTTTGAGATGAATAAGTCATGTGGTATTCAATTAAGACTTTTAAATAATCTAAACAAGTCTTGTGGTATTCAATTAAGATTATTAGGATTTTTAAATGAGAGTGTCGAAATCTGGCGGTATTCAATCAAGACTTTAAATAAGTAACAAAAAATCTTATGGTATTCAAAACCGTGCTAATTTCAAAGGATTTTTTAAAATGTGAGATTGTGTGAGATTTTTAAGTAGGAGGTATAAATACCAAGCCCTATCTCAAATCCCATCCTAACCCATCAGACTTTTCAAGTGAGATTTTTTTTTTAAAAAAAATTATTTCCTCACCGGTTGGGCACTGCATATAAACCATGGCAACCAAACCACCATTAACGACCACTAGGTATAAGAAATGTTCTTTCCTCACCTTTCCTCACATGAAGACCAAACCACCTTCAAAACAAAGAGCTACTAGCTGTTGGGGTAAGCTTCTAACATGTGGGCCTTCACGCATCTATATGACAAAGCTGGATGGCTGGGCAAAAATTGCCCACCATCTGTTCGACACAAACCCCCAAAGGGTATAGCTTCTGTTTAGATTAATTACTAGAAAGTCGTTAATAGAATTCTTGTTGTGGAAGAGGTTGGCATTCAAATGCAACTCGTGTATTTGGGATGGTGGTGGTGTGGACCCAAATGTGATGGTGATGCAAGCAAAGGCTTGGTTGGCTGAATATCAGCAAATGAGGGATGACTGTTAATTTTGGTTGGCTGAATTCATCAAATGTAAACTTCAGCTCATAAATTCTGTTTATGAGGAGATCACTAATGAAGAAAAGAAAGAAACTGGTTTGGAATAAATCCCAAATGGTATTTCATTATGGTTTACAATTACACAGCATTTCTGGTTCCACAAGAAATGAAACCTGCACCATGATTTGACACACTCTTTTGACCCAAAACCAACTAAATCTCAAACAATACGACTACCTAAATTACAAAGATTAACAACCAGAATCGAAATGCTCCACTAACAGTAAAACATCAAATATCTTGTCATGACAAAGAAACATTGCCAAGACTTCAAAAATTCTCAAGGGAGGTAGGTGTCTTGATCCCCATCACCATGTTAACAGTCATCCCTCATTTCCCGTCAATACACAAATGAGAGTGTGTGTGATGGCTGTAGGAGGGTATGCTGCCGAGAGTGAAGGTTAGCATCTCATTTTCAAGGGTCTATTTTTTCTTAAAAAATATTATGTCGATCTCATAAAGAAATTTATGTGGTCCTTTCAAATCTTATAAATCTTGTAATAGAAATCTTTAAAATTATAAGTAAAAAATCTTGATTGTATAAATCCATTAAAAAAATCCTATAAGTAATTATATTCTGTTTGAATCCGCAAGACTTTTTTATCCCTAAATAGTTTTTTAAAATCTCAATTGAATACACCCCCTTATTCTGACTTTGATGCTCTGCAAAAGAATCTTGTGATTGGCCACGGCAAAAAGCTGGGCCCACAAGAACCGACCAACGAAGCAGTGTGGACGAGAATACCCTCGAGAGACCCTACTGGATACGCTTGAAAACAATGGCATCCTTATGTAAATAACAGCAATGCGAAATACCCTTTTAAAAGTTGGAGTCGCTCAAGTCAAGAGTGAAGGAGAAAACCAGGGCCGGTAATAAGAAAAGAAAAGCAGCCAACCTGAGAGCAGAGCAGTTAGTCTCTCTGTTTTCTACGCAGATTATAAATAATCGTTTGTATATAATTCCATGAAAGTAAGGCTTAGTTGCACATTTTAGAAGAAAATAAAAAGCAAGAAAAAGCCATGAGCGGCCTATGACGCTTTTAAGCTGGAAGCTATCAGGTACATGACCCTGTCTGTGGCCACCACACCAAACGCACTTTTGACAGTCATCTGTATATAAACCTAATACATTTCATATACGTGGGGCTCAATGAAAGAAAAAGTTTAGGTAAAAGGGCTAAAGAGAACCCATTGTTTCTCTTTTGCTGAGGATCATCTCAGACTCAAAGCCACATCATTTTTGGGTCTAAGAGATCTGAACTGGATCCCAGGCTGTGATTCCTGGCTCTGTATCAAATGGGCTCATCTGCAGATTCTGAAAGATTGTTCAACAGGCAAAGAACCCTTCACGAGATCCTTGGAGGAGGCCTTGGTAAGTCATCATCTTCATCATTTTGTATGAACTTCTCCCAGTTTTTGATCATGGGTTCTGTTCTTTCAATTCTTAAAACATCATAATTGTGATTGAAATTGTTATCCAGTATTGGAGTTCTTTTAGTATAAGTTTTGATTTGATTTAAATGCAAGATGAATTATGCATCCAGATAAGAACAACTCAAGATTATGAAAAATTGGTCTTTGATACAATGACAGATTTTGATCTATTTTATTTGGATTTAGGATTTATGGGTCTGATAATCCATGCTTTTGCTGGTAGTACAGTTGCAGATGTGATTCTGTGGAGGCAGAAAAATCTGACTTTGGGGATATTGTTAGTAACTCTATCTGCTTGGGTGGTGTTTGAGAAGTCTGGTTATACTCTGCTGTCACTTGTCTCAAGTGTTCTCCTCCTCCTGATGAGCATTCTCTTTCTCTGGGCTAAATCTGCAGCCATTCTCAACCGGTAAAAGAAAATTGTGCTTCTTCACTTACTTGATGTAAATTTGGTGCCTTTGTATTAGACAAGGATGATTTGAGCATCTTCATCCTGATTAACTATCAAAACCACAAATGTGTAGCTTTCATTCTGCTCAAGCTGTTTGAATTTGTTTGTATTTCTAAATAATTTCAAAATTTGAATGATCTGCATAATCCAGAATTGGGCGTTTTGACACTGCCAAAAACTTTTCAAATTGGTGCATAATTGTTTACTCGACATATTTCCTCTTCTACTGATTTTATCAGAACCTGTTCTTAATTGTGAACAGACCAGCTCCTCCCCTGCCTCAACTGCAGTTGTCAGAAGAAATGGTAAATGAAATGGCAGCTTCCATTCGCAGTCGGGTAAATGCTTTGCTCTCGGTTTCTCAAGATATTTCTCTTGGCAAGGACTCAAGATTGTTCTTCAAAGTAGCTGCATACCTCTTGCTGATTTATTTTGCTGGTGGCTTGACTGATTTCCTTACTTTGAGCTACACCAGTAAGTTTCATTTCCATTTGGGTTATGTTTAATTTCTTAAAATGAATTAAAGACATCACCAGATTCAATAATCAGTTTGTTTTTTGTAATTTTGTCTTCCTGTATGGGCAGGCCTTGTCATGGTTCTAACAATTCCAGCGCTCTATGAGAGGTGTGAAGATTATGTGGACAAATATATCATGATGGGGTACAGGAAATTGCTGCAATTGTATGTTAAACTTGATGTAGAGTATTTGAACAGATTTCAAAACTGGGTTCTGGAGAAGAAAAAACTAAGTTAATTTCTCCTTTTCTCATAATCAAATTTAAAACTTTTTAAATTTCTTTTCTTCTTGGGTTAAGGTCATGTGAGTGTTCATCTGGAGTGCCGGAGTGCGGTTGATTTTGTTTTTCTCTTTTCAAACTGATATCTTCCTCTCTTTTCTTTTCTCTTCCTTTCCCAAATTATTAATTTTTGTGCCTTGCAAGACATTTTGAGGTTTGAGTGAAGCAAATTGCAAGGAGATATTATCTGAGAAATATTGCAGAAATGTCCTGTCAGGGTAGCATGGAATTTTGTAATCTAAGCCTGAGTTTTATACCCGGAGTTGATTCTTACATGCATTTCATTTTAATTTTCGCTCGTGCAAAATATTAAGAGCACAAATAAAGTCTTCCGAAAATATCAAAGATTCTTCCTTTCACTTCCGAATGATGACTGTGGAAGTGGAAATCATCTTGCTTCTACTCATTCTCACTATCTCTGCTTCAGCTTTTGATTGATAACGAACCCCAGTAACAGGAAAGACCATTTTCTTCAAATTTTGAGCATGCTCAAGGACATACCGTGCAAAATCGGTTTGATTAGACCCCTCGCAATGCCCTATGGTTACCTCCTCAAGCTGATGAACGAAAGCAAGGTTTTGCATTTTCCAGAATTCCGTACCAAATCCAGATGCCTGAAAATATGGAAAAAGCAACAAGAATATAAAAACAATTTAATTTAAAATTACCACAAGAAAAATATGTGTGTGCATGACATGCAACATAGACTTGACATACATTTGTGTTATAAACGGTATCTGTACACATGTACAAAATTTTCAAATTAGGCATTCCTCTAAGAAGAGAGACCAGTGCTGGAACAAGGCCATCATTCAAGTTCCTAGTCCACGCTTTCAATTTACAAATATTATCTAATCTTGGTGCTGCCATGGAACCTTCCTTGAAGGCCTGCATGTTTAAACAAGAAAAATTCTTAGTTTGGAAGAGGACAAGAACATATGCTTCTACAAATTTTTCTTTCAAATGATTCAAATTGCAAAATATCTTGTTTTTAACAACAACTGGGGTCACAAGGTTAGATATAGAGTAGAGTCAACTTTACCTCAATGGTCTCCTCGCTTATAGTAAGAACTTTTACAGAGCATATGCTGCTGATTCAGGGAGGAGGAATGGAGAAAGACGTTTTATTTTAATTTTAAAATTATTTGAAAATCTGCCGATTCAAATTCATTGATAAAGAGTGTAAAGATTGAGAAAGAAAGACGCAAGATGGCAATGAAAAGCCCTCACCATAGATACAAAGATCAAGCTCTTCAACATTACATCCTACTGCATTGTGAATCCACGTATTTACTCCAAAATTAAACCTTCTTTTCTGCTTCGCTTGAAAATATAGCGCTGCAACCTATTATCACCACTATAGAACAAGTATATATCCAAAAGAATTCATCAGGATCCTCCTCACTTTGTCCTGGTAATATGGACCAAAACACACTTCCGGAACTGATAGATAACTGTCTGCATCTTTTCGAGACTTACTGGGGTTGTCTTTTTTAAATTATAAATATTATAGCCGCGCGGCTATACTCGGGGGGTTTTTAAAAAAAAGCGTATAGCCGCACGGCTATACATTTTGGACACGCGGCGCCGAATCGCTAGGCGGGTCTCCTTTTTTTTTTTTAATAAACCGTACAGCCGCGCGGCTTTACTGTGGTCGTTTTAAATTTTTTTATTATAAATAGTAAAGCCGCGGCTTTACTGGGGTCTTTTTAAAAAAAATAGTCTAGCCGAGCGGCTATACTCGAGGGCTTTTTAGCCGCACGGCTATACTTCGGATTTTATAATATTAAAAATAGCGTTTTTGAAGTGCTATAGATAATGATATGTGGTGTAGTGAATTGTTGCAGTGGAAATCATCTTATGCTTGTGCAATCTTTTTCAAATTGCAAAATATTTTAGTAGAGAGTCAATTTTACCTTAACGGTCTCCTCGCTTATAATAAGAACTTTTGGCCAGTTTATGCTATAAAGAACCTCAAATACTCTGTCAAATTCATTCCCTTCAGGCCCTAAAAGAAGCTCTAGCTTCTTAATGCATTTGCAGGAACATGTGATCCATTTGAAAAACCTCTCGTCTAAACTCTTTCCGGTTTCAAGTAATGGAGATTACTGGAAAAGGATAGAGACGGCGATTCCAAAATGTGCCTACTCAAACACACTGATAAAGAGCGCAAAGATTGAGAAAGAAAGAGTGGTAACGGAAACGTATAGGGCCAACCAGAAATACAGACATCAAGCTCTTCAACATTACACTTCACTACTGCATTGTGAACCCAGTTGGTTAATCGAAAATGATCATCAGAATGCTGCTTTTCTGTTTCGCCCAAAAAAAAAAACTCCAGCTCATGCAGAGACGCTGCAACCTATTTTCACCACGACAACAAGTATCTATCCCAGGAACTCATCATCCTCACTTTATACTGTCGTTTTTGTATATTCCCCACCACCAACTTGGACGAAAATCCACTACCGGAACTGATAGATGCAATTGTCTGCAAGATTATTTTTGAGTGCGGTTTGGACTAATTTTTTCTTTTCAAAACTATGTCTTCGTCTCTATTTTTTTTTCCTTCCCCATATTATTAATTTCTGTGCAGAAATGTCATGTAAAGGTAGGATGAAATTTTGTAATATAAGTGAGTTTTATACCAAGAGTTGATCCTTACATTACATGCATCGTCATTTTACCTTCGACTCGTGCAAACTATCAAGGACATACATAAAGTTTTCCAAAAATATCAAAGATTCTTCCTTTTCTTACATCCTAGAAAGCCAATGACAACTGTGGCAGTGGAAATCATCTTGCTCCTACTCACCATCCTTGCTACAACTTCGAATTGCGTATCTTCAAAATGAAGAAGATTGACCATTTTCTTCAAATTTTGAGCATGCTCGAGGATATACCTTGCAAACTCGAGTTCATTAGACACGTTGTTGGGATACTCTATGGTTACCTCCTTCAGCTGATGAAGAAAAGCAAGGTTCTGTAGTTTCCAGTATTCTATACCAAAGCCAGCTGACTGAAATATACAAAAGGCAACAATCATAGACGCATTAATTTAAAATTTACCACAAGAAAAAGTATGTGTGTGCATGAGAGGGAGAACAATAGGCAACATAGACTTTACTTACAGTTTGGGCATCCCGGCTCAGTGAGCTAGTAGTCTTCATGGACAAAAAATTCAAATTAGGCATTCCTTTGAGAAGAGAGGCCACAGCTGGAACAAGGTCATCATTCAAGCTCGTAAAATGCACAGTCAAGTTACAAATATTATCTAATATTGGTACTGCCGTGGAACCATCCTTGAAAATAGCCTGCATGTTTTTCACGAAAAAATCATAGTTTAGAAAGAGGAAAATAACCTATGTTTTCACAATTTTTTTTTTGTTCTTTCAAATGATTCAAATTGCAAAAGGTCTGAATGATAGATTTTTATTACCTTAATGGTCCTCTCGTTTATAATAAGATCTTTTGCCGAGCATATACTGCAAAGAACCTTGTCAAGTTCATTTACCCAAGGGTCTAAAAAAAGCTGAACTTTTTCCAAACTCTTTAGTTTTCCCAGATTTGGGCTATACCTCCCATTGCTGCTGTTCCAGTTCAAGTTTTTAAGATTTGGAGCAAAAATCTTCAGTGAATTGCTGCTTGTTTCTTGATAGCTATGAAACCATAGACATATATCTATCCCTTCAAGCTTCTCACCAGAGATATTCACATGCAAGATGTCATTTTGAATGAAACCATGAAAGTATTCCAAAGACGAACTTTCAATGGTGATATTTCGTATCCCTTGAATATCAACAAGCTCTAACTGCTTAATGCATTTGCAGCAACATGTGATCCATTTGAAAAACCTCTCGTCTTCTATTTTAACTAATACCAGTTTCAAGTAACGGAGATTACTAGGAATTGATAGAGACGGCGTTTTGAAAATTACCATACTCAAACGCACTGATAAAGAGCGCAAAGATTGAGGAAGAAAGGGTGGCAACGAAAACGAGGGCACACCAGAAATACAAAGATCAAGCTCTTCAACATTACACCTTAGTGCATTATGAATCCACGTAATGACTCGAAAATAATCCTGCGTTGCTCTTCTGGTTAAAGAGAAATTCCAATCCATGCAGAAGCGCTGCATCCTGTTATCACCACGACATAACAAGTATCTTTCCATAGAACTCATCAGCCTCAGATTATGCACGTAGTTTTCCCGCCGGCCCAGCCAATGCCAATGTGAGCGAAAATCTACTACCGGAACTGATAGATGTAATTGTCTGCATCTTTTCGAGACGGCACCCACTCGAGTGAGGTCTTTGAAAGTGAGCAAGGAAAGGATATGATGAGCAACTTCATCTGGAAGATCACTGAATCTGTCTGACGTCACACATTCTGAACAATTTCCTTGAGCTTCACAGCTTGCAGATGCCCCCAGCAACTTACGCTTGCGCCCCATAGACTGTTGTTGAGGACGGTGTTGGAGCTACAAGATATTTCCTTCTTCTGCAACAACTTATCATAACCTAACCAGCGGCAATTTCACCTTTTGTGTGTCCTCATTAAGTAAGAGCATTTGTACGTATTTCTATTGTAGCACAATTCAAACTATTTACCTGTTTTAGTCCTCATTAAATAAGGTGTCTTCGTTAAATAAGGTTATATCCATGATTGGTCCACTAGAAATCCTCATCAAATACCGTTACAATCATGATTGATGTTACCAATCCGACGTCTAGGATCTTTCATCTCTCCTCATTCAACATTTTTTATTATTTAAGAAATCAAGAATTATTCATAATTACTACTACAAAAATTAAAACAGATGACGGGAAAAAACCGTTGTATTTTGCCTTTGAAAACCGTCGTTAAATCGACCGCCATCTTTTTGAATGTCAAACTATGATGGTAAATCACCATCATCTATTATATCCAAAGAGGTCAGTTTTGAAAGAAAACGACGTCTATTAACTCTAAAGATGATAGTTTTATTAAAAAATTGTCGTTTATTATCTGTAAAAATGATGTAGTGATTTTACACATTAGCTTCTTTTTTTTTCTTTTTTTTTCCAACAGTTCTCTACAACGATTTTAACTAGAAAAACAATCATAATGCTTTCTGAACAATAAATTCAGGTCCAAATCTTCTATTACCCACACCATACATATATATACTAAAATTTTGTTTCTTTCATAAAACTTGAAGATTCAATAGTAATTACATAGTTTTACCAATCTTGATTCCTACTATATCCATACAAAATACCATATCCATATAATTAACCTATAATTACAAAATACCATATCCAAAGCATTAACCTATAGTTGTTGTATCTCCCACAATTTGTACTTGTTCTCCACATTCAGTTGTCCTCCTGGAGTAGTGTTCTTAGTCATCTTGGTCAAATGGATCTTCAATTGATACAATAGGGTACTACTCACAAATGGCTTGTAATGGTCCTTGAGAGCATTTCTTGAGATGTTTTGGGAACCATCATTTTTCTGTGCAGACAAGCCAAACATAGAAGATATATTAACAGAAAACTCACCTCTTCCTTGAAGTTCATGTCATAGGTTTTATCTTATCCATAAAACTCAGATGCAACAACATCCATTCCAATGACAACCTGAAGAGAAAACAACAAGAATTTTCCCTCAATACTCTTGCAATGTCATCAAATTTTCTTTGTACAAAAACCTTGGTTTGAAAAATAAACCTACTTTGCCTGTGTATCCAGCCTTTTCAATGGCTGTCTTGAGCAATTCAAGACCTTCTTTACATTTCAGTAGAGAGATGTGAAAGGAAAAACAAGGAATAATAGCAACTTCGGTTAAATGATTAGGTTTCATCAAACTATTGTTAACCTGAATATTAGGTGCAAATCCACCTTCGTCACCAACATTAGTTGCATCTTGACCATATTTCTTCTTAATCACAGCCTAAAGAGAACAAAATAGTGAGAGAAAAAATGCCCACACAATTCCTTGCTTGCCACTCAAAAATCAGAATTGTCAAAAGACCAATCTAGATTACTAAAATATTATGATTCCAAGTACCCTAAACTATCCACGTTGTAACTGAAACATAGTAGAAATCTCAATCTGGATTATAAATAGAATTTGAAATGAAACCAACCTCAAAGCCTATGGAAGACATAGCCAACCATTTGAGAAGTAAGGTAGATACTCAAAAAATTTATCATCAATTCCCGAGCACAATAAGGGACACAGGACACAAACGAAACGTAATCCCTCATTATGTATCGTAGAAGAGAAGGATAAGGACATACCTTCGTGAGAATTGGCATGCTCCTGCTTTTACTGACACAACAAACATATGGTTTGAGGCTATGAGACTAAAGACCATATATTGTTATAACCCACTACTGTTATCAAGCCAATTTGAAATAGAGCAACAATTTCCTAATATATACAGAATGCTATTTGGTAACTAATAACTCTGGGGAGAATAAACTCGATATAAAACCCAACTGAAATTCGGGGCCGAACATAATTAAAATAAAAACAAAAGTAAAAAATTCATAAGAAAAAACTAAAATAATAAGTGGTTGTATTCATTTGGGATTTTAAAAGACTATTTTGGGATAAATAAGACTTTTAAATAATCTAAACAAGTCTTGTGGTATTCCATAGACTATTACCCTTCGTTTGGATAAAGGAATTGAAAATTGCATAGAATTATAAAATAACGGAATTTAGATTTCCATCATTTCAATTCTCACAATTGAAGATTTCAGTGTTTGAATTTATTTATGCCGAATTTTGTAAATTGCACTATGAAAATTGTGAAATGACGCCTATTTTTGTTGAAATTAAACTCGGGAATTTAATGCCCCAATTTCCACGATTTTTTTCGCGCTTCATTTAATAAGTTTCTCGCTTAAGTTGCCAAACAAGGGATTTCAAACTGGGTTCTTGAGAAGAAAAAACTAAAGTTGACATATACTCTCTCTCTCTCTCTACACAATCTGCAAATAATGGAGTGTGTATGTGTGTGTCCATGCACACGTGTTTTTAGACAAATTTGAAGTGTCGGCAGGTGAAACAAAGTTCTCATTTTAGGGTATTTTGGGGCGGCTAAGGTTTTTGGTTCATAAAGTTTCAAGCTTTCCAGCCTCCAGTTTGTGGCCACAGAGTTGGGGGGCTAGAGATCTTTGGTGGGCATGCATCTGATCTTTGCTGTTGTGGATAGTGCCTTTGGTTGGGCTGGGAGGTCTAATTATAGACAGATTTGATTCATTTCCTTGGCCAGCCATGGCTCATGTAAGGCCCAGTTAATTAATTTTTTGCAATGGAATATCACTACCTTCTAAATTTCTCAGAAAATCTTTGATTTGACAAGCCACCTGTTAATGTCCCCTTGTATTATTCACTGGGATATGCTTGCCTCACTACATAGAACTGTCTTGTTGCATTTGTATTTTTTTTTAAAAAAATTAATGTACTTATGTTTTCTACTTATTTTCTTCTACTTATTTTTTCTTCTTATCATTCACTTTTATTATTGAGAAGAAAACAAAAGAGTGAAATCTCATGTCCGCGAACGTCTATCTAGCCCATACCCAACTTATTTTTATAGGTGTTTCCCATTGTTTATTGTTTATTTTTTGGAAACAGTAGGATTCACGTGCAAAAACTCATAATACATACAGGAAGAACCCAGTCCCAAATGAAGGTTCTTGCAATACAGAAACTCTAAAAAACATAAACAAATAGGAACAAACATTACAACTTGAATCCCAACTCACTTGGAGTTACTGATGAGAAGGACACATACCCATTGGAATCTTTTTTTATTTTATTCATTTATCCATTTTGATAGGCTTGGGTACAGATTATAAACCCAATTTGGGAAGTCCCCACAAGCACGAAGGGTTAGACTGCACTTAGGTTTTCCTTTTCTTGTTGATCAGAGAACAAATTGGTCATTTGAATTCCATAATCATATTCCAAAACATCAATTGCAACTTGCAAGTGCATTTTATATACAAAACAGCAAACATCACTCTGAAACCCTTGGATGGAGCAAAACCCTAGGAACCCAATTTACTTTTTCTCCCCAACTAATATTATTAATCAAAGCCAAATCCAAAGTCCAGCCTATAGCCAAGCCCATTAGCCCAACTCTCCAATGTTAACCACAATTACCAAACCATCATAGTACTTTGTTTATAAACACCTTTATAGGAGTGTGGATTTTCGATGTGAGATTTTCCCAAAGGGCATCTCAAAAGATAAGCTTACAGAGAAATCCATATTTTTTATTGTTGGTGTATATATTTAAAGAGTATAGCTGTGCAGCTATACTCTATAAATAGAATATTTTAAAAGTACTCTATAAATATAATATTTTAACGGTATAACCGGGCGGCTAGTGTTATTTCTTCAAGTGATATTAGTGCTCAAAATGCTCGAATAGATTAATTTCTTTTTTATATAATTTTTTAAGAATTCCTAGAATACCATATAAAGAAATGAGAATATCTATATATATATATATATATATATATATATATATATATATATAACAGTTAAATGTTAAATCTCTCGGTTTATTATTTGCATTAACACGTCCTATCGAGTAATGGTTAACTTAACTTACTTCATGCTGGATTTGGTTTTCATCTTATTAAGGTAAAAATTGTTACCCATTTGCCTTGCTTTGCCTTATTACACGAGGTAGTGTGTATTCATAACAAGTGGTCTGTTGAATTATTGATCAAGTATTAAATTTGCCGATTGGCAACTTCCCCTTTTATTTTTCTCTTTAATTTCCAAGTACAACGTCAATTTTTTTATTTTATTTTTTTTATAGTACAAGCAATAATCTAAAGGGGAGGGGGATTTCTCTCTCACACACACACAACTATGATGTCGTGGTTCGAACATGAGACCTCTGATTTGAAAGTCATTGCCCTTTTCCACTGAGCTAGACCCTGTTAACTTGTATAATAAACAGTAGATATACATATGATTTTCTGCATTTGTTTATAAATGCAAACTACCATTAAACACATGTACTAAAGCATAAAACTGCACATGTCTTTAAGGGAAGATATTTTCATACCTAAGCTACTGTTGCCCCTTCACATACGTCGCAAATTGTAAACCCATGACCTTCACAATATGGACATTTGGCTCCCTCTTCCACCCAATCCAAGAACTGCTGTCATTTAACAAAATAATTACAACTTCATCCTGGATGGATAATGCTCGAAAATGAGAATATTAATATCCAAGGAGAAAAACACGATGCTCAGATACCTCTCCTTTTGTAACACCTTCTTTCACAAGTGTTTGTTGGACCTCTGAAATTTCTGTTGCAGAAGTAACTGCAGCTCCATTTGTATCTTCCTAAACAACAGAACCCACGCAACCATTAGAAGAATATACGATGTTTCAGCCTATATAGTGGTTCACTATAGCTTATACGAACATGATCAGGTTGCTAGCTCAAGGCCAACCAGGAGAAGAAATCAGTTTACCAATATAATCAACTTCATATATTAGTATCCAAAATAAGTTACGGTGTGTTACCAGTTACCACAGCACATTACGTCACTGTCATATCGTATTTATTTGCATGTTAAGTGCTTGTCTCATGAACTGGAACCAAGAAACCTGATGTCTGAGTTACTGAAAATAGAGTCGGAGCTTCAGGTCCGTTTCTCAATTAAGTAACAAAGCTTCTAGGTTGGTACTTAGTATTGTTTGCTACAATTCTTCACAATCTGGAACGTTGAAGAAAATGAAGGCTTAGTTCACTTCAAATTGAACCATCAAATGAGTTTTTGGCTCCTCTCGAGGAATGCAAGTAATGACTTACCAAACCATTATGTTCAGTTCCAAGTGAGGAATGATATATTGGTACTAAAACTTAAAACATCAACGGCTTCCACTTAATAAAGGCTAATGGTATGTCGTCAGAAGGCTATACCTTTTGTGTAGCAGTCAGAGTGCTCCCTTTGTAATCCAGACGCTCAATTTGTGCCACTGTATATACACTACTACAGAAATTGAAATAGACGACGGGGAAACGCCGTCGTCTTTTTCTTTTTCAAACCGTCGTTAAATCGACAGTCGTCTTTTTGAAAGTCAAACTACGACGGTAATTCACCGTCGTCTATTATATGTAAAAACGACGGTTTTTAAAAGAACCGTCGTCTATTACATGTAAAGACGACACTTTTTCTGAAAAAACCGTCGTTATTGAATGTAAAGACGACACTTTTTTTTATAGAACCGTCGTCTATTAAATATAAAGACGACACTTTTTCTGAAAAAAACCGTCGTCTATTTAAATGTAAAGACGACACTTTTTCTGAAAAAACAGTCGTCTATTTAATGTAAAGACGACACTTTTTCTGAAAAAAACCGTCGTCTATTTAAATGTAAAGATGACACTTTTTCTGAAAAAACCGTCGTTTATTATATCCAAAGACGTCTATTAAATCTAAAAAAGACGGTTTTGTTCCAAAAAATCGCCGTTTATTATCTGTAAAAATGATGTACTAATTTCATTTTAGATATCCTAAAAAATTATTTCTTTCATAAAACTTGAAGATTCAATTGTAATTACATTGTTTACCAATCTTGATTCCTACTATATCCATACAAAATACCATATTTATAACATTATAACCTATAATTACAAAATACCATATCCAAAGCATTAACCTATGGTTGTTGTATCTTCCACAATTTGTACTTGTTCTCCACATTCAGCTGTCATCTTGGAGTAGTGTTCTAAGTCATCTTGGTCAAATGGATCTTATATTCTTCTAAGTTGTCATCTTGGCCTTTGAGCTGCACTTGATATAAGCTGCAGCACCTATTTGCCCTATCATCTTACCTGAGCAATCAAAAACCACAATAAGATTACATTATCTTGCTGTCATTTTAACTAACAAAAAATATGCATAAGCTTATGCAGGAAAAGTTCATTTGTAACACAATACAGAAGAACATTTTGACTAACTTAGAGTTTCTTTTGTGACGTGGATGGCGAGCTCACCAAGAAGGCGCGATGGAGATCTGTCATCGAACCTCAAGCGACATCGAAGACCAAATCTGATGTTCTAGGATTTTCCCATCTTGCAAGGTCTCTAGATCTGTTTTCAAGGTCATCTTAACTAACAAAAAATATGCATCATCTATACGAGCATAAGCTTATGCAGGAAAAGTTCATTTGTAACACAATACAAAAGAACATTTTGACTAATTTAGAGTTGCTTCTGTGACGTGGATGGCGAGAGCTCACCAAGAAGGCGTGATGGAGATCTATCATCGAACCTCAGGCAACATCGAAGACTAGATATGATGTTCTAGGATTTTCACATCTCGCAAGGTCTCTAGATATGTTTTCAAGGACATCGTCGTCGTTGACTGTGAATATGGCGTCGATGGCGGCTAGTGATGACTGATGCGAAGAACGATGGCGTTGATGGCGTCGCTGCGTCGATGGCGTTGACGGCGTCGCTGCTTCGATGGCGTCGATGGCTGGTAGGTACGTATGAGGAGTAGAAAGGTGAGAGATGGAGTGTTTCAGATAGCTCAGGAGGGTTTCAAGAAGAGAGGAGCTCAGGAGGTTTCAAGGAGGGAGAGATAAAGTTTTCAGAGACGGGGGAAAATCTGAAAATTTGTCAAGCGCGAATTCACTTAAGTGGCCTTTTTTTAGCGTGTTTTAAAAGACGACGCTTGTTAATGAGAGATAAGGTTTTCAAAGACGGGGGAAATTTTGAAAATTTGTCGAGCGCGAATTCACTTAAGCGGCCTTTTTTTAGCGTGTTTTAAAAGACGACGCTTTTTATAAAAAAATCGTCATCTTTACATATAATAGACGACCCTTTTTAAAAAAAAACCGTCATCTTTACATATAATAGACGACCCTTTTCATAAAAAACCGTCGTCTTTACATAATCCGTCATTCGTTTGTTTTAAAATTAAGTCGTTTATTATGATTTACAACGTCTTTAATTTCTTAATGCCGACGTGGTTTGTGGGTTTTATTAATAATATTTTATTCTATTTAATTCGAAATATTCATAATAAATTTAAAATAAATCCAAAAAATGCAACGTCAACTCCTATGAAGTCATTGAGATATTTTCTTCCCCCTTAAGCTTTAAAAAATTAAGTTTGAGTTATACAAATTTAAAATTACCACCAAAAAGAAAAATGTTTTCATGAGTCACAACATCACTTATACTTTAATGGTTTAGGGTTTAGGGTTTAGGGGGATAAAGGTTTATTTTGGGGTTTAGGGTTTATGGTTAATATATATTAGGCCGTAAAACCATAATCCCTTTTCTAAAATTATTTAAACATATATATATATATATATATATATATATATATATATATGTATAATTTAGGGTTTATATTTTATGGTTTAGGGTTTAGGGTATAGATGTAATAAGCGTCATGTTTATTTATATTGTTAACGACGGTTTTTTTGTTTTCCGTCGATGATTATCGAAGAGCGCATTTCTAAACCATGATTTCTTTAAAATGACGTTGTACACACATAACAACGTCATAGTTTTTTAAAAAGCGACGTAAAAAGTTTTTCAAACGACGCTATTTTTCAAACCGTCGTCTTTACATATAATAGACAACCCTTTTTATTAAAAAACCGTCGTCTTTACTTCATAATAGACGACCCTTTTTATAAAAAACCGTCGTCTTTACATATAATAGACGACCCTTTTTTATAAAAAAAACCGTCGTCTTTACATATAATAGACGACCCTTTTTATAAAAAAACAGTCGTCTTTACTTATAATAGACGACCCTTTTTATAAAAAAAACAGTCGTCTTTACTTATAATAGACGACCCTTTTTATAAAAAAAACCGTCGTCTTTACATATAATAGACGACCCTTTTTATAAAAAACCGTCGTCTTTACATATAATAGACGACCCTTTTTATATGAAAACCGTCGTCTTTACTTCATAATAGACGACCATTTTCATATAAAAAGGGTCGTTTTTACTTCATAAAAGACGACCCTTTTTATAAAAAAACCGTCGTCTTTACTTAATAATAGACGACCCTTTTTATAAAAAAAAAACCGTCATCTTTACATATAATAGACGACAGTTCTTTCAAAACAACCATGTCTTTACCAAAAAAAGGACACTTGATTTTTAAAAGACGACGCTTGTCATACCTGCTGTCGTTGTTTTTTGGTCAGATTTTAACTCTAAAGAAAAGCTTTTTAATAAGACGACGCTTTTTTATTTGTGTGCGTCGTTATAAAAAAATTCTCAACAATATCTCCATTTTTTAGTTGTTTAAGTCACTTATCCACGACGGTTTTTTGTTACCGTCGTCTTTTTAAAAACAACGACGGTTTTTTGCTCTACCGTCGTCTTTTTCTGGTCGTCTTTTGCCCTTTTTGTAGTAGTGATAATTGTTCAAGAAGTTCTGCAGTCACTATGTCATCTTGAGGGGCGTCTAAGGAGGCCTGTCAAACAAGATATTACAAGTTGACTAACATATATATTTTGCGTTGTGAAATTTTTGTTCAACTTGATGATTCTGAAATTTTACTCTTCATGCATTATACATAGTAACATTTCATGATAATTGAAACTTACTTTCCAAGTCTTGATAGCACGTTCGGTCCCGCTTGAGAAGCTGGAAAACTCCATGACTTCCTCACCCGAGTAACATCCTAGTTTTTGCAATGCTTCCTGTTGAAATCACAAATATTACATCCAAAAATGAAGCGAACACTAGAAAAGGAAATAACCACACAAACCCAGTTACAGAAAAATAAAAGAAACAAAAGTTAACAACTTTCTATACTAAAGAGAAAGTTAAAACCCCCTTGTAAGTTGTAATAAACTATATGCTGCTCAGTTTTCAATTTGCCAAATTTAAAAGTTCCATTTTATAATTCAAAGACAACACTAAATCATAAACAAAACACAAGAAATGAATGATAGACTCTGAAAAATCAAAACTTGCCTTTCAAAAGCAAGCAGACCTGCATAGCTCGGACCTCTTCACCTTCTGACCCCTTCCTCAAAGCATTTCTGCTCTTCTTCTTCTCCTTCACTTCTGGAACGGCAGACACCTCCTCAATCTCCTCCTGAATATGGTCCAATTCTATGGCTCTGGAACTCGACCATGTCTCTGCTATCAGATTTTTCTCCGTCAAAATCTGCAATAAGTCGGCGATGTTGGGCTAGGCGGGCACTAGGCGGCTAGGCGGAGGCTAGGAGGGCGCTAGGCGGCTAGGCGGGGGCTAGACGGACGCTAGGCGGCTGGGCGGGCCTCCTAGGCGGTTTGGGTCTTTTTTTGGTGCCAAACCCGAAGGACGAAGCAGCCGAAACCGAAGAAAACTAATCGAAACTTTGAGTTTGATAGGGAAGCGAAATGGCTGTGACTGCAAGTGCAAGCTACGTGATAATATTTAAAGAGTATAGCCGTGCGGCTTTACTCTTAAAATATTCGAATATGTTAATATTTAAAGAGTCTAGCTGTTCGGCTATACTTTTAAAATATTCAAATGTATTTACCCTTTAAATATACATTTTTGTCCTATCGTTTTAGGGTCTAGGGCTAAAATACCACTTTAGCCCATTGGGCTAGAGTTATTTCTTCAATTATTTTATTTATACAAGTGATATTGGGGAATGAAAATTTAAATTCTTTATGATACCTCCCATTCTAATGATTTTCAGCTATTAGCCCATTGGGTAAGAATAAAAAAATGGATTTTATTTATAACAAATAATACGAGTTAAACCCATAAATACAACAACAAAAAATAGGGATCCGCCAACATTTTGTGGATCAAAGAAGGTTGAATTTCATAGTATAAAATTGCTTGTATAGGAATTTACTTTTTAAAATGTATCCATCGTAATTGTGAACTAAACCCAATTACAGCCTTTTTTTCTCATTGCACTTGACAACCCTTCTCTTCTGCTATGAGATATATTAGTCCGCGATGTATTCTATGCAGATGAAAATTTGGATACAAAACAGTCTTGAGACAACGAAGAGAAGTTTGCAACTTTGTTTTGAAATAAATTGAAGGTAACTGATACGATTTTTATCATCCACGCAAATAAGGTTAAAATCACATAAAATACTTGTAAGAATACAAAGCTATTGTAGTATAGATGCTCATGCAAGGTCGTTCTCCTCAAGAACTATTTAGCAATTTATGTAAAAACATTTTCCAATTAACTACCTAAAATTAAAAGTTGAGAAAGATGATTATGAAATTGTTTGATACTAAAAACAAATTTTAAATGAAAACAATTATGATTGAAGAAAAGAGTTTTAAATACCAATTCATAAAAGCACTAGGGTTTCACCATCACCTAGCAATCCTATGAAATTTTACCAATTACTTATCATTTGCACATGCCACTTTGAAGGTTAGGTTTTCCTAGTTTATATTCTACTTGGAACATCCAACATAGAACGTATATCCAACATGCAACCCGTCCGAACGTTCGTATCAAATCTGAACATGAAGACTCATTATGTTTTGTGAAAACCCTTTGAAAAACCATGCAACCCTTAAGACGTGGTGTTCATTTTAGGTGAAATTACAATTATTAATCACAAGAAGCCAATGTCAATCTCAGAGAACCTTCCGACCAAAATTGCATCAAATTACTTTTCTAAAGATCCTAATGGTGATCAGGCATAAAGATAATTAGATAGTTTGATTAACAATTCAAAGTATGCATACAATCAATCATAAGCAATTAAATAAAAATTACATATTAATGCTAAGATTCAAGGCTTCACCCTAGCAAAAGAAAATTAGTTACGCATATTCACAATTGAAATCATGAAAAATATTCTTAAGAAGGAAAAGAATGAAAACACCTTAAAGTCGCAAAACTCCAAAACCCTAGCAATTGCTCTCCACAATGTCACGTTCAAAAGCCAAAAAGAAGTCCCAAAAATTGATGTGAAAAAGAACTTAAATACCTCCTAAAACCTAGCTGCCCAATCCCCACAAGGAAACTAATTAAGAGTGCTGCTATTTCCACCCTCTTGTCCTATTTTCCCACCCACCTTATTTTTAAAATTTTAAAAACAAATTTACCCATTTGTAAAATGACTTCTAAAGCCTTGAAGAAAAACATTAAAAAACGAAACAATTGCCTCAAATTAAAAATTTTAAAAAGCTATAAAAAAAAAAAATCTAAAGCACAAAGATCAAACCTCAAATTTCTCACTCCTCTACTCCCACCCCCTACGCCATTGCCCAGGCTCTCTCTCGCACCTCCAAGAGCTCCACCCCAGTCCTCTTAGAGATGCCCCGGCCCCTCACTCACTCCCCCTCTCTCTCCCTTTTTCCCCCCAAAAACCACCATAACCCAGACAAACCCCTTCTCCTACACTATCTCTTTCTTTACAATTTCTACAGCCCAGCTAAACACCGTCACTTTCTTCCATGTTTAATTCTGAAGCGTCGAATAATGAGCTCACTAACGGAGGAGGAAGAGGGATGGTGGAAGAGCAGGCGTTGATGAGGCCGTCGAGTAACGGCGTCTTGGCAGTAAAGAAGTCGCCGTCAAAGGACTCGATCTCACATAACGGAGAAAATGCCCTCTCCTGCGCATCAATTTAAGTATGGACTAGTGACTGGGCTCTCCCTCAATTCCCATCTCTGCAACTCCAGCTCATCCCATGAATTAATCAATTCCAACGATTTGTACCAAAAGAAAATTATAAGAATGGGTTTTTAATTGAGAAATTTGGGACTTTGGGTTGAAATTGATTGAGTTGGAGGGTGGATTGTTGTTGGGTTCGGTGTGGTGGGGTGGTGGGGGAGGGGTGGTTGGGGAGGTGGGGACGGGAGGATCCGTAGCTGGTGATCGATGGGCTGGAAGGAGAGAAGGATTGAAATTTTATTTATTTTTATTTTTATTTGATATTTTTCAATTGAATTTAAATATTTTATTGATATGCCAACTTTTCAGCCATTGGATTAAATTTAAATGACGTAGCTAATGAATTTCTTAACATAAAAGAGATTTGCTTGAATTAATAATTAAAGGGTATTTTAGGAATAATAGTGGGTGGAAAGATAGGATTGTGTTTTTTCAAATTTATATAGTGGGTGGGAAAATAATATGGGTGGGGAAATAGGACAGGGGTGGAAATAGCAGCACTCAATAAAAAATGCCCAATTGTTTATCTCTAGTTGGTGGCTTCTCATAAATCTAACTTGCTAAAATCAGCCGGATCATTCTGATTACTAGTAGTGACATTGACAATTATCAATAAAGTAAAACCTGAACCAGGGAGCGAAACAAATACTCAAGAGAGCTTTGGACCAAATAATAACCGTAACGAGTTCCACAGAGGGTTAAAAAAAAGGGGGAAATTACAAAGATGAAATGTTTTCTAGACTTGGCCACCACCATAGTCATCACGGGGTTCTCATGTTGCCAGTCCTACCCCTGTCCATCTCGACCGGTATCACCTTGATAAAACTGACGATTGAGCTGTGACATGTGAGGTGGGGGTGGAGGCGGCGGAGGAAGGGGCATGGGCTGTGATGCTAATATACCTTTGCCATCTCTTGGATCCATAGAATTTCCACCCTGCACTGCTTCCATTGCTTTGTTGGTCATATGCTGAGGATTGAAAGGCATACCCCCTGGATTCCGTCCGTATTCTCCTTGATAAAATGCAACTTGTCCTTGAGACTCTGAGGAGTTGGAGAAACCATCTGCAGTTCCTTGACCCCCTTGTGCAGCTTCAAAAGGAACCCCGGCCTGTCCTGCATTCCAAGACTGTGGATAACTAGCAGCGAAATTCATGTTCCCCGCTGAACCTGGGGGAAAACCCAATAACGACCCCTGTTCTTGTCCAACATCTGGTGCTGAATCCTGCCGTGCAATCTCATAGGGAGCATTATAAAATGGTTGAGATCCATCAACGGGAAAAGGATAGGCAAATGGAAGGGGCATCCGCACTTGATTCGAATTAATGGGAACTGCATAATTGGGGGGCTGAATAGAATGCATGGGTGGGTATTCAGAAAAGGGAGTCTGCTGCTTATCTGAAAACTGGCCAGATTCCTGCATTGTATTACCCACTGAATCATAGCTTTGTTGATGGAAGAGATTGTGGGGACTAGGCCTGTCAAAGCCTGGGGGACGACTGAGATCTGCTGGGTTATTCTGAAGTTGCCCAAAAGCTGGGGCTGGGTTGGGCTGTATGACTGGCCTTGGAAGTGACTGTTCTCTAGATTGTTGAAGACGAGCTTTGTCCTCACGGTCATGGAGCTGGGAATTTGAACCAGGAGAAAAGACTGGCCTTGGTGGAGCACGGCCAGTGGATTCCGATACTGTACCTTGTTTGGTACTTCGAGCTTCTGACTCATTTCCATCCATTTTGTCCGCATTTGGCTGAAGAAGGTAAGCATGGTTCTCATGGATATGAGATTCAAATTCACTCCTCTTCAGGAAAGATTTCAGACAGTGAGGGGCTGCGCAAATAAAGATTCCCTCCATCAATTTGATCGTCTGGATCTTCTGGATGCGTTCATCACAACTGTACAATAAATCATGAAAATTAGATGTTATCATTCATCAGTTAATTCTAATAGTTCTTTGTCAATAAAATAAAATTTCCACAAATAATAATTAACAATCATTTTAAGCATAATTACGGGCCGTTTGCTATTATAGTTGGATGTGAAGTCATCCAGTAACCAATAAGAAATGGAAAAAAACTCTATATTTGAAATCCATTCGCATTGACAAGTCTCAACATTTGGAGCAATTATCTTGCAGCAGTGTATAAACTGGTCTTTTGTTCCTAGCCAAATATTTTACTTATACTAAGACTTGATCCAGTAACCGTGGATCTCTTTCAACTCCTCATTTGTGTATTGTTAACTCTCAAGTGAATATTTCATCAAGTTCAAAATGAAGTGAACTCAGCTGCGAGTAGCAAACCTCAAATTACACATAAACAATAGTTGAAGTGCTCTTAAGGTACTTAAATTGGGACAATGCATTTAATGGTTGAATTTGACAACTGTTGAAATGTATAATTTATTGAAGCTAATCCAACCCTTTAATGCATTTCCCCACAACTGAAGTCCCTTGGGTGAGCAGTCTAAATAATTGAACTAAACATGCAAGAGTCAAACGGGCTGTTGGAGATTATACAAAAGTCTACAATACTACAAGCCCAACAAGTTTGCAGACAGAAAAGGAACAAGTTTGCAGGGAACAAATTCATGCTCTAGTATGACTATGTAAAGTTCAGAAATCTTACAGATAGCAGATCGAGTCACTCCTAGCACAATCCAGACAAAAGGCATGCTCACAAGGGCTCTGCAAGAACACAATCTAGTTAATATACAAGAGATTCATATCATGCAATTCAAGACTTAACTTCTAGCATTCATTTCCAGAGAATCTAAAGAAAAAATATATGAAGCTAAAGAGACGAAAATAACACAAAGACCACATGGAAACCTAATCATGCGGAAGGAAAACTTTGAAAGAAAAAGAAATTTGAAAGCAGCTAGCAACTGTGGAAAGACAAATTTAGTTGGTCCATACCAGGCGTCCATAGATAGCAATTGGGTAATCACAGCGAACACAAAAGTGAACCCGTTCTCCAAGCTGGCGACGGGACCTGCGACCTACAGTCTTGACAATTGAAGCAATGGTTGAAGCACCAATGCCCTTTGCGACAGGAAGATCAGCAAGGACAAGGTGGTCAGGGCATGCAACTGTCACAGTCTCCGCTGGCAAGGGTTTTACCCCTGCAGCACCCTCTGGGGGTGCAACACTCTTAAGCCGGATCTGAAGCATCTTTCACCCAACTGTTACCCTCTTTCTTGGATGTATAATGTTTGCGATCCAATATGGCAGGCTTATATCGTCTGACTGAATAATGCAATTATGAGACTCAATATCTTCTCCTGTACATGAATTGAAAACGATACTTACTAATGATTGATTATTTAAACATACACATAAACACACAGATGGCAACTGATTGCACAAACAAGGATGCATTTGGCTTGACTTGAAACTTGAAACTAGATTGACTAGAATTTGGTTTTATATTTATGTTATTATTTCTCACATTTATGACATTAGCTACGGAACTTGTGATACATTGATATCAAACAGCAACAAAATATACCAACATGTGCAAATTTCATACATTGCTTTGAAATTCTGTATCATGCAGAACAATACCTAAGCAGATTGAAAGTTATAGCATGAAACTCTGTTTGGTTCCATGAAATCCACCTTTGGGGACAATTATAGGGTTAGACGTTGGCATTGGGTCCAATGCCACATGTGCCCAATGAATACTGCATGTATCTGAAAAACACGAAATTTCTTTAGGAAAATGGTGAGAAGCAAATCTACTTACCCGTAAGCCTTCTCACAAGCTCGTCGGCGATCGCAGGCCTCGAGCAGCTCAAGTCTCAAAGGCGTGGTTATCAGATATCACCGCAAGCCCTAATAAAATCCAATAGAAATTGAAATTAATTAGATACTGAACCAAATACAATAAGAAAACAAAGAAAAGAAGAGGAAATTAATATATACCTGAGCCTGATTGAGAGCAAATCAGCGGAGAAGAAGAAAATGAAGCGGCAGGAGAAGAGGAACAAAGGGGACGCGGGAGGGAGACTGGAGAAAATTTGAAGAAGGAAAAAGAAGAGTTGAGGGTTGAGGACAGTTTGTTTGGGTGGGTTTGGAAATCCTTTTTCACCGCCTCTCTGCAATTCTTGAGTGTTGGCGGGTGCCTAAGTGCTCCAAGTCGGAGGAGAAGAACAACTGAAGAAGAAGGGAATGGGATCTGGTTACTGGGTCGGGTCGGGTCAGTTGGGTTACAATTAATGGGCAGTAGAATACGGCCGTGTACAAGGCTGGGCCTGAGGGATGGTGTGGCCCACTTACTGTCTATCGAACCCAAATTTTATTTTTTATTTTTGGGTAAATATCGAACCCAAACATCTCTTTTTCTTTAAATAAAAAAGTCACCTTTTAATTTGGCCCCTCCTAAACATCTTTGGGTAATACCTACTGATGTGGCGCAGCCACAATCTGACAATTGTGTGTAAAGTAGTGGGGTTGTCCTCCACAAGGGATGGAAATTGGTCGTTGACTTCAAGCTTCTTGTCCCTTTTAAAAAATAAAAAATAAAAACATTTACTTGAGTTTTAAAGGGGAGAAACAATAATTTTGGCTGAGTTTATAATGAGAGTACATCATCCTAAATGCTTTACTGTTGTTTAGTTTAATTGACACCTTAACCGGAAAAGAGAAAAATCGATAAGTATTTGTCTGCATATATCCAAATTCCAATCCATATCAATCAAAATGAATAACTCTACGGTGTGATCAATATATAGACACGAGGTATTATCAATCCGCTCATGTTATATTTGGCCCGTGTGGCAAAGAAAGCAATCAGAGCGTTATTACAATGCAAATCTAAATAATAGAAAAATTATCAATATGATAACAGAGGAAAGATATGTAATCCGGAAAACCATGATAATTATTTGTAAAACTTCCGAGTTTCAAGTTAACAGTTTTCCGTGAGAGGAATCTTCTCCTCAGTTAGCAAAAAATGCGATTAAAATTGTCTAGGGCCTTATTAATCTCTAAAACAACTATCATTTGCTGTAGATGCTACTACCCTTCAAAATCCACATTGTTGGCTTGACTACCTTGAACTCATGATGACTCTATACTTTTCACAAACTTCTTAGCCTGCCATGAAATTGAACAGATGAGAAAGCAATTCGGGCTAGTTAAGACAAGGTTTTAAAAGAAAACGACAGCTCCACAGATAAGTGGAAAGGGTTCTCAGACCAAGGATGGAAGGGTGGAGAATAGAAAAGGGAATGTGTTGCAAAATTTACCTGCTCAAGGGTTAGAAACATGATGACATTCCACGATCCTAGCCGTCCAAAATTTGGGATGAAGCCCTTGTAAAAGGCCAAAGGTCCCTGTAAAACATTGAATGTTGTTAATAATCATTATCTTTTAATAAGGTTCTTCAATTAACAAAGATACACAGAATGAAAGTTAGGGTTAGTACCCTACTCAGTCTGAACATAGACACACAGTGCAAATAACTTAGTGCTTAAATCCTCTAGATAATCAACTGCATAACTTGTTTGAAAAAAAAAAAACATGGGAATGCTCAACAACTTTAATTCCTACATCTCACTCATAAAGATACATAAATACTTGATTCCATAACTTCTTAACTTATTAAAGCAATACTATGGTAGGAAGTTAAGAATATGCTAAAAGGTGCTGGAAGAAATTATTCATACATCATTCTTCAAAGTTTTGAGGAAACAATCAATTGTGCTTTTGTAAGCAGAATCTCCCATCATTCTTGACTTAACCTGAGAAAAGATGAAGAAAAATAAATTAAATCTGATGTTGTATGATCCCAATAGAATAAATGCAGCTAAACCAATACATGCAAATAGGCAACCCTATAAATGATTCCATGCTTCGCTGAAGTGGACCTAAATCGACCAATCAATAATATATGCACATTCTTTAGACACAAGACTAGTGTAGATCTTTTAATGATATAAAAGTACAGGATGAGAACATCAAAAGAAAGTATTAACTGAGTGCATGCTACTTCAGTATTAACAAATACGACGGTTGCCTGTCTGCTAATACACATGCTAGTAAGATCATTAATTCTCTTGCGGCCAGAACATGTAAGCAGACATAGTATGCACTAGATATCAGGAATACTTAACTAGAGACCAATCAGAAAGATTTCAGATGTGAATGTAGTTAGATTACCACATCAACTGGTGAGCCAATACAGACAGCAAAGAAACCTGCCCCCAGACCAGAAAGAAGATGAGTGACAACATTATCGGAGAACCCTGGAAGTTTCAAAAGTGTCTGCATAGAAATACATACAGATTTAAAAATAGCGACAAGAGTTCTGCATCAAAAGAAGAAAGAAGATTGTTAGTGATGAGCTTACCTCCTTCACTTGATCATAACTGGCTAGTTCGGCAGCATTAATGATGGAATTACGTGCAATGTTGGGTCCAATCCCAGTCCAGAGAGCCCCAACTCCTTCCTAATATTTTAGATTTTAAGAAAGTCACAAAAATATAATTCAATTCCTACCCCCAAAATAGCGCCTTTTTTTTATATATTTTTATATATTTTTATATTTTTTTTTAAAATTTCCAGGATAGATGCTCAACCTGTCTCACAATGGTGGAATAGGCATTCAGTGCTCCAGAATAGCGCCTTGGTGCACCGGGGGGTAATTTTCCTTCAGCTTGAAGTCTAACTTTCACGAGATCAGTTGGATTTGCCACTGTGATTGCTAGAGCACCTACAATAAACCAAACAGCAAAAGAAACACCAGAAGTGTAAATCATACTGCCTATCTTTCCATCTAAGAAAGGAAAGAAATAAAATCCAACTTCCAGACAAGTAAAAGATGAGACACCACTTGTACTAGAGAGAATAATACAAATATAGCGCAAAAGCCTTATTTCATTCTATCACAAAGCCATCAGAAATCATATGTAAATTTAAAAGCATCCGCAACCATGCTTACCAGTTGTTAAGGCAGCAAGTATCTTCTTTGTCAAAGGAACATCTCCGACGAAGTCACTGCCCCCGCAATATAAGGTTTTAATCTGTAAAGCACACAATTGATATGCTAGTTTTAGACATTAGAGAGCACAGATATCACATACACTAAAAAAATATTACACAAGAAGTTTGCTTTATAAGAAAAAAACGAGAAAAAAAAACTCGAGACGTACAGGATCATACAACCCAATTCTCAAACCTCCATACAGGCATTGACGATGTAATCCAGGTACAATTCCCTTCCAGAGTGCCGATAGACCTTCTTCCCTGGCTATGGTAGCAACTGTACCCAGCATACCCCTGTATTTAGGTAAGGCCACTCCATCACCTGCAACAGCTTTCTTTTGGAGCTGAAGCCTAACTTTAGCAGTGTCCAATGGAATAGTACAAATCTGCATCAAGTTAATCAAAAGCGCTTTAAAATTTCCAGGCCCTTCTAAGCAAACAGTTGGAACATAGCACAATCAACTGTCTGCTTATACTGAATTGTGCGTGTGGTGTGTGTATACAGGATTTTCTGATCACAACAAGCTAAACTAAGATTCAAGGGCGGCATTGGGTTTCATTACACAGAAAATTAAACCGCATAGCAAAAATGTTATTTCTCAACGCAGTACAAAGCAAAAGCAAAATAGCTTCTTCTTTCTTCATGCAAAAATTTTGGGCACAACCAGGAACCCACATAGAAAATTCACAAGCTTGACATAGCTGATATATCAGAGACAAAATTGATCACTAGCTAACACTTGGGTTTTGGCTCTTGGTTGACTATGAGATCAAAAACATTGCACTAGATCCAAATACAAAATCTAAAACGATTCAATTTCGCATAAACAAGAGCGTGATCACTGATCAGGGTTAGATTGATTGATCACCTCTGCAAAACAAGCAGAGAAAGCGCTGCTGACAAAAGTTCCGGCAAACGAAATGTCAGATTTGGACTTGCTATCGGCCACCATGACTGACTGAGCTGACAAAACCAACACGAGGCCGAACGAGAGCAGAGATTATTAGGGTTTTAATACATGAATTGGAAGAAAGGGAAAAGAACCCAAATTGCCTAAATGGGTTTTCGTTGAACGAGATTCCCGGGAACGGCAAATCACAAACGGAGGTTTTGCAATTGGGCTTTGCCTTCTAAGAGCTAAGCTCTCTCTCTTCGGTTTCTCCATGTCATGCCTCACTTATTATTAATTTTCCCTCTGCTTTTCCCACCTTTTCACTTTTGGTATCTCAGTGGATGCTTATTCGGAAATTTACAGCACCCACCGTCCTTCAACCAATAAAACCCCGCCACGCCTGAGGATTATGGGCATATGGGTAATTGCACAGCCGCAGGTTTAGAAGTTGGTGATGTGGCCTGTTTCAATTGGGGCAGATGCCTAATGGCAAATGAATTTGCAGAAGAAAATATGGTAATTAAATAAGCCCCTTTTGGGAAGTTCAGAGGCAAACAAATATTCTCGTAATAGGGATAATATTATCCCGACTAATAATGTAATGACAAGTGAAAAAATTATCATACATGTCATTGCGCTGTTGAATGGAAACTGCATTAAAGTCTCTCTCAGTTAAGAGAACCCCTGATGAATTATTAGGAGGTGAAAAGCTGGAAAAGAACTTAGGCTCTAAATAAATATATTTATTTAGCATGTGGTGATTAATTGATTAAATAAGGCAACTAGAGTGTATATATTATAACAAATAATTGGCTATCTGAATCAGGATAATGATTTAGAAAAAGGCCAATTATAGTGGACTAATAAAAATTGGGTCAATTAAAGTAACATTATCTTTAGTGAGATTGACAAATATGGCATATGTAATCCACCGTATGATTACAAAATATGGTGTTTAAATACAAAATATGAATGAGATGAGAATGACCATATGAAAATTGTTAAATTGTTGAAATTGATAACTGTTTATGCGAGCTCCATTGGAGAAATGAACATTCAAATATAGAACATCGGCAATAAAGATAACTCGCAGAGTTGGAGAAATGAACATTCAAATATAGAACATCAGCAGTAAAGATAATTGTTATTAACCACTAGAGTCAGGGGCGGACCCAATTAATGCCAACTATGGGCAGTTGCCCACACTTACCCAAATACTTCAACCATATAATCCCATTTAAATTCATTATTTTTAATTATTTTTAGGTCCTTCTCAAGTAAAGCCCCCACATAGTCCATTGAATTTTTTTAAGCCCCAAATGAACGAAAGTCTGAGTCCGCCATTGACTAGAGTTACGAATCCCTTAAAAAAGAGAATTAAAAGGCATAAGAAAAGAATATTAGTGGAGTCCAAATGGACCACTTTGGTGGCCAATTGGGTGGTTGATGTCAGGTGGGGGTGATGTTAAGAAAGATTGAAGAATCGAAATAGGTTGGTAGATAGTTGCATTACATTGCATTGGCATGCAATGACGCATCAGAAACTGTTTGCAGGAAATCTTTTCATCTTTCTTTGGAGGCAGTGCCAAATGAAATGAATGGACGTTTCACACTCTTTTTACATATCATATTCGATGCTGCTACCAATTGCAGTCGTCAGGCATATATAATTCAGGCAGGGTCATCCATTTGTTCATAAAGTAAACAAATAAATAGCCCTCTTTTGCATACAATTATAAGAAATCACATTTCAAAATACAAATAAAAATATTTGGCTTCTTACATGTAACGAACTTCTTATTGCAAACAAATCACAATTATTTTTCATGTATGCTGAGTTTTTTTCTTTTTTTATTTTCGTGATTTTTAATAAGTTAGTTTTACCTATCTCTCAGTTTGTGATTTTATTTGAGAATGAGCCAAATCAATGTTCAATTCAATAGATATAAAAAATAAAAATAAAAAAACCAACAAATCCACCACATTGTTATTATTGACGATGTTTGCATGAATCAGGTCAATAGAGGAAAATGGACTTCACTCGGAACATGTTCGCATGAATACGATCAATAGCCCAATTTGAGCCCATAGGCCCGTCGCAAACAGCTAACACTTCAGCCCAGTGTGGGGAGCAACTTGGGCTGGGTGGAGGAGGAGGAGGGAGCCATGTAACATCCACTTGAGTCTAACAACCAGTGTAGCGGCTCAAGTCGCAACCGGCCCTAATGACGACCTTCGAGAATCTCGAGAATCCACATGGTCGCGTCTCAACTTCCTAACGGTCCTAAGTACCCTTAGGGATCGACGTATTACTATCCAAACATCTATATAATGAGAAATCTTAGATGTAACCATTTATATACAACTATGTGTCTATCTCTCTCATCACGTGATATGATGAAAGAGACACTCCATAACTGTATACAAACATTGATAAAAGAATTTTTTCTCACAAATAAGGAGTGGATCTCACTTGGCGCTAGTATATATGATTTGTTCTCTCTCGAATCTCCTACCTTTCATTCCCGATCCGCGATAAGTCTTTCTTACATTAAGGAGTTCATGTCTAACTTGACTGTCAAAGAGTTTCTATTCCTTCAATTGTATTTAGGACAAAAAATATTTACAGATGCATCTTTTGTTTCCATTAATCGTACCACTTATTCATTGTAACACTAATCCTTAAATCATATATATAACCGATTCATCTGAAGTAACATAACAATGATTGATTGCACTTTGCTCACAAAAGAAAACCAAACTCTGGTCGAAAATGAGTGGAAAACCAATGGGTTGTGTAAACAATTTCCCTACTGCTAGGCTGCTATCTGCTGGTGAGCTTCTATGGGGTCACTTTTTTCTAAGCAACTTTTCGTTTTTCAGTTCCCAAATAATAGTAAAAACACAACGAAGGGCATTTGGCCCCAAAAATGTGCTCAGGACGTGCATATAGTTTTTCAGAAGCTTGAAGAGCATCTCAACTATACCTCTTCTTGGCTTCACTGTACAAAATAACTCCAAGAACAGTGAGAGCATAGCCCACCATCCCCATTAACGACACCGGATTTTTAAAAATCAGAATCGAGACAACCACAGCAACTGCCCCTTTGGCATTCCCCAGCACCTGGAGGGTCAAAGCGCTGGTGTGTTTGGTGACGAGGAAATTGGTCAAGTTGACGAAATATGCCAGAGAAGAATTGAAGAAGAGGTACCAAATAAGTTTGACGTCTTTTCTAGCAAGGTCTATTGTGATCCCAACCACATTTTCCTCCATCATCAAGGTTGCAGGAAGCAAGCACGTTACAGCGATTGGCGCCATGTACAGCAGCAAGTTCATGGAGTTCAGCCTTTCCCTGGAAAAGAAAAAATAAATAAAAAGTTTGGAATTGTGCAAAGACAAATTATAATAAAATTGTGATGCAAAAAGGAACAAGGAGAAAATTGTTACCCTTCAGAGGAAAGCAAAATTTCCTGGAGTACTGACTTGAATGCCCTTGCAGCTGTAGCTGTAACACACATAATAAACCCAAAAATATGGAAGCTTGGTTCACCCTGCAACCAAATAAAAGTTTATGTGAAACAGAGGATCTCAATAAGGCATTCACGATTTCAATCTCCAAACAAAATCCAATTGCAAGTTTGCAACTTTATCTGATTACATGTTAATTAGTACAAAAGGTTAATACACAATGAAAAATTGAAAGGCACATTTGCATTCTACTTGATGATGACACGGTTAATTTTACATGATCAGATAGTTTAACATGTTATATTGTTACATTGTAAATATTAACGGATTTTCGCATGATTAATAATTAGATTAACAGTGTGACAACATAGACAGTTTAACAAGACGAGATTTTTCCTTACCTAATTCTTTTTTTAAAAATTGCACAAATGAATAAAATATAGAAAATTTGGCATAAGTCCAATTATGAGGATAGATATTGGGTGCAATCCACGCAGAAATTGTTGTTGATCCAAGTCCTTTGACTTTTGCGCCACATAAGATTACATGCCTTTTTCAATTTATTGATATTTACTTTTATTTATTATTTATTTTTTGTTCCAGTTATGCACCTAAAACATAAATAAGGTAAATTATGAATTCGTAAAACTGATAAGTTATTGATTTGTAGGACATAAATTATCATATTTGATTTGAATTTAATTGCAAATCTATTTATTGAATTCGTAAAACTGATAAGTTAGTGATGATGACACGGTTAATTTTACATGATCAAATAGTTTAACATGTTATATTGTTACGTTGTAAATATTAACGGATTTTTGCATGATTAATAATTAGATTAACAGTGTGACAACATAGACAGTTTAACAAGACGAGATTTTTCATTACCTAATTCTTTTTAAAAAATTGCACAGATGAATAAAATAAGAGAAGAAATTGGATTACCCCACTAGCGATGATGACACCTGTAACAACAGGGATGAGGGTGGTGTAAGTAAGCCAAGCCTCCCTCTTCTTGATGATAAAAAACGCAAAAACGGCGGTAAAGAAGGGAGTGGTGGCGCCAATTGCCTGATTAAACGACACAGGAAGGTACCTCAACGACACGTTCCCACAAACGACGGAGAAGCAGAAAACGACACTGAGCCCCGAGATCTTCGCAAACTGTACCTTGGACTTCACGGTCTGCAGAGGAACCACCTTCATCAGAACTATGGCGATGTAGCTGAACAGCGTACAGGCTGTCATGTGGCAGAGGGTGAGGAAAATCGGGTACTTGAAGCCGTAGTTTGTGAGCAAGTACTTGTTGAGGAGAAGAACGCCGATGTTGGAGCCGTACCATGCGACGACCATGCCGATCGTCGTCCATGGGATCGGCGCAGTCGTGGGTTGTTGCGTCATAGGTTGTCGGAATTACAGAGAGATAGAGGGAATTGAAAATGAATTGAATTTGCAGAAGGTGAAGGGTTGAAGAAGAAGGGTTCAATCAAAGGCGCGAGCTTTGGGAAACAGAGGAAAGATAGTTAATGTTGTAACGGTAAACGGGTCATGCCAGTTTCATGGTTTAGCGGGGCCCACATAATGTGAGACAGGACTTTGTTGTATATTTCATCGGATGGTTGATGTCCGGGCGTGTTCTTTATGCAGTAGGATGTTTTTTTTTCAGGTTGTTGTCAGCTTGAATTTGTTGAAATGGTGGAATTGGACTAAAATGCGCAGCGTTTAAACGACCTTGTTTGGAGGACCTTTCAACAAAGAAGACAGTGAAAGAAGCAGAGAATAGTATTAATTGCATTGTAATTAACTTCTAATTGAGATTAAGATGTGGATTGCCGGCCTCGGATTCCTCAAAGACAACGTTAAGCCGGCAAACCTTGGTTTGGTTTTAGATTTGTGACTTTTTTCATTTGGTTTTATATTTGGCTACAAATGCATACCTTAGACTTGCATTAGGACTTGCCAAATTGGGTTAACAGCTAAACCAATTACTTGCCAACTATTTGAATTGGTTTTTCCAGCCAAAGTCAAAAAGGAGAATAAAAGATGAGAATATATCTATCAATCTCCTAAAAACAAGACAGGAGGTTTCAAACTGAAGAAACTAGAAATGCAACAAAGTATCAAGATAATGACTGCATTTTTCCATTAACTACTGTCTAATGGTAATAGTTACTCTTGAGGATAAATTTCTCAACTTTGGTTCTAGGAGATGTAAAGTGGTAACTCAATCTGTTGAATGAAAACAAAATTAGATATAGGGGACCGCTATTAGCACTACCTCACGCTGTATTGTGCTGCACTCTTGTGCAGCAGTACGATTAAGCCTTGTGAGGAGTGTCGTTTAGCACTCCCCATAAAACATGGCTATCCGGTCTACATGCAGCATGTCTACCTGCCTATGCCACTACAAAAGCACTAGAGGAACCTGTGAAATGGCGAATCGATCCAAAAAGCGCCTTTGATGCACCAAAATGGCTTATCCTGTACACACCTGAAACTGCGGTTTTTGGGATCCTCCATTCTATAGTTGCATGACTCTGAGGACTGAGTTTTGCAGGCCTTGACCACTTAAACTTCAAGCAAAAATCATCATCATCATAGGCCGGAACCCATGTCTTCTGGTTCTGCAGAATCTCGACCAGTGCAAATGTGCCTTCAGTCAGGAGGTCATTCCTTGGGCAAGCAGACCAGAAGGTGGCTGTAACTATGTCACCCCTCTTGAAGCTGGAATTTGGAGGGACGTCAGTTTTAACATCCCCAAATTTAACACCAAGAGAGGTTGTGTCCAGAACAACAGGTGTTAGTAGGCTGATTTGCTTGTCAAGGAGGTCGGGGGGCGGTGGGCCTGGTTCGACAGTTTGGCCATTGATGAGAGCAGTTGCTAGTTTCTTGAATTCTTGAATGTAAGCTTCAAGTGTGTGCGGTCCATAAAGAGTGGATGCTCCCTGAAATGTGAAAGAGAATTAGAATTACAAAAATTCCCAAGTCTGGAGGACTTACATAATGCAGCTTAACGGACAATTTAATACCAGGTGATATGAAAGACTGTAGTAAGAAAGACAATGGAAGATGAAGGATGAGTGACTCGAACCTCGTATCTCTGCACTTTGTACTCTTCAAAGGTGGTAACATACTGTGAATATGTATTTGTTAGCCCGGCAATGACTACATGGACATTGTTGTCAAATTCTTTCCTACCTCCAGAGGTAAGGACCCTCTTAACAGCGTCACGGAGACGCCTTCCAGCCATAGTTGTAAATTCTGAAAGAAAATAACCAATATTATTAGAAATACATCCTGACTTGCTGTGAATAAAGATAAAGTCCACTAACAGAAAAAGATGATATGAAACTTCTTTAGGCCAATTCCTGCTCAGAATATAGGAAAATCCTCTCGAGCATTCAGTACAGTGGGAATAACAAAGTTAAGGGCGTAAGTGGAATATGATAGGTTTGCTTTCACCTCCAGGTACAGAGAGAATGACAAGTTGGCCAATTCGCAAAATTTGAACTGGTAGTATTGATGGCTGCATAAATAATTCAACATATATCCATCAGTTCCACATCAAAATTAAAAGAAAACTAAAGATGCAGACAAATTGTCCGCATATATTACACCCTACAAATGAATATCAAATTATCTGCAGATATTACATCTGACAGTTGCATTGTCTTTGATGTTGTAAGTAAGCCGAGTGATAAATATGCTGTGTTGCACTGTTGTATAATTCTTCAGAAGGAATAATTTACATGCAGACCTCAATGGGATGTCCCATGGAGCATTCAACATGTCCAGTTCTTCCACAACCACTGTTACTCATAGGCTATTTTGATATAAAAATTGAAAGCCAACATACAAACTTACTGCCCAGTCATATGGTTCCTTCATTTCCCCAGTATCAAGTAGAATAGGCTTTGGATGCTGGCAATTGACCTGCTCTTGGTCCGGTGCTTTCAGAGAGTCCCTTACCAATCTCCAGAAGGCATTTCCCTAGAGAAGCACACAAGAAGAGAATCATCACTTGAGTTATTTAACCAATTAAGGTTTTTATATGAAGAAGGGTCAAACATGCTCCAGAAATTTCTTACCTTGTCATCTCCCTGCTTGAAATCAAAAGCTCCAGGCCCATCAGTGGTTCCTGCAGCAAAGGCAAAGCCCATGGAAGCCGGGCAAGTTTTCACCACCTCATTAGCCCCTCCAACTTTAGGAAGTGAGACCTCAAGGCTTGAAAAATCTATGTATGCATGTTGGGATCCAACCTTCCCCTTCAGCTTCTCAGTTGCTTTGTCAAACAGTTCGACAGCTTTTCTGAATTGCCTTTCTCCTATTATGCGAGTGCTCTCAAATTCATCCGGGTAACTGCCAAATGAAGAAAAAAGGGTTTAGTTTCAGCTGAAAACGAAAAGGAAAAAATGTTTGTGTCATATATTTGACCATCGTATGAAATCCTAAAGAGATTGTAGAAACATGTACCCTGGTCCTCGGCCATAGCACAATTCATTTTTACCATTGCAGGTACTGTGATTGAAATCACATGGAAGTCCAGTGTCTATGCAAAATGCACCAAGAACATTTGGGCTTACATCACCACAATTTGATTGACAGAATGCAGATACAAATTGAGGCCTTTCAGCTTTCATTAAGGCATTCCTAACCCGTCTTGCAACACTTGAAAGCCTTGTCACGATTTGTCCTTGAGAAGACTGAAAGGAGGCGGCAAGTTTCATCAACTCATTTCCTGTTCCAAATGTACTATATGTTATTAGAAGGGAAGAGGCTTGAGACACAGTCTACATTAAATCATGGACAAAAAGATTTCAATCACCATTTCCATTATCTTTAGGAACTAGGCTTGAGACTCTTCTGGGGACTCTGCCAGTACCTGATCTATTGGAAGATAGACCATCAAAACCTCTCACAACACCATGCCGTTCAAACCAGTCCTCCATGAATCTAGCGGCAGCTCCTTTGTTATCCCCACTTATCAACGAGTTTGTACGACTCATGGAAGTTCCATGAGTTGCAAACCAGTTAAAGCTACCAACAGCGCCCCACTCCTGATCTTCAAATTTTATGAGAGTCATTTCTTTATCAACATCAAACTTATATTTGCTCCGCTCTTCTGCAGGATTGCTGAGATAAGCACTTGGACTACGGTTCACACCAGCATCTAAGAGCTCTCCTATGAAACCATGAGGATAGATTAAAATAGCTTCAATTAGGGAAGCTACTCAATATTCATCTACTTATATAAGAAGGGTTCAGTTTATATTCCAAAATTCGGCTTTGGAGAAGATCAAGTAAAATGACAAATGGTCATTCAAGGATATAATAGGTAAACAAGTTACAAGAATAGAGTAATTATGAGTCAGTTTTCTTACCTTTGTTCACAAAAACTGACCCTGGACGAAGGTTTTCATGGGCTTGGATTATGCTTTTCTCAATGCCATCAACAAGAACATCAAATGACTGTCTTACAAATCCAAGAGATGTAACAATATATACAACATATTGAAGGTAGCCCCCAGGCCCAGCATGAGTGTGAATCCCACTAATTGCCACATTCTTCTCTGTATAAAGCTCCCCATACCTTTCACACACACACCGAAAAAAAAACAAGGAGCAAAATCTCAATAAGAAAAAACCAAACTTTTAAATCTCAATGAGTAAAGAATCGAACTTTTTAAAGAAATAAGAAACGTCTGCTACCAGGAGGGTTCTGTACCTCACTTTCAATCTCTCAAGAAGTTTAATTGTTACAATTTGGGAGGCCATGCACGCATCAAGGTTCACGAAAACTACACGGTTGCCCTGCAGTTCTGCTACAATAAATGTACGAGCTCTGAGCCTGAAGTGAATCCCAGATGCAGTCTGCTCAGCATTTGCATAACCCATCATATTAACATCAGCAGCAGGACCTGTTATGTCATAGCTTCCAAGGCCAATCAAATAATTGGAAGCTGATGAAGAAGACCCCTTAACATTTTCTAGTGCCAACACCAGCAGGAAAACTCTCAACAACAGTGTGGTATGCTGAAGAGAAAACATCTCCTCCTTAGCTAGCCTTTTCCTGTAAACTGAGAAGTGGGAAATGCTTCTTTCAATTCATTCTTCCCTTCACTCAAACTTTAAACTCTAGAAAAAGAAGAAGAAGAAGAAGAAGAAAAGTAGATGTTTAAACTTACCTGGATGAATGAGACAACTTCAACTTTTACAGTGAGAAAGTCAGTAACTTTGACAATGAGAAAGTCAGTAAAACCAAAATCCAAAAGCAGATTTATTTAAGGAGAGACTGTCGGGTGCTTTTACAAAGACGAAGCTTCTTCGTGTCATTTGGGGTCATTGAAAGGAAACCCATAAACAGAAATGGATGAGATGAGAGATTTTGAGAGCAGCAAGATTTAGGTTCTGTTGGCGCTATTACTGAAACGCACCGCTTTATACATACGCAAACCGTCGACATGTTTCTAGAAGTGAGTGGGGAGAGTGTGAAAATGTTGAGCAATTTATTCAGCTGAAATTGTTTTTATTGCTTTGGTAGGCCAGGAGAGCTCATGAAGTCATGATTGCAAAGAGCTAGAAGAAAAGTGCGTGGCGCACGAGAATTCGCAGATCAATGTGGATGCGTACTTGACTTGACTTGGTAGAGGCAGTAATGAGCATTGTGGCTGTGGTGGATATGAGCACTGAGAAACCAACCCCCCCACCTTCTTTTCTCTTCATTGTCCTCCATGCTTCAATGGAGAACATAGTCGATCTACATGACGCATTGAAATGGCATGTTTACTTTATTTATAAGGCACAGTTTGATTCATGGAAAAAGAGACTTGGGGATGGAAAATCAATTGCTTTTCCATGTTTGGTAAGTTGAGGCATGAGAAATGATTGCCTGACACATGGAAAAGTATGAGGAAAGTGAAGCTTTCTTCCTAACTTGGGTTTTGTTTTCCCTCCTCATGAAAAAGTTTGGAAAAATAAGCCAACATTAAATGCACGTTTTTCATGACCATTTTGTTCCCATTAACAATTTATAATTACAATATATCATTAAATGCATTTTTTTATTTGATTTAATATGAGTATAATTGAAAAATTATACAAACTTTGTTTTCCATTCATACTCAAAACAAACTTAGGAAAAGAAATAAAGTGATATCTCCCAATTTCCTCTCAAATCCATTGAGGTGATTTCCTCTCAAATCCATTCCTTGAACCAAACAAGGCCTAAGGGGTATTTGAAATTATTCTCATCCTCCACTTTTCATATTTACTTTATCTAAAACGAGTATTTGAAATTATTCACATCCTTGATTTTCCATGTTTAACACAAGAATATCAGAATCATTCCAATTCCCGACTTTCTATGCATTTATTAACACAAAAAAAGAAAGTTTAAGCAGGATTGATTAGGAAGGAGTAGTTGACATCGTTTAACATGCCACAAAGGAGATATGAGATTGAGCCTCATTCATTCAAGAACTACAACTACAGTTCTCTACTCAAGTTGCCGAAACTGCATTCTACATTTTCATAGTTCGGCAACATCTAAAGGCCTAGAAAGGCTCTCAACCATTCATCATCTCTTCCACGGCTGAGGAATAAATACAGAACTACCCACCGACGGGTTTGGTAGGCAGTGATATCAACAGAGTCGTAGGTGGTATCATATCAACCTTACTCTAAACTCAGCACTCCTCATTAACGCTACCATTACCACTACCGGAGGTTGCGGTTTACTGTACTGCGACAAAACAGATGTGTCTTGCTTTATGAGTCAGGGCTCCTAGAACATAACATTGTACTTTTAACATAAGCCTTGTACATTTTGGTGTTCTTTTCTAAAGGAATACACGCTTAAATAACATGCAGATAATAGTCTCACCAAAAATAAGTGCAGATAATTGACGCTGGAATGGAAATAAACATAAAACGAGTTTAACAAGGTGCATATTCAAGGCTAGCAACAAGCATCTTAATAAATGTCTCACGTTCCTCAGTACAATCACATTTTGAAAGTCTAAACACGATTCTAAATAGAGTAAAACCAAAACTTCAAAATGCTTCACCTCCAATCCATTCGATCATCTACATTAGCCACATACCTGCAAAATAAACAAAAAGAAGGTGACTACAAGAAACGGCAAAGTGCAAGTATCAAAGGCAATTAGTTTACTCTCAAAATAATGAAACCCAATCTCACAAAACTATCAGTCCTTAAGGAGACATCCTGGTGATGAACCCACCCATTTGCATAAAATAGCCAAATAAATCGCATAATTGTGAAAACAAGTAAAGGAAGAAAAGGCAATGCTGCTTTCATTCATAATCTCTGCTCAATGGGTATTTGTTTTTATAGAAAAACAACATATATATCTAGTTCAGCAATGGGTGATAGTTATATTAAGCTCTTCTACACACAAAAATCTACTCAGGAAATTTGTTGTAAGCAACAACGCGTTAGAATATGGACAATAATAATTGAAATCGCAAAGCACCAAAACTGATCATTTCATTTGTTCAGACACCAACTAAATTCTCAAACAAACACTCAAAACCATAAAATGAAAAATATTGCGGTACCTCAAATGTTGCTGGGGTACATGAAAACCCTGACTCTAGCTCCCTGTTCAATTAGCAAAAACAGCTCAATCAACAAATTGAATTCCAAATAATCACACCAATCCAAGCAAAAACATAAGATTCAAACTTTCATGAACTGAAAACTTTACCATGGATTTGGGGGGAAGATTGGACTTGAACTTGGCGCGAACGACGCCACTGTTACCATGGGGCCTAGAGACCTTGCCCCAAATGCAACGGTAGTGGCTGCCGTTCTTCTTCACCTTGGCCTTGTATATGTACGCCAAGCGCTTACCAGCGTACCAGGCCACCTCTTCCTTAGTGTTCACATTCTCGATCTGAATCAGCGACGCACTTGGGTACTGATTCGACTTGGACCTGTAAAAAACCAAAACCCATGTCAAAAATCCAAACACCCTTAGCTTCAAGCCCAGATAAGAAATTTATGAACTTCGTTTCAGTACCTCTTGTATCCAAGAACAGTTCCTCGCACGTAGAGTCTGCGAAACAATAAAAAGTCAGAAAAAAATGAAGAAAATTTAGATTTTCTCAAACTAGTTGAAGAAATTAACAATATGGAAGTTGAAGATTTTGAGGACCTGATGCGCTCTCCTTGGCGGCCCTTCACCATTTTCGAATGAGCTATGTGCCTCTGGTGCTGACTGCTGGTGTTTTAAGGAGACGGAAACCCTAGCCGAAGACGGAGAGGTTTATATATGGAGAGAGGAGGTATATGGTGTGAGCGAGTGCAATGTTCAATTAGTGTACTCGGCCAATGTTATTTTTGGGGCTATTGGGCTTCAGACCAGGCCCAATTATAAAACCTTTAGCGGTTCGTCCTTTCCCGCTATGTACTGTAGAGCCAATTCGTCTACCGCACCGCAAACCAACCCTTCAATTCAATGCGATAGTTTTGTTTGACTCGATTTCATTTCCTTACTGGCGAAGTAAAAATCCCCCACACCACACTATTATTTAATCGACCGATCTCCAACTCTCTTCTTCATCACCCGCATTGAAGAACAATGGAGGAGCCTCTGCTTCCTGGTAAATTCTACTTCCCAATTGCAATGCTCTTCAATTGCATAGATTTGAAACTTGAGTTGATATTTCATTTTTATTGATGGGTTCTTTTGATGTTTTGTTCTTTTTTGTTTTTGTGTCTGTGGCCATTGAGTGAAGAGCAAAGAAGTGAATTGGGAGAGAAGGGGAGTGAGAAGTGGAGCTCGTACCAGTACGTGGGAAGAGCTGGCTCTGTGATTCCGACGGCTTCCTTGGCCGGAACTGAAGTCAGCGTTGAAGAGATAAGGTCAGCGGCTGCTGATTCTGATCACTACCCACCTTCTATCCATGCCGCTTTGGTTAGTTCGCCGGAGCCTGATCCTACCGGTAAGCATCTTCTTTTTGTGTGTTTATATCCCAATTATGCTTTTTGCAATCTGGGTTTTGCGTTTTGATTAATGGGTAGCTATAATTTTTTATAAAAAAAAAATGAGATTTCTTCCAAAAGTAAACACTTTTTTTTATCTGCTGTTTGGCCGCTAAGAATGAGTGAAAGAACAACTTCAAGGTCTATGCTTTTTAGCTTCGGAATTGTTTTGAGATTGAGACCAGGAAAGCTTCCACTCAGCTGATTCCTCTAGAACAATATGGCTAAGTTGATCACATAAAATGTTGGATTAATCGATTTTTCCCGTTCTTATTTGGTTCTCTCATCGGGCAAAAGAGGGTTACAACTTAAAACATTGGACTTTTAAACCAATGATCTTTGCTGTCTGCCATTATTGTCATTAGATGTATTGTGATGGATACAAATTATGATCCCTTTTTGCAGAGCAAGCTGTCGCATATCAAGGTGGATATGGAGGAGGTTTTTGTGGCACCACAAATGAACTCCATAGGTATGTTTTAGGCTCATAAAGTGCTAGGGAAAGTCAAACTCCTAAGTGAGAAGTTCTACTGAACTAGATAACTTCGTTCATTTCAATATGTTTTGTGCGCCTATTACTAAGGGATCATGTCTTGAATTGGCTGGTGGAATGGGCCACAGATTATAAGGACTTTTAATTCATTATTGTCTATGTTGCTTTTTTGTTTCTTTAAAATTGAAAAACTTGGAAATGCCTGATAATGATGCTGAGGTTCAGGGGCATGAGTTTTAGCTCAAGTGACATGGGGTAGGGTGGGAAAGTGGTAGGTCTTGAGTTCAGGGGGCATCTCCGAGCTCTCCCTCTTTTTCAGGCAGGTTTCCCCTTGTCATTTTTCTAAACCCTAACCTCTTCCCTCATGCTCAGAAGATTTTTCTTTTTCTTTTTCTTTAATTTGTAACTCTTAACTTTTTTTTCTTCTTATAGACTTGTGTAAATGTTTATATTAACCATTTTACTAGTCTGTGGAAACTTCTTGTGGCAATTTTCTCAAGTTGAACATTGTAGTGGGATAGAAACTGCGTTCCCTTCTTAATTTTCTTTCTAAACAAAATATTTATGTATAGGCAAATACTGGATGAAGTAGAGATACGAGAGTTGCTCATTGATCATGTTGGCCATAGATGCTGTTGGGGAAGTCGTCCCGCACGGACCTGGAAAATTCAAAAAGTGGAAGATTGCAACGTTTATGTGGGAACACTAGATACTTTCATTGAAGAGAGGGAAACCATCAGAGAAACAGAGCCATACCTTGGTGGCAAATTTGATGGAAAGGATAAGGGACCAGAACTTGGAATCTGGGAATTGGATTTAAAGTCTCAGTTTCCTGTTTTGTTTATACCTTATAAAGAATCACGGGAGATAATTCCTCATTCTGAGTCCATTGATAAATGCTCAGGTAAAGATTCCGGAACTATGGAGTTTGCATGGTCATGAGGTTGAACTTTTGACTTAATATATGTTCCAGTTTGTATTTGTATAATTCTCTTATATATTCTCTTGTAAGTACCTCTTTATGTTCTATTTCTTCTTTGATAATTTTTGGGTATCATCTAGGGACAAAATCGTTCCCGTAGCTTTATTTATAGATTTTGTTGTTGTTGTGATCTAACAAAATGTTCGAAAAGATTTGCAGGTTGTGCAGGACGAGGAGATTCTGTGTGTCCTACATGCAATGCAAATCAAGAACCTGGATTCTACAAAGAAAATCTGATGACTCAGTGTTCTGCTTGTCATGGAAGGGGTTTAATTGCTCATAAAGATGGATCTGACTCCATGTGAGATGCTTATGTCTGCCTCATCTAATTATAAATAAAATTGTGTTCTAATCTGGTTTCTGCCTGTAATATGAGGGCCATCCAATATAACCTTTCACATTTCGTCCTTTATTCAGCATTAGATATTTTAGACTTTTAGTGTATGTAAATAATGGAAGCAGAACAACTTGTAATTGTTGAAACAGGATGCCAATTACTAAAATACTGTATTAACTGGTGTGGATATTGTCTATGCAGATGTGGGAGTTGCAATGGTAAGGGAAAGATCCCCTGCGCAACTTGTGGATCTCGTGGTCTAATTAAATGTTTGACATGCCAAGGGAGTGGTTCTCTTTTGACACGCAATGTTGGCCTTGTTAGATGGTATGCATATTCGTTTGTGATAATAAATTTCCATGTTGTTGTCTATATATGGAAATATTCTGTATCATTTCAGAAATTTCTTTGCCATGTCTTTGGAAATGGTTTCTGGTTGTCAGATGGAAATAATCTCCTTTTTCTGCTTATGTAACATCATCCTGCACGAAAATTCATTATGAAGTAAAACTATAAATTCCATCGCAGGAAGACACTTTCAACTAGAAAGGTGAGTGCAACAAGCGGAGCAGCATCTGTTCCAGATGAGGTTTTCCACAGAGCCAAAGGGGTCCAGCTGTGCAACACCCAAGCACACCAATGCACTCCAGCCTTTTTTGCCGACTCTTTCTTTCTTAATCAGTTCTCTTCCGAAGTCATTGCAGACAGAGCTCCTGTACCTCTCACTGCAAGGGTGATAAGTGAGAGGCACACCATCTCCGTTGTGCCGGTGACGCGTGTCACCATGGCTCATCGTAGCCGGTTGTTCAGCTTCTACATCATTGGGTTTAGCAGGGAGGTGTACTTAAAGGACTACTATCCCGCCAGGTTTTGCTGGGGCTTGTGCCCTTGCCTGGAGTGGTTGAAGTTGTAAGTGCGGCAGATTGTCATCTTCAATAGTGCGCGGTTGTAATTTTTTTTCCTCCTACCATATTTGTGAGTGTTTTGCTCGTTTTGGTGAGATAGAATACTGGTGCTGCTGCATGAGAGAGTGGAATAAAATACATACGTGAATAAATAATATTTGTGGTTGATAATAATCCATGAGGCTTTGTCAAGTTCTTGAATGCTTTCCAAATGGAAGTTGGCCAATCTCTTTTTGTGAAATTAGTTATTTGTGCCAATATCGAATTAATGGGAACTTTAACAGAACTCTTTATGTGGAGTTTGTTGTTGCTTTGTTCAATCAGTGGCTTCAACATGAAGTAAACTTACCCAGATAAAGCTCATGACAGATTTGAGAAAAAAAAACATTGTTCCTTAAATTACCAAGGAAACAAATACCAAACATGGCAGAACCTCACAAGGGTCCTGAGTCTCCCAGATGACTGTAGCACCAAAATCTGTATGCTGTCATGGGAGAAGAATTTGCATGTCACGGTTATAACACTATTTTGCTATCTTCAATCAATCACGCACGTCCATGTGGAAAAATTACCACAAATGACAGGACGTGATTGATTGGAAATAACATAACAAAACAATGTTATTGCTGTTATGTTCTTCTCGTGTCATAGGCTTTGCTGACATGGGGCATGCATCATGCATGGCTTTTTGCCAATATAAATGCTGTCTTTTCTTTTTGGTATATAAAACTTGAGTTTGGTTTGGAATTTGGACTATAGACCATGAGAAGAGAATAATCTTCCACCACTTCAAAGTACAAGTGTTCCAATTCAACCACCACTGTTGCTGTCAAAGTATTGAAAGAAAATAAAAACACTAATTTGTAGGTTAGTGGAGGTCCAATCCCCCAACTTCACAGATCCACGCATGTCCATTAGTGCAAGTCGATCGATTGCCCAAACATCATGAACTCAGTGGACTTGCGGTACCGCCTAGATCCACCTAAAATATATTTGCTAGGCGTGTGGACCCTTCTAATTATTTGATTCTCATATGATATGATTGGATACACAAGCCTTGTAGCTCATATTTGTCCTTATTTTTAAGTCTTTAGATGAGCGAAACTGAAAAAAATATTACCCAAATTCAAGCACTTTGTGGAGAAACATTTCGGGTTTCTTGACTTGGAAAATTGAAGCAAAACAGGCATGGTTACCTGAATTTCACTATAATGGTTGAATAATAATATATCCAATTTGACTTGCATTTTGTTGGCCGCCCTATTTTTATTTTTCTTAGGTCATGAGGCAAGTCTTTAGGCAATTATAGCTAGGGCATAAAACATGGTTAGTTGGGTACCCATGTCAAAATAAAATGATTAGTCTCTTATTATATAACTGTTTAGGCATGATCTCCACCTTGTTAACTTCCACTAAATTTCCAATCACTGAAATTCCATTATTTCTCCCCACCGTCGGACACTCCCAAGTCCTCATCCACATTTTCCAAGACACTCAAAATTCAATTAGGACCTTTTCCACTTAGAATATAAAAAATGAAAATAAATTTCATAATTTATCTGGTTTTAATCTAAATATATTCCATTTATATTCTGAATATTTTAGATGAGACCAAAATGATTTGACGATATTCATCCTAAACGACAGGACGTGCTTAGCTTTACACTCGTTTCCACGTTGAATTTTAATCAGGCCCCTCACAATCTCACATCTGATTGGCGCCGCACTAAACCCTCAAAATCCGCACCGGCAGCCACCGACTCATGATCCACTAATCACCGTCCGATCCCCAACTCTCATCATCACCGTAAATAAACCAACCGCTCCGATTTAATCCCAAACAATAATTGTCGCCAATCAAATCCAACGGCAATAAAGACAGAGAGGGTCACAATCCTGTTCCAACGGTTAGATTTATCATGTGTCGACCGGAGACGTACGGTAAAAACTAAATAAGAGACGAAATATGATTGTGTCTGTATGCGAAGCTGGGACTCGTGACACGTTGAATTTCTCTGTATATAGGGGGGATGTCAGTCAGACGGCTACGTTCTGTGTTCTATGATAAAGTGACAGCGTGGCTGAAAACGAGAATCGAGGAACGTTCCAAAAGCCAGATTTTGCACGGCAGAGAGTCTGTTTATGTGTAATGTCCATAATACCCTTTATGGTAAATGGATACACACCCAACTGACTTTTTATTTTATTTTATTTTGTTTATAATTTATAATACAAGCGTTAGTTTAAAGTACTCTCAATTGGCCAAAGAAAAATAGTACTCTCAATTAATCATCTACATGTCCATAGCTTAGTGGTAAAAGTATTTTGTGCAAATCAGTGATCAAGGGAGACTCGATCTTAGGTAAACAAGCCTAATCCACACAAATACAAGGAAATTGTTTGGTCATTTAATTAAGGAGGGCAAAATATTTAATACTTAATGCATCGTTTAACGATAAGCACAATATCAACCTAAAAAGACATAAACAACTAAATTATTCAAATTCATCAAGAAATTTCAATTGCAAATAGCAAGGAAGAAACAAGTTTACATGATTTGGCATGGTGTGAATCATTGTGGTGATTAATGTATGAAAAGCAATCGATGCTAATTGAAGAAGGACATGATAAATCGTATTGAAAGTTGAAACACATGCATCTACAAAACCATAAAACTTTTTAAGGTCTACAAGCACAAGACATAGCATGCATCTAGCTTATGAGTCTATGATATTTTGCAGTGGATCTTCACTCAAACTATAAAACGGTGTCGTAACAAATACTAGTCTATCATGTCTGGCTAGACAACATAATTAAACTAGAAAGAAGTAGGTTTCTTAGGCCTAAAGTCACTAAACCATTTTGATCCCACATATGCCACATGGGAGAAATACGAAAACGTAGGGGAGGGGTCATATATATATGTTGCATGATGAGAAATGGGAATGATTGAGTAGACTCCCTCAAAGTAGGAGGCTTCTTAATGATTGATTCCATAAGGCTGGTTTTCATGCCCATTTTATGTAAATATTTATAAACGAATCAAAGGGTACCACATAACTTGAAGGCATTGACATGTTGGATTATAATTTATAACCATATATGCACGTGAGCGATGAGCAATGTGCGTGCATCTTTGTGGAGTTGGTTATACAAGTGAGTTATGACCTAAATATTTTTTTTTTATATAAATGAAACGCTATCAGTGTTACATTATTTGTGATTTAAAAAGTTGGTATGTTCATCCGAAATCAAATCCAATTTTTCAAGAATTAGCCCCCATCCTTAGCAATCAACATACTAATGGAAGGCAAGTTATCAACTCATATTACCTAACACAAAAATGCTTCACTTTTGAGTGCACTACAATGACAAAAAAATAAAAACTATTAGTCACTACACACCAAAATAGTCAATTCCATTATCCTTCCCAACAAAAGTTTAATTTACCCGTACGGCACTTATAAATTTGGCGTTTATGATGAACTTTAAATAATAACAATAATTACAAAGCCGCCAATTGGATTAAGATACATAGAAGATCCTACACATTTACATATTGGATGCTGCTATTACCCAACAAGAAAAAGAGAAAATTTAGCATTATAGGTATTTCGAAAGAACTATTGGGTGTCCATCTAGCACAACTACCCTCATCTTTACTTGAGAAAAAAAATTATGAAAATCAGGGTTACAAGTATTTAGAAAAACATTAGAAGGTGAATTAAGTAACGTAATTTTTCATTGCCAAAAAAATAAGTAAAATTGTATTTTAATTTTTAATTTTTAATTTTTAATTTTTAATTTTTAATTTTTGTGGACATGAAAAAAACAGTTGGATTTTGGTTAAGCACATTGGGGTGACAACAGACGTTCTCTTAATCCAACTGATTAAGCAAAATACCATTTTGATTTTTCACTAAACAGAAAACAGATTGGCACCGAATAGTGCATAAGCACACCGTAACGGACTCGCAACTTTTAGTTGGTTCTTTTCGTGAACTATCAAGGGCAATACCGTCATTTGAGTCTTCCTCTTTAAGCTTTGGCCATGATAAAAACCGGTCTCTCAGAAAATTAGAACATGCGCAGATCCGCTATTAGGAGATTTGAGACAGAGAACCCAAAAAAAAAACATCCACTTCGCAAAAAATCAGAAAATAATAAAGCACCCCTTTGTTCTTGCCTAGGATTTCGGACCACCTTTTTCTCTGGGAACCCATTGTGGAACACATTCGACCCGCAATCCCAACCGACGTATCTGTTTCTCTTTGTGATTTTTATTTTCCCGCAAAGTTAAATCGTACTCAACATTTGATTTGGTTTGGTTTCGAGGAAAAGTGAATCAAATCTGATTATATACAGCGTACATTTTTAGTTTTAGACAACGTTTGTGCCGGCCGGCCATGTCGACCGGTGGCCCGAACAGCTCAACCAACAGTAGCCCAAGACAACCGCTCGCGCTGCCCACGAAGACCAGACGACGGGTCGCCGACGGCCTCATGGACGCCGAGCGACTCCCCACGAGTAGTGTCGTCAACCCAGACAACAACAACAACGTTGTCTACGACGGCGGCGCAGGCGGCGACGATGAGGAAAACGACATTACCCCCAACGGTATCATTTTTGGGCCCTTCCACCACCTCAACGACCACAACCATTATTCGCCCCACCCCGTGATGAAGTATCTCCTGCTTCGGAAGCGGGCCTTCTTCTGCGTCCCCGACACGTGGCTTCCTCTGATTGAGGATGGGTTTTTATGGACGGTCGCGATGCTGCAGACGCTGAGATCGGGGCGGAACATGGGCCGTAAGATATTCGGGGCTCTGTTGTTGATGGCGGTTATCTCCGTGTTCATCAAGTTCTCTCTTTTGAGCCACCATGTGGAGGTGGTCGGCGAAGCGAAGAGAACAGAGGGCCGGCTTTTGATTTTGACGTCGTACAAGGACGACTGGGCCGCCGCTCAGCAAGCCGTCACTGAGAATCAGGCCTTTAATTCCATGCCCCAACGTGTTTTAGAGAGGGAGAGGTTGTCTGAAAGTGAACCCTCCACCATGTTCAAACGCCTCCTCGAGCGGTTGCCGGTGAGTCAATCAATAAATTCTCCCATTTTATAAGTTTTTAATTTTATTAAAATTTTGGGTATTTTTCATTTTTTTTCCGCTACTTGTTTGGTTGCCGAGAAAGTTCAGGAAAGGAAAGAGAAAATGTCTTAATCTTTTTGTAATTAACGTTCACGTTAAAGAATTGACTTTTGGCTCTAATGGGTTTGAATTCAATAGTTGAATGTATTCGTTTCAATTTTGACCCAATTAGTTTCCATATTGTGCTAATTGGCTGATTATGCTTCATACCTTTCTCGTTTCACATTTGTCCGTTTCTCGTTTCCCATTTGTCCCTTTCTCGTTTCATACTTGCCTTCTATTGATTAAATATTTATGGTGGTTAAATTGAAAAGTTAAATGGCTTTTTTAGTTTATACAGTAATTTTATTTGCTGGGTTGAGTTTGCTTCCTAAGGATTTAATGCTGTGATTAATTGGTATTGATCATAAATTTATTTGCTGTTTTCAGACCCCAGAAATTTGGAGGAAACCCAACAGCGACAATTTTGATAAATGCATAGCTCGACCCAGGAATCGGATAAGTATGTCTCTTTGTTCCATGCCTAAATTTGTCAAGCTCTTTATCATGCATGACAGCACTCATCAATTTTTGACTGGTTTTTCAAATATGAATTTCATTTCCCACAGGAACAGGATCGAAAACAAATGGTTATCTGCTGGTTCATGCCAATGGAGGATTGAATCAAATGAGAACAGGGGTAATAATCTTCCTACAAATCTTTGCCACGCATTTTGGATTTTACCTCATTTCCCATTTTTGCACACGTTTTTGAAGCTGACATGGTAACCCAATTGATGTTGTAGATTTGTGATATGGTAGCCGTTGCAAAGATAATGAATGCTACCCTGGTTCTGCCTTTGCTGGACCACCAGTCTTTTTGGACAGATCCAAGGTAGATTTCTTAGCCAATGAGGTTGTTGGATATAGGTGGCTAATTAATTTTATTTTACTGATCAAATTCTGTCTTATATTTGCAGTGATTTTAAAGATATCTTTGACTGGAGACACTTCATGAAAGTACTAAAAGATGATATTGATATAGTGGAGTATTTACCAACCCGCTATGCTGCTCTGAAGCCTCTTCAGAAAGCTCCCATCTCCTGGTCGAAGGTGCAATATTGTTATATATTATCGAGGGACTTTTGAATTAGTTTTTATATTATTAGAATTGTATCTAAAGATGCTTCATATGCAGGCTAGTTATTACAGAAGCGAGATGATCCCATTGTTGAAAAAGCATAAAGTTCTAAAGTTTACCCACACCGATTCCCGGCTTGCCAACAATGGACTTGCATCCTCGATCCAAAGGCTGAGGTGCCGTGCCAATTACGAGGCTCTCCAGTATGCAAAAGAGATTGAGGATCTTGGCGGAGTTTTGGTTGATAGACTAAGGAAGAATAGCAATCCATTTATTGCTCTTCATTTAAGGTATATCTTTGTTCTATGGATTGATTCTTTGGGCATTATCTTGTTCTGAAGTGGTTTAACTAAGTAAAGAAACCTTTCTTGATTGCAGATATGAAAAGGACATGCTTGCTTTCACCGGCTGCAGCCACAACCTCACTGCAGAGGAATCTGAGGAACTTCGGGTTATGAGGTACAGTGTTAAACACTGGAAGGAGAAAGAGATAGATAGTGAAGAACGAAGGCAACAAGGTGGATGCCCATTTTCACCAAGAGAGGCAGCCCTGTTCCTTAAAGCCATGGGATACCCTTCAACAACTACAATCTACATTGTTGCTGGCGAGATATATGGAGGAAATAGCATGGCTGCTTTTCGCTCCGAGTATCCTAATGTCTTTTCCCATTCTACTCTTGCAACAGAAGAAGAGTTAGAGCCCTTTAAGCCATATCAAAATCGCCTTGCAGCCTTGGATTATATTGTAGCACTAGAGAGTGATGTCTTTGTTTACACATATGATGGAAATATGGCTAAGGCAGTGCAAGGACATAGGAGATTTGAAGGATTTCGTAAGAGTATCAACCCTGACAGGTTCGCTTTCATACCAGGCATTTAGTATTTTCTTCTCCAAACTCCCAGCTTTTAAAATGAATTGCTAGTTTTCTGACATGTTATGATTTTCATTTCAGACAAAATTTTGTTAAACTGGTCGATCAGTTGGATAAGGGTGCTATACTGTGGGAAAAGTTTTCTTCGGAGGTTAAAAGTCTGCATTCTGACAGGCTTGGAGCACCATATGTTAGACAAGTGGGAGAGTCACCAAGGTTGGAGGAGAATTTTTACGCAAATCCGTTTCCTGGTTGCATCTGTAACAAGTCAGAGGAGCAAATTGCTAGGCAGAAGTTAGATGAGAGACGGAGCGTAAGTGTTTCATCTCAAAGATAGTATTGGGGAGAAAATATGTGGCTCCTGCTGTTGTGAAATACACAATACCACTGCTCAAGTGGCAGCTGATAATGGGGCTTTGAAATGAAGTGCTTTTTCACTGGGTTTCAGAAACTCTACTTGCTTACAGGGTCGAGAAGTTTTTAAGGTTTCCCTTGTGATTTGCAATGCAAGTTTCGGTTATGTTGTACCTACTACAAGTGAGGAGGGACTTCGCAGGTGATTCAAGAAGGCATTGAAGAAAGCAGAGAAGGTCGAGCTCGCGTATAGTTTTAGGATAAAATCAGATTGTTTCATCAGCACAGAGACCTTGCCGTTGTCAAAATGGTGTTATAGTAATTCATTGATTCAATTATTCTTTCGTTGATTTGGTCTCAACATTGTGAAAAGAAAAAAGAGCTTCACGATGAACTTGAATGTAATTCTTTATACGGCTTATAATAGAAAGGAAGTTTCATACATTTCAAGACGTGTCCCTTTTTTATCAGGAACAATATTGCAATTTATCTATGGTTTCTGTTACCATTGCAAGTAACTGTGATGTGAATTCAAATGCTAGTGTACATTGGATACAATCTTTCTTCTCGCATTCCTAACAGACAAAATTCTCAACCCTCAAGAGGTCATACAACGAACAATATTTCTGAACGACATTGCTATATTTGAAGGCTAGGCCCTAAACTACCACATTGAAGGTACATAAACCTGCTCCTTCAGATTTTGAGTTGCACTTTCTGTAGGAAACCCTCTAACAGCACCGATCGTCCACTGCGATATAATTCCTGCTGCAACTGCAAAACGAAGCTGCCTTTCCAAAACATCCTGATTTTCATACATCTCAGGGTACGTGGTCAGCTTTCTCATAATAGCAGCTACAACAGCATCCCCAGAACCAGTCCTATCACAAGTGAATGGGGTTATGAGCACATCTTCTGTTCCAATCACAACACCATGAAATGAAGGGGAATAGTAATGAATCCGAAGCGTTCCGTCAGTCACGAACAAAAATTTAAGTCCGTCATGCCATAAAGGAGATATTTCTTCAGGTGTGTAATGGTAATAATCTCTCCTCTTCTTGGTCTGTTCAAACTCCTCAGCATAGTATTGGGGCCTGTAATTCCTCTTCCTCACATAATAGTCTTCATCTAGAAGAAATTCCAATTCCTGCCTCGAAACCTCGATTATGTCTGCTTCATTCCAGGCTCTCTCCATATATTTCCTGGTTTCATCACGCGATTTCCATAGAGGCAATGGCAAATTCACATCGAAAAACACAAGCCCCCCAAACTTTTTTGAATAAGACATTGCTCTGAAAAGGGTCGATTGCATTGAGGGAGATGTCAAAACTTCTGAGCTGAAGTGGAATATTCTGGCCTGCATTAAGACATCAAAACCTATTACAAAAATGATCTTATCCCTGTTTCCGGAACAACATCAAACTCCATAAGCAACAACAATCTGAAAAAACAATGTGCTCAAACAAACGATTGCTGCATTCTCAATCAACTGAAAAACCCAAAACCAATGAACCATTTCAAAGACTAAGACAACTAAGCCAAGTTACTTGTTTTGTGAAAACATATAAACAAAACACAATCTATTCGCTAAAATTTCATACCTCTTTGAGCACAGCTAGGTTAAGTTCTGAGCTGAGCAAAGAGTTTTCAGCTGACTCTTTCACAGTCTCAGCCCACATTTTCTCATCATCAAACTTAATCTTCATATAAGTACAAGCAGTCTTCGCATTCCTATCGAACTTCACCGCACGCGTCTGAACCTTCTCCTTGTTCATCATCAACACCAGCTCATCCCCAAAATCGTCGTCCCCAACTTTGCCCATGAACGCGGCCCTGCCGCCGAGCCGCACGTGCGAAATTGCCACGTTGGACGGCGACCCGCCAGGGGCCCTCACGAACTCCGGCGGGTCCCACTGGAGCATCTTCCACTGCGAGTAGATGTCCGGGTGCATTGGGTTGTCGGAGACCCGAACCGTGGGAACAAACTCTTTCTGCGCGGCGCCGAAGCAGCAGACCAGAGGAGGGTCGTCGTACGGAAAATCGATGCCGTCGTCGTAATCTTCGAGCTCAGAGTCCAGGTTTTCGGTTTGGATTGTGGGTTTGGCAGTTTCTACTGTGCCATTTTCGACCTGGGCTTTTTTCGAACTCTTGGTCTTTTTCGGTGGAGATGTTGCTGAAGAAGATGAAGAGGAAGTGGGACCCTTTTTCCTGCCTCGGCGAGTGGGTTCGCTGGACTCGATGCTTCCGTTGTCTTCGCCATTAATGGAAGCTCTAGGTGGGTTTAGCTTGTGTGATTTGGGTGGTTTAAGCAGATAGCGGGGCTTCAAAGTTTGGTGCTTTAGAGGTTCGGAAGGTTTAGCAATTAAGCTTCTGGAGCTTGTGCGAGAGAAGTGAAGTTGGTGAAGAGGAAGATATGGTGGAAGTAGCTGAAACGAAGCCATGGTTGAGTGGAGTGTTAGGGTTTATCCATGCTCGTCACCAACCTCCCTCTCAGTCCCTCTGTAAAAATTTTATCGGGTCGTCATATATTGGATTCAAAAGTCGGGTCGGATCAACACAAAGTGAGGAAATGTTAAAAGCGGTACACGTGGACCATCCTGAACCGTCCGATCAAAAGTTACAAAATTCTGATAGTGCTTAAATCCTTGTTTTGCGATACCTTTCCTTTGTCTCGTTGAAATCAAGGCGAAGGCTTTCAACCGAGAAACAACTGGTTTTCTTCTGTTAACTTGTAATCGCTGGTAAGAGTTCGATTCAATTATGTAAAGTTCATGCCCTTCAGTATTGATCAGTTTCCCACTTTGAATTTATATCCACGGTTCGATTTTATCAGTCTGTTTCAATATTGACTGTTGACATAAATCATAAAATACCATCTATCGTTTCTGCCAAAATCCTTCATACCCTGTTCAGGATTTGCACAGTTTCTGCCGGGGCTTGAAATTTTAAGATTGACTCTTTTAGACTCGTTGGCTGAATTTTATGTCTGCATGAAATTTCATAAAACTTTTTGACTGATAGTTAGGAACTGAGATGTTGAAGCCTCTCTCTGTTATGCAGATAATGGGGTTGTGGACTTTGCTCCAAGGCTTTTTGCTACTTGCAAATGCATTTGCTGTACTGAATGAGGATCGGTTTCTTGGTCCGAGGGGGTGGACCTTGCTACAAATTCAAGGAGGAAAAACCACGCTTAAGGGACAGATTATAGGGTTTATACATGCATGCCAATACTTCAGATTACCTCTTATAGTTTTGAACATCATAACCATTGTAGTGAAGCTAATCTCTGGGTGAAGCTCTGTGTGATTTATGCCTCTTTGTAATTTATGAATTTTGGGCTAGTTAACATGTTTTTGATCCATGGCCTTCGTTGTTGTTGTAGACTACATATAGTACCTTATTTGAATTGAGTTTCAAAGTTTTCCCCTTTTTACTTCTCCTTTGTTTTGTTTTTTGTTCACAAGAAACACAAGAGAATCGGGATGCAGATAGCTTATTGAGTTGATGGTAGTGTGTTGATTGAAGTTTGTCATGCTAAAATTAAGCTGTTGGTTACTTTCTTCATCTTTGTTTCTACATATAAAAGGTCTTAGGTTAGCCCAAGTAGTGAAGGGAGGATGAAGTTCAATTTCCTCCATGTAACGAAAAAAAGATGGGCATATAAAATTATTCTACATTTTAAGAGGGGGTGTGAGTACAGAATGTGGATCGGTTTGTTGAGAGGTCCATGAAGCTTTTGTAAGATGATCTGGTGCGGTGTTCATGGCCTCAGCATTATGATTATGTCAAATTACTTAGTGCCTTATATGCAGCTCAATTTGCTAAAGCAGATGTGTTGTAAAATGGAAAAACTTTAAATAGTGACTTGTATATTCGGCAGAAAATTACATGGCTTTATTTATTTCATACTGAATGTGAACAAAACAGAGCGGCATACAATAATCTGAGAAACTACTACTCAATTCGGATCATAACCTCATTGGTCCTGAATAGAGGCAAAGTCCGAGGAGGGTTATAACTTGCCATCAAAAACTCCCTCTGCTTCAGCTTCTCCACCTTCTCAGTAGCCACACCCCTCACCACCCCATATTTCCTCTCACCGTCTTCCCTAATAACTGTTGGCTGAGTCCTTATTTAGTCAGGATTTTGGTTACTTATCGTTGGCTATTCCTTATTTAGCCAGGATTTGGATTTTGGTTACTTACCGTTGTCTATTCCTTATTTAGCTAGGATTTTAGTTACTTGCCGTTTATACAGTCTTACTTATCAGTTTATATTGTCCTATTGTAATTGACATTTATTTCCTATTTTATATATTTTAGGGTTAACACATCTTTATAAATACCTCCATATTAAAGAAGTCTTTTGGCTTAAGAGTCTCCTATTCTTTCCATGCTCGTCAGCAACCTCCCTCCTCCTCAGTCCCTCCCTCTGTAAAATTTTATCGGGTCGTCATATATTGGACTCAAACATACACGTGGAGTATTCTCGACCGTCAGATCAAAAGTTACCAAAGGATTCTGACCCGGCTCGGTTTAGTACTTAAACCCTTGTTTTGCGATACCTTTCCTTTGTCCCTAAGTAAACAAGGCGGAGGCTTTCAACCGAGAAACGACTGGTTTTCTTCTGTAACTTGTAATCGCTGGTAAGAGCTCCTATCTACTTGTTTTCTGGGTTTTTCTTCTTCTTCTAGAATCGATTCAATTATGTAAAGTTCATGTCTTTCAGTTTTGATCAGTTTCTTACTTTGAATGTATATCCTTCATACCCTGTTCAGGATCTGCACAGCTTCGGTTTGTGTTGGCTTAATTTTATGTATGCATGAAATTTATGGAACTTTTTGACTGATAATTCTCATAAGAATAGTGTCTTTCTAGTTTAGGAACTAAGATGTGGTATCTCCTCTCTTTTTTCACGGGGTTTTGTACTTTGATCCAAGGCTTTTTGCTACTTGCAAATGCATTTGCAGTACTGAATGAGGATCGGTTTCTTGATCCGAGGGGGTGGACCTTGCTACAAATTCAAGGAGGAAGAACCACGCTTAAGGGAAAGATCATAGGGCTTATACATTTATGCAAATTCTTGAGATTACCTCTCATAGTTTTAAACATCATAATTATTGTATTTGAGCTCATTTTGGGTGAAGCTCTGTGTGAATTATGCCTCTTTATAATTTATAATTGTTATGAATTTTGGGCAAGTTAACATAGTTTTGATCCATGGCTTTATTGTTCTACACTACATACTGAAAGAGTGAAAGATAACAATAATCTATGTTTGAGCAACTTGAGTTTTGCCGTTTGTATTCTATCATTTATATTATATTACAATGAGAAATAATATACAAATATCATCCACCAATCACGGTAGAGATCATTGAGTATGTTGGAGACACCATTGAGTATGTTGGAAAGATATTTTAAGTGGGCATTATGGCTTTGACCAGAGAATGTTGGGTGTCATCATTTCCCATCATTTTATCACGTGTGTTCTGTCTATCATCCCCCCGCAAGCTCAGCGGCCTAGGACGGATGAGCTTGGACTTCAAAAACTGGAATTGTGGCAGAGACAAGCCTTTGGTAAAAATGTCTGCAAGCTGGTGATGTGTGGAAACATAGCGGACATCAAGAAAGCGATCAACAACTTGATTACGCACATAATGATAATCCACCTCCACATGTTTAGAGCGAGCATGAAAAACAGGATTGGAAGCCAAAGCTAGAGAGCTAATATTGTCACACCAAAGCACAGGAGGATGCACAGGAGTGACCTGAAGATCGCGGAGTAAGAGACGAACCCAATACAAGTCAGCAGCTGTAATAGCAAGTTGCCTGTACTCAGATTCAGTACTAGAACGGGAAACCGTGTGGTGCTTTTTAGAACTCCAGGACACTAAATTGGGCCCAAAAAATATGCAAAAACCACCTGTGGAGCGACGTGTGTCGGGATCACCAGCATAGTCGGAGTCAGAAAAGGCAGTCAAATGAGTATCACCTGGTTGAAAAAATAAGCCTTCATGCAAGGTACCCTTGATATAACGTAAGATGCGTTTGACAGCAGACCAATGACTAGTGCTAGGCTTATGCATGAATTGGCACACTTGGTTGACTGCAAAGGTGATGTCAGGCCTGGTGAGTGTAAGGTATTGCAAGGCTCCAACGATGCTGCGATATTCGGTTGGATTTGGAAGAGAGTCACCATCATACAAACTGAGTTTGGAACCAGAACCAACAGGAGTAACACATGGTTTAGCAGCTAACAAATTCATACGCTTGAGGAGCTCAGAAGCATACTTAGTTTGGGTCAAATATAACCCTCGAGATGTGCGAGAGGCTTCAAGACCAAGGAAATAGTGAAGAGGGCCTAAATCCTTCATGGCAAAAATTGTACTAAGGGAGGATATAAGCCAATCAACACGAGAAGAATTATTCCCTGTAATCAAGATGTCATCAACATAGATTAAAAGGATGAGAAGAACACCGTCAATATTATAGATAAATAATGAATGATCTGCCTGGGAGCCAAAGAAACCGAGATCAGTAAGATATTGAGAGAAACGTTGAAACCAGGCTCGTGGAGCTTGTTTCAAGCCATACAGGGACTTATGTAAGTGGCACACATATTGTGGATATATGGGATCCTCAAACCCTCGGGGCTGCTGCATATAAACCTCCTCAGTAAGTTGTCCATGTAAAAAGGCATTTTGAACATCCAACTGGCGGATTGTCCAATTGTTGGAGACAGCCAAAGCCAAAACAAGACGTATAGTAACGTGCTTCACGACTGGACTAAATGTTTCTGTGTAATCCAAGCCAGATTGTTGATGAAAACCATTGGCAACTAAGCGTGCCTTATAACGTTCGACTGACCCATCAGAATTCTGCTTAATTTTAAATACCCATTTGCAAGGAAGAACATGCATTGAAGAAGATCGGGGAACTAGTGTCCATGTGCCAGCATCCTGTAGCGCCTGGAATTCAAGAGACATGGCACGACGCCAATGTGGGTCCTTATTGGCTTGGGCAAATGTACGGGGTTCTGTGTCATGTACCTGTGGCATGGTTAGCATAGCATATTTTGGATTTGGTTTGACAATACCTGATTTGGATCGGGTAACCATTGGATGACCAATATGCGAGGAAGAAGGGGGAACTGGAATGGAACCAGATGGAGATAGAGGAGGTATGGGAGAAGGAGTATTGTGAGCTGGGAGAAGAGGTGAAGATTGTGTGTTGGACACGACTGAAGGAGGTTGGATGGTTGGTGGCGGAGACGAAGAGGAAGCAAGGAGGTTATCAGATAGTGGAGAAGATAACAAATTTTGATCAGATAAGTGAGAGGAGCTAGAAGAAGAAGGAAAATTAGACATCGTATTAGTAGAAAGAGGAGGAGAATCAGTTACCTGAGGGGAAGAAATAAGTGGGGGAGAAGGAAGAACCACCGTGGGAGACACATCCGAAGGCAAGAGAGATGAGGCGCACCGCTGCTGAAAAGGGAATGTATTTTCATCAAAAACGACATGGCGGGAAAGATAAACACGACCATTCTGCGAATCATAACACCTGTAACCTTGATGATGCAGAGAATAACCAATAAAGACACACTGCTTGGAGCGAAATTGAAGTTTGTGTTTATTATATGGACGCAAGTATGGGTAACATGCACAACCAAACACGCGTAAATATGAATAGGAAGGAGGACGACCAAACAACTTTTGATAAGGTGAGATATAGTTTAATTGACGAGCAGGCAATCGGTTAATGAGATAAACAGAGGTATTAAATGCATCAACCCAAAAATTATTAGACATGCCAGCGGTTGCAAGAAGTGTGAGACCCATATCAACTATGTGACGCTGTTTGCGCTCAGCTGCCCCATTTTGTTCGGGAGTGTATGGCACAGAAATACGGTGAGTAATGCCATGTGTTTGTAAAAAATCTTGGAAAGAATTGCTTAAAAATTCTGTACCACCATCAGTTTGCAAAGATTTAATACGAAGCACCTGGCTAACAGACAACAAATTTTCCACATTAGTTTTAAATTTTTGAAAATAGGATAAAGCTTCAGATTTGTAGCGCATAGGAAAAATCCATGTATATCGAGTACAATCATCTAGAAATAAGATAAAATACTTGGATCCTTTATTTGACACAACTGGAGAAGTCCAAATATCGCAATGTATCAATTGCAGAGGCAATACCGAAACAGAACTAGATAAAGAGAATGGAAGCTTTGTACTTTTGCCCATAGGGCAAGAAGAACAAAATTTAGACTCAGAATGACTAAGTGGAACACAGGAAGCAATTTTCTGAAAAACAACACTTGAAGGATGACCTAGACGTTGATGCCAAACAAATGAGGATGTACGTTCACCAATCACAGCAAATGCTTTAAAAACTGGCAGTGACGGACGAAATGGATACAATCCATTTTCACTCTTGCCTTGGAAAAGCGTCTTCCCCGTTAGCGTGTCCTTCACAAAAAAGGAATCAGAAGTAAGGATAAAATAACAATTGTTATCTTTTGCAAATTGGTTAACACTTAGCAAGTTGGCAGACACAGAGGGACAATGTAACACATGATTTAGTTTAAAACCAGATAGACTAGTTGAACCAATATTTGAAATGGCCAAACCTGCACCATTACCAACAGCCACTTGATCCGAACCCGGGTATGGAGTGTGAAGTTGAAGATTGCCTAAATCAGCAGTAACATGGGTTGAGGCACCACTGTCAGCATACCATGTATCTGTTTTCTCAAGTCCAGATGGAGATGCAGCAACCAATGCAGTAGAGGAAAGTTGTTGAGGAGGCATACGACCTTCTAACAGATTAGTCAAGCGATGACAATTAATCGCAGTATGGCGAAAGCCACCACAAAACTGGCATCGAACCTGGTTCGTAGAAGGAGCTAAGAATGAGCCATAAGTTCCACCACGACCTTGAGAAAGAGCACCTGGTCGGGAGGAATTGAAATTACTCCGAAAGGAATTGGAACCACGACTTGCAGAAAACGAACTGCCACCACGATTGACTGTTGGGCCAGAGTTGGTAAAACCACTGCGATTGCCAGAGGAAGAGCCTGCGCGGCCCCTAGAAACAAAGGAACCACCACGACCGCGTCCTTGATAAGAACTGTGTGGTTGGGAGGCAAATAAAGCTTTAGAGGTGCCATCAGAAGGAAGGGAAGAATGATAATCTTCCATTCGGGTTTCTGCGTTAAGTAATAAAGCTGTTACATCATCAAGTGTCGCAGCTTTTTCCCGACTTAAAATTGAATTGACAGTGCTTTCAAATGCAGCACCAACACCATTAAGTATAAGGTCGATGAAGTCCTCATCATCAACTGGCTTGCCTGCAAGGACAAGTTTATCAGCGATGTTGCGCATCTTATCTATATAGGCGGTAATGGATAAATTACCCCTCTTTGTTGTTTGTAGCTGATGCTTTAATTGGAGTACTCGAGATCGAGACTGAGAAGAATACCGACGTTGCAAAGACTGCCACACCTCCTGAGAGGTTGCACACCTTGTAACTGTTGCCAAAACAGTGGGACTGAGAGTGGAAACTATCCAACTCAGAAGTTGCTGATCTTGCTTCTGCCATGTAATATAATCAGCTGATATGGTTGTACCATCATCTTGAAGTTTTCTTGGGCAGGGCTTTGTTCCATCGACATAGCCCATAAGTTCATTGCTGCGCAGGACAGGAAGAAATTGAGCTAGCCAAAGTGTGTAGTTGTCGCCGTCAAGTTTAATGGACACAAGGCAGGAGACGTTGGGAAGAGAAGATGCAGGTTGGGAGGCCATTGGAGGATTTCAAAGAATAAGATAATTGATTAACCCACGTAGGGCTCTGATACCATGAAAGAGTGAAAGATAACAATAATCTATGTTTGAGCAACTTGAGTTTTGCCATTTGTATTCTATCATTTATATTATATTACAATGAGAAATAATATACAAATATCATCCACCAATCACGGTAGAGATCATTGAGTATGTTGGAGACACCATTGAGTATGTTGGAAAGATATTTTAAGTGGGCATTATGGCTTTGACCAGAGAATGTTGGGTGTCATCATTTCCCATCATTTTATCACGTGTGTTCTGTCTATCACATACAGTTACTTGGTTGAATTTCTGTTTCAAAGTTTTCCACTTTTCTTCTCTACTCAGTTTTGCTTGTTTGCAAGAAACGCACAAGATGGGATGCAGTAGCTTATTGAGTAGATGGTACTGTGTCGGTTGAAGTTTGTCATGCTAAATTAAGTTATTGGTGTGTACAGCTTTAGGGTTTATCTATCTTTTTCGTGTTTTGCCCCAGCAAGGATTTAATGGCTTTACCCAAGGGACTGCCTTCAGGCTATATATGTGCCGTAGATGAAATGTGAGAGAAACTTTCTTCATCTTTCTATGTAAATTCTACATAGAAAAGGTCTTGGGTTAGCCAAGTAGTGAATGTAATGTAAAATGGAAAAACTCTAAATAGTGATTTATATATAATCGACAGAAAATTACATGTTTTCATTTATTTAATACTGAATATGAAAAAAAAAACAGAGCAGCATACAAGAATCTGAGAAACTACTCAATTGGGATCATAACCTCATTGGTCCTGAATGGAGGCAAAGTCCAAGGAGGGTTATATCTAGCCAGCAAAAACTCCCCTATAATCTTATACCCATCTCTCTCTAAGCTCTGCTTCAGCTTCTCCACCTTCTCTTCCACCACCTCATCTGTAGCCACACCCCGAAAAGTCACCACCCCATATTTCCTCTCACCCTCTTCCCTAATCACCACCCTCTCATCCACAGGCCTAGGAGCCTCCTCTGCCTTCTCATACTTAGAAGGCAACAGAAATTCCATTGTCACCATCTTCTTCTCATCTTCAGCACCACCAGTCTTTGTCACAACTGGAGCCGTCATGGCAATTTTTTCAGCTGAGCTTTTGGTTATGACTGGAGCTGTCATGGCGATTTTTTCAGGCTTGGTGTTCTGTGGGTTTCCAAAGGCGCCTATGTAATTGGCCAGCACAGTAAAGCCGCCGTCTTTGTCGCCCTTCATCTGCGATGGATGGTAGGTTAATTGGGCTATCACTGAAGGTGGATATTGCCGGATTTCATAGTCGATTGTTGATTGAAGCACTTTGTATTTTGGGGTTTCCACTCTTATCTTTCCAAAAACCATGCCCATGTTGGAAGAACTAAAGTTTGCTTCTCTCACTCTCAGGGTTTTTGATATGGATATGGTCCTTCAAAGGTGCCTATAAAAGTGTGGATTGTTCTGGTCTTTGTATATATCTCTATCTTTGCTTGGGAAGGGGGTTCTTCTTTTTTACTTTTCCATTATTTTGATGTGTTTGCTTGGGGAGGAGGTTGGAAATGTGCAACTGCACTCTTGAACGAGTGGCTGATTTTGGTGATGAACATGTGGATACAATTTGTCCAGCATTTCTTCCTTCCCCCAAACCCAACCCCACCCTCCCCCCGGCACAATTTGTCCACCATTTAAAAGGGTCTTTCTATCTCATGTGGCAATTTTCGACACGTCTCAATATATAAAAGATAATAAAAGAAAAATAATATCTATTATTGCTCTAAAATATTAATAAAACGTATTGAATTGAAAAAAGTCATTGATTGCAACGAACTTATAGTTCAACTGGTTAAAATATTAATAAAACATATTGAATTGAGAAAAGTTATTGATTGCAACGAACTTGTAGTTCAATTGGTTGAGAGCATGGCATTTAATCATGTATTCGAGCTCTTGAATTTCATTCCTCCTCCACCAAAATATCACATGTATAAGTACCCATTCAATTTTGCACCAAGCCAGCCCAAAAATATATTTAGAAAATTTGGCATAAGTCCAATTATGAGGAGAGATTTTGGGTGCAATCCACGCAGAAATTGTTGTTAATCCAAGTCCTTTGACTTTTGCGCCACATAAGATTACATGCCTATTTCAATTTATTGATATTTACTTCTTCCTTTTTTTGTTTTTTTGTTCCAGTTATGCACCTAAAACATAAATAAGGTCAATTATGAATTCCTAAAACTGGTAAGTTATTGATTTGTAGGATATTAATTATCATATTTGATTTGAATTTAATTGCAAATTTATTTATTGAATTCTGAAATTTTCCCAAGGTATACCGACATCAAAATTTGTAATAAGAGTTCATAAAAACTTCATACCTTAACAATAGGTAAGGTACCTACCTATGCATACACCTCGTATGCAATATGCAGGTAATTAAACCCATAAATTACCTCTGGTCGAGGTAATTAAATCCATAAATTACCTATAGTCTAGGTAGTTATACCTTCTAGCCCAGCTAAGTGAACTCATATAATATCTTGGTATGAATCTTTAAACTCAACTGAGATAAAAAATACATACAAAATTTCTTTGGAAAAAAAAAAAAACTATTACATGGAAGACATGTACGTATGTATATAAATATGAACCTCCAGAAAAAACTGCTTAAGAAAACTAAAGAAAAAAACACTTACCTGTAAGGCAGGTACATATATATCTGTATGTATTAACATTATTTACCTGTATCTCAGGTACATAATTTAATGTGGGTGCTTATCTGATCGATTGGTATAACATGTGAGTCTTTACTTTTTATTGATTAAATTGTATTTTATCTATATATTAGGAATATTATCAAGGAAAAAAAATCAAAATTTGGAATTCAATTTCAAGGAAATAATGCATTAAATTTAGATTTTCAATGTGTTTCCTTATTTACCTTAAAGGGTAAAATCGGCACAACAAAAAAGTAATAAATGTCAAAGGACCTACATCTAAAACCAAAAACACGAGGACTAGACCCAATGACAGCTAATCGTTTTGATATCATTGGTTAAGTCCAGTATTTTTCCATCTCATGTCAATATTTTATTTTATTTTTTATTTTCTTAACAATAATCATATGCAAATTCCTAACTTTTTGCCTCAAATTGAAGAAAAACCCCAACTTTTTGCAAGAATTAAACCAGAAATTCAAACTCATATCAAGATCTAACCGATGATTAGTGTCCCATCTAAGGTCAAGAAAAAAAAAATCTAAACAAAAAAAAAAACACATCATTTGACATCTAACCCAAAAAAATCAAGACAACAATCATCAAAATATCAAAATAATTAACAATAGAATAAAAAACAAAGATTCGGGAAATCTGAAGCTTGTTTGAGTAAGGAGAGAGAGAATAGAAGAGAGGAGAAAGGAGAGAGAGACTAAAAAGAAAGAAGCACAAATAGTTGGCAATATGTGTTCATTAGTTACGGAACCTGATTTAACTATTTTCTAATTATTTGTGCCCCCAAAACAAGGTTCTTGTGGATCCAATTCCAGAAGTTGCTAACATTTGATTGTACCTTTTTGTACTTGGAAAATAAGTTGTCTCTTATCCACATGATGCTTTTCTGATGGCATGATTTTGTTATTTTCTACCCCTTTTACTTTATAAGTATTTAGCAGAACTATCCTTATTGAAATGGATATAAAAGAAATAGGTCAAGAAACGAGTATTCTTGTACAGGATGGAAAACATGTTATCCACAATGTCAATGTGATAGGCATTTGACAGTGATGCTTCTTTATGCAGACATGTACTTAGTTTAACCTTGTACCTTTTTTCAGGATAAGTGTTTCCTTTTTACCTGTATAACCTGTTTTGATAACTACGCTAGCCAACACATTTTCAATGTTCTTACGATTGACAGGGTGTATGCATAGGTTTGAGTGAAGTAATGGCAAGTGCTGGTATAAATCAGTTGAGTTTCATGGATGAGCTCATCCCTACATTTCCAACTGCTCTTTCTGATAGGTTTTTATTCTCTTTTATGATGTTTCTGATTTTACAAGTGTTTGTCTTGATTTTTTTAATGTCTCTCACTCCCTCTCTCTTACACCTTGTTTTGTGTATGCTTTTCTTTTTTTGTTGGGCTAAGTTGCTGCATTTTCTGTTTCAGTGTCGGGATTACTGCTGTTTTGCCCCACATCTTACCCAAGCTGCTCCACCTTCCACTTACGTATGTATTTCATTCTCAAAATTACTGTGTATTGAATGTCTTTTAACAAAGTTCCCCTTGGGATGCTGCTTGTTTACTGAAATCGTTTATATATCCAGTGCGTTTAATGCACATGCTCTTGGAGCTGCAGCTGAGGTTGCTGGACCTGGCCTTAACTCTCATCTTGGTACTGTTATTTCTGCTTTCCTTTCTGCAATGGGTGCTGATGAAAAGGTATGCTGTTGCAATTTGCAATCTTCTGGCTTATTAAAGAACATAACTTTTTCTGTTTTTTGCCCCTACTGTTTCGTTTAGTAGGTTGTTGAAACACGTCTTACTGGTTGTACACTATTATTTAATATATGACACTGACTGGCTGGATGTTGTTGGAATCTAATCATGCTGAATTTGAAATATTGTTGCTAATTTTTTGGAAGTTCAAACTTCGGCCAGGCTGCTGAAACTGTGGTCTTAGTCACAGATGAGGAAGGTGTTGAATCTCTTATATCTGACCTTGTTAGAGCTGTCGGTGATAGTCAGGTATTAATCACTAACAAGGTATCATCCTGTTTATCTCCATCTCTCTCTCTCTCTCTCTCTCTCTCTCTCTCTCGATATTACACTCATGGTTTCAGGCCTCCATTAGAAGTTCTTCATATCGTATAGCCTATTTCTTCAAAAACAGTAAATTATATTTGGTTGATGAAGCTCCAAACAAGATATCTACCTTTCGTCCAAAAAAAAAAAAAACAAGATATCTACCTTGATTGTCTTGCTCAGTGACTCAGATTCAGCTACTGTTGCGGTATGTGCTACGAGTATTTCATGCTCTGTTATTGACTCCAAGTATGTAACATTGTCTGTTATCTTCTAAATCAATGGTTTCTTGGGCAGCTTAGTTCAGAATATATTCTAATATTTAAATCGTATGGCCGCGCGGCTATACTCTTCGAATATATGCTAATATTTAAATAGTATAGCCGGTCGGCTATACACTTTGAATATATCCGAATATTTAAATAGTCTCGCCGCGCGGCTACTCTTCGAATATGTGCTTGTATTTAAATAGTATAGCCGTGCGGCTATACTCTTCGAATATATACTTGTATTTAAATAGTATAGCCTGGCGCCCATACTCGTTGAATATATCAGAATATTTAAATAGTATAGCCGACCGGCTATACTCTTCGAATATATTCTAGTATTTAAATAGTATAGCCATGCGGCGATACTCATTGAATATATCTCTGAATATTTAAAACGTATAGCCGGTCGGCTATACCCTTCGAATATATTCTAGTGTTTCAATCGTATAGCCGTGCGCAATACTCTTCGAATAATAGTATAGCCTGGCTATACTCGATGAATATATGTGAATATTTAAATAGTATAGCCGTACTCGTTGAATGTATGTGAATATTTAAATAGTGTAGCCGTTCGGCTATATCCGAATATTTAAATGGTATAGCCTTCGAATATATTCTAGTAATTCAATAGTATAGCCGTGCGGCTATACTAGTTGAATATATCTGAATATTTAAATACGGCTATACTCTTCGAATATATTCTAGTATTTAAATTTCGAATATATTCTAGTATTTATATAGTATAGCCGTGCGGCGATACGTGTTGAATATGTCAGAATATTTAAATAGTATAGCCGTTCGGCTATACGCTTTGTATATGTACGAATATTTTAGGATACAGACTGGTGCTGGGTGAGCATAAGTGCATGATCCAGGATTGAGTTATCCCACTTACCAAACAGGTGGTTAGGGTTAAGTCCAATCACGCCCTCCTTATAAATATTTTCCGAAACCCTCTTCCACTATCGCTGCTTTGTACCACCCGCACTTCCTGCGCCGCCGCCCTTTGCCATCTCACTAACCCTATCGCGCTCTTGTGCATCTTCTTAAATCTATCTCATGCGATGGGGTTAGTGCTTAAAGCTAAGCTGGAGTAAATTTTGTTCATCTTTTGAATAATTTCCCAGATCTGTTTTCGAGATTGTCATATTGATTATTCTTCTGGTTTTTATTTAGTATTGTCGAATTTTTTTTAAAACGAGCATCGGTGATGATTTTCTTTAATAGTTATCCTTGCACTATGATTGCCTGTGAAGAAAACCATGGGGAAGATATATTCTGAGATGCTTTTTCTTTTCGATTTGTTTTCTAGTTTTTATGGATGTTTTTTTAGTGGATCAATGATGTTTATCAATACTGCGTTATCTATCTGCAATTTCCCACAAGGAATTGAAGATAATCTGAAGTTACTGAGATCTGAAAATATTTTTTTCCTCCTTTTTTTTTTGGTTGGTTTACAGCATCATTCAGTCATTTATAGCTTCATTTCCAGATGGTGGATTTGTGACCCAAAAGTCTTTGCATTATCAGTCCAATCGAATTTATATTGAATCGGTTGTCAAATTGGCTAATCTATGTTGGTTCGAACCACGAACACTAATAGCAAAACGAAACTGAATCGACTGATAAAAATATGAGCATAGCTCGAACCGGAACGAACGAAATTGGGTCTGCCTTGAACACCCAACAAAAAAAAAACAGTTGAAAGTTGGGTCAATTGACCCAATAGACACATGGGGCGGTTCTCTTGAAAGTCTACATTTTTTATGCTCCTTATGTCAAAATCAAGTTTCACATAGCTCGAGTTTGATGCTCAAATCGTGACCCCTTATTGATGAGGCTAACGCTTATAATCTAGGTTAGGTCGATCACCGTTACGTGTAAGTTTGTGTTTGGAATGTATAATGATTAAACTTGCTTTGAATTGCGACGATTAAATAAAGCTAAAGATTTTTCCTCTAAGGCTAATGGTAAAGTCACTTTATACAATCTTGTACGAGAATTTAATTTATCACTTATTATATATAGGCTTATTTATGTACATGCCCTCTGTGCTTTTAAACTTGTCTCAGATTACCACTTGTGTTTGCAATTGTCTCAAAATGCCCCCCAACCTTTGAAAAACAATCTCAATTTACCCGTTCCGTTAGTATTTTTGACGTTCCGTTACGAGCATTGGGCCCCACTTCGTTTTAATCTTTAACCTCTGCGAATAAGGGTTTTTTCACTTTCAGAAGAGAGGAAAGAAGATAGGAAAGAGGATATTTGGGTGAGAATGGGGAATTTGGAGAAGGAGGCTAGGGCTTATCAAAATCTGAGGTGGGGTTCGAATTTTGGGAGAATCTAGAGAAGAAATCACTGTTTGGTGTTAGATTTTAAGGCTAGAAAGTGCGAAGATGGTGGTGCTTAGAGAATCTGAAGGTTGTCAACCCATATGTAAGTGGACCCAATTCTCACTCGATTTTCTTGATTTTGGCATGTGCATTGTACTGTTGTTCGAGTTTTTTTTGTTTTTTTGTATACTTTTTGACTCTGTGTTGGTTCTCTGTAAATTTGGTTGAGTTGGTTGTGTTGGTTTAAAGTAGAGAGAACTCGTTATAAAAATCTCAATACTCTCAATTTTTGAGGGAGCATCTCTTGTGATGATGATGATAAAGGTTATATGGTATGAGGGATGTGGTTTAGTCTCATAAATCATAAAGGGGAATATTCTCTTTGCTGCTCTTTTCTGCACTAATACTTGTACCTGCAGGTTAGGCTTGAAGTGATGGGAAAGAAGGGAAAGAATGCAACCAACATTTCTGGAAATGCGGATGGGAAAATTTCCAAAGAGATTTAGAAAGTGGAGAAGAGAAGGATTGTTAAGAGTACTCTTTGCAATGAAAGAAGTTCTCGGAGCCATTGCATGGTAGGATTCTCTTGGACTTTCAAATATATGATAATTCTTCCCCATGTCTTGTCACTAGTTGGATATAACTTGCTTTCTATTTCTGCACAGATAATCCCTGATGTCCCAATAGTAGGAGGACGCTTGATGCTTGTGGACATGGCTGGCTCTGAAAATATTGAGCAAGCTGGCCAAATTGGATTTGAGGCAAAAATGCAGGTAATGTCTTGGTGGTGCTTAATTTATGCTGATACTGTATGCAACACTTTCATTGTCATTGTAACAAATGTTTAAATTATGGTTATATTGAATTCACGGACGGCAAAGATCAACCAAGGAAACATAGCTCTCAAAAGAGTGGTTGAATCCATTGCCAATGGTGATTCTCATGTGCATCCCTTTAAAGTGTGGCAATTGCGGTGGAGAAGGGCATAATTGAATTAGTTGCAAGGTATGTGTCATTATCCAAAATTGCTTTACATTTTAATCTATTTCATTTGGTTTCTGACTTGATGACTTTGCTTATTAGGAACCTAGAAATCCCAACATAAAGCCTACTAGGAAGAGAAAAGTTGCCAAGGAAAAACTTCCAGTAAGTGCCACGGTTTCAACTATGTTTTCACCATTCAAATTTTCATATCATGCCTACCTTATTTTTATTTGTTTTAGGTAAGAAGGAGAGATGCTGGAGACCAAAGTAGCGGACAACAAAGTATGCAACTAAGGCAAATGAGACAAACTAGTGCTTCCCCAGGGCCTTCTCAATTCCAAGCATTTGAAGTATCTGAGGCTTATCAATCCCAACCATGTCAACCAGCGCAGGCTTCTCAATCCCAACCATCTCAAGCAGTTGATGCTTCTCAATCCCAACCATCTCAAGCAGCTCAGGCTTCTCAATCATGTGATTCATCTCAATCTGCCAAACTATCTCGAGTACAACAACGTAGGAGGAGGATGAAAGATCAACAAAGGAGCCATTTTGTCAAAGATCCTTTTTTTCATCCTTAGATGTGATGATGTTGAACTTTTGCAACCTATTTTTGAATTAGGATAAACTCTTTTTGAATGGTTTTAATGTTGTGGAATTATAGATTCTGCAATTAGTTAGTTTTATAAGACTTTAATGGTTTGATTATGGTTGCAATTGGGTTGTTGGTTTGTGGGATTATTGATGTCTGTGATGGTTGGTTTTATTAGGCTTTCATGTCTGTCAAGGTTTTTGAGTCAGGTACATGGCATGTAATTGACCATTTGATATGTAATGTGATGGTTGAAACATGTTCTGGTGTTGTGCTTATATTGATCAGCTATTGAGATTTAGCCATTTCATATGGCATTGAACAAAAAATGCTTATGAGTAACTTGTTTTTGTAACCTGTTTTTGGTATCCGATGAACAAGATATGCTTATGAGTAACTTGTTTTTGTAACTTGTTTTTGGTATCCAATGAACAAGATATGCTTATGAGTAACTTGTTTTTGTAACTTGTTTTTGGTATCCAATGAACAAGATATTGTTGCAACCTATTTTTGGTATGATGCTTATCAGTATGTCACCATTTGTAACCTTTAAACAAGTTACCATTCATATCACAGATCAAAGAAAACTCTGAACTCTAAATAAATTACAATGAACAAACTTAACTACTGTCACATTACCTTACATTACATTACATTACACCAAATTACATTACATTAAACCAACTTAACTACTGTCAAAGTGCCTTACATTACATTACCATTTGTTCTCAAATTACATTGCCCACTGAACTACTGCTTCTCAATCACATTACACCCACAAAATTACAAAACATATTACTCTTAATTCCTCCTACTTCCTCCTAATTCATCTTCATGGCAAACACCACCAACCAGGAAAGCAACATAGTAGCCCACAATATTTTTGACTTTGCTCGAATCTTTGCATTTTCCTTCTCCACCCTATCAATCTTCCTCAGCAAACCAGGTATCAAAGACTTTGAACGCTCACACATTTCTGCATCAAACCACTGAAAAAACCTACATCCTTTTTCTCCACTTCCCTGTATCAACCAAGAACAATGACTCAAAATTTCCTTTTGATCAATGCCTCAAAATTTCATCAATAAGAACTCTATCAATTTGTGATGCCCAAAACAATGATTGAAAATTTGATCTTAAACATGCTTACCTTTGACTTTGGGCAGACTAGAAATTTCCGCCCTGGGTTTGAACTGGTCCAAGAAGTCTGCATCCGTGCTAACTTCCCACAATGACACCATTGGGCATGCCTTGCTTCTCCTTGCTTTTCTCCTGTTTCCATAAACTCAAATCTTCTACTCTAGAATCTCCCAATTTCAAACTCCATCTCAGAGTTTTATAAAGCCCTAATTTCTTCTCCAGATTCTCGAAGCCCACCTCAGATTTTCACAAACCTTAAGCCCTCTTCTCCAATTTCCCATTCTCACCCAATTTCCCCCTCTCTTTTGAAAGTGAAAAACCTTTATTCGCAGAGATTAAAGATTAAAACGAAGTGGGGCCCAATGCTCGTAATGGAACGTAAAAAATACTGACGGAACGGGTAAATTGAGACTATTTTTCAAAGGTTAGGGGGTATTCTGAGATGATTGCAAACACATGTGGTAATATGAGACAAGTTTAAAAGCACATGGGGCATGTACATAAATAAGCCTTATATATATAAACGATCGACGCCACAAATTTAACAATTATTTATTTAATTTTTTAAAGCATAATAAAATGCGACATTCAACTGATAGAGTGCCGATTCTTGTGCTAGGGACGCTAGAGGTCGGTTTTCAATGCCAGATTGAAACATTAAAAACTGTATCTGTCTTTGTTCCCAAATTTAAAAAAGGAGCCAAAATTCCGGGCACCCAGCTGTTTTTAAAATTTGAATTTCAAATAAAGGAAGACAAAATCCTCCACCAATCCCACCCTCAAATCTGAACCGTCCATTCTCAATCCCCTTAAACAAATACCCCTACTCATTTCCACCCATTCAAACAAAACTTCCCGCTTCTCCATTCAAATCCAACCGTTGCCTCTCCAAAACCAACTTTTCTATAAAAGATCGCCTCCGTCCCCACCCCCGGACCCCATTCATTTCTTTCTCGTATCTCTCTCTCTCTCTGCGATTTTCTCAGAGAGACCAAAACCCTAAATCCGCTTTTCGATTTTCTTCGCCTTTTCGATTCAAAATGCGTGAAATCCTTCACATCCAGGGAGGCCAGTGCGGCAACCAGATCGGTGCCAAGTTCTGGGAGGTGGTCTGCGCCGAGCACGGCATCGACGGCACCGGAAGGTATGAGGGAGACTCAGAGCTTCAGCTTGAGAGGATAAATGTCTATTATAATGAAGCTAGTTGTGGGAGGTATGTGCCCAGGGCTGTTCTCATGGATCTTGAGCCAGGGACCATGGACAGCGTCAGATCTGGACCTTACGGTCAGATCTTCAGGCCTGACAACTTCGTTTTTGGCCAGTCTGGTGCCGGGAACAACTGGGCTAAGGGCCACTACACCGAGGGGGCTGAATTGATCGATTCTGTGCTCGATGTGGTTCGCAAGGAAGCCGAGAATTGTGATTGCCTACAAGGTATTTGATGAAATTCCTGAATGGCTTGCTCTCATTTATTTTCTTTTGTTTTATTGGTACATGGTATTTAGGTTGGGTTTGTTTCGAATTGTAGGGTTTCAGGTGTGCCATTCCCTAGGAGGAGGAACTGGGTCTGGAATGGGAACTCTGTTGATTTCAAAGATCAGAGAAGAATACCCAGATAGGATGATGCTCACTTTCTCTGTGTTTCCCTCCCCCAAGGTCTCAGACACTGTTGTTGAGCCCTACAATGCAACCTTGTCAGTGCATCAGCTTGTTGAAAACGCAGACGAGTGTATGGTTCTAGATAATGAAGCTCTTTATGACATTTGCTTCCGTACGCTCAAGCTCAGCACTCCAAGCTGTAAGTTTCTCAGTTAATTGTTCTCTGATATTTAGGTTTGCTTATTTGTGGAATTTGGGATACTGATTTTTGTGTTTGTACAGTTGGAGATCTGAACCATTTGATTTCTGCAACTATGTCTGGTGTCACATGCTGTTTGAGATTCCCTGGTCAGCTCAACTCTGACCTCCGAAAGCTTGCCGTCAATCTCATCCCCTTCCCTCGTCTCCACTTTTTCATGGTGGGTTTTGCTCCGTTGACATCACGTGGCTCACAGCAGTACAGAGCCCTCACTGTGCCTGAGCTCACCCAGCAGATGTGGGATGCCAAGAACATGATGTGCGCAGCTGACCCTCGCCATGGCAGATATCTAACTGCCTCGGCCATGTTCAGGGGCAAGATGAGCACCAAGGAGGTTGATGAGCAGATGATCAATGTTCAGAACAAGAACTCCTCTTACTTTGTGGAATGGATTCCGCACAATGTCAAGTCCACTGTCTGTGACATCCCCCCCACTGGCTTGAAAATGGCGTCCACTTTCATTGGAAACTCGACCTCAATTCAGGAGATGTTCCGACGTGTGAGCGAGCAGTTCACTGCTATGTTCAGGAGGAAGGCTTTCTTGCATTGGTACACTGGTGAAGGCATGGATGAGATGGAGTTCACAGAAGCTGAGAGCAACATGAATGATTTGGTTTCAGAGTATCAACAGTACCAGGATGCCACAGCTGAGGAGGATGAATATTATGAGGACGAAGAGGAGGAGGAAGGTCAGGAGGTGTAATGTGATGTTGACTAATGTGAATTGCCGCAACTTCCGGTTGCCGGAGTATGGCAAAGTGATCAGTTGTTCGTGGTAGCTGTAGGTCTTAATATTGTTAAAAACAAACTTGTTATCCCAATTTCGTTTCTCTGTTGTTATGTACTTTTTTGGGTAAACTGAGATCTTCTATATGGTGATATTAATCTTTTTTAAGCACTAGCATGCGTTGCCATTTCTGAACAAATGGCATGTGTATCGTCTTCACTGCCATTTCTAAACAGATTAAGCGCTTTTATCTTTGGCTCTCAGCCCAAGTTTCAACGGGTAATCTTCATCATCCGGTAGATTCATCTTTCTGTGAATTGCTATCATGTTTTTCTGTTAAATCCAAAATTTTGCAGGTTTGTGTTTATTCTTTTGTAGTGACATGTAAAATATGTAAGGATTGAAGCATCAATTGTTGAGTCTTTGCATCCTTGATAAAGGCATATGCCATCACGAGTATTTTTCAGAAAGGCAACATCTCTCAGCCCAAGTTGTAATGGGTTGGCAGTGATGAGTATGAAGTTACGGTTCTAAGCCTACAAAGCGGATATTATGTATGCCATTCTAAGCAAATTACATCTTTAAATCTTTGGCTCTCAAGTGCTAGCCTGAGTTTGAATGGGCTGGAAGTTGAGACTAATTTACTTGCAGTTAGAGGCCCTCATGCTTAATGACTGCAAAGTCTTGCTGGAAATTGAAAGGGCTTTGCTATCTTGGACATAAGAGAAGGTAGAAAACTGGATTTCGGACAAGAGCTTGCAAAGAATTTAAGCAGCTACCAGCATTAATGGTGAATAATTTTAAACAAGAGTGGGGAAAACCATGCTATGTTTCAATTTCCCAGTTCAAAGTGGAATCCCAGGTTACTACATTTTGACAATTGACTGCCAGGTTACAACTACAAGTAAAGACACAACCTGAAAATACATAAAAGAAAAACAAGATTGATTTACAATACAACAAGCAACAGCCTTCGACACTCAAAACATCTACTGCTTTCCATCTTCGATGGCTTTATCATCTACACCTACTTTCACTTTATCATACTCAAATTCTTTAGGCTGCTCAGCATAACCCTCTGGCACTACCGGACGCCGATTACCGAAGACGGTCCACAAATACAATGCAAGGAGTGATGCCAATGCTCCACAAGCAACGCCAAAAACCATTGCACCAAAAACCCTTTTTACACAATCCTTTTTGGTTTCAACTCTCACTGGTTTCGAATTCTTAGCAAAGACCTTGGGATCTAGAGGCTGTGAATGCATCCAGTGCGGCACATGCCTTTGCTCAAAGCTCCAATAAGTTATCAAACATGTCTGAGACGAATTCCCGTTAATTGCACTTAAGCCCACAAACACTTTCTCATGCTCCCACAGTTTTGACAAGTCAATTGGGTACCATAGAAGAGGATCAGCTGGCCTTGGATGACCAAATTGACTCAGCCTAACTTCTAATCTATTCGAACCAGCTTCATAATCGATCCAAGCATGCGTTTTATTCCCACTAGTTAGATTCAAATTCTTACTTGAAGAAGTGCTTACTTTAGCTGATACAGAACTACCCACATCAATTCCAACATGAACCTTGGCATCCCTTAATACATTAAATTTAACTGCAACAACTTTAAATTTACCTTTCCCATATCCTAGAGAAAGCCCAAAAGAGCTATTAGCAAACATGCTAAGATTGAAACCACTTGGAACCATAACAAAGGCCAAACCATCCCCATTGCCAGTGGACACAGAAAATGAGAAGTTTGTGGAGAAAGATACTGATTTCTGAGGTTTACCTTCACTGAGCTTGATGGGTTTCTTGTACATGGCTCTCCCAGCACTTGATCTCACTGAACTAGTGAGTTGAACTGCATACCCACCATTAACAACCTCTGCATCGCCATAAAGAGCAATATTGGACTCAAATTTTGGACCTTTACCAAATTCAGTGAATGAAAACGAGGAGTTTGAGTCTGCAGATGAGGGTTGCAGGAAGAAAATGAGCAAAACAAAGGCAGCTAAGTGTTTGGAAAAGGGTAATGAGGCCATGGCTGAAATGGGATTGAGCTGAATCTGGGAATGGATTAACTAGTGGGTTTCTAGTGTTTGGGGAAGAGACCCATTTGCATCTAAAGGTGAATTGTTTCTAGGGTTTGAAAGTGGAAAGTAGAGGAAGAGAGTAAAGAATAAGGAGGGGGTTGGCTTGGAGGTTGTGAAAATTAAATACGTTTACTCGTTTCTGCAAGCTCTCTCAGACACTTTCTCTGAGTGGTTGCTGACTGGGGGAATATAATAAAGGACTTTTTGCATTTGTGCACTTACGCTTTTCTTAAATTTCCAGGTGCCCACTTTGCTTTGTGTATTCACAATTTGCCATAACTTTTATTTGTAATGATGAACTTATAAAATGACTTTTTCTTTTTTGCCCCCTTGTTTCCCTTGAATAATTTTTTGTCATATCCCTGAAAGAATCTTAAACATTCAATATGATGGAATATATAATTACTCATTTTCAAGAGTCAAGATTATACAATACAATAAGATGTTATATTGTCAGATTGTGAGTTTAAACTAATAATTTAGATTGATTTTAACCGAAAATGAAGCACAAAATGTCTAGTAATATAAGTATTTGTTTGATAACATAAATTTGACGAGAGAACGCATACGTTTATGCATCGACCCTAATCAATTAATCATCACCCACCCTCACTTCCAAATTCCAATGCTTAAATAAAAACAAGGTAAGTGTGGCCTTGTAGGTGAAAGACCTTCAATATCAATACCAATAAGAGGATCAACAAATGCAAATAAGCAAAACACAGGTGGGGGTTGTAGAATGTCTCTAAATTTAGGGTTGGAGTTGCCAATTTACTTTATAAAAGAAAGAAATGAGCTTTAAAGTGACAGCTGTATGGACAGATTACAAAGCGGGAGTATTAGGGTTTTTAATATCTTCGCACTAGTTGTCTTTTTCAAGTTTTTGCTTTTGTTTTTTGTCATGGAAAAGGCTTTGGTTGTGGGAGGTGGGTGAGGAACAGGGGACCATATCTAACTGCAGCCACTGTGTGTGATAAAAACACCAAACAGAAGAGAAGAGAGGAGAGGGTGTGCTGTGGTGTGGTGTTGTGTTGTGCAATGAGCAATGTGCATCGTGACCACTTTAGCAAACTCTTTTCAGTATAAACTAATGTGCGCGTGCTTTGTGTCGTCTTACTCTTTCTTTCTTCTTGGACGAAACAAAAGGATGGCTTTCCTTCACTGTAAATAAATTAATAATGCAGCATTATCTTTTAGCTCACTGCCTCACTGTAAAACAGACTGTTTGGTTAATGAATCTTCTTCAATTTCGACAACAAATGAACCTTCATCAATTTGTCCATTGCGTCTCGTTATCCATACAAACAATGAAAGAGAGTGCGCAGATCACATACGCGTATCTTTCAATACTAAAAGATATCTCAAGTTCGAATCTCTCATTCTTTAATCTCTCATTATTAAAGGATGGAGCTAGTTAATGCAATCAGCATTTTCAAGTTTAACTTGTAGACTAGAGAACCAACCAACCTGTTCTTGCATTGAATATTGAATGGCATGGTTCGTGACATTGGTACTTGGGTCAGTATATTATTTTGGACAGCGGGGTTATTTATGGTGGTGAATTTCAACGGTCTTTTCTTTTATTTATTTATTTATATTCTCATGAGTTTAAGGTACAAGCAGGCAAACAATGCCTTACGTGATTCAGAATCAAGAATTCACCTTTCTCATTACTAGGATAAATGAAGAGTGGAATCTCTTCCTATCCGTATCGAATACGTATACGTGTCGTATTTGGAACCACATGTAGCAAGTAGCAATACAAGCACTAAAGTGAGACAATGGGGCGATTTGAATGAAATAGAAGAAAAGGACAGTTCATTAAATTTCAACTTCTTTGGTCCCCTTTCCATTGTCCAGCCTCAACCCCAGACAAAACGAAAAAGACTCAGCAGCCACCATGAATCCATGATCCGTTTGCTTGGTCCAATTCAGTCAGAAAACACATCGAAGGTGTTTCTCTGTGCTTTCTAAAATATTTTTGTTGTTACGAATAATGCTATTTACACAACATATGGGATTTGGGTTATGATGACTCCGACTAACAATACTAACTAGGAACTAGCTCTTAAATCTAGTGATACTTCTCTCCCTAATATTGGGAAAGGTCCGAGGTCCAGCTGAATTCATGTCTCATTGATTCCGAAAAAGAATAACCATTGAACATTTGAGTAAACATTACTCAAATTAAGAATTGGATTAAGAAGTTGAGAAAATTATTTAATAAAGTTTATAATCATAGTAAATATATGCATATAGGACGTGTATAATCATACAACGCTCGAGTGCAAAAGCCAACATGACTTTTCTGTCCAATAGATATCACTTTTATTGTATGTGCTGGCAGATTCAATTGCTTTGTGATTTTAAGTTTTCACAAATCGAATGAGCAAGGACCACCATCTGGGGCAGGCAATTTCATCCCAATTAAATAATAGAGCAGCCCATTAAGATAATGATGAAGAAGGACCCCAAGATGATAATAAACAATAGTGAAGCAGGAAAGTAAAGTTAGTGGAGTGACTTTGGACTTGGAGTATAATTTACCATCTTAGAGGAAGAATTTTTTAGTCTGTAAATCTAGACAGGTTTGTTTTCATGAACTGGAGGAAGATTTTTGTGCTAAAGAGACTTCCCTCACTCTCTTTCATCATGCGAAACCCTAATAATTGACACCCCTTGGTCCCTCATCCCTTACATGGAGCCCTAATAAAACTGTCCAGCTAGCCTTCCCGGCGAAGCCACGGTTAGTAGTATAGAAAAGGCTGCCTCTGGGATTGGCACCCCTCTAATGCTGAAACTGGTCCAGCTACCATCACTACCAATTACCATCTGTTCATGTCACAACTTATACCATACTCCTTTTATTCCTTTTGTATAAATGGTGAACAACCCTTTCTAATTTTCACCCAATGTCATCTGTGTGTACAAGCGGATGTATTTTCATCCTGAATGCATATTTTTCATTGGCCATGATTGAGCTTTCACTAGTATGGACAAATTTGAAAAATTATTCAATTTGAACAGATAGAAGAAGACGCCTAAGCAGCAAGTAACAAAACACAGCCAAAAGCACACTAATCTGATACGTCATGAAACACTCACATTGCACCATGATTTTAAATAAAGGAAGTTGGCAGTAAAGGGGAAAAGCATCTGGGCGGAGGTCAGAATGTGACCTAGCTAGGAAGGACATACATTATCAGTAGGAATGCAATTTCTATGGCCTCAAATCAGGTAGCCAATCCCAATTAACTTGGATTTAAGACTTAATACAAGTAATGGATGTCGAAAGTAATCACCTCTTTTCCCATGTACTGGTGCTTGGCACCATCAGCAACTTATAATGAGAACCTAACCAAATCAGAGATGTTGGCATGGAAACTTCAGATTCCAAGCAAGATGCATTATACGTTCATTTGATGACAAACAAGACAAAATTATGTTATTACTTTGAAGGCACTGCATTTTTCATATAGACGAAAGTAGGATATATCTGGAGAAGACGGGAAAATATATTGAAAAACTTACCATTTAACAATGATTATGAGGGATGAACATATTTACGTGGTCTCTGAAACAATTTCACTGACATCTAAATCTACTAAGCTTTCTTTCCCAAATAACGTAAATCCCACAGTTGCCTGCAAGATGACAATTGTTTTAACTTCTCTGTCAAGTTTTCAGAAAATAACTTTTTTTGAGCAATGTATTGAGATTTTTTTGAGTAAAATAATGCATAAGAAGACACTAGTAATTCTGCCGTGCATATCCAAAAAATAAAAAGCATGCTGATTTCCTCATATTTTCATTTATTCAAGCCAAATAATTCATACCAGAAACAGTATACCTTTTTTGTTCTGCGATTCAGCTTCTTGAGGCTGCCTACATATTCTGCAAAAGTCCCAGATACAACTCGTACACTAGAACCTGGGACGAGCTTCTCATTCTTTCCTTTAGATGAACCATTTATGAGAGGATCAAGTGCTTTTCTAGATCGCCTTTTTGGTTTAGAATCTCCACTAGATTTTCCAGCATCATCGGAATTGAGCCCAGAGTTGAGGGCTGCTTCTTGCTGCTCTTGTTCAAAAGCTTGTTCAGCTTTTTGTTGTTCTTCCTTTGCCTGTCTGAAGATAGCTTCCATGTCAAACTCAGAAACTGGCCTGGGTCTGGTGATCTGTCTTTTCCTGTGCATATGAATATAACATTTAGATACTCACTGGAAAGTACACAACGTAGCCAGTAGTCTAGAAGGACATCTACTTAAGATGGCCTCGAGATTAGAAATCAATGGAGAAAATAAGGGAAAGCCCAAAAATGCCAGTAAACCAGTAAACTTAACCCAAAATCTACCTTGTCTATTTTAGCTAAAACATAAGCGCAAATGTAGCTTCATATTGTCACACAAAATCCCTTACAAAAGGCTTTTCATTTTTAACCATTTGTTGGGCTATCTCTTCATATTAGGTAAGTGTGCAGTGATAACATGACTCCAAAGCTTCATACATTTGTCATACTACGACACCACCATATAATGAAACCAGACGATTTCAATCAGTGCTAGACTGTATAGGGTTTCTTCACATTACATTAATCTGGTATATATACTAAAATTAAACCCTCCCCCCTTTTTTTTCTCTCAATTTCACATAAGAATTTCCAACTATGATAACAATAACAATAGGCAATACACAGCAAACCTACCATGTAAGAATAAATACTCACGTATTTCCAACCAACGCACCAACAAAGCCTCCAACTCCATCGCAATCTCTTATGAAGTCATGTATCTCTTTGTCCAAAACACACCTTATAAACACACACCCTGGGAACAGGGGTTTTGGTTTAACTGAGTAAGTACCATTTTTCAATTTTTTCCTCTCTTGAATAGCTGGAGCGTACACCTGAAAAGCAAACACTTAAGATTTTTACCTTGTTTAGTTTTGGTCTAAACATTGAATTGTATAATCTATACTCAGAGTCTCAGATAGCTGGGCATCAATTCAATATGTTCAGAATATTCAAAAAATCGCTAGGCGGTAGGCCGCGGCAGGCAGGGGCCTAGCACCTAGAGGAGTAATCGGGGCCTAGGTGTTTCTTTAAAAAAAAAAAAAAAATTGTATTATAAATTTATAACAAAATCATGCAAAATAAAAAGATATATAAATTATAAAGTACCATAATTGATATAAAACGTAGGGAAAAAACAGAAATGATTATCCAGATTATGTCAATTTGGCAACATACCGCCCAGGCCGCCTAGGCCGATTTGTCCCGCCCAGGCCCATTTTTGGAACAAACAGAAATGATTATCCAGATTATGTCAATTTGGCAACATACCGCCCGGCCGCCTAGGCGGGGCCGATTTTTGGAACAAACAGAAATGATTATCCAGATTATGTCAATTTGGCAACATACCCAGAAACCAAAACATTGAACTAAAGTATTAAATACCTTAAAATCAATGGAATGAAACAGACATTAATATCAGATTAATTAATAAGTCAATTTGGAAACAAAACCAGAAACCAAAACACTGAATTAGTTCAATACCTTAAAATCAATGTGAGGGTAGTTCCTAGCAAGCAAGCGAGCAATGAGCTGAGCAGTCTCCTGGCCCTTGAGTCGAGAGACCTTAACGATCCACCATTGAGGGCCCTCACGAGCGAGGTTATTAATGTTGAGCTCTTCCTTCCAATTAGCAAACTTCTTCGTGGGCTTCTCCAGAAGCTTTTCCTCCACCTGTTCTTTCCAATTGGCACCAGATTTGCTCTCTCTCCTCTCGTTCCTGAGCTGCCTTCTCTCTCTGGCAGTGAGGTGTTGTTGGGTACTGGTGGCGGGTTCTAGTGTGGCAGAGATTGAGAGTGGGAGTTGGGTGTGTTTGGTTGTGGGGATAGTGAAGGAAATGGAGAGAGATTGGTGGCAAGGACTCCATTGGAGAAGTCCCTGTGTCATCTTCAAGCTTCAATCAGGCGCTGTAACTGGAGAGATAAGGAGGTGTTGTGTGCTCTTCGTCTTCCTTCGGATTATGACTTTCCTGTTGAACCCAAATTTTAGTTTTGGGTCGATATGGATTTTGTTTTAGGCGCTGAATCGAGAGCTCAATCCAATAAAAGCCCAACGAGCCCACTAGGCAATTCAAGTTCAGGGTTGGAAGGCCCTTATGTCAACCAACTAGAATGAAGTATAAATAAGCAAGCAAGTTTGAGCTCCATTTGATTGTGTGATAAATTAAAAGATGATTTTAAAGGTAACCCGTGTTTCTCGACCAATTTTTTATTTTTTTTATTTTTTTATATACATATATATAACACGTGTTTTTGAATGATCTGTAATAATATAGACAACTCAAATGACTTCTTTAGCTTTCAATTTTCGATTGTAGGTTTAAGAATTTTCAGTCAAGGAAAATAAAATTTAGAAAACCGACTCTTATATAGATAGATCCCACCACAAAATGAGAACCATGAAAGAATTTCATTTATATTCAAGTATTAATCTCACTTAGTGAACAAATCCAAGCAATTGTGGAATAGCTGGTTGACAACTAGGAAAACAATATAGCATATATTTAGGTGTGTGATTAAGTTAAGCGGAATGTTAATTGATTATACTCATAAACCTTATTTATACGCTATCGACGATCGTTTTGAGTATTTTTATGAAAGTTTCATTTTCTTTATAAAAAAAGAAAGAAAAAAAGCTCTTAATTCATACATTAAGTTTAAACCAAATACACTCTTTTCATTATTTGGTAAGGTATTCTATCTTCCAATACAACCTAGTTATTGGTGGATACCTACAACCATACCATAATTGTTCCAAACGGCTAGTTGATTGCCAAAATAAAATTGTTATTATATTATAAATAGGGTTGGAAATACAGGCACATGCTATTTCATTTAGCCTCGCTCATTTTCCAATTTCCTCCCAAAAGTTTCGAAAACTCCCGCGTTTTTTTTCCTCTTCTTCATCTCTCCCTCTCTCTTTTTTCTAAACTCCCTCCCTTTTAAGCTCAACCATTTTACCTGTCCTCAGATCTGAACCCTCTTCTTCTTCTTTGTCAGTTGCAACCTCTTTATCGAGACCTAATTTTCCACAGACTCTTCTTATCTCCCCCCATTTTAAGCAATGGGGAAGCAAACTAAAGCCAAGAAATCAGAGAATTTGGGGAAGGGAAAGGTGACCCCAGTCCAAATCGCGTTCATCGTGGATCGGTATCTCTGCGACAACAACTATTCGGAGACTCGCTCTGTTTTCAGAAACGAAGCTTCATCTCTCATCGCCAAATCACCCATTCGAGAGGTACCCACTTGGTTTTTTTGCCACATTTTGTTCAAAATCAGCCTGAAAGTCTTCTTTTTTTTTTTTTTTTTTTTTTTTTTTTTTTTCTGGTTTGGGATTTGGGTTTTTTCATATTTTCGTTTATCTCTGTAGGCGCCGAAGAGCTTGCTGAGCTTGGCGGAGATTCTGAACGAGTACATATGCTTGAAGGAGCAGAAGGTGATTTTAGATCAGGAGAAGGTCCGGGTGGAGCAAGAGAAGACCCGGGTCCAAACTCTGTTGAAGGGTATGCAAGGCGTCATGAACACTTACAATGCCAGCGGAAACCCAGCCGCTATCTCCACAGCAGGTCCAGCCTCAGCTCCCAAACCGATGCTTATGGCTTCTCACTTGAACCCATCCAATGGGTCTCCAGCAGGTACAATAACACATCCCATCTGCTTGTGTTGCTTGTGTTTGAGAAACTGCTTGAATGAATTGAGAACATGGAGACTTTGCATGTGGTTTGTGTGAGCTTAGATGCACCAATTTCAACTTCTAGGTGTTTCATTTTGTTTGCCTTAAAAAATTATTTAAACCCATTGATGCTTGAACCATACAGTTGAGAAATTAACAAAAAGACACAAGAATAATCACTCCATGAGCTATGAATTCAATATGAATTAAATGTTTGGTGCCTTTCAATTAGGATTTCCAATGTACCAAACACCAGTTGCTCATCCTGTGTCCACACCTTCCAACACTAACATGGGGCCTGGAAATTTCTGCTCACCAATTACTATTGACCCACCTGCAACTAAGAGAAAGTGTTCTAGAGTTTCAGTGGATGCCCCAAGTGCTTCTAAGAGATCTTGCAACGGATTACCCACTGGCAAGGTTCCAAACAAAGGTATATATAACTAAACTATGTATGTTCTTCAAAGTTATCATTCTCTGCATCTGATTTATGTCATTAGCGTGTTTATTCTGATTGACCTTTAAAATGGGCAGGCGCAGAAACAGTTTCAGCATCAGCTAATGCACTCATTAATCAAGAATCTGCCCAGCCATCTTCAGCTGTTCAATCATCGCTGCCAAATTTGGTTCCGAATGGGTCCTTTGCTCATGGTTCCACTGTGGCTAAATGCTTGTTCAACCAGCCGTCTCCCTCCGTTCCAAATAATTCTACTGGTCCTCGGACTCCTCCACGAGCAATTTCATCTCAAATCGATAAGTCTGTGTCTCCTTTTGAGATTTCTTCCACTGCTACCTGCAGTAATAACAATTCTCCTCCAGAGATCACCCCTAACTGCTGCACCATATTTTCATCAAAGAGAGTGACTCTCAGCCCAAACAAAGCTTGCTATACTGTGGAAACGAACCATTGCATTTCTTCATCACCTGCCAAGACAAGTAAGAGAGACCATGTAAAAGGAAGGCTCAATTTTGACTGTTCTGATGTGCCAATGAGCTTGGACCAACCAATTTCTGATGATATTTCAACATCTGAGTCTGAAAAGGAAGTTGACCCTTTTGACATTGATTTGCCTAACTTCGATGCCATTGGGGTGGATTTCTCCTTCACTGAAATGTTAGGTGAATTTGATCTTCATTGTGAAGAACTTGGTTATGCTAGTCAACCAAATGTTGGTGCTTCCATGGGGACTGTTTCAGGGTATTCTCTACCTTCCATATTTCCATGACATGTATCTCTCCATTACTCTCGTCATTACTGTCACTTCAATTCAGTTTTCTTATCTTATCTTATATTCTTCAAAACTCACATAGGTCATCATATGATAATGAAACTGCGGATGGTAATGTGGGGGCTAATCAAGTTATGTCAGAATTCTCATCAACTGTGACAGAAGTACTATCAGAGAAGGAGATGAATGTGCAAGGTAATGAAACACATCCTCAGCAGTTATAAAGTTTCCGCCATGTTCATGCATTTCATATTTAATGAGTAAACTTGCGTTCTTGCAGGTTCTGATTCTCTGACTGCAGTGAAGTCTGTAACAAAATGTATTAGAATTATAAGCCCTGGTAATTTTACTGTCTTTCTTAACTCTCCTCTCATTTGAATTTAACAGGGTAGAGTTTCTAATTCGTGTGCTTTTGGAATTGCAGTGAAAAATCGCAGAAGCTCTCAGGTTTAGCAGAATTGTACTGCAAGGATCTTACTGTTTTTGTGGAATGACTCTTCGGCTTGACTTGCTGCAAAAGATTTCTAACTATTTTAAGAAATCTATAACTCTTTTAGAAGCTGTATTAGTGTTGCCATAGCATTAAGACAACTCACACATTTCTTAGAAATATATATAAGTTTGTGGTTAGTAACTTAGTATTCTATCTTTGGTATCCCCTTGTTGCAGTCCTGGGCTTACTTAGGCTAATGGCTACACAGTTTCTTTCTCCCTTCACTGGATCTTGTAATCTTTGTATAGAATTGTCTATATTGACAAAGGCTGCTGTTAACAATTTATTATGGAAGTATTAATATCCTTTAATCCGATTATCATTCGTTAATCTTCTGTAATACTTATTTCAGAAAAATATAAATTCAATTCTCTCTTGTTCATTGTTTTTCTTGAGAAAAATTCCCATACAACTTTATCTTCACAAACAAAATTAAATATCTTTGTTGTCACATTCTGATCAAGCTAAATACTTCTCCAATTTCTCCACCTCCTCCACACTTCCAATGTAAAGCGGAATGCGCTGATGGATCTGTCAGAAAAGAACAACAAGAAGGAAAAATTCAAGTCATTAAAATTACATAGGGAGCTGCCGAAACTCACAGCAATTATACAATTTATACTCACCTCAGTTGGTTGGATGTCAAGTACTCTAGCACCGCCATCCGATCCCTTCCCACCGGCTTGTTCAACTACAAAGCTCATTGGTGCACACTCATACAACAGCCTCAGCTTCCCATTCTTGCTCTTCTTGTCCCTAGGGTACCCATAAATGCCGCCATAGAGCAGCGTCCGGTGGAAGTCCCCAACCAAGCTGCCAATGTACCTTGCAGAGTAGGGCTTGCCACTAGGACCCGGGTCCTTCAGGTCATCAATGTACTTCTTTAGCTTGTCATCCCAGAGCTGATAGTTGCCTTCATTGAATGAGTAAATCTTTCCTGCTTTTGGTATTTGAATGTTCTCTTGGGTCAAAACGAATTCTCCATACATGGGGTCCAAGGCAAATGCAAATACACCTTTCCCAATTGTAAGCACAAAGATTACAGAACTGGAGTACATGCAGTAGCCAGCAGCAAGCAGGTTGCTTCCTGGCTGGCAGACACTCACCACACATTTCTGCTCAGCACTGTCAAGCTACAATGCAAACATATATATAAGTGTTCCAATATTATTCTTCGTAGTTATATATAAACGAGATTCAGTGGGCGATATAAACAAATGAAATACTATCACATTAGTTGAGACTTAAAAGACGTTCGGTCGACTTACAGTTGAGTCTTCTTCAATGCTTGCAAAGCACTCGTCATTTGGGCTGTATATTCCAAAGATGGATCCAGTTGACACTGCAGCATCAATGTTGGATGATCCATCAAGTGGGTCAAACACCACAATGTAGTTGCCTGAGTAACTCTCTTCCACAGCCACCGGCACATCCTCTTCCTCTGATGCTATAATCCCTGTTCGTCCACTTGATCTTAGGCAATTGGAGAAAACCTGTATACCAAAAAAATTCAATCCCCTATTCTAACATATAGTTCTTAAACATTAATTATCATATGAAAATCGCCAATCCGTTGTAGTCTAGTTGGTCAGGATATTCGGCTCTCAACCGAAAGACCCGGGTTCAAGTCCCGGCAACGGAATTTCCTTTTGTTATTATTATTTTTTAAACTTTACCTAATTTAGCATTTAAATTGATTTAATAAGAAACTATATTGGTCTTATGTTCGATTCTTCCCGCATCCTAGGTCTTATGTTCGATTTTCTTTCTAATATCGCTTGTATCAAAATAAGAAACTTGTAGGTGAACCACAAACCTCATTGGAGACAACATCGAGTTTCTTCTGGTCCTCTCCTTGAATATTGACTGCACCCTGAATGCCAGTTAAGTTAGAAACGCTAGCTCTCTGCACCAACGAAGCAATCTGCTTGCAGGCCAAGGAAATGCTCGAGAGAACAATGGTGAGCTCTGCATCAATCACGCCCTCCTGCTCCTGCTTCAACAACCAATTCGTCAGCGTCTGTATCTGGTACCCGCTTTTCTTCTTGGGCTCTGTCTCCGCCGCCACCGCCATGCATTTCACCCCATCGCCCACATGCCTCTTCTTGCTGTAGTTCACGTTACTGGGGAAGGAGACGATTGCTTTGGACCCAAAGAGACATTGTTGCAGAGGAGAGAGCTGAGAGATAGAGCGAGAGCTTGAGCATAAGAGTTGGGATGATGGTGAAGTTAGTGTTGCTGCAACCATGGTTTTGTGTTTCTGATTTGCTGCTCTCTTTTTTTTCTTGTTCGATTTCTGGTTTTTGATGTTCTGTTTTTTCCTTTTCACTTGGATTGTGAGTGTGGGATTGTGAGGTTGGCAACAATTTCTGTCATTTTTCTTGTTTCTTCTGGGGGGCCCACTTATCTTCCTCTTTTTTATGTTCGTTTTTGTGATCATGGTTTCTTCCTTGGGGAGTCCAATAGGAAGATGGATGGAGATTACAAATAACAAGTGGTGGTGCAATTTGGATTGTTGTTGGGTTGGATTTGCTTTGGACTAACTTCATTTGGGTCAGCTCATTAAAGCATATCCCAAGGATTTTGGGATTCAAAACCTAGATATAGCAAAGTAAAAGCCCAAAGTTTATATAGGAGTCCCATGTTTAAATCTTGGTAGCAATTGTAGAGTCATTCTATAGAATTCTTGCTCAATTGTATACGAAGAAGTTACCTGTAACAGAGAGATGATTTATGGTTGAAGTAGTTAAAAAGATTTACTCTTACACACATGAGAATCTATGTTCGAATTTTCTCATAGTAGGATACCACCTTGTCTCTATTTTTGTTTTTCTAGACAGATGATGATTAATGTAAAAGACAAATAGAAGAAAAAAAAAAACCGTTGTAAGTTTCTCTCCAAAGATATAATAACACATGCCACATAGTATATAATAAGGCTTATTTATGTAAATGCCCTCTGTGCATTCAAAATTGTCTCAGATTACTGCATGTACTTTGAAACGTCTCAAAATACCCCCTACACTTTTAAAAACTGTCTCACGTTATCCGTTCTGTCAGTATTAAGAGACGTTCCGTTACGTCGTTTGGGCCCCACTTCTTTGCAATCGCTTAACATTGGATTTTAGGGTTATTCAGTTTGAAAAAAAGGGGGGGTATTTAGGTGAGAAGGGGAAATTTGGAGAAGAAGGCTAGGGCTTATGAAAATCTGAGGTGTGGTTCGGATTTTGGGAGAATTTGGAGAAGAAATCACGGGTTTATACAACTCTGAGGTGGAGTTCGAAATTGGGAGAATCTGGAGTAGAAGATTAGGGTTTATGAATCTCTTAGTGGAGTTCGGATTTGGGAAAAGGGGAATGGGGATTTCAAATTTGGAGGTTCAGCTGGTTCTTCTCTGTGTGAATACTGACTGAATTGAAGAAGAGATGGAAACAGGAGAAGCAAGGCATGCCCAATGGTGTCATTGTGGGAAGTTAGCACGGATGCAGACTTTGTGGACCACTTCAAACCCAGGGCGGAGATTTCTAGTTTGCCCAAAGTCAAAGGTAAGAATGTTTAAGATCAAATTTTCAGTCATTGTTTTGGGCATCACAAATTGATAGAGTTCTTATTAATCAAATTTTCAGTCATTGTTCTTGGTTGATTCAGGGAAGTGGTGAAAAATGATGTAGGTTTTTTCAATGGTTTGATGCAGAAATGTGTGAGCGTTCAAAGTCTTTGATACCTGGTTTGCTGAGGAAGATTGATAGGGTGGAAAAGGAAAATGCAAAGATTCGAGCAAAGTAAAAAATGTTGTGGGTTGCTATGTTGCTTTCCTGGTTGGTGGTGTTTGCCATGAAAATGAATTAGGAGGAATTAGGAGGAATTAAGAGTAATATGTTTTGTAATTTGGTGGGTGTAATGTGATTGAGAAGCCCGGGCTACTTGAGACCAATAGCAGTAGTTCAATAAGCAATGTGATTTGAGACGAGTAGACTAATAGCAGTAGTTCAGTGGGTGTAATGTAATGTAATTTGGTGGGAAAACAATGTAATTTGTTTTGAGTTTTATCAGCAAGCAATAGTTCATTGTAATTTGTTTAGAGTTTAGAGTGTTCTTTGTATTGTGATAGGTTACAACCATATCTTGTTCATTGGATACCAAAAACATGTTACAAAAACAAATTGCTCATAAGCATATCTTGTTCATGCCATATCAAATGGTTACATCTCAATACTTGATCAATATAAGCATAACAACAAAAACAGGTTCCAACCATCACATTACATATCAAATGGTCAATTACATCTAAGTACCTGACTCAAAAACCTTGACAGACATGAAAGCCTAATAAAACCAACCATCACAGACATCAATAATCCCACAAACCAACAGCCCAATTGTAACCATAATCAAACCATTAAAGTCTTACAAAACTAACCAATTGCAGAATCTATAATTCCACAACATTCAAACCATTCTTCCGTGAAAACATAATTCAAAAAGAGTTCATCCTAATTCAAAAACAGGTTGCAAAAGTTCAACATCATCACATCTAAGGATGAAAAAAAGAATCTTTGACAAAATGGCTCCTATGTTGATCTTTCATCCTCCTCCTACGTTGTTGTACTCAAGATATTTTGGTAGATTGAGATGAAGCACATGTTTGAGAAGCCTGAGCTGCTTGAAATGGTTGGGATTGAGAAGCAAATAATAATGCTTGAGATGGTTGGGATTGAGAAGCCTGAGTTGCTTGAGATGATTGGGATTGAGAAGCCTAGGTTACTTCAGATGCCTAGGATTGAGAAGGCCCTTGGGAACCACTTGCTTGTTTCCTTTGCCTTAGTTGCATACTTTGTTGTTAGCTACTTTGCTCTCCACCATCTCTCCTTCTTACCTAAAACAAAAAATAATTAGATAGGCATGATATGAAAATCTGAATGGTGAATACATAGTTCAAACTGTGGCACTTACTGGAAGTTTTTCCTTGGCAACTTTCCTTATCTTAGTAGGCTTTATGTTGGGATTTCTAAGTTCCTAATAAGCAAAGTCATCAAGTTAGAAACCATATCAAATATATTTAAATGTAAAGCAATTTTGGATAATGACACATACCTTACAACTGATTCGATTATGCCATTCTCCACCACAATTGCCACACTTTAAAGAGATGCCATACCTAGGAAGCTTATATGGATTAGCAGGTTGTTTAGGCTCATCAAAAGCTTGTTTCCTTGTTTTCTTAGGCCTACCAAGCTGCTTGTGGTATTTTGGAGGGAGTAATGGAGGTAAATTAATCTTCATCCATTGATCTTGGCTAGTCATAGGCATAATCATTGGTTCATAGGCTCTCAATAAGCCTCTTTCTTGTACACTGCATCACAAAAGTTCTCTGGATTCCCATGAAACCAACTTATTGCAGCACAAGCATGCAAACATGGTATTCCATTCAAATCCCAGGCATGGCATGAACAAAAGTGAGCATTCAAATCAATAGCAAATTTGCGGCCACTATGGTGCATTACTTCAAACCTATTCTGTCCAGCAGCCTTAGGAATGCACCACTGAGCTTTTCCTTTGTTTTTCTATAATATCTTTCTAATTCTTGGCCCAACTTGTCCATGCCATTTCTCACATAAAACCCTTCTTCCAGCTATCAACAACATTATATACAACCGAATTCTTTCTAGCATAGTCAAAATAGGCTTGTCTCTAGCATCCATTATGCCACGGTTGAATGCCTCACATAGGTTGTTCATAAGCATGTCACACTTGGAATCACTCTTGAAATATGCCATACTCCAATGCCTAAGATCTTTCTCTGCAAGCCAATCATGTGCAAGTTTAGACAACTCCAACATCTTTCTCATCTCTGCATCAAACCATGGCACTGTTGTGGCCTTAGCAATTGCTTCCATTTGATGTTTCAAAGCAAGACCTCTATGCTCCAAATAGAAGTTTCCATACAGATGTTTCAAACAATGTATGTGCTCTGCATGAGGGAATAAAGCATCCACAACATCTATTAAACCTTTTTGCTTATCAGTCATAAATACATAACCATGGCTATTCCTAATATTCAGATCACCACTCAATAATTCTAAAAACCACAACCACGTTGAAATACTCTCAATCTCTATATATGTAGGCAAGTGGAAACATTCCGTTGTTTGCATCAACTTCCATTACATAAAGCACTTGCCCAGGGTGAGGCCCTTTGACATGACACCCATCCAAGCAAACCACATGCCTACAACCATCTAAAAACCCCTTCTTGCAGGATGCAAGACAAATGTAAATTCTCTGAAACCGTGGCCTATCACCTTCCATTTCAGATTTAATGATAACTGTACTTCCCACATTTCTCGTTCTTAACTCATGACAATTATCCCATAATACTTCATATTGTTTACTGTAAGACCTCTCTACAATGTCAACTGCCATGGCTCTTGCTCTGTACACAGTTGCTCTAGATGGTCTGTAACCATAGTCTTGCTAAACTTGCTCTGCAAAAGAAGAAGCAGTCTAATTTGAATTGAGCCTTAACTACCCAGAATATCTTTCAGCCAACCAGCTAACAGTGGCATGTATATTTTTACTCCCCTTACTACAAACATGTGTAGGATTAAAGGTTTTCACCTGCAGGTAACACTTGAAGCATGAATAACAAAAGAACAAACCTCTTCACATACTACTCTTATTTTGTTACAATCATTATTCATCAATATCAACTCCCTTCCACAATTAATGGAGTATATCCTCACAGCTTTTCTAAACATCTCGACAGTTGCAAACTTTAAACCAACTTTGAAACCTAGGTTTGCCATATCAATTTCAGGTCTGAAATCTTCACCTTTTGGCATTCTATTCTTCCCCCTTCTTAGTTCACCTAGTGCTTCATCTTTACTTGAAGAGCTACTTGGGCAGGTAAGTGTGACTCTTCTCCACTGGCTGACTCATTATTTTCCTCTGCATTAGGTTCATTGTCAGTACAACTATGATCCACATAACCTTCAAACCACTTATCATCCTTCTTCAATAAGTCAATCTCTTCATCACTCTGTGTGTAGTCACTGTCTTCAAAGTCTAGATCACTACTATCATCATCACTACTACAAAAAACGAAATAGACAACGGTGGATCACTGTCGTTGTGATGCCTTGAAAACCGTTGTTAAATCGACCGCCATCTTTTGGAGTATCAAACTACGATGGCTTTTCACCGTCGTTGTTTATTTGAAAAGACAACGGTTTTTAGTAAAACCATCGTTGTTTTGATATATAGACGAGAGTTTGTGACAAAAAATCGTCGTTGTTTAGAGGTAACGACGACGTTTTTGTCAAAACCATCGTTAATTGTAGGCAAAATACGACGGTTTTTATTTAAAACCGTTTTTGATTGTATAGAAAGATGACGGTTTTTTGTTTAAAAATGTATGTAAAGACGACGGTTTTTTGTTAAAAAATGTATGTAAAGACGACGGTTTTTTTGTTAAATTTTAGTTCAGTCGTCTAATAAGTTCCCAGGTTGTTATATTTTAGTTTTTTTATTTCCTATGATTCTATACAACTATTTTTACTAGAAAACTAACCATAATGCTTTATTAATGAATATATACACTCAAAAATTATTTCTTTCATAAAACTTGGAAGTTTCAATAGTAATTACATAGTTAACCAATCTTTATTCCTACCACATACATACTTCATGCCACATCGCTAACATTACCTGAAAACATAAACATGGCCATGAGGAAAATATACATACCTGAAGGGTGCAAACAATATCCGTAGCTGACATGATAACACCAAGTGTCTCATGTAGAGAAGTGAAATAAAAAATATGAGCATAAAAAGGGAAAAATAAGAAGTAATAAATGTTTCAAATACAACACAAATATAAACTCAAACCACCAAAACGTGAACACTACCAACTTGAAACTGTTGTTGGTTATAGTATACCACAACAACCTACAACTTTGGGAATTACCTAGAAGCAGAGGACAAGGTCTTCAACCTTCAAATTTTGACAAAGTCACCCTAAGCATAAAAGGACCACCAAGAAATCCAATGACGAAGTCACCCTTGTTTGTGTACTAACCATGCCCCATTTTTTGATCACCTTGCCTCAAATTCCAACTATGATATGTTTTCGGTCTTTTCTTCTACTTTCAAATGCACAATAGTAAAATAATAAAATGATATGTGAATGATATTATGTGAAATAAAAACAGTTCAAACTTGAAATAACTTATTAGATATGACATTCAGTGGCTGGCTGGTAATAGAATGACAAATTTATAAACTAGTGTATATAATACAATTCAAAACTTCAACTAGCTCGGTTGGTTTGTGGTTCATTATTTTTCTATTTTGGCTATAATAAATGAGCTCACCATACAATAATCAGATTTAACCAGTTTGCAAAAAGCCTTACAAGCTTGCATATTACTACAGCCTAGACATAAAAGCAACAAGAGGTTATGAGAAGCACCATTAGGTACTTCAGAACTTCTGAGTGCCTTATTCGAAGGGCGAATTCCCTATTCCTCAGAGATATTTTGGATACGTTTGGCAACTCTTGCGCTCTATTCTGCAACCAACTTTGCACCTAAGACAATTGCAACAGAGTAGGGCTCTAAAAATGATTAATCAAGGACACCTTATGGTAACAATAGTAACAACAATATCATGGTATTATACTGCAATAAAAGTAAAGGAAAAGAGAGTGAATGAAATGTGCAACCTTAGTCCATTTCACAATTGGTTTCCTAGCACGACCGGCGGAGTGACTGCATAAGCATAAGAAGCCAAAGCAAGACTTAGAGTAGGGACAAAAATTTACCTGAAAGAAGAATCAGTACAATATGAAATTCTAACCATGAAATGAAACTCACTTAAAACATTTTGCAATATTTTGACAAAATTGTCGCTCCAACACTTGTTCTCCTAATTCCCTTAGCAATCTCTCGATTGTTTGAGTCTGTTCATAATGGTGGTGGAAAAAACCAAATAAAAGCAAAGCGCAATAATTTCAACAGATAATCTCTCCATTTTATGAGTATGTTCAACAGACATTTATTATTTACAAAACCAATAAAGACCAAGAAGAAAAAAATTGAGAAAAACTTGAAAAAGCCCGTCAATCCAGCTTTGCAAACCGACCTTGTATGCTCAATTGTTTCATAAAGCTGTTATATGTCCCCCAATCTCAGTAACTAGTTAATCCCAAGCTTCCTTCTCATCTCCTGAGAACCAAATCAGAAAAATATAAAAAGAAACCAGAAATAAAAAAATATGTAAACAAACCAGACAAATCAAGAGAGATAGAGAATCTGAAATCAGGGAGACAAAGAACATACCAGAAACGCAAAGAGACTAATCTCGAATTCACTAGCGAGATATAGAAGGGTATTGAGAGATTAAGTGACTTTCAAATCAAAGGTAGGAGGCTAGGGTTTCAATCTTCACAATTATTAGGAGATCGAGACAATTATAGAGCTTGGACCTTCAGAGGAGTGCAAGGGCCAAGGGCCTGAAGTGATGACGACAGCCATGGGCCTGAAGTGGCCTGTGCGACTGATTTCGACTGGTCTTTCTGGATCGCAACTACGAAATTGGAGAGCTAACCGGACCAAGTCGTTGAGGTTGATGAGAGAGTTGAAAGCCTGAGATGGAGATCTTCGTTGAAGAGCGTGGAGATCGAGATCTTCACCATCCAACCAACTTTGATTCTCAGATACAGAACATCCCTCTCCATCTTGTGGATCTGCGGAGACCTGAATCTCTCAACTCCTTCATTGATATCGATTTTCTGATGATTTTGTAGAGAGTTACATGAGGGTGTTTCAGAGAGCTTAGGAGGGTTTCAAGGAGGGAGAGATAAGGCTTTCAGAGATGGGAAAATTTGAAAATTTGTGGAGCGCGAATTCAATTAAGCGGCCTTTTTTTAGCGTGTTTTAAAAGACAATGCTTGTTAGTGACATATGTTGTCTTTTAAAAATCAAGTGGCCTTTTTTTTTGTTTAGCGTATTTTAAAAGGCGACGCTTGTTAGTGACAAGCGTCGTCTTTTAAAATCAACCTAAAGCTAGTAGTGTATAAGATGATATATCATGACGGTTTTAAAAACACCGTCGTCTTTTAAAACATAACGACGGTTTTAAGATGCACCATCGTCTATTTTTTGTCGTGGTTTAACTATTTTGTAGTAGTGATCCTCAAAACAAGAATATTCTGGATCACTACTATCATTCTCCACTTGGCTTGAAGTCAGGCTCACTGCTTTCAAGTACAAAATTATCCCCCTGTTATTGCTTTTAGGTACCGTGCTCATACAAGCTAAAAGCGTACTATCTGATACTATTTGAATGAGTCTACCAATTCCAAACTTTTCAACATAAAAACTCACATCATACCCATCGTCATATCCCAAATCTTTAGCCATTCCAAATAGCTCTAACATGGACATATAGTCAACCTTACAATAATCAAACCAACTGACTTCACCACCCAAATAAGACCATTGACTGTCCCTTCTATTTTTAATTAGTTTACCTCCATGGAAAAACTTAAATGTAACAACCTCGTCAGCATTTTTATCTGTGTAAGAGGAAGATTCACTTAACAAACTGACAAAGGTAACAAAGACAAAACAAGGACCACACAAGGACAATACAAGGAACACACAAGGACCACACAATGACCACACAAGAACCACACCATGACCAGCACAGAGTAAAAAAGTATACAAAAAAAACAAAAACAAAAAACTCCAGCAACAATTCAATGCACATGCCAACAACAAGAAAAACGAGTGAGAATGGATCCACTTACATATGGGTTGACAACCTCCAGATTCTCTAAGCACCACCATCTTTGCACTTTCTAGCCTTAAAGTCCAACGGCCCCCTTTCTCTTTTCCCAAATCTGAACTCCACTCAGAGATTCATAAACCTTAATATTCTACTCCAGATTCTCCCAATTTCGAACTCCACCTCAAAGTTGTATAAACCCGTGATTTCTTCTCCAAATTCTCCCAAAATCCAAACCCCACCTCAGATTTTCATAAGCCCTAGCCTTCTTCTCCAAATTTCCCCTTCTCACCCAAATACCCCCTTTTCTGAAACTGAATAACCCTAAAATTCAATGTTAAGCGATTGAAAAGAAGTGGGGCCCAAACAACGTAACGGAACGTCTCTTAATACTGACGGAACGGGTAACGTGAGACAGTTTTTAAAAGTATGGGGGGTATTTTGAGACGTTTCAAAGTACATGTGGTAATCTGAGATAACTTTAAAAGCACATGGGGCATGTACATAAATAAGCCTATATAATAATGCACACAACAATTTCTTGCCCGCAAAACTGGTTGAAGACCTAACCAAAACACAACCCCAAAGGTCAAGACATGCCTCGTCATTCATATCATTATTGGCAATGACCAAGTCTTATGTAAACGTGGGTGAACTCGCTTGGTTCTCGGAAATGGAGCCAATAGATTATGGGTTCTGATGTGAGCTCATAAACACATTTAGGAATATTCAGCGGGAGAAGGGACAGAGAAAAGGCGAGGGGGGACTTAATTTGCTATCAATATTTGACACCCTATGGTTGGAAACCTGGAGTGATCTTTAATTTCTGAAAATGTAGCTGGCATAACACGTCGAGCAAAAAAAAAACCACTACTTGGCTATTGGAAATTAAAAATAGGTTATTGACTTGGCAACTTGTTTTTCTATATCATTAATATAAAAAAAACTGGGTGACTTTGCAGATGGAAGATCTCTATCGAGTGTGCTGTACTACCTACTTCTCCTTTGATTTTCCATACATGGATCTTCCCTTCAATTCAATTCCCCTCTTTTGAATTTTACAGACCCAAAAAGAAAAAAGAAAAAGAGAAGGGTGGATATGCCTTTCTTGACCCCTTTTTCCACTTTTAAATTCCATTTACAGACACAATGCATCTTAAGTGAAGCCATTGGTGTTTAATCATGATTAAGGCATTGCATACACGTTATGCCCCATTCAATTTTTGTTACACATATATAACATCATAGCTAATCATATTAACATATATTTATCATAAAATATTAATTAACCAATGCATAGTGAAGTTATGATGCGGCTTTTGTTAGTCTTAGTTTAGTTTTTAAAAATATTAGTTTGTTGTTCTCTGAAGATTGGTATTTTCGATGTCTTATTGATGTCTTTGATTGTACTATTGAAATTTATTTTTAGTAAAAAATAAATAAAAATGGTTACGATCACAAATACCTTGATTAATACTCTTTTCTGGGGTCAATGCCTTGATTAATACTGATAAATAAAATTATACTCCTAATTAGGTTTGAACATAAGTAGTCTCTCTTCCTCGATCAAATTTTAACGTACGTCTCAAAAAGTGTCTTTTGACAAATGACAATATAACTGTTTGCGTCTGAGTAGCTTCACGGCAATGATCTGGTATACCAAAGTTCACATAGTTCTGGAACCTTCAAGGCTCGCCGCCACGACATGGCGTTCACGAAAATTACGGGGAAAAAGAAAAAGACATGACATTAGTTCATGAAGACCTAGACTTCCCTTTGAAGCCGAGCGAACCATATACACAACTTGACAGATGGAAGCCTAGCTGTCGTTCGATGTAAACAAAGTATTTCTGTTTAGCTATCAACATTCATATATGGTTTGAATTTCATGGTTCGAGATGGCATGCTAGTCACGCTAATTAATAATTTAATATGACCTGACCTAGTCCCAACCAAATAAAATATTTTTGCAAGTTGTGAAGCAAAAAATACTGGAAACGTGCAGCTTGGGCACAGACTAAAATTATGGTTCAAAACTTGATATTTGTTCAATTTTTTAATTGAGCAGAAGAAAATAAATGTTGGGTATATGAGAATTCAAAAGTCAAGTTAATTGCATTTGTCATGTAAGTTAGGTCCAAATCACCCGTCTTTGACTAGGCAGAATTTGCATAATGGTTGTCTAATGTGTTCTTTAATTAATTAATCTAACATATGGAGATGAGATTCGAACTTAGGTGTAACGACCTCATTGTTCCTGATTTAACTTACATATGCAGCTATGATGTGATTTTCACGGAAAGAAAAACAAGACAAATTAAAGGAAAAAAATGACTTCTCCTCTCATTTCTCATTTAGCTTAACCAAATTGATTAATTAGGGTCTGCCACTTAACATGTATAAATTTCCAATTCATTGAATGGGAAAAGAATATATGGTGGTTAAAGAATTTGATAGGTACATACATCGTTCGTGGGTCATGCATAAATAAATGTCAACAAACCCTACATGACACGAATGGAGAAAGGAGAAACTTCAACATATTTGCAGGCTTCCCGCACGTCTTTGCTCTTTTTTAGCGTCAACAATAAAACAAGTCAATAAACAAAGAAAACAACTGAAAAAGAAAACAATAAACAATTAAAAATGGTAAAAAAAACAAAAGAAAAGAACAGAGAAATGATTTAATATGACAAATGGCTTCTAACAGAAGTATTATAAAATAAAAAAAATCGGAGGCGTAGTTTTCACCGACCTGTAAGTTTTGTAACGCGTCTCTCAATATAGTGAAGACGCCTTATAGTTCAACGCTGTCTTCTCTATATATAGTTGGAGTTGCCTTTTGTTGTTTCATAGTTTCATAGCTTCACACCTCTCTCTCTCTCTCTCTCTCTCTCTCTCTCTCTCTCTATATATATATATATATACATAAACCCGTCTCTTCTTCTCACTCATCTCACAAACAAAAATCAATCTCTCTTTTTGTTTGTCGATCGATCAAATCCATCAAAAATACTCAAATGGCTTTGATCTCCACCAAGTTGTCTTTGGCTCTCTTCCTCTCTTCCCTCTGCATCCATGCAGCTCTAGGTACGTAATGTTCATAAATTTCTAATTACTTTAAACTCTTAATTAAACATGGTTTTATATTGAACTGAATTTGATTTTCTCTCAGGTGGGTTTATATGTGAGGATTTGCCAAATGATGTTTGTGCATTTTCGGTATCGTCTGCCGGGAAAAGGTGTCTGCTAGAGACCATGGCAAAGAAGGATGGAAGCATAGAGTACCAGTGCAGGACATCAGAAGTTTTGGTTCAGGGGGTGGCAGAGTACATTGAGACAGATCAGTGTGTGAAGGCTTGTGGCATTGACAGGAAGTCTGTTGGGATTTCATCTGATGCCCTCCTTGAGCCTCAGTTCATGACCAAGCTCTGCTCCCCAACTTGCTACCAAAAGTGCCCCAACATTGTTGAGCTTTACTTCAACTTGGCCGCTGGAGAGGGTAAGAATAACATTTCACAAATCTTTGATTTAATTTCTTGTTTTCAATTTTTATTGTTTTAGTAATTCCAAGTTGGTAATGATTAAGAATGATTGTTTTGTCACACCTAAAACATTCCTTTTCTTATCCTTAGGACACATTTTAAAACTAAGTAGTACAAGTTTGGGTGTTTGGCTACCAAAAAGGAGCCTAACAAAGAATCTGTCTAGATTTTGGTCTGCTTTCGCTTTCTTTTTCTGCCATCAATATGATATACCTCCCTTCTTATTTAATCAAAGTGTTCCCTTTATTTTATTTTTTTGTGGTACAAGTTCATAACTTCTACATACGACAACGTTTCTTTCACATTTTTGTTGTATCATATATTATAGTATACACCCGTTCTGTGTAAGAATTTTTCGCACACACTTCTTGCTCTTGATTAATTGTGACGTAATATAAAAGTAAAATGGAACTCATGTGTGTTGGTTAATGTTTTGACAAATGCAGGAGCGTTCTTGCCTGATCTCTGTGACAAACAGCGTACCAACCCTCACCGTGCCATGCTCCAGCTCTTGAGCTCAGGTGAGGCCGCCCCTGGCCCCGTCAGCAGCAAATCACCATCAGGAAACTTGGCATTTGCCCCTTCTCAGGAAGAAGCATTTCCCCCTTCTGAGGCATTTGCTCCTACTGAGGGAGAAGCACTTCCTCCTTCTGAGGCATTTGCCCCTGCTCCTCTGTAAACATGTTGTGTAGTTTCTGCATAAAATTTATTTTGAATTTTAGTGTAAGTTTAGTGACGAGTGAGGAATAATTATCAAATATAGAGCCAAAAAAACAAGGGGAACCGGGGATTTTCTTTGTGGAAGAGGTTTGTTGAGATTTACGACGTTTATATGAAAAGTAATTGTATTACTTTTTTTTATTTTTTTATTTTACACATGTCAGATCAATACATACAATCAATGATATCACATTTCTCCGAAATTGCCAACCACTCAATTCTGGAATTAAGTTTTCCTTTGATTACATTTATTTTTATTGCTAATAATATGGTTTGCTTGGCTCTAGAGTCTAGAGGCCATTGCCACATGACCGATTGTAAGAATGTTTCATCAATTCATGTAATTGCCCTGTTTATGCAACGTGAATGTCTCTTTTCTCGCAAATTCAAAACTCAATAAATGAAATACTATCACATCAATTATCAATTGGGTTTCAAAATTTTCAAAGTTTCAACAATTAGCTTCAGCCTTTAATAAAAATAAAGAAAAAGAAAGCTAGATTGTCAAATTTTCGCCTTCTGTAATTTTGGGCCTCAACTCTGTTGTTAATCAGTGCAATCTGTTCTGCAAAGAAACAAGAAACCACACAAATGGAAAATTACAATAACACAAGAAGCAAAGATTAATCTTAGCTAGAGTCCCCAAATATAGAGAGGCCTTAAAATCTGATGGAGCTAAACTACAAACAATTAAGAACCCCATGATATACATGCAAAACCATGTGTGGTTCTAGCTAGCCTTCATATATGTATATATATATTCCTCTCATCACAACCCAAACCAAACCAAACTCTTTTTGTTTTCTCAATTAGTAAAGCAGAGGGTACAGACAAATTAATGCTCAAACCACATGGCTTTCTCAACCAACCTAATTTTCCTCCCTTTTCTTCTCTTCCTCTTCCTCTCTCCCCTGTCCATCCATGCAGCTTTAGGTAACACACACACACACACACATATATATATATATATATATATATATATATATATATATATGTTTATCTTTATAACTGCAGCTTTTGATCGTTAGTTGTGTGGTTAATTGAATTCTTGGTTTTGATTAAATTGTCACCAGGTGAGATTGTATGTGAGCATTTGCCAAATGACGTTTGCGCCTTTTCGGTATCGTCTTCAGGGAAGAGGTGTTTGCTGGAGACAATGTCGAAGCAAGATGGAACCCTAGAATACCAATGCAGGACATCAGGAGTGGTGGTGGAGAAGATGGCTGAATACATAGAAACGGATCAGTGTGTCAAGGCATGTGGTGTTGATAGGAAGTCTCTTGGGATTTCCTCTGATACCCTCCTTGACCCTCACTTCCTCAATAGGCTTTGCTCCCCTGCTTGCTACGAGAAATGCCCCAACGTTGTTGAACTTTACTTCAATATGGCCGAAGGAGAGGGTAAGATTTCACATATCCATTTTTTATTTCACAGATGCATCTACTACGACGTACCTTCAAATTAATAAATATGGAACTAATATAGTTTGTTAAATGTTTTTACAAATGCAGGAGTATTCTTGCCTTATCTCTGTGAGCAAGAACTTTCCAATCCTCACAGAGCCATGAGCGAACTTTCAAGTTCTGGACCTAGTTATGCTTTTTCTTATGGTCCGGATTCAAAAGAATCATCAACGAAATTTCATACTCCTAGTCCGGTTTCAAAAGAACTACCAAAAAAAGTTCAAGACACTTTTACCCATGCTTCCGCCCCTAGTCCGTTTTCAAAAGAGGCATCAAGAAAATTTCATGTGACTTTTGCCCCTAATTCCGCCCATGGTCCAATTTCAAAAGAAATAACAAGAGAATTTCATGATACTTTTGCCCCTGCTTTCGCTCCTGGACGAGCTTCAAAAGAAATAACAAGAAAATTTCATGACACTTTTGCCCCTGCTTTCACCCCTGATTCGTTTTTAAAAGAAACATCGAGAAAAGTTCACGACACTATTGCCCCTACTTTCTCCCCTGGTCCAGTTTCTAAAGAAATGTCAAGAAAGTTTCATGACACTTTTGCCCCTGGTCCAATTTCAAAAGAAATATCAGGAAAATTTCATGACACTTTTGCCCCTGGTCCAGTTTCAAATGAAATAGCAGGAAAATTTCATAACACTTTTGCCCCTGGTCCAGTTTCAAATGAAATATCAGGAAAATTTCATGACACTTTTGCCCCTGGTCCAATTTCAAAAGAAATATCAGGAATGTTTCATGACACTTTTGCCCCTGGTCCGGTTTCAAAAGAAATATCAGGAAAGTTTCATGACACTTTTGCCCCTGGTCCGGTTTCAAAAGAAATATCAGGAAAGTTTCATGACACATTTGCCCCTAGTCCAATTTCAAAAGAAATATCAGGAAAAGTTCATGACACTTTTGCTCCTGGTCCAGTTTCAAAAGAAATATCAAGAAAGTTTCATAAAACTTTTGCCCCAGGTCCAATTTCAAAAGAGATATCAGGAAAATTTCATGACACTTTTGCTCCTGGTCCAGTTTCAAAAGAAATATCAAGAAAGTTTCATAACACTTTCGCTCCTGGTCCGGTTTCAAAAGAAATATCAGGAAAATTTCATGACACTTTTGCCCCTGCTTTTGCCCCTAGTCCGGTTACAAAGAAAATGTCAAGTAAATTTCATGAAGCTTTTCCCCCTAATATGAAATCAAGAAAACTTCATCCCTAATTTTTTTTCTCCCCTGCTTTCACTCATGGTTCTGTTTCCGAAAGGACCATCAAGAAAATTTCATCCTTGTCTTTCCCTTGCTCCCTCTCATAGCCGTGTATATGTTCCGTGTTGTGTGGTTTCTTCAAATAATTTCCTTTCGAGGGTAGGTAGCGAGGAAAATTATTTGTGGGGGAAAAGGTAATTTTTAGTGAGAAATTATTAGCCATATAAACATATATGGAACACTAGGAAATATGGGTTCGTTTTATTTTTGGGGTTGGGGAATGTTGTGGTTACAACATTTCAATTGTACATACAATTCTGTAATAAATTGTACATTTCATAATATTTTGGAATAGACTTGTAACTATATGAGGAATCCTGAATATTGAAAAACATTTATTTATTTTTATTTCACTCATCGAGAGAATGTTGACCAACTTTTACAATATACACATTTTATTACAAGTTATTTGCAATCAAAGAAATACAACTGCTAACCAAACCATGCACGTCAAAATAAAAAATAATAACTTTGTTTGAGAAAACCAAAACCACAGCGTCTAGACGAATATTTGGAAACGACTTCTAACATTGGGGTAGATCCGCCGGTGGTGCAGGCAAAACCCATGGGGTGGGTCCATTTTCAACCTCAAAAACCATCCCCAGACCCCATGGCAAATGCACGTCCAAATGACAGTGCATAAACCACATACCTGTACAATAATTCAAAAGAAAAAAAAAAATCAGAAATTGTTTTGATCGTAAAAATATACAAAGTAAGTGTGAGTTATACTAGTTGATTAAGATAGTGTGTCTGCCCTTTGCACTCAAGATTAATCTCGTTTTGTCCAACAACAAAAAAAGATATAAGAAATCAATTAAGGAAATGTTTTAGAAAATTAACCTGGATTATTTGCTGTAAATCTAATCACGGCCCATCCTCCAACCGGCACACCAATTGTGTTACGAATTTGTGGATTAACGAGATTAAACTTTTTGGGATCGTTGATTGGGTCGTAATTTCCAAACCCTTGAGCCAACACGTGGAAATTGAAACCGTGGAGATGTATCGGATGGTTCTCGATCGCCAAAAATGCCGTGTTCTGAAGCACGATCTCCACCGTAGAATTGAACTTCAACGTTTTGACTTTGGTCGATTTTGGCGCGTAGATGAGCGACAGGTCCAAGCTGATGTTCGAGTCCGTGTAGTCAAACTTGACCAGGGGCTGGTCGGGGAAATCAGTGGTGTAGATCCCACTCACATTGTAAAACTGTGCTTGCATCATAGACAGATTGGTCGGGAGCTGGAACGACTCGTTGTTCATGCTCGCAGACAATCGGTTATTGAATGGACCTTGACACGTGGCATTTACGGGACACAGCTCCAGATTCACTCCTACAGTCACGAACATGTGCTCGTCCACGTTGGTGGGGACCGGGACCCACTGGGGACCGCCAGCGAGTCCGGTGATATTGGTGTTGAACTTGTGGGCCGTTGGCGTGTCGCTGGGATTGGGCAGGGCCGGCATGATCGGTGATGATGACGTGGAGTTCTCGTAGACGATGATGCCTCTTGTGGTGGTGTTATCAAAGTTTATGTTCGCGCTCATATACGGAGTGGCGGCCATGTAGTAAGATCCTGTTTGTTGATTGGCGGTGATGAGAACGTCGGTAGTTTGACCGGGCGCGACGACCACGACATCCGTGATGTAAGGAGTTGTGTAGGCGGCGTCGATTGCGACAACTGTCATGTTGTGATTGGCTATCTTGTAGAAGAGCTGGTTATTGAGCGCAGCGTTGATGATGCGTAGCAGGTAGGTCTTTCCTTTCACCACCTTCACCTGGTATGTCTCTGATAAATTGATACGAGTGTGAATATTCATTATTCAACAGATAAACAAATAAATTTATGCGTATAGTAACACTTGTTCAAATATATGCATGAGCGATTATTCTTAAATAGGATGTGTATATCAGAGTTACGTACGATTTTGAGAGCAGTCATAAAGATCGCCGGGTAGGCCATTGATGGAATAAGCATTAGAATTGTTAGGAGCAATTCCAGTAGCTAGGCCTTCGTTCTCAATGTCAACAACATTACCATTCCACCACTCTCCTGCAATTCCATATATCAAACAGTTTATTAAGAAGATCTAAATTGCGTATGTCATGATATGCATATGGTTTGTTACGTACCCAAGATGATGGGAATTTCCTTATAGGGCTTGGGGAAAGGGAAGGATCGGCCGGCTTTCGGGTGGATGATGAGGGCACCATGGACGGTTGCCCGGAGCCAAGAGACATGAGCATGCCACCAGAGAGTTCCTTCTTGTCCTGTGATATTGAATCTGTAAGTATAGTTGTTTCCAGGAAGTATAGGGCATTGGGTTACATATGCTGGTCCATCAGCCCATGCACTCAGAAGCTGAAAGATTCCATGCCTGCATCAAGCAAGAAAGAAATTATACGTTATAAATAAAACATATAAACCATGGTCAATATGGCAGTAAATTCCCATCTCCAGAAATTTTATTATGTATACTTTATATTAGCTTAAGCAGGTTGGGTTTGACGATATCTCAAAAATAATTTACTATTTAATATAAGTTGTTAAGCTTCATATTGATTCGTTGGAAGAATGGTAGTCTCTCCTTTTCAATCAAGCAAAAAATGATTGACTAATTATACACACACATATATATTATATCAAAGTCAATATAATTTGTGAAAAGATATATATGAATATCTACCAGTGAATACTAATGTTATAGGGTGACTGGTTAAAAACATGGACGACAAGTGTGTCGCCGTCACGTGCTCTGATTGTTGGGCCGGGATAGCTCCCATTTACTACGGTTATCGATTGCTCCTTGCACAGTCGGGTTACAGTCAGATTGTTCACCTGAAAAAACAAAAAAACAAACAAAAAAACAAAAAGAATGTGATGAACTATATTCCAAACATATCACAGGAACATAAAACAGTATAATTTGGTTTGCAATTGTGTAGAGTTGATGTGCTTGTGAGCCAAGGCTTACATTAAAAGAATGCTCAACAATTGCACCAGAGGCTAGTGAGGAAGCCAATAGAGCTAAAGCACATGCTAGCACGAAGGCAAACCGTGCCATGTCGGGAAGAAATGCTACGTATAACAATAGCTCAAGAGGAAATGAGGAAACTATAAGGAAAAACTATAATTTTTTATTGCTCTTGCAATATTTCAATAGGGGGATATGGTGCTGTATATATAGGCATTTTGGAGGTAGCTAGCGGGAGCGGCTAAGTCATATATAATTTCCACAATTGCGTGACAACTTAGGTAATACAAATTCATTGGTTTAGAGCCTTTGGAAATGCAGGCATTGCAGCGCTTTTAGTTTAGCATAGAAAATGACCTTCTCGTTATCCAGCTAACAGTTTTTTTTAAGTCAGAAACTTGGTTCTATCAGCAAACAATCCTTTTGACCCTGCGCCCAAATACAATTTACAGAAGCTGACAAATAGAAAAATGAATTAGATGCTTTGCATTGGTGGAGGAAGTCGATCGGAAAAAAGAGGGCTCCGAGAAAGTTATTTCTTCCTTGCAATGATGCTTTGCATTGATACTGAAAGGCTGTTGTTGTGTTGTGCTGATCAAGTTCTAGTTAACAGCTGGCATATATATATTCGAATTCATTTTTGCATGTGGCATTTGCAGATACCCAGATACAGACGCAGACAATTAATATCAGTTTCTGGAGAGGGAGAGGTCGACGACTTTTTCATAAGCGACAAATATCTTATGTTCATTCCCCGTTTGTTGATTCGCTGCAAGACACCTCTAATTTCTTTGTGGTCACTGGTGGACCCAGAATTTTTTTAGCAAAGGTGCAATATTGACTAAGTATGAAAAATGATTTTTCGGAATAATCATTTTCTCACAAATCAAATAAGAAAACTTGATTTTGTGGGATTTTAGTATGAAGTATATATTGACTTAATGAGCCATCATTTTTTGCCTAAATCGTACTTTGCATTAAAACCGATTTTTCATATTTTGATTTGGTGGGAATTTGATTTTCTAGTATTTTTATTTGAATCCAAATAGGGGGTACTTCCTTATTTACATTGTAAACTTAAGAAAATGGAGTAATATAAAAATAAATGAAAGTAAAAAGATAAAGACATTTACTTAAATGTTAAAAATGGAAATAAGGTAATCTGTACACCAGTTGAGCAAATGGGCAATTTGAAGCACCTAAAAATGGTTTTTCAGACAAGGGTAGGTGCAGCTGCACCTCCTTGCGCCTTAATAGGTCCACCACTATTTATGTCTACACATGTTTGGAACCTTATTTTAATGTCTACGAAACCCTAAACTAGTTGTTTCGTGGGTCGATAGACCAATATGTATATTGGGCAGCTGTTGACTATACAGATCGCTGTTCACATGTCTTGACATTCAACAACATAACTGATATTGATATATACAAGTACAAAAATCAAAATTTTCCTCTTCAAGAAACGTGATCTCATCCGTCGTTGTGACTTGCAATATATAGTAACATGTGAGTATTTATGGTTTGAAATTTAAGCCTCGAAACTACAAGCCGAATCAATATTTTCGTGGTATATGTTAATAATACGGCAAGTATTAGTAATTTATGGCAAAAGACCTTGAATTAGTCTAATAGGTGGAGAAGCCGTAGCCTAAACTTGTTCTATTCATTTGTTGTGAGATAAATAAATTCTCATGGTCAACATGATTATCCTTGTTCCAAATTTTGGCACTTTTTTTCTTCGCAATGACTGTAAGATATAAGTTGATATTCGAGGAAAACTAGCAGCCATGGTCTGCTTCTGTGAGGTTTTGCGCGTATCAACCATGATCATGTTAAACAGTTGACCAAACAGTCAATTAGATCGCCCGTATTCGAATCTGTTCATATTTAAATTAAAGAATTTAGGAGGAAAGTAAAAGCGTATACTATAATAAATGATTCATTAATTACAACATTTGGAAAATAGGAGATTAAACACTTTAAATAATGCTATGGAGATTAGATTTTAGAGAAATTCTTTGGATGTAATAAATGCATATTTATTTGTTATTACTTCACCCTAGTTAGGTCCATTGATTATCAAACATGTTATCCATCTATATATAACACTAAAATTAATAACGCAGCATAATAGGTTGACGATCACATGTAAATATTTTCCACCTATATAATATTATCTCGTTGGATGTAGGTGGTGCATACAAGGGTGGAACCAGGAATTTTTCAACGGGTGGGCTAGCTAAAGTTATTAGCTTAAAATTTAATGATTATTTTTTTTGGTACTTACAATTTCTATAATCTTTCTAGAAATAAAAGTAAACATTAAATCATATAAACCACGCTAGTTCATAGCTTCATAGACTAATTTTCAATAAGTTTTAACATAAACCAAATAGGGTTTAACACCATAGTGGATTGAACGTCTAAGGCTTTTTACCTAGATTGACCTTAGGTTCCTTCATGCATTCATATCATACATGAAAAATTGTTTTATGTAAAAATATTGACTAAGTATGAAAAATGGGTTTTCAGAATAATCATTTTCTCAAGATAATTTTTTGCGGCTTTTATTCTTCACACATCAAATAAAAAAACTTGATTTTATGGGATTTTAGTATGAAGTATATATTGACTTAATGAGCCATTATTTTTAGCCTAAATCGTATTTTGCAATAAAACCGATTTTTCATATTTTGATTTGGTGGGAATTTGATTTTCTAGTATTTTTATTTGAATCCAAATGGGGGGTACTTCCTTATTTACATTGTAAACTTAAGTAAATGGAGTAATATAAAAATAAATAAAAGTAAAATAACAAAGATATTTACTTAAATGTTGAAAATGAAAATAAGGTAATCTTTACACCGCCACTGACTAGGCTAATATTGAAAATAAGTTAAATATATAGGTTTTATATTTTTTTTCTTAAAAAATCACACTAGGCTACAGCCCACTGTAGCCTTTAGTGTGGTTCCGCCCTTGGGTGCATATTATATACATAATGAAGTATGAAAATGTGGTCAAGGAGATAAGCTTTATGGGTCGGCTCTCATGGCAAAGATGGATGTTATAAGGGCAGTTCTGTTTGCTTGTCAACAAGGGGGTTTCTCTCGGGTGGTGGTGGAGTCTGATTCCCAAATTGCCATCAAGATGGTGAAGGGGGAGAGGGCAGTGGATATGGAGGTAGATAGTATTCTCTTCGACATCCAGACTACAATTCGAGAATTCCAAGAAGTAATTTTTATTTTTGCACCTCGCAACTGCAACAAAACTACTCATGAGGTTGCAACTTTTGCGTGTAGGGTAGGTGGTAGTTACTATTGGGACTTTGTACCTCCAGATTGGTTGTTTAATATCTTAGTCGGAGATGCTAATGTTTGTGTTCGCCTTTAATAAAAGTATTTGATTCTTAGAAAAAAAAAGTATGAAAATATGGTCTTTCTAGGATTAATACTTCTTAATTAACAATGTGTTTTTTAAGGTGTTACTTGTTCAACAAAAACACTACAAAGATTGCCAACGTAGTCTAACCAAGTGAAAAATGGCCTTGAGTTGCAGACCAGAGGTTTCAGGTTCGAATTCGTACAGAATCATAGTCGTGTGTATGTGTAAGAAATCCCCCTCTCTATAGTTTAGACTATCACTTGTATTTAGAAAAAATAACACTATAAAGACTGGTCTATACAAAATGGTTTTTTTATTTTTTTTATAGTGATCTATGCAAAATGGTTTGATTATAATATACTGCGCACACACATTATGTCGACACAAATGGGTGCAAGATTTGCCATCAATTGGGCTAATATAGTATATAGGCATGAGTATTACAACATCATCCCAATATTTAATCCTCGGGCTTGGGATGGCCCAGTAATGCTCTGATGCGTACAATCCATATGAGCATCGATTGGATTAGGCCCACACAGCTTGGGGAGACATGATCACATTAAAACACTCCCCCAAAATGAAAGCCAACCACGTGCGAGTGACAACAAGCAAAATTCCCGCCACGCCAGAATGCACGGTTCGCACGTGTTATGCAGTTATCACTGCGGGCCGTGTCTTTTTGAAACGGCGAGAGGATAGTTTCGTCATTCTGCCCAAAAAGTACATTTTTTTCCCTATGAACTCATTTCTCGTTTAATTCATCACTAGGAGAAATTTTTAAATGTTCCAGGTACACCACGTGTCTGGTGTACCATCCAATAAATATAGAACATGTGGAATTATTATCCAACTTACTGCATTTCTTCTTATGACATGTGGCGGACTGCATTGGACATATTCCATATGTCTTCCGTCTATTGGATGGTACACCAACCATGTGGTGTACCGGGAACACTCAAAAATCATTTTTCACTAGCCTCTCTGCACGGGCTTCAGCGCCTGCGAGAGGCTTTTTTAAAGAAAATTTTAAATTTATTTTAGAATTAAAAAATATAATAGGTAATTGTGTTCCATAAAAATAGGATCTATTATCTGATTTTTCTTTTAATTTTAATTTTTCAATATGAAAAAAATGTGAACTTACCATATTATCCTCATTTAATTAATAATTTCAATTCTTAATATTTGCATTAACCAATGGCATTTTCTGGTATTTTGAATGTTTCACCATTCTCTACCTTTTGCTTTATATTTAACTAGCCTCTCCGCACGTGTTTCCGCACCTGTAAGAGGCATTTTTTTAAAAAATTTAAAATTTCTTTTAGAATTAAAAAAGATAATGGGTAGTTGCTTTCCATAAAAATAGGATCCATTATCCAATTTTTCTTTTATTTTTAATTTTTTAAATGTGAAAAAGTGTGAATTTACCATATTATCCTCATTTCATTAATAATTTCAATTCTTAATGTTTGCATTAATCAAGGGCATTTTTTGGTATTTTGAATGTTTCACCATTCTCTACCTTTTGCTTTATATATACTAGCCTCTTTGCACGCGCTTCCGCGATTGCAAGAGGCTTTTTTTATATTTAAAATATTTAAATTTATTTTAGAATTAAAAAAGATAATGGGTATTTGTGTTCCATAAAAATAGAATACATTGTTTTTCTTTTAATTTTAATTTTTTATTTATGAAAAAGTGTGAATTTACCATATTATCCTCATTTAATTAATAATTTCAATTCTTAATATTTGCATTAACCAAGGGCATTTTCTGGTATTTTGAATGTTTCACCATTCTCTACCCTTTGCTTTATATATATAGATAAATTCATCATGTCTGTTTAAAAACCATTCCAATTTTAAGTTTTTATTTTTTATTTTTTGTGTTAGAATATAGAGGAAAATGAAAGTGAGAGTAGGAGTGAGGATGAGATTGAGAGAGAAGATGAGAGGAGAAATTACTCTCATTTTTCTCTATACTCTACTATAAAAAATAAAAAATAAAAACTAAAATTGAAATGGTTATCAAACGGGCCCTCAAATTTTAATTGTGTCTTTTTTCTTCTATGGGTTGTGAAATTACAATATTAAAACACATTATGAGGAATCCTGAATATTGAAAAACATTTATTTATTTTTATTTCACTCATCGAGAGAATGTTGACCAACTTTTACAATACACCTTTTATTACAAGTTATTTGCAATCAAAGAAATACAACTGCTAACCAAACCATGCACGTCAAAATAAAAAATAATAACTTTGTTTGAGAAAACCAAAACCACAGCGTCTAGACGAATATTTGGAAACGACTTCTAACATTGGGGTAGATCCGCCGGTGGTGCAGGCAAAACCCATGGGGTGGGTCCATTTTCAACCTCAAAAACCATCCCCAGACCCCATGGCAAATGCACGTCCAAATGACAGTGCATAAACCACATACCTGTACAATAATTCAAAAGAAAAAAAAAAATCAGAAATTGTTTTGATCGTAAAAATATATAAAGTAAGTGTGAGTTATACTAGTTGATTAAGATAGTGTGTCTGCCCTTTGTACTCAAGATTAATCTCGTTTTGTCCAACAACAAAAAAAGATATAAGAAATCAATTAAGGATATGTTTTAGAAAATTAACCTGGATTATTTGCTGTAAATCTAATCACGGCCCATCCTCCAACCGGCACACCAATTGTGTTACGAATTTGTGGATTAACGAGATTAAACTTTTTGGGATCGTTGATTGGGTCGTAATTTCCAAACCCTTGAGCCAACACGTGGAAATTGAAACCGTGGAGATGTATCGGATGGTTCTCGATCGCCAAAAATGCCGTGTTCTGAAGCACGATCTCCACCGTAGAATTGAACTTCAACGTTTTGACTTTGGTCGATTTTGGCGCGTAGATCAGCGATAGGTCCAAGCTGATGTTCGAGTCCGTGTAGTCAAACTTGACCGCGGGCTGGTCGGGGAAATCAGTGGTGTAGATCCCGCTCACATTGTAAAACTGTGCTTGCATCATAGACAGATTGGTCGGGAGCTGGAACGACTCGTTGCTCATGCTCGCAGACAATCGGTTATTGAATGGACCTTGACACGTGGCATTTACGGGACACAGCTCCAGATTCACTCCTACAGTCACGAACATGTGCTCGTCCACGTTGGTGGGGACCGGGACCCACTGGGGACCGCCAGCGAGTCCGGTGATATTGGTGTTGAACTTGTGGGCCGTTGGCGTGTCGCTGGGATTGGGCAGGGCCGGCATGATCGGTGATGATGACGTGGAGTTCTCGTAGACGATGATGCCTCTTGTGGTGGTGTTATCAAAGTTTATGTTCGCGCTCATATACGGAGTGGCGGCCATGTAGTAAGATCCTGTTTGTTGATTGGCGGTGATGAGAACGTCGGTAGTTTGACCGGGCGCGACGACCACGACATCCGTGATGTAAGGAGTTGTGTAGGCGGCGTCGATTGCGACAACTGTCATGTTGTGATTGGCTATCTTGTAGAAGAGCTGGTTATTGAGCGCAGCGTTGATGATGCGTAGCAGGTAGGTCTTTCCTTTCACCACCTTCACCTGGTATGTCTCTGATAAATTGATACGAGTGTGAATATTCATTATTCAACAGATAAACAAATAAATTTATGCGTATAGTAACACTTGTTCAAATATATGCATGAGCGATTATTCTTAAATAGGATGTGTATATCAGAGTTACGTACGATTTTGAGAGCAGTCATAAAGATCGCCGGGTAGGCCATTGATGGAATAAGCATTAGAATTGTTAGGAGCAATTCCAGTAGCTAGGCCTTCGTTCTCAATGTCAACAACATTACCATTCCACCACTCTCCTGCAATTCCATATATCAAACAGTTTATTAAGAAGATCTAAATTGCGTATGTCATGATATGCATATGGTTTGTTACGTACCCAAGATGATGGGAATTTCCTTATAGGGCTTGGGGAAAGGGAAGGATCGGCCGGCTTTCGGGTGGATGATGAGGGCACCATGGACGGTTGCCCGGAGCCAAGAGACATGAGCATGCCACCAGAGGGTTCCTTCTTGTCCTGTGATATTGAATCTGTAAGTATAATTGTTTCCAGGAAGTATAGGGCATTGGGTTACATATGCTGGTCCATCAGCCCATGCACTCAGAAGCTGAAAGATTCCATGCCTGCATCAAGCAAGAAAGAAATTATACGTTATAAATAAAACATATAAACCATGGTCAATATGGCAGTAAATTCCCATCTCCAGAAATTTTATTATGTATACTTTATATTAGCTTAAGCAGGTGGGTTTGACGATATCTCAAAAATAATTTACTATTTAATATAAGTTGTTAAGCTTCATATTGATTCGTTGGAAGAATGGTAGTCTTTCCTTTTCAATCAAGCAAAAAATGATTGACTAATTATACACACACATATATATATATATATATATATTATATCAAAGTCATATAATTTGTGAAAAGATATATATATATGAATATCTACCAGTGAATAGTAATGTTATAGGGTGACTGGTTAAAAACATGGACGACAAGTGTGTCGCCGTCTCGTGCCCTGATTGCTGGTCCGGGATAGCTCCCATTTACTACGGTTATCGATTGCTCCTTGCACAGTCGAGTTACAGTCAGATTGTTCACCTGAAAAAACGAAAAACAAACAAAAAGAATGTGATGAACTATATTCCAAACATATCACAGGAACACAAAACCGTATATATATAATTTCACTACCAAAAAAAGTGGCAACAGTTACCATTATGTCACCAAATTTGGTGATTGTTGTGGGCGTTACTAAAGGCTTTAGTCACCAAAAAAGTCAAAAAAGATAACTAAAGCATTTAGTAACCTCCACAACAGTCACCAAATGTCACCAAATAATGGTAAGTGTCGCCACTTTTTTTTTGTTGTAGTGTTTGGTGAGCAATTGTGTAGAGTTGATGTGCTTGTGAGCCAAGGCTTACATTAAAAGAATGCTCAACAATTGCACCAGAGGCTAGTGAGGAAGCCAATAGAACTAAAGCACATGCTAGCACGAAGGCAAACCGTGCCATGTCGGGAAGAAATGCTACTTATACCAAGAGCTGAAGAGGAAATGAGAAACTATAAGGAAACTATAATTTTCTATTGCTCTTGCAATATCTCAATAGAGACCTATGGTGCTGTATATATAGGCATTTTGGAGGTAGCTAGCGGGAGCGGCTAAGTCATATAATTTCCACAATTGCGTGACAACTTAGGTAATATAAATTCATTGGTTTAGAGCCTTTGGAAATGCAGGCATTGCAGCGCTTTAGTTTAGCATAGAAAATGACCTTCTCGTTATCCAGCTAACAGTTTTTTTTTAAGTCAGAAACTTGGTTCTGTAAGCAAACAATCCTTTTGACCCTGACAAATAGAAAAATGAATTAGAAGAATAGATTTGGGTTTGAATTATCAATAATGTAAACATGGTAAGACTTCTTCTCAGTTCTTGATGAGGTTTTTAAATGCATATGTTATTTCAAATCCATTGTCTAAGTTCTTTAAACTGAAATTTATTTCTTAATCCATAAACAAAAAAAATATGAAAACATTATTTTAATTAAAATTTCAACATTTAATTTAAACTAAATGGTCAATACTGCTTTCTTGCAATATTGCTTTCTTGCGGTGGTGGAGGAAGGCGATCGGAAAAAAGAGATCTCCTAGAAAGTTCAATATTGCTTCCTTGCGATGATGCGTTGCATTGATACTCAAAGGCTGTTGTTGTGTTGTGCTGATCAAGTTCTAGTTAACAGCTGGCATATATATATTCAAATTCATTTTTGCATGTGGCATTTACAGATACCCAGATACATACGCAGACAATTAATATCCGTTTCTGGAGAGGGAGAGGTCGAGGACTTTTTCATAAGCTGACAAATACCTACCCCATCTGATTCGCTCAAACCACATTCCAAGCATGGACCCATTAAAAGTTAAAACCCTAAAATACAAATGCATTCATTCTGCAAGACACCTCTAATTTCTTCGGATTTGGAACCTTATTTTAATGTCTACGAAACCCTAAACTAGTTGTTTCGTGGGTCGATAGACCAACATGTATATTGGGCAGCTGTTGACTATAGAGAGCGCTGGTCACTTGTCTTGACATTCAATAACATAACTGATATTGAAATATACAGAACAAAAATCAAAATTTTCCTCTTCAAGAAACTTTGATCTCATCCGTTGTGACTTGTAACCCATATCTTGCAATATATAGTATCATGTGAGTTTTTATGGTTTGAAATTTAGGCCTCGAAACTAGAAGCCGAATCAATCATTAAATATGTCATTTTCGTGGTATGTGTTAAGAATACGGCAAGTATTAGTAAGTTATGGCAAAACAAAAACAATCATTTTCAACTTGTATACATGCCATGATGCCATCAGCTTTACAGCTTTACGTGGGTGATAAAAGTCGGTGAAAAATCCACACACGCAAAAGACCTTGAATTAGTCTAATAGGCGGAGAGGCCGTAGCCTAAACTTGTTCTATTCATTTGTTGTGAGATAAATAAATTCTCATGGTCAACATGATTATCCTTGTTCCAAATTTTGGCACTTTTTTTCTTCGCAATGACTGTAAGATTAAGTTGATATTCGAGGAAAACTAGCAGCCATGGTCTGCTTCTGTGAGGTTTTGCGCGTATCAACCATGATCGTGTTAAACAACTGACCAAACGGTCAATTAGATCGTTCTTTATTCGAATCTGTTCATATTTAGATTAAAGAATTTAAGAGGCAAGTACAAGCGTATACTACAATAAATGATTCATTAATTATAACAATTTGGAAAAGTAAAAGCGTATACTACAATAAATTAATAATACAGCATATTAGGGTGACGATCACACGTAAATATCTTCCATGTATATAATATTATCTCGTTGGATGTACATGTCGGCGGTGCATATTATATACATAATCAAGTATGAAAATATGGTCTTTCCAGTATTAATATACTTCTTAATTAACAATGTGTTTTTTAAGGTGTTACTTGTTGAACAAAAACACTATAAAGATTGCCAACGTGGTCTAGCCGAGTGGAAAATGGCATTGATTTGCAGACCAAAGGTCTCAGGTTCGAATTCGTACAACATCATAATCGTGCGTGTGTATAAGAAATCCCCCTCTCTATAGTTTAGACTATCACTTGTACTTTGAAAAAATAACACTGGTCTATATAAAATGGTTTGATTATATACTGCGCACACGCATTATGTCGACACAAATGGGTGCAAGATTTGCCATCAATTGGGCTAATGTAGTATATAGTCATGAGTATTACAACATCATCCCAATATTTAAGCCTAGGGCTTGGGATGGCCCAGTAATGCTCTGATGCCTACAATCCATATGAGCATCGATTGGATTAGGCCCACACAGTTTGGGGAGACATGATCACATAAAACACTCCCACGTGCGAGTGACAGCAAGCAAAATTCCCGCCACTTCAGAATGCACGGTTCGCACGTGTTATGCAGTTATCACTGCGGGCCGTGTCTTTTTGAAACGGCGAGAGGATAGTTCCGTCATTCTGCCCAAAAAGTACGTTTTTTTCCCTCCAAAGATAAATAAAACCATTAACTCATTTTTCTCATTTAATTCATCATGCCCGTTTGAAAACATTTTTATTTTTAATTTTTTGTGTTAGAGTATAGAGGAAAATGAAAGTGAAAATGGGAATAAAGATGAGAGGAGAAATTACTCTCATTTTCCTCTATACTCTCATAAAAAATAAAAATGAAAAATGAAAAATAAAATAGTTATCAAACAGGCCCTCAAATTTTGATTTTGATTTTTCTTCTATTGGTTGTATAATTACTTTTTCAATACGCTTTCAAATCTTTCATTTTTCTCCAGGTAGAAAATATCCTTGGACCACTAAGCATGGCCATTGGCAAGGACATAAATATGTTACCCTATTATTATAAACTATTCAACTCATCAAGTTTTCTCCATCCCGTGATGAGACAACAATGACAGACGCAAAAAAGGAATGTCAAAGATTTAGACGTTACGCATCTTGGAGAGTTGAACCAAATATGTAAAGAAAACTAGGACCACTAGCATAATATTGATTCACAATCCAAAATATAATTTATCATTTGAATTCCCAAAAATTAAAATGAAATTCTGCGGAGGGTGTAAAAGTAAATTTAGCACAGGACACATTGACAACTCGGAAGAAAAAAAACAGAAAATCTTGGGAGCTGTCTTTAGTCGCGTCAAAGTACGGCAGTCTTGCTGTTGCTCTTTCAGTTAAGTTTGGTAAGTAGTCAATCACTCGCAGTCGCAGTGTGCAATTCCAAACACCAACAAACCAAGAGAGAGGATGGAGAGGGAAATGGAGGCAGCCTACGACGCCGCCGCCACCGAATTCGACGCCGAATACGGCGGAGATATCGGTGAAGAGGCGACGCAAGCGGTGGCGGGAGGCGGAGGCGAAAGTCATAGAAAATCGGGCCGAGACAGAGTGAAGGGGCCTTGGTCTCCGGAAGAAGACGCGATACTTAGTCGGTTAGTGAGTAAGTTCGGCGCGAGGAATTGGAGCTTGATCGCCCGAGGAATCGACGGACGATCCGGCAAGTCTTGCCGCCTCCGATGGTGTAATCAGCTCGACCCCTCCGTTAAGCGCAAGCCCTTTACTGGTATATATACTTTGATCTGAACAAAACCCTTCAATTCTTTAGTCAATGTATGTCTTTTTTTTAAAATTTCAAATTGAGGGTTTTGCATCTTTTTTATTTATTTGTGTATTTTGAAAGAAATATATGGTTTTGTTTCAAGTGTTTCTCCTTTGGGGTTTCTGAACGATTTGGTTGTTCTAAGTAAGCAACGTATTTTCCCATTCAATGGGGATTTCTAATGCATAATTTGACCCAATTTTTGCTTTTTGCAATGTAGTAACCTAAGTTGTAGCATACTGCTAACAATCTACTTAAATGTTTTGCATTTGACCAGTAATTTAGGTGTAAATATTAATATGTTTTATTGTTTTTGGTATCCAAGATTTGGAAACTGTCACTGTCCAGTGTCCTTGATACATATGTTTCGAGAATTTGTGTATTCTTTTATTTGGTAGTGAATTTGATGCAATCATTACTGGAATTGGATAATGTAACAGGAGGCAGAGAGAATAAAGTGGGAAGTAAAAACTCTGGTACTGACTGAGTTTTGCTATGGGAAGGTCTAGTTCACATGTTGTTATTGTTAGTCTTTTTCTTACTACATGAAGGAAAGGCACATTTGAGACTGTGAGTTGTTATTTGCATATTTGGTTAGTGGACGTGTTCACTATATGAAATCTGATGGTATATAAATTCTCAATTATATTACTTCCTGCTCTTCTGGCCATTTGTTATGAATTTATGGCTATGCCCTTTTTTTCCTGGAGAACAAGGCTGATAATTGTGAATTCTTTCAGATGAGGAGGATCAGATGATAATTGCAGCTCATGCATTCCACGGAAACAAATGGGCTGCAATTGCGAGGCTTCTACCAGGGAGGACAGATAATGCCATAAAAAACCATTGGAATTCCACACTAAGGCGCCGGTGCATGGACCCTGACAAAATAAAGTTAGAATCTGGTAACACGGTTGAAGATGTGAGCTTAGACAAGACAAAAGCATCATCTGAAGAGACCTTCTCATATGGGGATGTCAATTCATCTAAATCTATGGAAGGAAGAGAAGTCAGTTCTTTAGAGCATATGGATTGTCAATACGAAGACAAGGGGTCAACGGAGGGTCAGTTTAGTCATGAAGTCAAGGAGCAGCCAACTCTTTTTAGACCAGCGGCATGCATCAGTGCTTTTAGTGTGTATAACCATTCAGATAGCCAGGAGACTGGAGTATCATTCCCAAGGCTGATTCCAGTGCAAGGACCTCTGGTTCAAGTATCAAAACTAGATGTAACCATCAGTAAATTGCTTGATGGAGTTTATGGTGAGCGGTCAATACCTGATCAGTGTGGACACGGTTGCTGTTGTACCAATGGTAAGAATGCTCAAAACTCTTTGTTGGGGCCAGAATTTGTAGACTTCTCCGAGTCTCCCTCGTTTCCAAGTTTTGAATTGGCTGCAATCGCCACAGATATAAGTAACCATGCTTGGATTAAAAGTGGTTTGGAGAACAGCAGTGTAAGAGCAATGGGTGATGCAGCTGATAGAACAGTACCCCACGAGTCTCAAGGGCAAATGGGGCATTTTGAGGAGAGCAGAATGAATAATGTTTTCCGTTTTGAAGAGAGAAATGATAGGCTAACGGGAATGAATACCAATGTGCTATCAACCTAAGACTGGTATATAAAATGTTCTACCTACAAGCTAAAGCTGGGGACTCAGGCTGAGGTGACTGCTTAACCAAGCAGGATCACTATTTTGCAAGTATAAAATTTGGTTCCCTGCCCGAGACTTGTCATTACTCATTACTAAAAGAGTCATTGAGAAGGGAAAGATTCATTTTTTTCTGAAGAAACTATTTACCAACCTTTGGCCTGGTTCCTGAATGTTGTACTCATAATAGCTGATGCATAAGTGATAGCCTGCTCTTGGAGGCAAAGTTCTGATATAAGAGCATGAGGCAGGCAGAAATTTGTTTTTCTAGTTGATGCAATGGTGGGAATTCACAGTCCGTATGTTAACGGTTGGAAGGCATGATGCTTTAGAGTGTATGCTTGTACTCATTTGGCCCAACAGTGCTTGAAGCAACTGTTTTCAACTCTACAAAGTTTTTTCCTTGTAGCTGCTGTCAGCTTGAGAAATCTGCTTCAGTATTACTCAACATCATTTTTCTTTCTACCCTCTCTTCCCAATGGAGAATCATGTGCCATGTGTATTTTCCAGCTTTCTAACGTATCAAAAACTAGCTTGCGTTGCGTATATCAACATAAAAAGGAGTTGAAGTCTTTCTGTCAAACTTATGGATATCTACAGCCAAGGATTGAAATATCGGCCGATACACCGATATATCGATATTTTCAATTGTCGACATCGATATTGGGGGGTAAGGCCATATCTTCTCCTATATCGACGATATATCTCTGATAAGTGCGATATCCCCGATATTTTGCCGATATCCCCGATATTTCCCGATACCCATAATAGAACCCAAAAAAAATTTAGAATTTTTGAAGGCAATTGAAGCAAATTAGAACCTAAAAATAGCTAATCCTTGCCCAGAACCTTATACTTTATTCATATGAAGAATTTATGCACAGTCCACTACCCACATCCTCCAATCCATTTGAAGAGGACATGGCGATCAGTTTTGGATCTATGAGCATAGGAACTAGACCTAGTACTAACTCAAATGAATCTTATGATGGCTATGGTTATGTCATGTCTGATTATAATGGAACTAGTTAATTATGAAGCTCAAGATGATGAAACTGATTATGGACCTACTAGTTTGGTTAATCATAACTATCCCATATATAGGAGGACATTAGGGAGCTCAAGAGAGACGTATGTGCACCATGTTCAAACATGGCTTACAAAGTTGTTCCTCATTGTTTCAACCTCATAGGAGCTCTTCATTATGTAGATGGACACTTATCTAATTGTAATCCAATGTTTAAACAAACTAAGGATTTATGCATGGTTTATTCATTCTAATCAACATTTTATTTTCAAACTTTTCATTAACGTACATTACATACCATTTATATTTCATCATATGTATATCTTATTATTAGTAAATTTTGAGTTTTATTAGTTCAATACATTCATTGATAATGTAAATAACATCTATGAAAGTTTTACACCAAAATTATGTGTTTCAATGCCTATATCTATCATTTTTGTTGATTTTTTCCCGATACCTAAAACGATAACGATATATCCCCCGAAATATCCGTAAATTGGAGGCCTGATATTATCTGCACGGCCGATATTTTAATCCTTGTCTACAGCTGACATGGGCTTAGTCAAGTTGGCTATAGCAAATGTGCTCCTCACGCTGCATCTGAGTGTGAATCCCCTTCCACGTAGTTCAGATAAGATTAAAGTATAATATTGTTTGTATCCAAAAACAAAAATCTTATGTATTCCTACAAAAACACAAAATCTCATATGTGAAGTGGGTAAACTATGACATGTCACATGTGATGATGTTTCATATGATCTCTCTTCTTTCTTAATACAACGAATCCAAAACTCTGGTCCTGCCCAAAAATTAAAGGGTGTTTAGGCAGAAGGACTTTAGTTCGAATCCAACTGAACTATTGACTATTGAGGAGCAACAAGAACCCCGAGCCAAAATGTGGCACGGGAAAGAAAGAAAGAAACATACAAGACAAGACATGTAGACCCAAGGAGATGGATTGTGTTCCCCAAGCCTCCTGCTTTTTAGTGTAATGTAGCTGTCGACGAACTCCTCCATGGAATTATTTATATAAAGAAGATAAAGAGAAGAAAGAAAAGAAAAGGAAAACCAAAATGTCATATGGAATGGAAGATACAGAGTTAGCCCCACCACGATGCAGCATGCTTGTGGATTACTTGCTCCTCTTTTTTTTTTGGGTGAAAACCAAGGTATCCCCGCGCGATTGTGGGGACTAACCCTCGAGGTACTGTCGGGCGCAAAGCGGGGACCTCTCCCAACAAAGTCTGCTCTATTCGCAAGCGCCTGGGATCGAACCCAGGACCTCTTGTTTAAAGGATCCAAGCCCCTTTCACTTGGACCAACTCCTGTTGGTTACTTGCTCCTCTTTCTCAATTGTGCATAGAGGAAGTGGGTCGGTTCCACCAACACATGTGAAGAAAGCGATTCAAAACGGTTTTTTTAGCTAATTGGTCTTGTTGGGCCTGCAAATCTATTTTCTCATGTAAAAAGCGCCGAAGAAAGTAAAGAATTATTTGTAGCTGAAGTAGAATATTTATTTTCGAATTCTTAAGTTTGATTCTTCCTTCTCTCGTATAAAAACGAAGTTGGAAGAAACGCTATATAAACTATGAGATGGGAATTAAGAATGACCCGCACACAAAGAGAGGAAAACATTAAAGCAAAAAAGAAAAAGTAGAAGAAAGAATAAAAGACTCCAAAGCCATAACAAAATATATCTATCTAAAACTATTACAATATTTTGCAATGAGAAGGACCCTTTTAAAATGCTATTGTTTGTGGCTTAGTTTAGTGATGTAACTCTCTCACTCAGTTCGTTAGAGGGATCTCATCTTGGCAACCACCGGAATTGGAATGTTGCTCTTTCCATTTTCCTACCCCATTTTCCTTTTTCCCTTAAGTTGTAGTTTTATAATGGTGAAAATCTTTAATCTTTTTCTTTTGTGTTCTTCACGCAAAGGCAGAGATTACATAAGCGACACTGACCCTGAGGTGGTCCACCTCCAGTCAACTGATCATGACTGAGAAATTGCAAAGCAAAACTCCAAAAAGAGTAAGAAAAGATAAAGAAGGAACAACAGAGTGATTATGTGCTGCGAATGTAGAAGAAAATGCCGATGCACAGCTGCATATATCCACAATCAACGGACACCATTTCATCCATCTCATTTTTTGCATATAATGAACTGAATGAACAGCCACGATTCATGCACAATAACACAAGGATGTAAGACTGTGATGCAAAGAGAAACATCCTGCTGCAGCTACTGCTACATGATTAAAGTATGTATGGGTTGTTAACTGAAAGTAGCAAGTTAGTGAAGACAAAGCCAAATTTGCTAATTCATGTCTTCTCTGACACCATTGCCCCTCGTCTTCTAAAAATCCCAATATTCTTTGCCTCCAATGTTGTCCAATTGTGGCGGTAAAACAGTCCTTTTGGTACCAACCAACGAAAAAATATCCCCATCTATCTACTGTATGGGTCTCTATTCATATTTATCAGACTAAAAATCTGATTTAGACACCCAACCCAATATCATATCATTAGTAATTTGACCCAAAAATTTATGAGTTCATATGGAATTTGTATGGTGTACGTATATCCCTTTAATCTACACCACAATCGTTTTTCATGGACATGTTTGTAACACAAGCTCAGTACTAGAACCGTATAGAGAAGAGAATCTCCATAAGACCACATTGAGCATTTTAGTATGGCATGGCATTGGCACCAAATATTCCACTAACTTTTTCTTTTTTCCTTTTTTTTATTTACTTATCATTGCTTTTTCAAATTTGGAGTTGTCTTTTTATCAATGAAATCTCTTCTGAGATATAATCAGTGCACCCACTGCACGTTTCTGTATCTGTTCCTCCTTGAAGGGGGTCCTCAGTCCAAGTCTCTAGAGCAAGCATGAGTCTTGGTCTCTGAGATCATTGTCCTCTCTCTCTCTCTCTCTCTCTCTCTCTCTGAGCATTCTTCAAGCTTCAACCTTTTTTGGTGTATTAAATTTGTTGGTATCAAATCACTATCTTAAACAATATTAATGGAGTTGAAGTGCACCTAATCCAATACCCATTTCCGTAAATCCTCGTTTTTCCATCAATTAAGTGTTAGAAACCCCAAAGCTTCAAACTTTAATGTCTGAATGCTCTGTTCTTGGCCTTTCAGCAAAGTTTCAGCTTCTGGGTCTTTGAAATTTTAGCCTCTAGAAGATGTCCCACGTTGATTTAGAGCAAGGATCTCACCGCCGTGACGTAAGCGCCGACGGCAGCGTCTGCTTCTCCGACGCAGACGACGGGTCGTGTTACTCTCAGTTCTACTCAACAAATGGCGGGTCATACGACGAGTACAATTTTGCCTTCGTCTCTGATCCTGAGGCTGGGGTGGTCTCAGATTCCAGGAGAGCCTCTTCGGTTTCGGACGGTTCGGTCCAGCTCGAAATTGAGATTGGGGTGCCTGAAATTAAGGTGCATTTGGATAAAGTAGAGAGAGATTGTAGGATTTGTCAGCTGGGTTTGGAGAGCAATAGCCATGAATCTGGGGTTCCTATTGAATTGGGTTGTTCTTGCAAGGATGATTTGGCTGCTGCCCACAAGCACTGCGCTGATACTTGGTTCAAAATTAAGGGTAACAAGTGAGTACATTTCTCTTCTTCTTTTTTTCTCTTATTCAGCAAACATGGTTTCATTTTAAATTTTCAGTCTTTCTGGTAATTGTTAGCTTCCCACTTCTGCTTAGGTTGTTCTTTTTCTTTTTGATACAAGCGATAGTGGGAGGAGGGAATCGAACCTAGTACATGGTATGCATTTTCTTTTTTATACAAGCAATAGCGGGGAGGAGAGAACCAAACCTAGTTCCTCGGATGCATGAGTAAATGCTCTTAGCCACTTAAATTACAAACCCTTTACTTGCTTAGGTTGTTATTAGCATTATACAGTTCATATATTTTATAATTTGATAACCCTATCTCATCTTATTAGTTCTTAATTGATTTCGATTTATCCAATTCTTAATGTTGAAGGAAGTCTAGTTGTAGTTGAATGATATAAAAGGCTTAGATAGGAGATGCAGGCACATAACTTTTGCTTAAACAACTGGGAAAGTAAAGAAATGGACAAAGTAAAGGAAAGGTAAAGAACATTGAATGTGTCTAAGTACAAACTAGAATTCCTTGCTCTCTGTCTTTTCTCCAAGTATAGGAATCTCTCTATTGCTCCTTTGTGATTCTCTCTCTTTATGAAAGTGGGGATTTGACCTCTTATTGATATTTCCAATACATTTATCTTGCCAAAAGCTTTCTTGTCTGCCGACGCACTAAATAAACTTATGATTTCCTGTGTGCATATCCACAGTTCCTACTCATGCAACATGCTTAGTGACAAATGACTTTTTATATACGCATAGATTTTTGAGTATGATATACAGCTGGAGAATTATTGACCCCAAAGTTTTCTGATTCAAAATAATTGAGCTTTTGGCGGATTGCCATGTGTCATTACTCATGAGGGTTTATATGGGTGTCACTTACAGATTAACAATGCCACCACCTTAGACGCTGACAGTCAGATTTGTGGTGGCAGTACCACCTTCTAACACCAATTGCCATCCACTGTGCTATTATGCTATATCTCATTGATTGCACCTGCCCTGGTGATGATCAGCAATTCCTTAAAGCTAGATATTGTTATCCAAATCCCTACCAAATACAGGGTGGCAGATATTTCATATGAAATCTTGCAATTTCAATTTTTGAATCTCAAGGGTCTGTATGAAATCTTGTTGTAAATTTGTAATACCTTGGTGCAATATGATGTCATATATGCTGTGCATCTTTTTATACTTCTGCCTTTTTAGTCTCAAACTTTATCTGTCACAGAAAATTCAAGCCTGTTGAGTATGAGCTTGACTTATGTGGCCTGCTTGCATAAATTATATACATATATTTTCTTTCCTCTTGTTTTCCTGATTCCTTATCCTGGAATACTAGCCCACTAGGAGTTGTCTTGTTAAAAGTCTTGCCTTCTGATTCTTGGATGGTAGGTTTCTGGGTTTAATTTGTTTTCTCATCAAGCCATAGAGATTAATCTTGGTTTATTTACTTACCGCGTAGCTTAGGTCGATTAACTTAAATTTTACTTGCTAATAGTGATTAGTCTTTAAAACGAAAATCATTTGGTTACTATATTAATTTCAGTCTACATGGTTTCCAGGACCTGTGAGATATGCCAGTCGGTTGCACGCAATGTTGTTGGTCCAAATGACATTGAGTTTACTGAGCAGTTGAGTGAAGCCAATAGTGCATCAACAACAGCTGCAGTCTCAGCACCAGGGCCCTCCACGGATACTCAAAGCTTCTGGCATGGCCATCGGTTCCTCAACTTCCTTCTTGCTTGTATGGTATTTGCTTTTGTCATATCATGGCTCTTTCATTTCAACGTTCCGTCGTGAAATCCTCAGCAAAGAGTTGAGGAAAATTGAAAGCGAAAGAAAAAAAAAACCAAGTGTAAAAGAAGCTGCAAAATTTGAGTAACACATAGTTCAAGCCCTGCAGCATTCATATATATAGCAATACATCATCTGTTGCCTCTAAGAGTGTTTGTTGTAACTTGTATGTATCAATATCTCCCCCTTCCTTGTGCATAAGTCACAGCCTTATCAGGTCTTTTATTGAAGGCCTTTATAAGGGTTTATATAAATTATAATATATAAAATATTTCTTCTCCTTTTTATTTTTAACCAGTGTATTTGGTGTTCTCTGAACGGTTGGGGAATTGCTGAATTGAATTGTATAATTGCATTGCTGCATTCTTCTTTCAAGCAAAACACAGCCTCAGCGCCGCCTGTGACATTTTTTTTAACTTTATCCAATCACATCATACGTGAACTATTACCACTTTTCCCCCCCTTTGTTTGGTGAATACCTTTTTTTCCCTTCAATAATACAATGTTTTGACAAGTCTAAAAGCAAACAAAACATATCATATCAAATTATATTGAAATTTATTTGAGGCCCGCAGCATTATTCTTATTTCCACTTTAATTTGTATGCTTAGGTCTAGTTTTGTGTTTACCCCACCAAAAAAAATCCTTAAGAGCTATACTTCTGATATGATCAGGTAGCATCCCCCATGATGAGCCTTAGCTCAAGTGGCATGCCATAGGTGAAGTGAGAGTAAAGATCCTAACTTCAAATCTCCATGCGTGGAGAAAAGAAAAGAAATATACTCATGCATCAATCACCACATGCTAACATAAGGGACTCAAAAGACGTTATCAAAACCAACAAAAATAATTTTCCAAGAATCCTGAAACTGAAGCAAGCAAAGCTTAAAATATGCAAATCATAATAAAGAATAGATACAAAGACTAAACATGACTACTAATAAAAACGTCACCGGGTGTTAAGAGGAAAATAAAAATAAAAATTTAATAGTCTATACATATCAAGTTTTGTTCTTTTTGGCTTCCAAATTTGTGCCATCTTTAAGTGTTTCCTGTGCATCATTATCCATGCCAAGGCTGAAGAGGCAAGCTGCTTGAAGATATAAAGCAGTAGGCCACTCAGGAGAAACCACCTGGGCTTGCATAGCATCCCCCAGAGCTTCTTGTGCCATGTCACTCATCAGGTAAGATAGGCAACGCCGAGCATACACCGTGGGTGATACCATTGTCCCGCCATCGATGAACTACAAAAGACACCAGAAAGTGTAGAAACAAAATCAGCCTGGACTTGGCAAATTCTAAATTCCCAACCAACACCTCAATGCTAGTCTCCTGATCTTTCTCAATAGCATTATATAATATGCAAACTCTCTGGTGACATATCAAATTATCGATACAGTGTATAGCAAACAGATCAAAAATCAACTAAATCTGAAACAAGTATCAGATTTCTGACCCTTACTAAACTGTATTATATTATATGTGCTCTGAAAAAGAAAAGAAAAGATCCAGATACTGTGTCACTTTTTGAAGGTTGCAATGTGTTGAGTTCGGTAACTGGTTAGAAGAAAGCATAATTCTATATACCAGTTTAAAATTATTCCCAAACAGAGACTCACTTGTGTATAGGAATCAATTGCAGTGGCAAACTCTTTAGCTCGAAAAGCGGAATCTCCACTCTTCTTAGAATTCAAGGTCTCCTGCATTTGATTAGTCCACAGCTGGAAAGAAAGCTGCAGTGCCCAAATATCTCAAGCAGAATTAGCACTAAAGTGATTCCCAAAACAATAAAAGAAAGAAAATATATGGGGAAGAATCATATTAAAAAGCACTTGTTACTGTTCATAAATGCAAAGTTAAAAGAATAAAGTACAGGAGAGGCAGTAGCAGACCTCATTAGCAATCCCCTCATCATCCTTGTATCCATTCTTCTCCAATATTTCATGTATGGCAGTGAGATCCATTCTCGAACAAGCTTCTCCAAAAGGTGTTAATGCCAATGGCTGCATCGAGGATGCAGTTTCATGTGGGATACCCATCAAAACATGTGATGCAACCTGCTCGAAAACTATGGAATGAGAAATTATACTCTTTCCAAGCGAACTTTTAGCTGTTAAAAGGCAGGCTAGCATGGACAACCATTGTGATGTCCACAATTGATGCGGGGAAAACTAAATTTCATTTTCGGCAGAAATTCGTTTCCCTCCCACTTGTTTTTAAGTTGCAAAAGAAATGAGGTTAGTATCAAGAAAAGGTTATAATGCTTTGACAATAAACAAACTCAAAAAGGTAAGAAATTGTAAGAATAACATAAAAGAAAGAATAGAACTCTGTATGTTGAAGTTGGTAATATTATATGTTGAGTTCGTGCTCTATATCTAAGCGGTATACATACATGTTAGCTTAAGATGGTTTCTTGTATATCACCTTGAGTCTGAGACATTGTTAATGTATTTCTCACATTTCACATATATAATTAATCTAGACAGAGGTAGGATCCAAATCTTACTCTACTTCATCCCTGGTATATTGATGGTATATGAATCAAATGGGGATACTGTCAAACTGATTTGACCAATACAGACTCTGATCAAAGAGAAAAGGAACAGAGACGGTGTGTAGAGGCCGATGAGCACTTGTACTCGCTACTGAAATTAATTCATGCCACTAATTGGTGACTCTAGTATCACGTTAAAATAACAACACAAAAGACAGAAAAAGGAAATTATGTATGTTGTGAGAGAGTAATAATGTACAAAGGAAAGCCTATTTATATGCATAAGGGGTGTAGTACGATACAAGAAAAAGTAAGAATCTAGACCTAACATTTGTCCAGGATCATGTGAAATATGTGAGATATACATTAAAAATAGGGATGCCAGCCCTACCTCTGTTTCTTTCTGAAGTGACATGAGAGCAGTGACGATGGACTTTGCATTTGGCCTCTCACGAGCTTCATATTGCAGACAGCGTGAAGCTAAGCGTACTAACTCAGTTCCATCATCATTTGAGAAATTACCCTCCAGAGCAGAATCCATCAGCATCAGGAAATTCTTGCCACGAATTAGATCTAGTGCCTTCAAACAAGACATGCAAACATGGTAACCCCTAATTTGATACTCAAACCAATATTTGGAGTCATAAAAGACAAGGGTACGGTAATTTTCTATCATGTTTTACACCTACCACTTCTGCAATCACTAAGGATTTGAAGTAAAAAAGTTTAGCAATAGGAGCATGAAACTGCTTAGTATTATCAACCAAACACCAGGCTACTAACTCTTAGAGACCAAATGAAAGAAATAAAAACACAGTTTGGAGGAATTTACGAGCGACTACTCAAATAAATGAATATGTTGTTGTTTAGTTGGGATCGGATGTTTAGACATCTTTATTGTCTTTTGGAAAAGATGCCTATTTAAGGGGAAGTTCAGTGACCACTGATTTGCTATTAAGTATCTAAAGAACTTAATATATTAACCTTCATTCTAGTGGATTATTCTAAAGAGAAATAGGCATAGAACTCACATGGCTGGGGGGAATATGTTTGCCACTTAGAAGATCCAGCAATAAGGTTCCAAAGCTGTAAACTACACTTTCTTGCGTCACCCTACCTGCCAAGCAAAGACGCACGTATCTTCACTATCATATTGCAACCAATGGAATTCATAATTTAGAGGAAAGGGGAAGGAAAGATCAACTAGGTAATGCTGGTTTCCATCCATGTCAATGGCACCAACTATATACAAACTGTAATCCATGTTCCATTGAATTTTACTGAGAGAAAGAGACTGATGAGATGAAAGCCAAACGAATAAAGGTGGCACAAAAAGCTTGTATTTTAACTTTCATCATCGTCAATATTCAAATCCCCAATTCAGTGAAGGCGATTACCCAAAGTTAGAAAAGCAAATGGGTCTTCAAATGTGGTGTGTGTGACTACATTAAATTCTAAAGCAGAATTTTGCTAGTAGGTAAAGGCACACAATAAATAGTTTTCAACATTTTCTTAGCCTGATTTTCTAAAGTACAATTGTATTCAATTAGGTGGCCATACCTGTCCTGAGGTACTCAGGAGGAGTGAAAGCCAGGTTAGTGCTGTAACTCTTGCCATCCCTGCTGTTCTTCATGAGGCCAAAGCATGACAGCCTGGGATTACCGTCCTGTGGGTGCCAAGTTAAAAACCCAGATGGTAAATAATACATTAAAGAAAAAAAAAACATCTTCATTCAATAAAATGAAGAGATTTCAAAAAGCAGGCCTTATTAATTTTACCTGATCAAACAAGACCCGGTAGGCATTGAGATCATGATACAGAGCACGACCTTTGCCACTGCAATAGTCTAGAGCTTGAGCCAAATACAGAGCCACCCTCAACCTCATAGCCCATCTCATGGGCTGGCTCTCCCAGTGAAATAGATGCTTGGCCAGAGTCTCATGAGCCATGAACTCCGCTACAAGCAGCCTCTCATCTCCTTCGCAGCAGCATCCAATCAGATTCGCCAATCTCTCGCTCCTCAGCGTCCCCACCGATCTCGCTTCCTCCTATCAAAACCATCATTGATTCACTTCAACTTCAAAAGCTTCCATTTTTATAAAAATATTTTACAACCCAGAAAGAAAAATCACAAATTTATAGTAATGGTAAGTTTAACGACGGACCAGGAACTGGCGAGAGTCGGGCCAGGCCAGCTTGTTGAATCGCTTGACGGCGACCAAACGGCCGTTATCGAGCTTTCCCTTGTAGACAACATTTGGAGCTTTTTCGCCGTGCTCCGAGACTATGTTGTCGGAGGAGAAGCCACACGTGGCGGTTTTCAGTTGGTCCAGGCTGAATTCAGTGAAGCTCGGCCATAAGTTTTTGTCACTTTTGCCCCCATTCTCTGCAACAAAACAACGACGGCATCACTCAGAGCTCAAAAGAAACAAAACAATCAAACCAACAAAAAAAGAAAACAGCGAAAACAGAAAGTTTTGAACTTGTGATGAGAAGAATGGTTACCGAGTTCGGAGGATTCGAGGACGGAGGGTTTAAGGTGGGAGGTGAACCAGCAGAGGGAGAATCTGGAGCAGCGGCCTCCCATTGAAGGAGAGAACGAGAGGGATCGAGCGGTGGAGAGGGAGTGGGAAAGTCAAATGATCAGTCGGTGGACATCAATCAGACACAGAGAAGCTTCAGTTTAATTTGCAGAGAGTGAAGTTTTGTGGATCCAAAGTTGATTCATTTCAGACTTTCAGCCTCTCTCTCTGCTCTGTGTGTAATAGCTATGCTAAGTTCAAATCAACTTCAGTGTAACAAAGTAAAATATAAAACTGAAATTATATTCTTAATTTGTGCTTTAGATTATTAATAAGGGAGTATTATTATTTGTTTATTATTGTTTTGATTTGAAGGCCATTGCCATTTTAATCAGTGTATGTGTGTGTATGTGTGCTTTCACGTTTGGTGTGTGAGTGTCAGAGGCAGACTCTGTGTGTGTGTTGCAAAATGCAAAAAAAATGCAACCCACCAAGAAAGAAAAAAAAGGAAAAAAATTGCAGAACGAAAAGGAAACGGCCTTTTTCTGTCTACTTTCTTTACTTTCTTGATGGTCTGCAAAGTCATCATTTTCTCTCTCCTTTTTCTTCAAGAGTGGATTAGTGGTCAAATCAAATGGCCGTTTTGTTCTTGAATTAGGTCAACAAAGTCAAACAAAACAAATTGGATGAATTGATGTGTTAAATTCTTCTTTTTTTTTATTAATCACTCGTCATTAACATCAATCTGAGGATTTAATTTTGTGTTTTTTTGTTTAGTCCCCATCCGCTTATAGTAGTTTCACAAATTTGACAGAAAGGGGTCCCAGGGGGAAAAAACAAAACAGGCTTCATTATTCTAATACAAGAATGTTGACAACAACTGATGGCAGTTGGTGGTGACAACATTTGGACTAATTGATTGGTCTCTCTGTGTTTTATGCCTAAACTGGCGTCTTACTGAGTAGACAGGCATGGCAGTACTTAGCAGCTGCCAAAGGGCCATTAAAGCCTGATCATTTCGAGCACTAAAACTATATGCATATAGATTTCTGTTTTTTTTTTGGGGTCAAATAGTGACTTCTGTTCTGTATCAGAGGTTCAGGGTAATTAAGTAGCTTTAATGAATGTTGAAGTCTATTTAATCGTATTAGTTTTGAAAGGTGACAAGGGAATTCAGATGTGGGAAATGGAAGAAGAGCAGAAAGTAGTTATTTACCCTACAACATAGTTTTTTTTTTTTTGGTTCTGAACTCCACAACACAGGTCAATGATAGGAATCGTTATATTTCAAGTCATCATCATTCGTGCAAAATATTATCTAGATCGGAAGTTGTTTGGTTACTTAAAATGTGTTTGAAAAAAACACGGAAAATGTCGATAACTCAATGACTAAACAATTTATAATTTAGCTGATCTTTTTACATGAGTAATTCTTAAAAGACAACCTAAAACCTGAACGATTACTGGAGAAAGCCTCTATATAAAATATATACAGTTCGATGTTGATTGCTGTTATGGAAAAGCTATGCATAATGATGAATTATTAATGAAGTTGTTAATGAAAATACTAATAACCTATGATCATGCCATTGCCCACCATACACTGAAGCCATGTGTTTGCAATCCCAACTTGTTCTTCCACGAAACTTCAACATCAACACAGATTATATACTGTACAAGACAAAAACAAAAGCAAAAAAACAAAGTGTGTGGCTTGACAAGGTTCCTCTGTTTTGAGGGAGTGACAGTTCCAGCTTATAGAGAGAGAGAGAGAGAGAGAATCATTTCTTACTTTTTACTCTTGTTTGACATAATTTAGCAAATACAAGTCCAATCCTGGGTAAAAATTAACCACGAATATAATGCATATATGCTAGTAGAAGAAGAAAAAACAGAGCATGCTTGATCAGACAGTGTGACAAGTGTTGCTATAAGTAGGAACAGTGTAACATGCGCCCATATGGGGGTCTAGAGGACCCTCTTTTACATGAAAAAGAAAGAACATATCAATGGAGAAAAGTGGTTGGTTTTTTTTAGAGAGTTTAGTTTAGACATGCCTCAATCATGACATTGACAAGGCTCATATAATAAAATAGATCACACAAATAGACTTGGCAAAAAAAATTGCTCTCTTTATTGACCAGCTTTTGCAGCTGAAATTGCGCCAGCGTGCTTTCTGGTGATGGAGGAGAGTGGGGCAATATGCTGCTCATCTTTATCCTGCCTCTCAACTCATCTCATATATAACTCATAAGATGGCCCAGCTATACATATGGGGCCTCTCTCTATGCTGTCAAGTATCAACAGAAAGCTCACATGGGCAAGCAAACTTTGCTGTGATAATACAGATACAGCATACAGCCCATCCCAAGGGCATATATTTTAAACTAAAATATAAGCAACAACAGAATATAATAATTAAAGGATCTAGTTTTGCAATGATGCATTGGTGTCAAAGCTTGATTTAGATGGGTTAAATTCAAATCACCCCTCTATATGTTTGGGTCTGTATATCATGAAGTAGAGTCGCTTTGCACTCATCCGACACTAATACAAACACATATAACTCACACAAAAATGGGTTTAATAGGTTTTTTTTTTCTTTCTAAATATGACTCTGGTATGCCCAAAAGCTGGTTTTTTGTTTGACACCATAATGGAAGAAAATTGTTTAGTAATCAAGATATTAGTTTTTACTCATCAAGTGTAAGTACACAAGCATGCCAACTTTATACCATAACCTTTTTTTCCCCCATTTTCAACAAAAGGCATTGGCAATCTTAAGACGATACCAGCATAAGCTAATCTCCTTCAGCATTTGTGTAGTGAACACAAAGTAAAGACGGCTGCAATCAAGTTTTGAAATACAATTTAAGAAATTAAAATTGGTTCCCTTCTGAAAACCCAATTTATTGGACTGCATTAATATTACATATGTGATAACAGAAACCCCTCTAGAGAGAAACTCTTATGCAACCGGGCCAATAACATAATGATACGTGAGATAACTTTTTCACATGCCATTATGTTATTAGCTGAAGACAGCAAAACATTACTATCCCCATTACAAGTAAGATAACACCAAGTTTTGTAATGTGATTGTGATAGAAGGAAGACAGGGAGGCACGTTATCCCTCCACGTGACAAGAGAAGAGGGCATGTGAGGTGAGGTTTCAATTTTGTAGGAGAGAAGTCTTTCCTGCTGAGAAATCTTGTGCTGTTCCATACATTTAAGGAAACTGCAGTCTACAAGACAATGTGGGGCAATAGCTGCATATTGAAAATAGACAGGAAGGAAGCACTAACTTGGACCAACAGCACAAATCATGTGCTCCCTTCCCTCTCTCATCAAGCTATGACTTGTCTAGATCTACTGATTTTAAAGGTTTGTTTTTCCTAAACCATCTTATGGTCAACAGGTTAAAACGGAAAAAATATATAAATTTACCAGCAGGTTAAAAGGGAACACTTGCATGGTAAAAACAGAATTTCATGTTACTTCTAAGTCCCATGGTGCATGCTGATGCTGGGTATTAGATGATGATCATATGAAGTCCTTAAAACTTGAAAGTAGAACAACGCAAGCAGGACTGCAAAATGTGAAAACTATGTAACCCAAATTCCATTTCCATTAGAATACAAATCATGTCATATATGTCTCCAGCACAGAACCCATCCACACATGTTACAAAACCTTTCATTTCAACCCTGGGTCCTAATAGACAATAAGCCATTAAACAAAAGTCTCCTTGTTGCAGCACCGTCCCTTCTGTTCTATGCACCGTTCATTGTAGCATCGGCATGTACTGTGTTTACATCGTCCAGAGTCTTGCCGTTAACTTGAGTTCGTTGCCTCTGCATAAATAACAGCAACAACTGTAAATTCTAGTCCAGATCACAAAATGCTCTGCTGATTTCTATTGAACTGATAAATTCAAATTGTAGAAGTGTAGATTCTCTATACCCTATCAGCAGGGTCTCCGGAGATTCCATTCAAGAGCTTGTGATTCTCTTCTTTGGTCTTACTATCTTTGTCCTTTGTACTTAGGGGTAACAAGAAAGATGCAGCTCCATTGGTCCGGTCAGGTAATTCTGCAATAACAACTATGTTAGTACCGCTGCTCATTGGTACCAAACCAAAAATATGAAGAAATTAAAAAAAAGAAAAAAACAAATGGAAACAACCTAACCTGCCAATTTCTTGTCAATAAAGAACACAACCAAATTAACAGTATACCTGCAGGAAATCATATTATTCAACCAAATAAATAACTTAGAAACTTTCATCGGCTTAAAAACATATGTAACATGAAAGCATGCAAAAATCTTCATACCATGCTACAACAACATCAACTGTGTAATGCTTGCGCGATGCCACAATCAAGAAACTCTGGATCACGACGAGTAACCAAGCTAACTGCTTTATAAATCTGCGGTGATTTACAACTCTAAATCATTCAAGACTATGTACATCTAGAAAAATGACATTGGTAGAGAGATTAAATACAAAATTAATTATGCAGAACCCAGAAGCCAATTTATCTAAGTGGTAAGCCAAACACAATGCACTTAAAATTCATGTCAGTCACAAGTCGTTAAACTCAGAAGCTAAGTTTTACCTTTGTGTACCGTATTTCTGATAAGTGCGCACAAAGACAAGACTAAATATCATGTGCGATGAGAAAATCAAATCACCACAACCATAAAGTACACCCCTCGGAACTGCATATTTTTAGCAAATCAAAATCAGCACAAAGCCGTAATACAAGAAGCAATATGCCAAATGATCTGAGTAAATCAAGATATCTTACAATTGATCAAGAGGACTTCGAATACGCTATCCGGAGGAGGCAGCCTGGCAAGTTTAGAACCCTGCACAATTAAAATAGAGCTTCTTAGCTTTCTACAACATACAGAGTTTTGCACAGCATCAATAAAGAAAATTTCAAAAGTAAATAAAAATTAAACTCCACCACATCATAGGGTACATAACAACATCAAGAAATTAAACAATCAGCCTACCTCACGACAATGGTAATTTGGACCAGGAAGCTGGGTGGAATAGAACGTGATAATCCGGAGAAATTGAGATGCCTGCAATAAACAGTAGAAACTGTCAGAAAAAAAAGTAGGGGTTTGTTTGTCACCATCGGTTCACAGAAAAAGTTAAATGGCGAAGTCTTGTTTTCTCTGTTGCATACGAAAGTTTCAATTCACGACTTATCTTTCCCAGGCAGCACGTCGAAAAGAAGAAACTCAAGACATGACTTAAAAGCGAAAAAAACCAAGAAAAGAAATCTAACAGAATTCCAAATATCAAATGAACCATTGGAACTAAAATAGCTCTCATGAGTTTTTCAAATCAGGTACAAGTAAAAGAAAAGTAAATAACAAAATGAATCAATATTTCCAAGTTTATCACAGAACCAACTTCTCAAATTCTGTTACTGGAGGTAACTTTCCATTTCATCCTTCTCATACATCACACCGGCATGAATCCAGGTTTCAAATCAGTTCAAGTAAAAAATCAAAAATCAAAAACCAAAAAAGAAATTATCAGTACTTACCACTAAGAATGCTAGAACCCTGCACCATATTAGAACTGTGTATATCTTTTTGCTCTTGAAAATGAAAGGATGAAAAGTCCACTGCAACAGAACATGCACCACATTGAGGGAAATATAAATAATGGAACTTATCAGAGAATAAACCAGAATACAAGTGGGCAAATAAGTTGAAACCATACACTAATCAATCAAAGAAAAAGACAGGCTAGAAAGTTCAAAAGGAATAACTATAAAATGAAAACCAACATGGACAGCATGATAAGTTCAAGTGATTTATTTTAAAAGAAAGTATTACATAAAACACCCTTAAACTTTTGAAACTTTAAAGGAAACAAAAAGCTATTAAATAAAGAAACTATAAAAAGCGGAAAAAAAACAAAAAAAAAAAAAAAAACTGTTTCACAACATTTTCAGTTATTCATATGATCTGCAGCTGAAGTCAGTCAGTTAAACAAATTGACAAAATTAATCACGAATGTAAGTTGCGAAGCACATCAGTTTTAGCGTCATAGAAGAGATGCTGACAGAAGCCTATTCCAATAAGGAGGGCAAAAACTATGAACTGCTTTGATGAATCAATAGCAAATTCAAGACGCACGAACATGTGGATTCAGTCACCAATGCCAATATATACACAACTGCAATCCCCACGAAATTAAATTGAACAGAACGAGGCACAGGTAACTAAGTTATAGAGATGAAAGAAATATAGAAAAGACAACACAGAAGAACCTTACCAACACAAAGGATAAAAAGATGAAGCTGAACAGGGTCTCACTGATATAAGCTCTGTCTTGCCCAAGTTCCTACAAAGACACCCAAACTCATTATAGCAAATACACAGGATTGAATAAAGGAAAGCACTTTCCATGATCAATTTCACACTACACAGATGAAACAAAAATTTATTGCTACGAACCGGAAGAAGAAAGAAGCCAGCATCCTGGAGTGTTGGCCCTGGCCGATGTATATAATGAACTCCTCGAGCAGCTAGACCATGTATGTACTGCAAATGAGATGAACTTGAAACATAAAGCTCACATAAATTAACAACATGGGGAAAAAATGAAACTTACAAAGAGCAAATCAAAACTACGTTGTTCAAAATATCTGCTTACAAAGAACTTTTTCTTAGTCTGATGGACTTATATTGATAAAAACCCATTAACATATTCATCAAATTGGTGAAGAAAGCCAGAATCGGTTTCAAAATCCAAAAACCTCACTAGCACCAACGATGTATCAATGCATCCCAAGTTGCACACTTGAAGTAGGAGATGAAATAAAATTGGCGATAGTAGCATTTGTTTAGTAGAAAACTGCTGTTTAACCGTCACACGCTTCTAAACTGATGGTAACTTCCTCTAATGCTTAAAAGCATACATCTTCTCTCAAAGTTCGCACAATGTCGAACCATGATCTTAACCTTGTACCAGAACCAACTTTCAACTTTCTTTTTTCTTGCCTTCAAAATGAAAAGGCATGGAGTAAATTACTTTTTCAATCAGAAAAAGCTGGTTGACCCATTGTTCATCACCATAAGCAAAGTTCACTTGGAAGCTCCAAAATTTTGAAGACCAAAAGAGTAATTGAACGTGAAGAGCTTTGGAAATTAAGAGTGAGAAAAGAAGAAGAAGAAGAAGAAGCACCTGACAAACAAGACCGGCAAGAAGATACTTCCAATTCGCGGCAAGGAGGTTGATCTCGGTGATTACCTCAGCGCAAATTCTCTTCCAGAGCTTCTCAAATCAGAAATACAAAACAAAAACGAAAAAGGAGCACATCAGTCATAACTCATAAGCAACAAAAAGGCAATTTTTTTGCGTTTCTGAATTTAAAAAGAGAAAAAGGGTATTAATGCAAAGTGAAAAAGAGCAAACCTTTGATGACTCGCGACCAATGTAAAGCGTCATCTTCTAGTTGTTGTTGTTGTTGTTGTTATTGGTGTAACCACAACTTCCATATTACTTCACAAGGTCAACAACATGATTGCTGGGCACCCTTCAAAATCGAATCAAATGTGAGGAAGAAGAAGGAGAGGAACAAACCACGGTCGTTTAGAGCGGTTCGTGAAGGGGATCAGAGCCGCGAATTGACACCACTGAGACCCCAGGAGATCTGATTGTTGAGGCGATTGAAGGGCTCTTCAGCGGCTCTGAGTTTGAGTGGAGGCGTGGAGGACACCACCAAAGCCAAAGGCTTTTTTACAAGAGGAGAGAGACCAATAACGCGTACAATTTGATAAATCGGGAAACGGAAGAAAAAGAAAAGCAAAAGGCTTTTTTTATTCTCTCTTCTCTTTCTCTCTCTGTTTGGCTTCTTCGTCTGTCTGTGTGTGTCTGGTAGTGCTGGGCCAGCCACGCGAGTTGAACACGGGGGCGACAGTTGAGACAGAGAAAGAGATACACGATTCAATTCAATTCAATTCAAATCCCAAACCAAAAACCACACTAAAATGTTTAAAACTCTCTCTCTCTCCCTCTATCTTTCTCTCTCTAGAAACTCTCACACAGAGATTGAGACAGAGAAAGGGAGAAAGAAAGAAAGAAAAAGTCCCCCCTTTTTATTTATTTTTCTACAAATCGCCGACCCCTCTCTCTCTCCTCCCTTTCTCTTTATTCCCTCTCTGCGAAACTGATGAGTGAACCTTGCTAACTATTCTCAACAGTAATTTTTTTTAAAATTTGTTTATTTTAAAAAATTAAAAACTAAATTTGAGAAAACGAGGTAAAAGCAGATATTCTCGTTCTCGAAATTATAACTGTATATTTTGTTTTAAAAATAGGAAAATAAAATAAAATAAAAGAGGGCGGCAATTTTGTATTACAGTTTTACTGTGGGGAAGAGTGTGCGGGCCGCGGAGGAAGGCGGTAAATCATCCGGCCCTAGTCTGCACTAATTTTTATATAATTATCGTAAATTCAGATTTAGGAAATAATTATTTTTGTTAATTATTTTAACTAATCGTTTTACGAGATCAAAGTTCCGGGTTCAATTACGATAATGCCCTCGTGCTCTGGTCCCCCGCTTTTGGGCTCCGTAAACGAGGATAACAGACTCCCTCGTCCGCTCCTTAAATTTCAAACTTCCATTTTTATTCATTTTATTATTCAAAATCAATAACAATTTTATGTACAGAATTCATACACGTGTTATAATATAGATGAATTGATTATACTGAATTCCCGTGTTCCGGTGATGCCCGATTATTTTCCAAAACAAGTAGGGTAATCATGAGAGGAGCAAGAGCACGTGGGATGGTCCTGGCAAGGCCAAATAGGGGAGGAGGGGGTTGATTGGTGGTGGGTGTTAATTTTGAGGTGAGCATAGCATTGCTACATTGTATAGTCTATAGAGCATAGAGTTGTCTGTCTGACTCGGCATTTTTGTCACCCATTAACTTCTTCCAACGACTTCTTTTAACCTTTTTTTGTGCACCTATATAAAGAAAGGTAGATTCCCCACTGAGCTTTGTGATTTCGGGGATATTATAATAAGCTTTTTCACATTAATTTTGTTTCTTGCTTGTGGCAGGGGAAGAAGAAGAAAAGAAGCTGATGACATAAATTCGGAAAGTAAATAAATGGGACCATCTCGCTACTACGAAAAATTATTTCATCATACTATAATATGTCTAACTTCTTACATAAGTCATGTTTATTATTAGATTTTCTTTGTTGAATATTTATACTTTATGGTATAATATTAATGAATATTCACACATACATGAAATAGTTATACTACACCATAGTATAATGTACAACGAGTGAATATCAAAATAAAAGAAGTATCATGAGAACATATAAAGAATCGTCAAGACGATCCATTCATAACCCAAAAGTGAATATCATGACACAAGAATCTCATTTTTAAGAAAGATGTGCTGATAGATGAATACTATCACGGGGCACAAACAAAAAAAGAAGAAAAGACGTAACACTTAATTGAAGATATACAATTTTAGGTAGATTTTAACAGTGTGAGATATATCATTAATAATGTGGCCAATTAGCATGGTATAAATAATTTAATTCAAATCTTAAAGTTAAAACCTACCAAAAGGGCAATTCTAACAGAGCGAATCAATTAAAACTGATTTGGGTGGGTAGAATTGGTTTATTTGCAAATCTGAGTTCATCCACCGCAATAACTTTATGCAGCATAATCCCATCACTAACCTTTATGCGTTGTTAAATAATTTACTGCCAAACGACAAAAAAATTAAATTAGTATGGGTATGGCCCATTTGATAAAAATAAAAAACAAATAATATTATCACCAAAAAGATAGTTATTGGAGAAGGGTAGTTCCGTCAATGACTTGGGCAACGCGAGGAGGGGCACAACAAAATGGACTGGTGAATGGTGGTCAACGAGTGAAAGTTGGTTTGGGTTAAAGGAAGGTTAAGCAGCGAATGATGAGAGAGAGAGAGAGAGAGAGAGAGAGAGAGCAGGCAGTCAACCAGAAGACAATAAACGGCCAAGGCGGCTTCTTCCACGTGACGTGTCACATGACCTCCCACCATTTCATGCCAAAACCCAAAAGATTCCCCATATCTATACGCTTCTCTTCTTCTCCCCACTCCCTTCTCATTCTCCAATCCTAAGTCTCTAATTATTACGTGTTATACATGCCACTATGAGTGGTTCTACATAGCTAAGCTCTACCCACCAACCAAACCAAACCCTATTTTTTTGCCATTTTTCTACTTTAAAAGAATCCTTTCATATAGACTCTCTCATACCAATATATTAGAGTTCCATAGTCTTTTATTTTATGCGCGTTCATGAACAACTGTGAACAAATCTATATTAAGCACGATTTTTTTAGAACTGATCAAGAATAAAGATATTATAAGGAAATTGCAATCGAATCAACTACTTTATTCTTGTTCATTTTTTATTTATTGTTTTAAGAGTATTTAATTATGAATTCTAGTTCTTTATATATGTGTAAGTAAATGAACGGAAAATAAAGAATTAGAATCATTCAAATACCCATGTGTTAGTAACACATAGTGAAAGAATGAAATAGAATACTTGTTAGACAAGTTCATAAATCCTGGATGTTTGGGAGGCTTGTTAGACAAGTTCACTGATGTATGCTCAATGGACAATATGGCCTACTCCATTTGCTCTATGTCATCGACTTTTTTGTCTGCAGAGGGGCATCAAAATAACTATAAGCAGGCAGCCAGGCAGCCAGGCAGCCAGCAACCGAGGAAGAAAGGGTCAGCGTGACTCATATAAACCAGGACCACTGAACAAACCACTTCTTGTTGCTGCATGCAAAATCTGATGACTTGTCCATAATTTACTACCACAAAACAAAAATCTGTGTTACGTACTCTGCAAATCTAACATTGTGGGTTACGTTTACGTAAACCAGTCTGAACCTTTCTAAGACACAGCCCTTCCGAAGATCCCATTGGTCTGTCAACAAATGTGCATGGATTTTATCAGATCCCCTTCATAATTTTTTTCCTTGAAAACCCTTCAAGAGCTTTCCAATTTTGACCAAAGTCTTTAGGTGTACGGAGGAGAGTGGCTTTTCACAAAACTTGAATATTTCAATTGCCTTGGACCAAATTTCCAACTGTTGACCAACATGCTCTTTAGCCCCCACCATTCAATTATTTTTTGCTTTTGTTTGAGCAAGTCAAGTTAATTGCTTGGTCAAAATATACATAGAAAAAAGTTTGATTACAAAGCACTCTTTCAGGTCTTCAAATCCATGAAACATGCCATGTGAGAATATGGTTTAAGTCTCCCCGCCTTAGAAGTTTAAAATAACAAGAAATATCGGAGTTTTTTTTTGGGAGTTTATGAAATATCAATTAGGGATTTGCAATTGAGACTTATGAATTATCAATTGGGGATTTGTAATTAGAGCTTATTAGTTTCAATTTATGAGTTATGAATTATCAAATAGGATTTGTAATTGATTTTGGTGTTCTTACTTATTCAATAGGTTATACTTTATTAAACATGCTCACTTTTTTCCTGTGAATATGTGTATATATTTTTTTGTTATCAATGAAATTCACTTGAGTTTTTTGTCTACTTGCAATCCTAAGTCCGTCCGTCCTTACACATGAGAATATGGTTTAAGTCCTAGAAGTTTAAAATAACAAGAAAAATTGGTTGTCAATGAAGTAAGTTTGAGCAATTGAAATTTCCTAGAGAATAACAAAAAACAAAGTGAAGAATAAAGTATTGGAGATATGCGATTTGATATTATCTTATGCTATTTTTTTGGGTGCAATTTGTCGTTGACAAGGGAAATGGTGGACATTCACATGTATTGTTGTTTGTTCATTAAGAAATCTTTTCAATCTTGGAATGTCTTGGAGCCACACCACTACACGATTAAGCCTTTACAACAAGTACGATATCTCCCCAGAAGTTTCTTGGAAAGAGTCTCTTCTTTGTTTGGAGAAGGAAAACGACATCTTTTCTGGAAGGTCCAAAGTTTGGCCCAGGACTAACCAAGTTGACCTAAACTTGCTAAAATATGGGCCGGCTCATTGAATCAGGCCCATTTTATTTTGTCTTCTCGAATGCCCTCCACTGCTCCTAATTTTTCAGTCCCTACAGGTTCTCTAACTATTAGCAGGAGACTGACAGCTCAAAGCCCTAACCCTAATCGTTATCCTTATCATTGACCTATTCGTTATATAATTTATGGGTTCTATTGCAAACCTTCTTCTTCTTCTTCTTCATGGCGCTTCATGGATCTAGTTTCTGCTTAAATGTGAGTTATGATAAGCTTTAGAGTAAATGTATATTTTAAAGTTGTGATCTTTGTATGAAAAAAGCTTACTTTCTTTCTGAATTTCCATTTCACAGTGTTGGAAATCTCAAATTCGGATTGGGTTTTTGAAAGTTATGAAAGAAACGAATGGAAGATGCTTGAATTTGTTAATTATTTCCTGTATTGTTGTTTACATTCTTATATTTCTTATGTTTACATTCTTATATTTCAAGTTGAGGTGATATGGACTTATTTTGATCTTTATTTTCCCAGGGAAATGGTTCTTTTAGGGAATTTTACAGCTTGCCGAGTTCCTGCAATTGTAGTTTTGGGATGCTTCATCATCTCCCTTCACCTTCTTTAAAGCAATACAATTTAGTTGTAGCAAAGACGTTTGGAAGGGGGAATAAAAATCAGTTTTTGCCTGGGGATCGTCGTATCAAATTGCGGACTGAAAGACCCAGTAAGTTTATTTTCCTTGCCACTGTAATCTATATGCTTATCTTGAAAACCTCTGATAGGAATTTACCCATAAATTGTAAGGTTTCGACTGTTACATGTTCATCACAGCCTTGAGTCCATTGACCTTTTTGATGCAATGTACCATCCATTTGAACACTTCTAATCTGTACTTTTTCAGTGCAGTATCCTCTATTCAGGCCTCTGGTTTGCGGTTATTAAGACCATGTAATGTGAAAGGCGATGACTCAAAGGATAGCGCAAGTGGCGAAAGCATCATATTGGATGTGCAAACCTTGGAGCGTGATCTAGACATTGCCATTGCTGAGGAGAACTATCCTAAAGCAGCACAAATTAGGGATAGCCTCAAACTTCTGCGCCAAGATAGTACAACTTCTGTTTTAGCAGCAAATGCTCAATTTTACGAGTCATTCAGGATTGGGGATTTAGCTGCCATGCAAGCCCTTTGGGCCAACCGGAAAGAAGTCTGTTGTGTGCACCCCGGTGCACGTGGGATATATGGTTATGAAGATGTTATGACTAGCTGGGACTACGTATGGGCGAACTATGAATTTCCGCTAGAGATTGAGCTGAAAGATGTCAATGTTCGTGTTATAGGGGATGTAGGGTATGTCTCTTGTGTGGAATTGGTTAAGACAAAGGGTAGCAGTTGGGGGGGACAGTTTGCAACAAATGTGTTTGAGAGAATTGATGGTAAATGGTTTATCTGCATTCACCATGCTTCAGTTCTTGACTTGTGAAACCTACAAACTATATTGTATTTTGGAATTTGGCTAATTGCCCCTTTGTCGTCTCTCGTCTGTGTGCCTGATTTATCTTATAATTTTTCACCTGTTCAACTTCAAAATGTCGTAATCTTAAACTAAAAACCAGAGGCATCGTGGAGAATTATACTATGATATCTGAAATAACCCTGCATAAGAGTATTTACACCATCCTTCTTCGAAGATGTTGAGTTTTAGTATTTGAGTTCTGTATTGAACGACATTTTTTCCTTTACACATGGTAATGTTGGTACTGCAGTACAACCAGCACAAAATTGCAAGGGTCGTACTCATGCAAGTTTTCAAACAACAATGATTTCTTGACTATGAGATAGTATGCCTTTAGGAGTTCTATAAACTGCCTCTTGAATCTTGAAGACCATCGATTGTTGGACTCGAACAGCGAAAGGCTTTGCTTGCACGAAGCTAGACTCTTCCAATGGGGGACAGTGGTGGATTTGGGGCATATTTTGCTGGCCCTGTCACCTGGATTCCATTGTTTCCAATCAAACTCGGTTCCTGGAAAACTTTTGCTTCTGACCTGTTACTCACTTCCGACAGATCTGATGGTTTCCTACTGCTGATCACAACAACACAGACGAAGAATGCTTGAAACAAAGAAAGTGATGTATTGTATTCAATCGAGTAGCTTCCATCCTTCCCTGGTGCCAAACTGAAAACTGGCCTGTTCTGCTGTGCTTCCTCCTGAAATGAAATACAAAACCAACATGTAAATTGGCTAAAACAACATCACCAATTGTCCGGTGTAGAGATGGCGCTAAGCTGAAACCAAAAATGAATACCTCATCGAAAAGTTCAAAATGATCGGAAAAAGGATAATATGTGGATGCTTTCAGATTCTGACAGGATTTGTTCTGGTTGGAGAGAACACGCAGTTTACAACCAATATCCCAACCTCCACAATCACATAACCCACCAGATTTCCAACGGTTAATTAGTGGCGAAGGTTCTCCTTTGTTTGGTGAGCTATGGACACCACCAGGAAGAATGACTATAGTACTGTCTTCCCAGCTGTAAGAGCATGTATCCTCCGGTGAACACTTGGCGTAGCCCTTCTCCAGAACTTCCTCGTCAGTCTGCTGTTCAGCATGGCTCAAGTCTTTGCTAGGTATCTTGACAACAGCAGCAGCAAGCTCCCTATTTGGTACGAACTTTGGTGATTCTTGATCTGCTTGTCTTAGCTCAACACCATACAACAGAGACTCTCTTACCATATAATTACTGAAGTTCTGTCCGTCAACATTGGAGAAGTCAGAGCTAGAAACCTTCATTTGACCAACAACGTTGTAAACATAGCGACAACTTTTGCCTTTACTTCCTTGACTCATCCAGCCACCAATTTTTCTCTTGATTTCATTAACAGAGTAAAATGTAAAATATTGGACTACATCATCCTTTCCAGATGATAAGTTTTTCATGGTTGCTGCAAGACAGCTGCTGTTGTTGTCAACCCAAAATTTAAACAAAGGAAGTCCGTTCTTGATTGTTAATTGCAAAAAAGCTTGAACCCATGATGCCTCACTCTTCGCAGCTTGTGACGAGTCACTGACAGTGATTGGCCTGGGTACAAAGGAATTAAAATTTGCTTTCAAGGGTTTAACAGCTTCAATAGAATGGTGTGGATTTGCCTCCTTGTGCTTCAGTATTGGGTCTAGTAACCTTCTTAATGGGCTTGACCTAGCTCTATTATGACTACTTGCCTTCTCTCTGTTTGGATTATCTGGGCAATCAGAAGTTCCAGATCTCACAGGACCTGATTTGGCTGTCACATATGTGGAACTTAACTGTGGAATATCTGAACTTTCCTTAAAACTGAAACTTCTACCAAGCCGACCTAAGCTGAAGCTAAATCGGCGATTGGGAGTTGGGTTTCTGCCATTTCTAGTTGCCAGCTCTTCTTGATCTGATGTTTTTGAAATATCAAAACTTGAACGGGTAAGCTTTTTCTCTGAATTTTTCTTCTCTATAAATTTATCTTCATATAGCAGGTCTTGTGTTCCTTTGGAGCATGAGCGCATGTGAGATGGAACAAAGGAAGGCCCCATACTGTTACTGTTGATTGAGCCACTTGACATCATGTTTGACACTTTATTAAACTCAACTCCAGAAGGCAGTGGGCATGAGTGTGGAACTTCAGAACAGAGTTCTGCAAAGTCCATCTCCTTGGTAGAAAAGCCACCTGAGAAGCTAATCCCTTTAGCTTCTGTCACACGCTCATCCCGTGATGCTCTTGGTTTTGAAAGCTCCAGTACCTTTGTAAAGCCATTTTGGGGCAATTCCTTTGGTGGAGAGAGAACAGTGGCATTCTCCTCAACAGGGAAACGTTGATGACATAGATTGATATCTGGTTTCTGAAACTCCTCCACCCTTTTCTCAGTTTTACCATCGGAAGCAATTGCCTTTCCTTTTGAACTGAGTGAGACATCATATCTTCCCAAGTTAGACGACATAGCTCCCTCTTTATATTCCGAAATGATTCTTCGATCAATATTCTTCCTCTTGATATCTGATTCTTGCAACTCCTTGGTATTCTTAGCTTGACCATCCCAAGTGCTAACCTCTTCCTTTTGACCGAGTGAGACTCCATAACTTTTCAAGTTTGCTGCCGCATTACCCATTTCTGAAGTGATCTTCTGACCTGAATCTTTTCCCTTTCCCTTATCAACCATTATATCTGAGTGGTTTCTTCCACGAGACCCATAGGGGAAGGGTATCTTTTTGTGCCCATGAATGGCATTCTTCGAAGCAGTTTTAGAGTCTTGAAAGCGCACATCTTTCTGGATAGATGGTTTGGCACCCTGAGAAAGGCCTTCCTTTTGAGATGACTTGAGATTGGAACAGCGCGAGGAGTGTTGTGTCCCAGTGCGAACCAGATCAGATGATGTAGATGATCCAACAGTCTTTTCCAAGGATGAAATTCGGCTACTGCTCAATAAACCATTACTACCTTTTTCTGGGGGATGTTTCTGCTTGTGTTTCCATTTTTCTAGCTGAGCCCAATCCAGAACCCCAACATTCAATGCCTTTTCTTTGACGTCCACTCCTCTCTCAGGGCGCTGAAGATAACCAGGCAAGTTTGACATGTGCTTGACAAGCTCATCAACTTTAGCTGCATTCGCCTTCATACTCTGCTTATGCCGATTTCGCAAAGACTTTTCTTGGACCAAGGCACTATCATCTGCATCTTGTCTTGCTTTCTGACGCAGATCATGCTCTGGCAAACCAACACCCGTTCTCAGTTTCACCTTCTCTAGATGCTTTGTTCTTCGACTCATTTGGGGCTGTTGAACCTTGTCCTCTATGGTAGATTTGTTCTGCTCTTTGGAACTATTTTTGAGCTCTACTCTGGATCCCATATCCTCAGCAGGTTCTACAAAGCGACTACTTGGACATACATCAGATTGCTTTGTAGCTCTGGAGCTTCATTTTCACATATTAGCTGCCAGCGGTGTGGAAATCTGTTCTCACTTCCCACTCACTCTTATCCAACCTTAAATTCTGAAAAGAAAAGAAAAACGATAATCAAAATAATCACATAAGTTGCAAATCAGGGGGCTGTAAAACACAGGATTTGATCAAACAATCCAATGCAGATGGTAAACAGAGAAGAATGATATCGCATTCCAATTTTAAGGTAACCAAATACAGAGAGTTTTTTTGCACTTTTCAATAATAATGGGACAACTTGTAAAGTCCTGATGTCACCAAACTCATATGGAAGAAAAAGAAAATAATAGATCTATGTAGAAGGAAATAAAATTATGACATAGCTTAAACAATCCTGTCTTGCAACCACAGAAATCATCACATTGAAAGCAAGAACTCATAGATCCAACAAAACCCTAAGAAAGCAGCAATCACACAACAAAAAGCTAACACCTTCAAGCTTTTCTTTTCTGTTTGGCTGAATAGAAAACGAAGAAATGTAAAATGCACAAGAATCAAGATAAAGCCTTTTACGTTCGTAAGTTTCCAATCATGAGCCCCTCACACACAGCAATGACATTTGAAGAAAAACAACTCCTTGTCTTTTATTCAGCATCTACTTTCTCGGCAACCAAACGGAACACAAATAAGCAAAAAATGCAAATGCAAATGCGCTAGCTAGCCAAACAAGTTCTCACACGAGCTTCTTTAAAAATGGAAGAAACGCATTTACCGAAACGCACCGATCCCGAAATAGATCCGAAACGTAAGCAAAACAAAAAACAAATACCGCGCGAAGCAACGTAGATTATAAGCAAAGAAAAGAATTACCGCCACAGAGGCCAAGAACGATGCCGCTTCGGGTTCTGGTTTAATCTGCTGTTCTTGAAATTCGTGAGTGCGTTTTGGTTTTCACCGGAGAAGAAGACGATGATTCAGAGGAGTACAGACAATCTGCAATGCTCACACACACACACACTGTCACTCTGAGCTTTGCTGACTCTGAGCGAGAGAGAGAAAGAGAGAAAGAGAGAAAGAGACAAGAGGCAGAGGCAGAGTGTTTGTGTGTGGTGCGGTGCAGAGATCGTTTTGGTTTATGATCGGACGGCTGATATGCATTGAGGCGTGTATAGGTATGAGGCTACATGATGAGGGCGGTCACATCATTGTAGGGGGAGGTGGCTATTGGGGGCCCCAGCCAGGAGACTTCTTTCTTTGTCACGGATCCCCACGAGATGTGGGGCCCGAAAAGCTCTGTGTGTCTTACGTCAGCGGCCGCTCTGATTGGAGCTGGGCTATGGCTTTAGGCGCCTGACCTATGATTAAACCAATACAAGGCTTTTTCTTCCTTTCTTTTGGTTTTATTCGGACTTAGGAGCTCCTTAACTTTGACTTAATCTTTGTCTTTTCTTTATAAATTTTACCAAAAATTAATTAAATTAAATCATCCCAAAAAAATCATCGAGCATTATCCGAAAGAGATAAAAATAAGAAATAAAATGTAAGCTTATAGTGCTAATCTGGAGTCTTTGATCAATGATTAGATTCTTAAAGCTTTGCATCTACAAAATTAAATCCAAATATTCGCAATGTCTCTGACTATCTGCTGTTAATATCAAGAAAGAGGCATGTCCTGTGTCCTGTGTGCTGTGCGCTAGCTAGAGAACAAAGATGGCTAAACTTACCTAACCATATCTGAAATTTTATCACAGCCAATAGGCATAGGACATGGAGGAGAGCATGGCCTACTTCCAGAATAATGGGTGTGTAAGTAAAGCAAGCCAGCTCAAATAAAATGTGGGGAAAATACTAGGGACTCTTGTTTCATTTTACGGGCATCTGTCATTGTTTTATTTCTTTCTCTGTTGGCTTTCCGTTTTTTTGTTACTTGTCCTTGTCATATTCCAATCCTTTTTTATTAGTACATTGTCGGTATTGTTATCTTCATTAAGGTTTTTTTGTTTTTTTTGTTTTTATATATAATTATTTTATATACAAGTAATATTAGAACAAGAAAGAGCCGAACACCAGAACTTATTGTAAGGATAATTGTTCTTAACAATTTGAATCACGAACCCTTTATTTATTAAAGCTAGCTTTAACCTAAGGTATTGTGTATGTGTCTATGTGAGGCAATGTATGTATGCATTTTTCATTTTGTATTGATTTCCCTTTTGTGCATAGTAAAATAACATCTCTCTGGTTAAAGGGAAAAGACTAAAGAGCATAACTTAAAGTGAAAAGCTGAAACAAAAATTAAGGACCGAAGAAAAGCTTCTTCTAACTCCAAGCTACTCTTGGATTTTTGGCTTTTATCTTTGTAGATTTGGCCACATTAGGCATAACAAGAAAAAAGCTTCCGAGGACTTATTTGGTAATAGAATCCTATATAACTATTCTGTGTCAAGGACATGCTACATATATGCTAGTCTATCATATTGCAAATATCAATTTACGATGAAATGCTCTTATAAGGAAGATAAGAAAAACTTGTATATCACATGAATAACACTGTTTTGCTATTTTCAACTAATCAAGTTTCGTTCTACGTGATAATTTTTCCACATAACATTATATAATTTATTGAAAATAACAAAATAATGCTATCCCCGTGATATTCAAGTTCTATAACTATTTCGATGTTAGGAAGTCCCCATCAATTTACTAGTCTATAACTATTTTTCTATGTTAGGAAGTCTGGATCACCTGCAGCTGGGTGGGCCCATATTGCCAATGGGCACTAGAATCTCGTTAGCTCTAAGACCAAATCCTTGGTAAAGAAAAAGGAGGTCCTGGCCCATGAAGCTTTGGGTGGATTGGGCTCTACCTTGAGTCCCGATGTTTTGCTCGCCCCAACTGGCGGACCAGCCGGTGAATAGTAGATGGGTTGGGAGGTTTGGAAGATTGGGGTTGATATGATGGGACCAATGTGATGGATCGAACGGTGGAGAAGAAGATGATAAGGGCATTGGTGGAAGATCGGAGGGAGGAGATTTTGGGTTCGGTGTCAGTAAAGGCGGGTCTTCGTGGCAAACCCTGGAGACATTTATAAGAGATATTTGAGCAATTAATTTAGGGTGCACTCTAAATTAAATGAGTACACTTTCTATTTATTAAATAACTAATTTACCTTAATATAAAATGACAGAAAAAAATTGTGAAACAAATGTAATTTTAATAAGTACACCCTAGTCATCATATTCAATCCTAATAATAAGTACATCATTCGCAAGATATAGTGAATTGTCTTTGAAACTCGAGCTTATCTGTGTACGGTATGAACTTTTTAACTATTTTGGTATGCTTTATGTTCCCAGAGAAGAAGAGTTTCTAGAAATTTGATAAGTTGTAGGCTCTTCTGGAGGGAAAAGAAACGACGATGAGAATTGGCATCAGGTTTCTATAATGCTGGGTTAGCCTAAAGGATAGATTTTGAAAGACTGAACTGACTGTGTGTATCTTGTATGAGATGCGTGATTGTCTTTGTTGGCTGGATGGGAATAATTGAGATAGCTTCTCTGAGTTGTGTTTTGTGATAATATTTTCTACTTTGATATGAGATGAGGCTTGGAAAAGAGACACTAGAAAGGAATTTGGGAGTTAAAAGGAAAATTTTGAGTCCAAAATGGTCATTGGTTGAGAAAGCTTTATTCTATTCTCTCAAATCTCAGTAGAAAATGTTTCCTTTGCTATACTAATATTTATTTTTGTTTCTGGGCTCAAAAAGGATTGATGCTGTTTGAAGTTTTGTTGATGTTCTTTGTCTTTCTTGATTCTATTTATATTACTGTATTATCATTGTATTCGGCAGCCAACTTTTGAATGAGTTTGGTGGTCTGATAGTGTTTGGCAGCTAGTTCTCGAATGGGTTTGTTGTTGTGTGATAGAATGTATGGTGTATCATGGGTATTTTTAGTAATTAAATTGGGTATGCTTAGTTAATTTTACATTTTAATTTAAATATAAGAATGTACTTAAGATGTATTCAGTTAATTTTAAAGTTCGTTTATCAACACCCTTAATTTATCATGCATATATTATATCTTCATGCATACATGCATGCCCTAGTCTCTAATCAGCTCTAATAAGTGTTTGTACCAAAGTAATGGTAGGCAGAGCAATATGACCAACAAAAAAGAGGGTATGCAAAGTAATGGCAGGTATAAATTTTTTTTTTAAAAACGATTATTTCGTTTTGTAACCATGAAAATATTTGAGCTGTTCATAAAAAAAAATTATAAAAATTCCGACAATCCTCCATGATCAATTACATCCCTCTTCTGTCTCTTATAAATAAAAAATTATCGCTTCGATCAATGCGGCTAAACTTGAGGGGTCAAAATAGCCACCATATACCAAAAGTAGCATGCAAACACACTACACAACTTGATCCCCAAGTGTTGGATGTTGATGTCAGTTAATTGTCAAGCATTCGAGTCTTTTTTATTCCATGTTTCCTCCTCTTGTGGAGGATTAAAAAAAAAGAATTTAAAAGATTATATTCAAATTTCCCAGTTGCCAAACATAGCTGGATCTCCATGGAAAATTAATGCTGCACATGAAAGATATTAGTCATTTCGTTCGAATAGTTTGAATGCATGGTATATTAGTCATTTCGTTTGAGAATACCAGCTTATATATATTGATCGAAACAACAACAATAATGGCATGAGGCTGGGATCAAATAGTTGGTTCGGATTTCCAACCTCACAATCAATATGCTTGTAACGTATATAAATTCCGTAGTTCATGCTTGATATCGAAGATTAAATTGAATTGAATAACTCACTAGATTCAAAGATTTGTTCAAATAAGAAATGAATGCTACTTTCAAATTTTCCTTCATGAGTTGTGTAATTGATCTTAATTGTATGAATAATGTATAGAAAGAATCGGTTTCGATAGTTCCATAGTTCTATAGATGGAGATGGATGCGTGGAAGATTTCCACACCAACTTGTATGTGTTGCACTAAGACTTTTGGCAAACGACAAAAACAATTACATTATTGAGACTTGTTTCTGAGAGTGGCTATTTGAGAACTTAAACGAAGAATATCTTAATTCCTTTGTTATTTGACTCATTATATCTGTTCGCGTGTTTATACTATATATATTTATAGGTAATGCTGGTTCGAGGTTTTCGATACGATATATTCTGAAAGAATTTTTTCTGTTTAGAAAAATATTATATGTCGATTGAGAGGGACTGGATCTTACCTGCATATCGGTTGACTTCGAAACAACGTGGAACTCAATTTTGTGTCATTTCTTCATATTGACTATTACTTCCCATTTTGTGTAACCTTGCTGTATAAATGCCAGCATCTCATCATTCATCATTGTTCTTAGTTTTCTCTCCTCTTTTTTTTTTTTTGGGGTCAACTTGAATTTCATTGGATGAGAAAAATAGCTGAGATACAGTATCTTTTTTCTTGTTTTGTTTTTGGGCCTGTGTGCCATGAGTTATCGTATCTAATTTATTATTATGTGTCACGTTAACTATTATATATATCATATGTGAGGTGGCCACCATCCTTGAACCTATTTTTTTTAATTTTTTTTAAAAGTTGTTTTTATTTCAAGGTATAGTATTAGTATAAGTGTACGTATGCACGACATCTTAGTTTATGTTTACATTTTCCACGCCGTGCAATTTTATATGCCATCTCCAGATTCTATATATACCACCCCTTCTGTACTGAGTTGATATAACTTACAATTAAGAAAGCCCTAAGAGCAAGAAAACCTAGCTAAAATATTAACCCAATGGCAATGAAGCAACCTCACGTAGTCATCTTTCCCTTCCCACTCCAAGGTCACATGAAGCCCTTGCTATGCTTAGCCGAGCTTCTCTGCCATGCAGGCCTTCATGTCACCTATGTCAACACTCACCACAACCACAAGCGCTTGGCCAACCGCCAAGCACTCTCGACTCATTTCCCCACCCTCCATTTCGAGTCCATCTCCGATGGCCTCCCCGAGGACGACCCCCGTACCCTGAGTAGCCAGTTGTTGATTGCGTTGAAGACGTCCATTAGGCCTCATTTCCGGGAGCTGCTCAAAACCATTTCGCTTAAGGCTGAATTGAATGATGCTCTGGTGCCGCCTCCGAGCTGTATCATGACAGATGGGCTCGTGACTTTTGCGTTTGACGTGGCGGAGGAGCTGGGGCTTCCCATTCTAAGTTATAACGTTCCTTGTCCTCGTTACCTGTGGACTTGTCTTTGTCTCCCCAAGCTCATTGAGAATGGCCAGCTTCCTTTTCAAGGTAAGAGTCTCTACTTGCTTCAACTCTTATTTTATTCGTCTCTATATATATGAACGACCTCCATCACTTCAATTTTTCGTTTATTTTGGAAGCTTCGAATCTTTAATGTGGCAAGTGGTCTTGACTTCCTCCCACGCTCATAAGTCATGTAACACTTATTTTATTCAACGCCATCGAATTAAACATTTATTTTATACAATTTTTGTTTGTTTTTGGTCTTATGAAACAAACTTACATGGATTTTTGAGAATAGAAAACATAAATAAAACTTGAAATATAAACACTAATAAATTGAAACGTAACACGTTGGGGTGGAATGATACATGTAATATTTTGGAAGCTTCTAACAAGATCCTCCCGCGCATGTAACACTCATACAATATTTTGGAAGTCGTCAGCACAAAGCTGTCATAATTAATTAACTTGCTTTTGAAAAAAAGAAATTTAATAATGTGATTTGTGAGTTCTAAACAGATGATGACATGAATGTGGAAATTACGGGAGTGCCTGGAATGGAAGGTCTTTTGCGTCGCCAAGACTTGCCAGGTTTTTGCCGAGTCAAACAAGCTGACCACCCATCTCTTCAATTCGCTATCAACGAGACCCAAACCCTAAAACGAGCCTCGGCTCTCATTCTTGACACAGTTTATGAGCTAGATGCTCCTTGCATTTCCCACATGGCCCTCACGTTTCCCAAGATTTACACCCTTGGACCACTCCACGCTCTCCTCAACTCCCAAATAGGTGACATGTCTCGAGGTCTAGCATCCCACGGCTCTCTTTGGAAAAGCGACTTAAATTGCATGACATGGCTCGACTCTCATCCATCCAAATCGGTTATCTACGTCAGCTTTGGGACATTGGTCCACTTGACACGTGCCCAGGTGATAGAGTTTTGGTACGGCCTGGTCAACAGTGGACACCCGTTCTTGTGGGTCATGAGGTCCGACATCACATCTGGAGACCACCAAATTCCCGCAGAGCTGGAAAAGAGTACGAAAGAAAGAGGGTACATAGTGGATTGGGTTTCGCAGGAGGAGGTGCTGGCGCACAAATCGGTAGGTGGGTTTTTGACCCACAGTGGGTGGAACTCGACGCTTGAAAGCATTGTGGCCGGGCTGCCCATGATCTGTTGGCCGAATTTGGGGGACCATTATATTATTAGCAGAACTGTTTGCCGGCAGTGGAAGATTGGTCTCCAATTGAATGAAAATTGTGACCGGTCCAACATTGAGAGCATGGTACAAACTTTGATGGGACCCAAAAGGGAGGAGATCCAGAGCTCCATGGATGCCATTTCGAAATTGGCTCGTGACAGTGTTGCCGAAGGTGGATCTTCTCACAACAACTTGGAGCAGCTGATCGAATACATTCGAAATTTGAAACATCAGAAATAGCTAGCTAGCAAGCTGGTGATATTAATTATATTTCACTTTTCATTGGAATAATTTGTTGTGTTATTTGGTGATGAGGTTTGGAAGATTGGGTTTGATATGAAGGATAAGTCTGAAGTAAGGGCTTCGAGGGAAGATCATGCAAGTGAGCACATTCCCAAGTCGGTCGAGAGGTTCGCAAAATTGGCTCAGAATGCTGTTTGTGAAGCTGGCTCGTATTTCGTACAACAACGTGGAGAAACTTATTGAAAACCTAATAAAAGAAATTGTGTATCAAGTAGATTTGCTTAAGTTTATATGTCTTGTTCGTGTGTGCTATTATATATGTATCATTGCTTCTTGAATAAACAATCCAAAATTTCCATCCACAAGTGAAGTGATACATGCATGCAAGGGGTCAATCGAGCCCTTTCCCACCAAATGTTCTTGTTTATAACTTCAATTGTAGGTGTTGGTGTTCTATTGTTTTGTGGGATTAAAACAAATTCCGTCATGATTAAATGTTATCTTATTATCATATTCGCCTCATGCATACATGCATGACCTAATAGTAAGCAGAGAAATTTGATCCAAAAAAAAAAACGGGTATGCAAATTTAGTAATGGTAAGTTTTAAAAAAAAAAAACCGATTATTTGTTTTGTAACCACAACAAGAGTTCTTCATAAAAAAAATTTATGAAAATTCCGACAATCCTCCACAATCACGATAGCAAAAGTCTCATGTAAACACACTATACAACATCCCCAAGTGTTTGATTTTATTTGTTATATGTCAATTGTCAAGCATATATACCAAAAGTCATTGAATTAGAGTTTTTTTTATTCCATGTTTCCTTCTCTTGTGGAGGAATTAAAAGATTCTCTTCACATTTCCAGCCTCACAATCAATAAGCTTGTAACGTATACATAAAAGAGCATATTCTATAAAGTTCATATTTGGTGTCTAAAATTGAATTGAATTGAATAACTCGCTAGATTGAATATTCGTTTTCAGCCAAATGAATGTTTAGTTTCGAATTTTCCTTCATGACTTATGTAATTGGTCTTAATGTGTGAATAATATATAGAAAATGGGCTTGGATAGTTTGTTGGAAGTTTGAAAGCAAATGGAGTCCCACATTGGAGAAACCAAAAGGTTTCTCATGCTTTATAAGCATGAAACCTTTACATCAATTAAATAAGAAATTGGTGGTATGATGGGCTTGGATGGTTGGCTTGCATGATGGGCTTGATTAATAATAATATTTAATTAATCAAGACTTGGGCCTTGGGCCTTGGGGTCTCTTCAGATAGCCCGAAAATAATATAAATATTTTTATTTTTATTTTCGGATTTCTTTTAGCAGAGGTTAGATTCAAACCAAAAGACTTATCTTTTTGTTTGAATTTTGAACACGAATAACTGTTGTTAACTGCTATTTTGAAGGGGTGTGAGTCTGTTATAAAAGCAGAAGTCCCATGCCATAATACATACATCTTTTTATCCATCTCTTATTGCATTAAACTTACAAATTGTATTGGAGAGAAACACACCACCGTTCGCCAGAATCCAAGGATCCGGTGCTGGACCCTTGGATTATAGATAGTTGAATCATGGGAGATAGACGCCTGTTGAACTTCAAGCACTGAGAGGAGGCGAAATTCTGTCTTTAGGACATTGCGAGATACGCAAGCCTCTATCTACAATAAAAGTCAGTTTCCTGTATTTACTTTGTTTATACGCTTATATTGATTTTTTGTAGTAGGTTGTTGTCTACAATTTTAAATAATATATTATCGTTGTCATCTTATAAGTCATTTATTGATTTTTTCCTATCAATCTAAAGACAGAATACTCTTACAATGGGAGAATCTGTAAGTGGCGTGAAGGTGACTGATATAGTCAATGTCAAAGGCGTCAAAACTCATGTTAAGGAACCAGAGAAATTCAAAGGGGTGGATTTCAAACGCTGGCAACAGAAAATGCTGTTTTACTTGACAACATTGAACTTGGCTCATGTAGTCAAAGAGGAAGTTCCTGTGGCAACAGAGAATCCGATACCTGCAGATAAATTAAATGCTATTGATGCTTGGAAACACTCTGAGTTTCTCTGCAGGAATTATATTCTCAGTTCATTGGATGATACCTTGTATGATGTTTATTCCTCATACAAGACTGCCAAGGATCTGTGGGAGTCTCTCGAAAAGAAGTACAGAACAGAAGTTGCTGGTACAAAGAAATTTGTCATTGGGAAATTTCTGAATTACAAAATGGTGGACTCCAAGTCAGTAGTTAATCAAGTGGAAGAACTTCAGATCATTATGCATGAATTGCATAATGAAAACATGATCATGAACGAAAACTTTCAAGTGGGTTCTATCATAGAGAAGTTGCCTCCTTCATGGAATGATTTCAAGATCTATCTGAAACACAAGAAATCTGACATGACCCTGGATGATTTGGTTCTGAAACTAAGGGTTGAACAGGATCACAGAATCATTGCGAAAGTGGATGGTGTTTCCTCTGAAGCCAAAGCCAACATTGTTGAAGGCAAAGCCTCTGTTGGAAAGCCAAAATACAATTCCCAGAAATTTAAAGGCAAATCCTTTTCCAACAAAATGGCACCAAACAGCAAGAACTTCAAGAAAATAAAGGGGAGTTGCTGGGTGTGTGGAAAGCCTGGACACAAGGCACAAGACTGTCGCCACAAGAAAGATGGAGGTCCTGCCAATTCTGCCAATAATCAAGCAAATGTAACAGAAGATATATTGGCTGCTGTAGTGTCTGAAACCAATATGGTTTTAGATACAAAGGATTGGTGGATCGATATTGGTGCAACTAAGCATATATGTGGCGACAAGAGCATGTTCTCTACATACCAAGAGATTTCTGGTGGAGAACAACTCTACATGGGAAATTCCTCAACTGCTGCCATTGCTGGAAAAGGAAAGGTGCTGCTGAAATTTACTTCTGGGAAGGAACTGACCCTTCTAGATGTGCTTCATGTCCCTGATATTAGAAAGAACTTGGTGTCTGGTCCATTGCTTAGCAATAAGGGCTTTAAACTTGTGTTCGAATCAGACAAGTTTGTTCTTACTAAAGGGGGAATGTTTGTGGGAAAGGGTTATTTGGCTGAGGGTTTGTTCAAACTCAATGTATTGGCTACTAATGCTATTAATAATATAAATAAGGCTTCTGTTTATATTGTTGAGTCTTGTGATATTTGGCATGCTAGATTAGGACATGTTAATTTTCGTTGTTTAGATAGAATGATTAATTTAGGGTTGCTGCCAAACTTTAAAATTGATCACAATAATAAATGTGAAATATGCACAGAATCAAAGTTTGCAAGGCAAAGTTTCAAATTTGTTTTTGGAAGGTCTAATGAGTTGCTGGGTCTGATACATTCAGACCTTTGTGATTTTAAATCAACACCAACTCGTGGAGGAAAGAATTATTACATTACTTTCATTGATGATTGCAGTAAATTTTGCTATGTCTATTTGATAAATAGCAAAGATGAGGCTTTGAATATGTTCAAGACATATAAAGCTGAAGTTGAAAATCAATTAGAGAGGAAAATCAAAACTCTAAGATCTGATAGAGGAGGAGAGTATGAGTCTACAGCCTTCTCTGAATTTTGTGCTCAACATGGAATAGTTCATCAAACTACAGCTCCATATACACCTCAACAGAACAGTGTTGCTGAAAGGAAAAATCGAACTTTCAAGAACATGATTAACTCCACGTTGAATAGTTCAGGGCTTCCACACAATCTGTGGGGTGAAGCCTTACTTACTGCAAATACAATCTTGAACAAAATTCCACATAAGAAGACCAACGAGTCTCCTTATGAAGTATGGAAAGGTAGAATACCTACATATAAAACCCTCAAAGTGTGGGGTTGCCTTGCAAAGGTTCAAGTACCTTTGCCAAAACGAGTTAAACTTGGACCAAAAACAGTAGATTGTGTGTTTATTGGCTTTGCAAATAATAGTGCAGCTTATAGATTCTTAGTAGTTAAATCTGAAATTTCTGATATTCATGTTAATACTATTATAGAATCTGTAGATGCAGAATTTTTTGAGCATATTTATCCCTACAAAGAAAATAGGTCCTTTCCAAATAGAAAGAGGTCACTTGAACAAAATCAAAGTGACATTCCTTCTTCATCAAGGGTTCATGAAAATGAAATGGAACCAAGAAGAGGAAGTAGAACGAAAATCCCAAGAAACTTTGGACCTGATTTTTTAACCTTCTTGTCAGAAGCAGAACCACAAACATACAAGGAAGCAATGGCTTCAAGTGAGGCTTCTCTTTGGAAGGAAGCAATTAAAAGTGAAATGGATTCCATCTTACAAAATAATACATGGCAATTGGTTGATTTACCACCTAGTAATAAACCAATAGGTCATAAATGGATATTCAAAAAGAAATTGAAGGCTGATGGCTCTATTGACAAATATAAGGCACGTCTAGTAGCAAAAGGCTATAGACAAAAGGAAGGGCTGGATTATTTTGATACATATTCACCTGTATCAAGAATCTCATCTATAAGAATGTTAATTTCTATAGCAGCCATATATAAATTGGAGATACATCAAATGGATGTTAAAATGGCATTCTTGAATGGAGAATTAGACGAAGAAGTCTATATGGAACAGCCAGAAGGATTTGTGGTTAAAGGACAAGAAAAGAAAGTGTGCAAATTAATTAGGTCATTGTATGGACTTAAACAAGCACAAAAAATATGGCATGAAAAATTTGATCATGTTATGTTGTCAAATGGTTTTAAGATCAATGAGAGTGACAAATGTGTATATGTGAAGAGTTTCAAGAACTCATGTGTCATAGTATGTTTATACGTTGATGACATGCTCATAATGGGTACCAACAAAGACATTATAAATTCTACAAAGAAAATGTTGTGTTCCAGTTTTGATATGAAGGACTTGGGACTTGCAGATGTCATACTTGGAATTAGAGTTCAAAGAACCAAAGAAGGTTATTTTTTGACTCAGTCCCATTATGCAGAAAAAATACTCAGAAAATTTGGTCACTTTGATGATCCACCCGTTGTGACTCCTTTTGATCCATCAGTTCATCTAGCTAAAAATAATGGAGATGCAGTATCTCAGCTAGAATATTCACAAGTGATTGGTGGTATGATGGGCTTGGATGGTTGGCTTGCATGATGGGCTTGATTAATAATAATATTTAATTAATCAAGACTTGGGCCTTGGGCCTTGGGGTCTCTTCAGATAGCCCGAAAATAATATAAATATTTTTATTTTTATTTTCGGATTTCTTTTAGCAGAGGTTAGATTCAAACCAAAAGACTTATCTTTTTGTTTGAATTTTGAACACGAATAACTGTTGTTAACTGCTATTTTGAAGGGGTGTGAGTCTGTTATAAAAGCAGAAGTCCCATGCCATAATACATACATCTTTTTATCCATCTCTTACTACATTAAACTTACAAATTGTATTGGAGAGAAACACACCACCGTTCGCCAGAATCCAAGGATCCGGTGCTGGACCCTTGGATTATAGATAGTTGAATCCTGGGAGATAGACGCCTGTTGAACTTCAAGCACTGAGAGGAGGCGAAATTCTGTCTTTAGGACATTGCGAGATACGCAAGCCTCTATCTACAATAAAAGTCAGTTTCCTGTATTTACTTTGTTTATACGCTTATATTGATTTTTTGTAGTTGGTTGTTGTCTACAATTTTAAATAATATATTATCGTTGTCATCTTATAAGTCATTTATTGATTTTTTCCTATCATAGTTGGCTAGATCAATGAGAATTATCTGCTTGCAAATCTATCATTGTTGCTATGGCTTGGCTTCAGCAATAATGCGGGGACGATTTCCACACGAAATTGTATGTGTTACACATTTAGGGTTCATTGAGACTTGTTTGATAGCAAGGTTATAATATTTTCCACAATATTTATAGGTAATGCTGGTTAAGGGTTTTCGATACGATATATTCTAAGAGAATTTTCTTCGTGTATTAAAAATATTATGTCGATTGAGTGTGGCTGGAACTGGCCTATATACAGGGGCGGTCCTATGCCTAGGGCAAGGTAGGCTGCTGCCTACCCCAAAATTTTAAAAAATAAAAAATACCCATATATAATAGGGCAACTCATGTGAAACATACAAACCTATGCCCACCCAAAGAGCAACCCACATGTATTCATAACCTAAAATTTCTCTCTTCTTTAATTATCTCCTCTTTAATTACCTACCTCAAATTTTAAGATGTTGTATATGACAACATTGAATCTAACATATTTTAAATAGGTTAGAAGTTATGTGTTCTAATCTGTTCTAGCGTTTACTTAAGAATGAATTTTAATTTGCTGACTTTGTTGAAATTAATAAGGTCTTTGATTTTTGGAATTTTGTTTAGATGTTTGATTTGATATTGGTATTGTTGAGATGTTTGATTTGTTCTTGATATGTTAATGTTTGATTAAAGGCATTGATGTTATTATGAGAATTTATTTGATTTTTTTTTTTGGGATGTTGGATTAAATAGTTTATCTTTTGTTATGTCGGATCACAATCCGAACCCCAAGAAAACAAAGAATTTGTTGGAATTTTTTTTTTTAAAGAAAAAGATTAGTTTTTTCTTTGTTGCTAAACTTTTATTTATATATAGAGATGCATTTGATGGTAAGGCTCATTATGTCCTCCTACTAGGTGTATATTTTTATGTTTATTAATGAGATTCACTCATAATGTCGAGTTTTTAATGTAAGTTTCGCCCAGCCGGATTTCGAATCCTGGATCCGCCACTGCCTATATATTGGTTGACTTCGAAACCACGTGAAACTCAAATTTGTGTCATTTCTTCATATTGACTATTACTTCCAATAAAAATAAATGGATATCAAGAATTGTATCTTGAGTTTTTTGTTTTGTACACTATGCAATTTATGTATGCTTGATGACTTTCTGACAAAATAGCCGAGTAATAAACTTTAGTTAATTAGATCTTAAGCTTGATTAGTGTTGTGAAATTATTGCAAGTGTACAATCCGCACAAGTAATATAAAAATAAATAGAGTGTTGTTCTAATGAAGACTGTATTAATATCCTATTAATTATCAATTATGATTGATCAAGTTTATTTAAACAATTAATTAAGAATCTTTATCAATTAAACTAAAGCAATTATGAAAGAAAAACAATTTAAAAAATGGTTTAGAATCAAGTTGATGAGACACTAGAGCATCCGATTTCACCATAACCAATTCAACTTAATTCTTTTAGCCAATTAACCCTAATTACTATCCATGTTGACAGTTGGTTTCTCCTAATTCATTCGATATCCCCTCTCAGGCTCAACCAAAAGTTTTCTCACTTAACAACCCATTCTATCCTGATGAACGGATTTAGAAAATAAAAAACCCATTAAGTTCTATGATAACCTATAAGAAAACTGCATGAGTCATGTTAATCCCTCTCGGGCACTCATTCAAGATATGGTATTTGTTATAAGAAGCAATCACCTAACATCTCCTCTCGTTCTTCGTTTGGATCATCAAATCAATTAAATATTAGTCAAATATTCAAAGCATTAAGAACCATAACAAATACTCAAAATGGAATATAAATAAGAAATTAATATAAACTACAAAAATTAAGTATTCATGGTTAGACTACATCGTAGCCCTAGCAAGGAAAATTAGTTCATGACAAAAGTAAAGATGAACACAATAATCATTGTCATAGACTGATTTAGCTGATGAACTTGATCTCCGTAATCTCCACAACAACTCCTTCGAAAGCTCTTAAAGCACGACATCAGCTAACACTTGGCTCTCGCTCTAATATTTTTGTGGGTGTATTGAAAGATTGGTAAAAGGTGTATCCTCTCTCTTTACACTACAAAAAAAATCAACAATAGTCACCTTTTTTAGTGACTTTTGAAAGTATTAGTCACTTTTATTGGTGGCTGAAGGCTTTAGTAACCATGTAGTTACAAATTTTGAGTTGGTGAGATTTGTGGGTTTTACTATTGGGATTTGTCACCATTAATAAAGAAGGTGACAAACAATATGTTGACTTTTTAGCTACCTTTACACTTATATTTTATTATTATTTTCATCTTTAATTAGTTTAATAATTTTAGAATTATATATGTTTTAAATAATTACAATTTCCATTTGATATACTCTAATGGTATAATAACAGTAATTCCTTTTTTTCTGATAAGATAATAATAATAATTCCTTGGTAATGCACTTCATGTGTTAAAAAAGGCCTCTAATATTATTATTTAATTAAATATAAATATTCAATTGATACATGATGGTAATTAAGTAGTACAATATTTTCCTAATAAATAAAAAATTAGTACAATCCTCTACAAACAATAATACATGCATGCCTAAGAAGACCTATAGCTAGTACTTTCTAATCCAAGCACTCCTCTGATCCGAACATACAAATGAATGATGCAATTGAAGTGTCCTTCATCCCTGTAAGTAAATTGAAATGACAAAGAAAGAAACAAAGATGAGATTATAAAGAAAAAAAAAATACAAATACAAATGAGGCTAGCACTTCCACTGAATTCCAAGTCCTTATGAGATGCAAGTTTCCAAGTCCTAAACCCTATGAAAATCTTATATATATCCAAATTCCAATTAGCTAAGTTAGGAGATATCCAAGCTTAAGGAATTACAACCCCACCCTCTTCTTTTGTAGTTGGTATCATCAACCATTCATCTGTCTATGGTGAAGGGATCTGATCATTGTTGGTGTTCTCGATTGATGGCTGGCTGGAGAAAGAACGATGAAATGCAAATTGGACAAACATTGTGATACCTCACTAACATCACTAACTAGAAATATAAAATAATTAGGAGGGAAATAAACAAAAAAAGAGTTTGCTCCCATGTCATAACCTGATCCTAAATTAATATTTAATTATTAATTTATTCAAGTAAAAGACAATTTTTACTATAGGAATATTTTAATGGGGGTTTCACTAAAACACCCAAAATGGGGGCTGCAATTATAAAAAAAACCCAACACCCAAAACACTTTATAAACACACCCAAAATCCATCATTACACACACTCAAAACCTATTTATAAACACACCCAAAAAATATACAATTGTTGATTTTGGAGTTGATTTTGGGTGTGTTTCTATGTTTAAATAGTGTGTGGGTTTTTTTTATAAAAACATGCCTAGAATTGGGTTTATTTATAATAATCTATATTTTAATAGGTTTAAAAGTTGACTTTTTGTTCGGGAAAGAATTTGGAGATTTGAGCATAGAGCACGTCGAGATGAGTCCATAGACACGTAGTGGGCTCAAATCGGAGTTGTAATGAAGCAGTTACGATAAAAAATAGTCTAGTGGCAAAATCGTAATTTTTCAAAAAGTGATTTTTTTAAAACCTGATTTCTCTAGGGATGGCAATGGGTCGAATCAGGGGTGGGTATGCAATTAACATACCCATCCCGTTAAGATTTTTTCCCCATTCCCGCCTTCATACCCCCAATATTCATATTGGGCATTCCCCATCCCCAACTTCGTTAGGGAATGGGTTCCTTGACTCGTCCCATTATGGAAGCAAAAATCAATATATAACTACTTTGTTGAAAGAAAAAAAAGTACTAAGGCAAGATAATGAATATATATAATATATACTTATAAGACAATATAAGAATGTTTATATATGTACTGAACATTAACTAAATAAATAAGTAGTGTGGCTTAAGATTTGTATAAATTATATAAGTATATAATATAATAATAAAAAAATATAAAACTTAGTCGGTACAATCACTTTAATAGCATATTTATATATATATATATATAGCCCAGACTCTTAAGAGCAAAACTTTTCTCAATCAATTTTAAGCTTTCGTGCGGAAGGTAGTGTAGAGACGTAGAGAATAAACATGATTATTATGAGGAATTCAAACATACAAAGCCAAAACCAAGGATAATAATATAGAGAAATTAAATACGATATCAAACGTAGTATCATTAATATTTAACAAACTTACATAGAAACAAGGAAAGCAGTAGTGCTTAACAGAAGCTTCGCAGAAGCAGCACTTGAAAACACTCAAAAACACTCAAAACACAAAGTTTATTTTCTGCTTGAGAGGCGATCTTTTTCGGTGCTTCACAGAGGAGGAGAAGCCCTTCATTTAAAGCCTCCTGGCTGTTGACGTGTCAATTAAGGCAGAAGATCACAAAGCAGCCTACAGTAGAGCGGCATCTTCACTTTAATGATTCTGTCTGAACTTTCACGCAAACGGCCAAAAAAAGAAAAAGGCAGACTCTTACAAAAGGCAAATAAAAACAAAGTAAAAGCAGGAGCATCTTGCTTTTACCAGAAAAAACGTAAAAGTAACAAGCTTTATAAAAATACAGTAAACACAAATTGTCTTCTTATCAGATATAATATTACTTAGGCCCACCATAAAGATCCGAATGGAGATCCGAATGAAAGTGGTCAAGCATGTCTTCATTAGCAAAAGGGTCCACCTCATCTTCAGGTTGAGTGGCGGAAGCCGATGCCATCGACTCGTCATCTAAATCCAGGATCTCGAGGACCTTCTTTTTCAAATCTTCTTTTGATGAAGAAGAGCCTGGCTGATCTATCAGCATCTGTAGCCTTTGTAAAACACTTAGACTGGCAGAAGAAGTGACCAAAGGCTGAGTAACAACAGGATCAAAAGAGGGAATAATTGCTGGGGTAATCTTGACAGGAACTAAATGGTCTCTTGTGAATTTGTCCCACCAACGAATTAAGATACTTCGGACTAAGTTAGGAATATAGGTCCATTCCTCATCAATGTCTTCCGAGATAACATATTCCCATTTTAATATCCAAGGTAGCTCATACATTATCATGAAACACATGAACAAAGTCCTCTGATCAGGATGATTCTTATTCCATTTACAAAATTTCATTTGAAAAGACTCCTTAATTTCAGGAGGAAGGTATTCCATAGTAGGACCCCAGATAAGGAAAAAGCTCTTGAACCAATTTGGGAGTTCTTTCAGAGCCCGAAGCTTAAATTGGATGAACCAAGTATGAGAATAGTTTTGATTTTGAAAACATAAGACATATTCCCATGCTTTTTTTATAATCCCAGAAATTATATGAATATGGCCTAATTTCAGGATGGATAAATCTTTTAGCCCTTTCAGGGCTAGGACCCCATTCTTCCAAGGAAATAACATTTAGAATTTGGATTTTGGAAAAGGCTATTGTGTTGGTATTTTCACCTCTATGACGATGAACTATATTAACAGATTTAGTTTCAATTAGGAGAGTTTCATAGAATAGACGGGGCTTATTTAAGGGAGGAAGGTTATCCCTTAAATATTTTTCAGCTAGAAAATTCGGATGTTTGTCCAGATCATTCAATTCAATAATTGCTACAGACATATTCATATACTCACGGAATGGATTTTCAGCAATCTGCTTCTCCTTACCCTTATTATATGGAGAAGAAGTCATCAAGGGCTTTGGATCAGACGGGGAAGACCTAGCAAGAGCTCCTGAAGAGCTCCTACTTGGAGTCATTTGTCCGGAACTCGTGGTTCGCACCCTGCAAAAATTCTCGAGTTAAGAAATCAGGGAGCGCATTAGTTTCACCTTTAATGAATTCAATATCAAAATCGAAAGCAGAAAGTATTCCTTGCCATCTTGCGAAAATTTGTTTTGATGCTAAATTTTTTACATCTTTAAACAGAATGTCTTTTGCAGCCTTGCAATCCACTCTTATCAAGAATTTTTTATTTAAAAGATCACTCTCGAATTTTGAAACAGCATGGACAATGGCTAGCATTTCTTTCGTAACAGTAGAATAATTCTTTTGAGCCGGTTTCCACACTCCAGAAGTGAATCTAACCAGTTGTTCTGAATTATTGACCTTCTGTTTTAGGATTCCTCCATACCCGATTTCTGAAGCATCTGTTTCTACTATTTTAAAGGCTTCAGGGTTGGCTAAGGCTAAGCAAGGAAGTTCTTTGACTTTAATTTTCAACCTCCTTACCGCTTTAGTGTGTTCTTCTGACCAGGGAGTTGGGTTCTTTTTCAACCTTTGGTATAACAATTTTGAATCTTGAGCCAAATCTTTATAAAAATCCTTTATATAATTAAGACTTCCTAAGAACCTTTGTAACTGTTGCTTGTCCCTTATGTCATCAGGGAACTTTTCAGCAAAGGATATTGCTCGATCAATAGGAACTATCAGTCCCTTATTAATATTGTGTCCCAAAAAATGAATTTTTGAAGAAAATAATTTCATTTTCTTTGCCGAGACCACTAATCCTGCATGCTTCACAACTTTCAAGAAGATATTCAGATGTTTAAAGTGTTGTTCTAAAGAATTAGAATAAACCAAAACATCATCAATATAAACAATGGTGAAGGCTGTGTAAGGATTAAATATATCATTCATAATATTTTGAAACTCAGAGGGAGCATTTTTCAGTCCAAATGGTAAAACATTCTATTCGTAATGTCCGAAGGGGACATTAAAGGCTGTTTTGTACCTGTCTTTTTCTGCAATTTGAATTTGCCAATATCCCGATTTCATATCAAATTTAGAAAAAATTACTGCCTTATTCAATATATCCAAAAGGTCCTTTTTATTAGGAATTGGATATCTAACCCATTTTAAGGCTTTATTAAGAGGTTTGTAGTTTATCACCAATCTAGGTACCCCTCTTTCTAATTCTGCTGCGTTTTCTACATAGAAGGCAGAACAGCTCCAGGGAGATGAGCTTTTCCTAATTAACTTTTTTCCTAATAAATCTTGAATTTCAGACTTACAAATTTCCATTAGCCTAGCATTCATTTGAATTGGCCTAGCTTTGGTTGAGATTTTCTTTTCATCAAAATTAGGCTCATACGGCAATTCTACTATGTGTTTTTTCCTATTCCAAAAAGCATTGGGTATTTCAGCACAAACTTGATTTTCAAACATCTTTTGGACTTCCTCTATTTTTTCTTTTACCCTATTGTCTTGCAGTTGTTCCTCTATTCTTTTGTACTGCAATTCTTCTTTCAGGTGATATAGATAGTTCTCTTTCTTCTTTATCTTTTCTTGAATTTCATTAATATACTTATGCTTGGGTGGTTGAGAAAACCTAAAAACTATAGGTTGACCCTCTACCTCAGTTCTTATTCCCTCTTCAGAAACAAAGAAAGGATAAAGCATATTAATGAAAGGGGTTCCTAATATCAGGGACTGGTTTAATCCTTTCACCAAGACAAAAGGGGTTTCAAAGCAAATTCCCTGATTAAGTACAGCAGCGTTAGATAATTTAAACTGAATCCCCATCCTTTGACTATTGACTGTTGTGTGTAGGACTTGGGTAGTTTTTTGAAAATACCTTGTTGGTACAATACCTTCATTTATACAATTAAGATCGGCTCTAGTGTCTATCAGCCCTTCAACAGTAAACTTGTAGGTTTTATTAATAACAATAGTTATCATTGCATACCATTTCTGTGATATCACCTTATCTATGCTATTAATGAATCTCATAGTATTAACTTGTTCTTCCTGTAGGGCTTCTCTTGTTACAGGTCCTATTTTTTCTTGAAATTCCTCCATTAGATTTTTGAATTCTAATTGCTCAGATTTTTCTTCTGTATCTTTTTTCTGAAAAAGGACGATAGAGTTCTAAAACTCTAACCCTATTTTTTAACTCTCTAAGTTCTTCTTTCACATCATGGACTTCGCACTGAAGGTCGCTGAGCGTAGGTTCTTTTTTATGAATTTTATCATTCATCCTGTTTACTATAGTTTTAAAACTATAGTTTTCAACTGGTTGTCTTACATTAGTTATGGCCGGTTGGGAATTATTTGGTCCGGTTCTAGCTAACGAGATATAACTTTCCAAAGCTTCTCTCTTCTTTTATGGATCCTCTATTTTATCAATTAAGTCTACTATTAAACTTTCTTCTTTTGTTAAGACACATATTCTCAGATCTTTAAATTGACAGGCGCACTCTTCCTCGCTACCTGAGCTAGTTTCAGTATCCGATTCAAACAATTCTTCATTCTCTAGTTGGGCTAGTTCGTCATCACTATCTTGTTCAGAACCAGATGAATTAAGCATTATTTGGCAAAGTTGTTGCTTAAGGTCTTCACTAATTCTTAGGTTACTGATTTTATCCTTCATTTTGCACTCAGATTTATAATGTCCGACTTTTCCACACTTATAGCATGTTGGGACAGCTCCTTTCTTTCCTTTACTAGCCTTTTTGCTAGTTTCTCCTGTGTATTTTCTTTTTCTGAAAGTTCTGTATGGCTTCTTAGGTTCAGACTTATATATATATATATATAAACTGCTGAAATACCCCATAAACTTGTACCTAATTATCAATTTACCCACTGACCTTATTTTTTAGCGAATTAAGGGCTTGAATTAAATTTTATTATCAATTCCCCCCTACCGTCTAAATCAACAACATGTCATCCAATAATCTGTTAGATCATTAAAATATATATATTTTTGAAAAAATTTAAATAAAAAAAATGAAAAAAAAAATCTGTCAAGTCAAAACACCATCGACACCTAAAGCAAGAACCAGAATCAGAACCAGATCTGAGTCTGGGACAAAAAGCAACTCTCAATTCACAAAACAATAGTAACCTTTGCATCTGAAAAGCAAAACCCGCTTCCATAGGAAAAACCCCTTCAATCGCAAAAACCCTATGCGGCAGTGGTTGGTCTTTCACTTGCCTCCTCTCTGAGACTCCAGACTCAAGGAGAACCCCTTACTGCTGATGCCACCACGAAGCTTGCAAAAAGGAGGTTGTGTGTGTGTGTTTGCAACTGGGTTAATTCACCCCCACCCTCCCTGCTCTCTCCTCTCTTCTCTCGCGTGATGGCCTCCTGTTAAAGAAAATATATTGTAAATATATGTTATTGCTTGCCCTTTTATTTACTTCCCAGTTTAGGATTCCTAATCCTATCCCAATTGTGTATTTATCTCCTTGTAATCCTAGGGTTAGGCATGTGTATATTTGTACTCTCTCTATTCCCCCACCCCACGAACCCATAACCGCCGCAACCACCCATTTTCTTCTCCATCATTCCCCCATGGCCACCACCGCAAGCCACCCTCCCTTTTCTCCATCTCTTCCTCTCTCTCTCCCCCCTCTGTTTCTCCCTTTCCCATTCGAGCTCCCCCCTCCTCTTTGTAATCTGTATTTTAATTACAACAAAGGGAAAAAGATGAAGTGGGTGAGGCCCCTGTTTATTAAAATAATTTGTATATATATATATATTATTTCAACATTTAAAATGACCAATTTGCCCTCATATTTAACGGCCAATTGGATGAAATGTTGAGATTTAGACGGTAAGGGGGGAATTGATAATAAAATTTCATTCGAGCTTTTAATTCGCTAAAAAAAAGGTCAGGGGGTAAATTGATAATTAGGTACAAGTTTAGGGGGCATTTCGGTAGTTTACCATATATATATATATATATATACCTCATCAAAAAAATTAATGTATATTCTAAACGGGGAGGGTTAGGGTACCTCCCTAGTTGCCTTTGAAACAGTTTTGTCATTTACAACAATACCCCACAGGTTTCGGGGACGCCTGAACCGTGTGGTGCGAGGATGTACGTTCTCGGGCTGACTACCTGTCACCCGAGTTCTGCGAGGATTGCGGCTCAGGTTGACTTTGTGTCTTTGAGGCTTGCGAGGATTGCGGCTCGAGTTGACTTTATGACTCCGAGGTCTGCGAGGAATGCAGCTCAGGTTGACTTTGTGTTTCCAAGGCCTTCGAGGATGTGTCACATTATGTGACACCATGAATTTACGGTAAATTATTGGAATTGACGGAAAATTTGTGGAATTGACGGATCGTGAATGGGGGTACGCCTAGGTGGAGAGTATCTAAGTTTTGAGATGTTTTAAACTAGAAGTTGAGGATTTTATCTTGGTATTTATGGGCAAAAGTTTTAATATATGTTTTCCTACTTAAGAGACAAGGATTACGAGTTTTCTAAGTTTTAAGAATTTTGTATAATTCACGATTATTTTCTTAAATGAAGTTTCATTTTATCATGTCGTTACCTGATTTTGTACATCCGTTTTTTCTCTCCTTGTATTTCCTTTCCAATTAAAACGTTATTCTCCTCTCATTATTTTCTTTTCCTTTTCCATTTCTTTTCACATTTGATTTTTGCAAAACAGGAGGTAAACATAAAAGTTGAATATATATAATTTGTTAATAAAACAAAGAGGAAGAACTACATAAGGCTTGATCCCTTTGTAAGGGTATGTAAGCAACCTAGAGTTTCTAGGTGCAGCCACAAGATAAAGTGATTGAAAAGTTGTTCAATTAAGTTATTTTGGAACTTGATAACATATTCATGTTGTTCTAAAAGTTGAGATTAGTTTCAGATAGCAAAACGATTTTTTTGGTATAAAAAGGCCTGAGGCCATAAAGATTTTATCTTTAGTTGCATGAATTCTATTTTTGTGCATGCTGAACGGTTGTGGATATTTAAATTGCTTGTTGTACATGTGAAATTTTTTGGGGATTGAACAATTTACAGGGGAGACTCTGCCGAATTTTCGGCAGAAGTCAAACCCTAAAGAAACTTTGGTTTTCAATATAAGGGCAATTTGATCAAGTGTGCTCGGCACCTGCCAAGTGTCGGACATGCACAGGATTCGATGCAGATTCCAAAGTGGAATTTGGGTTGGGTCTTGTCATCTCAGGTGAAAGACCATCACTGACATTAAACTGAAGAATAATTCAAAAGCACAAGGACCCGTGGGATAAAACAAATACACAAGGTATAAGCAGCCATACTCAGTAAATCAGCAAAGAGATGATGGGGAGCCCAGCACAAGTTATTAAGATAGAAAAAAAAAAAAGAAGAAGAAGAAGCAATCCTGCAAGACAAAAGGATCAAAGAAGTTCTACCTGTAATTTCGTGATGTCCCACCCAAAAAGTAATTCGAGCCTGCAATTGGAGATGTACCAAACATTAAACAGAACTTCATTCAAGACCATAAACACTAAAGAGAAGGAAAACAAAATGAAAAGAAAAAAAAAACTTGCAAAATGGAGCAGCCAAGCCAAGTCAAAATAGGTGGGCAGCTTTCTGCCAACAGCTCTTCCCTATGTCACCAAAACAAATTTTGTTACTTTAAAACGGTGACTATTGCCTTTTTTTTTTCCTTTTTTTTTTTGACTTGGCCCACCTATTTTGACTTGGCCCACCTATTTTTTTTTTTTTTTTTTTTTTTTTGGTTGTTGTAGTGAACTAAAAGTAGTTCACAGGTGTCCCACCCTCTCCCTAATGGTGACAGCTCAGGTGATAAGATGGACCTAGTGGTGGGTCAGATAAACTATGCTCCAGATGATACCTCTGCTGGTGGAGGTGTATCCATGGACCATTGATAAAGGGCTCCTGACCCTTGGTATGTACTTCTTCCTTAACCACCTTTTTTAATGATTATCATGTGCTGGAATGCTAGAGGTGCAGCTTGCACCAAATTTAAAAACACTGTCATGGACTTAATTCACAACCATCACGTGGATTTGCTCTTCATTTGCGAACCCCGTATAAGTGGCACTAAGGCTGCTTCTGTAGTGAAGTCTTTAGGTTTCTCCTGCTCTGAAGTTGTGGATGCTGTTGGCTTCTCTGGAGGTTTATGGTTATTGTGGAATGAAAATAATTTCAAAGTTGACATTATTGGGACCCATGAGCAAGCTATTTCGGCATGTATCGCCTGGCCTGGGCAGACTCCTTGGGTTTTCACAGCTGTGTATGCTAAGCCCTGCAGTATAAAAAGGGCTACTCTTTGGGAATATTTATCCTTTGTTGCTGATTGCCACAACATGCCTTGGTTGTTGGCAGGAGATTTTAACGAGATGCTTCAGCTTGAGGACAAACTTGGTGGGGCCCCCCTGCACAGAATAAAAGGGTTTAAAAGTTGGTTTGATGCGAAGGGTTTGATTGATTTAGGCTTCACGGGCCAAAAATTTACTTGGAGCAATAACAGAGTGTTTGAGAGACTAGACAGGGCTATCTGTAATATGAGCTGGATGGGTGCTTTTCCTGAGGCTAATGTTATCCATCTGCCTAGGACTAAGTCAGACCATTGTCCCATCAAAATCAACCTTCAATCTTGCTTTTTGCCCTCCCCTAGGCTTAGGCCTTTTCGGTTTGAGGCCATGTGGATAAAGCACGTTGAGTTTACTAAACTCATAGATGATTTATGGAAGCAGGAGCCTGGTCCTGCTCTAGCAAAGACTTATGCACTAGTTCAACCTCTTCAACAATGGAATTTGACTGTTTTCGGCCACTTGCGACTGAGGAAAGCCAGGCTCTTAGCTAGACTGGCTGGGATTCAAAAGGCCCTTTGCAATGGGGTTCTTAATTCCCTCAGGAATCTCGAGATTTCCCTTACTAAGGATTTTAATGATACCTTAGATCAGGAGGCCACTTTTTGGCAACAAAAATCCAGAATTCATTGGCTACAGGAGGGTGACAGGAATACTAAATTCTTTCATCTTACTACCCTTATTAGAAGAAGACGAAATAAATTGGAAAGGTTGAAAAATGAACGTGGTGATTGGGTGGATGACGCCAATGCTATCAAATCTATTGCTGTGGATTATTTTATGAATCTCTTCTCTCAGCATTCTAACTGGCGCAGTGACCGGACCATTCCCAACTTTTTCCCTCCTATTGAGGATAATGCATTGTATGCTTTACAAAAGAATATTGATCTTCTCGAGGTGAAGGAGAGTTTATTTAATATTGGTGGTCTTAAAGCTCCTAGTGTGGATGGTTTCCCTGCGTGTTTTTTCCAAAGCCAGTGGAATACTTGCTCACAGGACATTTTTGATATGGTTTCTCAAGCTTTCAGGGATTCTCTGATCCCTGAAGGACTAAACTCTACCCTCATCACCCTTGTCCCCAAAGTGGATAACCCTCAAACAATGTTGCAATTTAGACCTATTAGTCTATGCTGCACTCTTTACAAAGTCATCTCCAAAATTCTGGTTTCTAGACTCCGCGCCATCTTCCCTGAGCTAATTAGTCCAAACCAGGTTAGCTTTGTGCCTGGTAGACATATTACTGACAACATCCTTATAGCCCAAGAGTTGATGCATAAGTTCAAAAGCTCCAAGGGGAAGAAAGGCTTTATTGCCTGGAAGATTGACCTATCTAAAGCCTATGATAGATTGAATTGGCAGTTTCTTGAAAATGTGCTGATGGAACTGAAGCTACCACACTCTATTATTAAATTAATCATGCACTGTGTCTCCTCCGTCAAGTACCAGATCTGCCTCAATGGTGAGTTATCTGATTCTTTTTCCCCCAGCAATGGCATTAGGCAAGGAGACCCTCTGTCCCCTTATCTCTTTGTTCTCTGCATTGAAAAATTATCCCATATAATTCTTGAGGCTGTTAACAAGAAAAGCTGGAGACCTGTTAAATGTTCTAATGCTGGACCTGCTGTCTCTCACCTTTTCTTTGCGGATGACTTGATTCTCTTTGCTGAAGCCAACCCTCACCAAGCCAGAGTGATGAAAAAGTGTATTGAGTTATTCTGTGATGCTTCGGGGCAAACTGTTAATTTTGATAAGTCTGCAATCTTCTGCTCTCCTAATACCCGCAAGGAGGTTGCCCAGGAGATAAGTTATATTTGTGGCTCTCCCCTCACTGATAATCTAGGGAGATACCTGGGTATGCCCCTTTTACATTCCAGAATTAACAAATCTACTTATGCCAGTTTGATTAGCAAGGTGCATGCTAGACTTGCCGGTTGGAAAGGCAATCTTTTGTCCCTGGCAGGAAGAGCTACTTTAATTCAGGCTGTCACCTCTGCTCTCCCTGTGTATACTATGCAAACTGTGAAGCTCCCTATTAGCGTGTGTGAGGAGCTTGATCGTCTAAACCGTAATTTCTTTTGGGGGGGTGGTGATAAAAAGCAGAAGATCCACTTGTGTCAATGGAACCTCGCTTGCAGGCCTAAGAGCAAAGGAGGCCTGGGTTTCAAAAGAACCCATGATATGAACCAAGCCCTTCTCGCTAAAATTGGCTGGAGACTGCATTGTAATGATGAGGGCCTCTGGACCAAGATCTTCGAGAAGAAGTACCTCAAAGGCCAATCCATTCTTGAGCCTTCTTTGAAAATGAGACAGGATTGTTCTTCGACCTGGAGAAGTGTTCTGTTTGGGGCTGATTTGTTGGGGAAAGGTATGACGTGGAGACTTGGAGGAGGTGAAACAGTGAAATTCTGGAAAGATAATTGGGTTTCAGAGGCACCCCTAATGCACCACGAGACGGTCCTACCGCCCACTGATGTTGACTCTACTGTTTCAAGCTTCTTCAAAGATGGTTGGTGGGATGTGGACAAGCTTCGCAATGCGCTACCCGAGGCTATTGTCCATAAAATTATCAGTCTCTCTGTGAGCTTTAGTGGGACCCTTCAGGACCGCCAGATATGGCGATGCACTCCTGATGGGACTTTCACTGTAAATTCTGCCTACAATCTGCTCTTCAATGGTCTTGACTGGCGTAATCCTTGGTGGAAGGTACTGTGGAAGATGAAAATCCCCCCTAAACTGCATTATTTCTTTTGGCTGGCCTACCAAGAAAAAATATTAACTAATGAGCAGAGGGTTAAACGACACCTTGCTAGTGATCCTGCCTGTCTGGCTTGTGGTGAAACGGCTGAGTCTGTGACCCACATCCTCAGGGACTGTCCAAAGGCCAAACAAGTTTGGGGCTACTTTTTGAAGCCTAACCAGACTATCTCTTTCTTCTCCACGAACCTTCAAACTTGGATTTTAAATAATTTGTGCTCCAGGGCCTTTTGGCATAGGAATTTGCCTTGGAATTTTGTTTTTGTTTTCTCCTGTTGGTTTATCTGGAAATGGAGAAATATCCACATTTTTAACTCGAACGAAGATGCGCCTTCTTTGCCAAAGGAAACTATTATTACTGCTGCTACTGAGTGGGTCAAGGCCTCCTGTACCGCCAGTAAGGTTCCCAAATTGCATCTTATGCTGTCTTGGGTACCTCCTAGAGATGGTTGGTTTAAACTGAACATTGATGGTTCTAGGAGAACTGCCTCAGGAACTATTGGTGCTGGGGGAGTCATCAGAAACTCAAACGGAGATTGGACTGCTGGCTTTGCAATAAACTTAGGTACAGGCCAGGTGTTAGAAGCGGAACTGTGGGGGCTCTTCTTTGGCATTAAATTGGCTCTACAGAAAAGACTCTCTCATCTCACCATTGAGATGGACTCCTCTGTTGCTGTTAATCTATTGAAGAAATCTGACTTCCCTCAGGATAACCCCCTTGCTGGTTTACTTTCTGGTTGTCTTAGCCTCATGAGGCAGATTGGGAATATTGAACTCAACCACATCTATAGGGAACAAAACTCTGTCGCTGATGGACTGGCAAACTGGAGCTATAACTTGGACTTAGACTACTGCGAACTGGACGAGCCCCCTGCTTGGATCACTCCAGCTGTACTTGATGACTTGTTAGGTGTCTGTAAGATGCGTCTAGTTTCTATTTTGTAATTGCTTCTGCTTTGGGGGCCTGTCCCCACCCAGCTTACCAAAAAAAAAAAGTAGTTCACAGGTCATAGTTCAAGAATAAGTTAGAGGCAGAACACGGGCTTAGTTCAAACATTTTGCACCTGTCGAGGGGACAAAGTTCAAAGCTTTGGATACAATATTGATACCCGGGAGAGAGGTAGTGGCCATGAGAACGAAGGGAGAAGGAAAAAAAAAACTTTGTTGGAAGAGATAGCACTCTGATACAATGTAGAAGTGCAGAACTTGATAAATATTCATTGAACCAATACACTATATAGGCACATTGCATGCCTATATAGAAAGTCCCCATGGTCCCCTACATTCTGGAATCATCCTGTTTGGAACAACCTCATTTTCGCAGTCATGGCATCCCACAATTTTCAAGCACTAGCCGCCAATCAAATGCTTACTAGTTAGAGAGAAGAAAGAGTACAAAATACATCAATTGGGATTTATACAAATATGTCTACCATAACCACGAGTGATGTTCAGAACTTTAGTTTCAAGAATATATAAAGTTTGGCTGTTTTTTTAATTTTTGGCACACCGGAAAATATGAATTCCCTCACTACGGTAATTTGGGTCATACTGAAATCTTGTGTGGAATTTGGCCCAACTTCCAATCCGGATGGAATTTGTGGGCCCCAAGTCGAAGCCAACTTGCGCAGCATGTGAAGGAATGGCAGGACAAAGCCAACTTGCTGGACACGTGGAAGGCTCGCATCAAAGGGACGTTGGAATCCAACAGCTCCCTTTGAAAACCAATGATGCATCTTCTTGTATGTTTTAATTCTTTATCTAATCTTTTGGAGCCTTTAAAAGCTAGCCACGTGTCAAGCAATGGGAACCAACTTTTTGTGATTTTTCAAGCTTTCTCAAATAGATATAAACGGCCCAGATTTTTTTCAACTTGATTTTAACGAGAAAAAGAAGATCCAATGGTCGAAATTAAAATCAAATGGTTCAAATAATATTTTTAATTTATCTAAATGAGATCCCACTCTCAAACTCTACAAATGGCATTCTCATTTTAATTTTAAGTGAAAATGTTATGTTTATGGAATTTCAATTTTTTTAGATTAAAATGTTTAGAAAATTAATGCATGAATGTTGAAACAAGAATAATGTCAAGAAAAATTAATGACAAAAAAAAAATTTAAGGGTTAATCATTCTTAAACAATTTAATAAAGTTGCGGACTCAAATTAAGAGTTTGCAAGGTTTGAGGAAAAAAAAATTTGAGTCTTGAAAATACATGAATAGTTGGATTTTAGAGGGTGGAAATTTGAGTTTAGTCCCAACATAGTTGGAGATGGCCTAAAAGGACTGCCCAAAGCCAAAGAAACGCCCTAGAAACTAGGGAGATAACAAACTTTTCAAAAGCAAGGAGATAGCCAAAAAATGAAGGGATCGGGGTGAAAACCACCATATCTAAAAAGAAAATCAGACGAGAAAGGGGGTTGCTGGGTTGTTTTGGGAGAGAAGAGCTTACAAAAGAAAAGGGGTAAGTTTCGATTTGTTTGAGGAGTAGGAGACGAGAGGTGGGTAATCCACCTAATATTTTTTTGGATTACTATTATTAGCAAGGCTATAATCAAATATTAGTCATGAAAAATTACTGTTTCGGTGTTAATCACAATAATTAGTTTTATATTTATTATATTTAAATCAACTGTCACCAAAATATTAAAATGTGAGAGATTAGTCACAAATAATATTAAAATGTGAGAGATAAGTAAACAAAAGCATTGACCAACCATTCAATTGTCACCGATACCAATTAGTTAGTTAGTTACAAAATGTGAGAGGTATTGGGCTTTTTTTTGTAGTGTTAGGTTAAAATTTAGTATTTATAGGCCAAAGGTATTCCTCCAAAAATAAAGAAAACTGATTTGAAGAGAATAATTGGGAAATAGCGGGAAATAGGAAAGCCTAAAGGTAGAAAACGTAGGAAATTGGACCATGGGTTAGGTGAAATTTGGCACAAGTAGTGAATACCAGACATTAATTATTCATTAGTAAATGCCATATCTTCTATAGTGATTTATTTTTTGGGTTTTGTAAAGAATGTGGTACCAACCTTCCAACCTTCAAAACCAAATCGGACCATGGGTTAGATGAAATTCGGCACAACTAGTGAATACCAGAAGTTAATTATCCCTCACCTCATATGACACATTAGCAAATGCCATATCTTCTATAGTGATTTATTTTTTGGGTTTTGTAGAGAATGTGGTACCAACCTTCCAACCTTCAAAACCAAATCGGACCATGGGTTAGGTGAAATTCGGCACAACTAGTGAATACCAGACGTTAATTATCCCTCACCTCATATGACGCATTAGCAAATGCCATATCTTCTATAGTGATTTATTTTTTTGGTTTTGTAGAGAATGTGGTACCAACCTTCCAACCTTCAAAACCAAATCGAACCATGGGTTAGGTGAAATTCGGCACAACTAGTGAATACCAGACGTTAATTATCCCTCACCTCATATGACGCATTAGCAAATGCCATATCTTCTATAGTGATTTATTTTTTGGGTTTTGTAGAGAATGCGGTACCAACCTTCCAACCTTCAAAACCAAATCGAACCATGGGTTAAGTGAAATTTGGCACAACTAGTGAATACCAGACGTTAATTATCCCTCACCTCATATGACGCATTAGCAAATGCCATATCTTCTGTAGTGATTTACTTTTTGGGTTTTGTAGAGAATGTGGTACCAACCTTCGAACCCTAAGACCTCTAGGAGGTAGTGCAAGTGCACTTAACCACAAGGGTAGGTAGAATGAAATATTTTTGCTCACCACTTAAACTCAAGGTGTATGTTCACCACCCTTCTTAACACTTAACACATATCCATAAGTATAATCAAGGTTAACTTTTTATTTTGATTTATGTAACCATACACTTTGGGTTAACTTTTTATATGCCATCTCCAGATTCTATATATACCACCCCTTCTGTACTAGGTTGATATAACTTACAATTAAGAAAACCCTAAGAGTAAGAAAACCTAGCTAAAATATTAACCCAATGGCAATGAAGCAACCTCACGTAGTCATCTTTCCCTTCCCACTCCAAGGTCACATGAAGCCCTTGCTATGCTTAGCCGAGCTTCTCTGCCATGCAGGCCTTCATGTCACCTATGTCAACACTCACCAAACCCACGAGCGCTTGGCCAACCTCCAAGCGCTCTCGACTCATTTCCCCACCCTCCATTTTGAGTCCATCTCCGATGGCTTCCCCGACGACCACCCCCGTACCATGAACCTTGAGTTTTTCATCACATTTAAGAAGTCTATTAGGCCTCATTTCCGGGAGCTGCTCAAAACCATTTCGCTTAAGGCCGAATCGAATGATGCTCTGGTGCCGCCTCCGAGCTGTATCATGACAGATGGGCTCGTGACTTTTGCGTTTGACGTGGCGGAGGAGCTGGGGCTTCCCATTCTAAGTTATAACGTTCCTTGTCCTCGTTACCTGTGGACTTGTCTTTGTCTCCCCAAGCTCATTGAGGATGGCCAGCTTCCTTTTCAAGGTAAGAGCCTCTACTTCACCTCTTATTATTTTATTCATTTCTATATATATACTCCATCACTTCAATTTTTCGTTTGTTAAGAGATAAAAATTAGAATCATGTTGGGGGTGGAATGATACAAAAAAATATTTTGGAAGCTTCGAATTAGAATCATGTTCTTGACTTCCTCCCACACTCATAAGTCATGTAACACTCATATGAGCTCAGAAAGTAGTGAACGGCATGGAATTAAACATTTATTTTATTCAATTTTTGTTTGTCTAGCTAACTTACATAGCTGTCATAATTAATTAACTCGCTTTAAAGAAAGAAATTTAATAATGTGATTTGTGAGTTATGAACAGATGATGACATGACTGTGGAAATTACGGGAGTCCCCGGAATGGAAGGCCTTTTGTATCGTCAAGACTTGCCAGGTTTTTGCCTAGTCAAAGAAGCGGACCACCCAGCTCTTCAATTCTTTATGAACGAGACCCAAATCCTAAAACGAGCCTCGGCTCTCATTCTCGACACAGTTTATGAGCTCGATGCTCCATTCCTCTCCCACATGGCCCTCATATTTCCCAAGATTTACACCCTCGGACCACTCCACTCTCTCCTCAACTCCCAAATAGGTGATGTGTCCCGAGGTCTAGCATCTCACGGCTCTCTTTGGAAAAGCGACCTAAACTGCATGACGTGGCTCGACTCCCAGTCGTCCAGATCGGTTATCTACGTCAGCTTCGGGACTTTGGTCCACTTGACACGTGACCAGGTGATAGAGTTTTGGTACGGCCTGGTCAACAGTGGACACCCGTTCTTGTGGGTCATGCGGTCCGACACCACCTCTGGGGGCCCCCAAATTCCTGCAGAGCTGGAAAGTGGTACGAAAGAAAGAGGCTACATAGTGAATTGGGTTTCGCAGGAGGAGGTGCTGACTCACAAATCGGTAGGTGGGTTTTTGACTCACAGTGGGTGGAACTCGACGCTTGAAAGCATTGTGAGTGGGTTGCCCATGATCTGTTGGCCCAATTTGGGGGACCATCATATTGTTTGCAGAACCGTTTGCCAGAAGTGGAAGATTGGTCTCCAATTGAATGAAAATTGTGACCGGTCCAACATTGAGAGCATGATCAGAACTTTGATGGGACCCAAAAGGGAGGAGATTCAGAGCTCCATGGACGCCGTTTCAAAATTGGCCCGTGACAGTGTTGCCAAAGGTGGATCTTCCCACAACAACTTGGAGCAGCTGATCGAATACATTCGAAATTTGCGAGATCACAACTAGAGGCCATAGGATTGAGCAAGCTAGCTGGCTGGTGATATTATATTTAATTTTCATGGGAATAAAAATTGTTGTGTTATTTATGGTCATGAGGTTTGGAAGATTGGGTTTGATATGAAGGATAAGTCTGATAAGTCAACCGTGGATACAAGGGGTTTGAGGGAAGATCAAGCAAGTGAGCACACATTCCCAATTGGCTCAGAATGGTGTTTGTGAAGGTGGCTCGTCGTACAACAACCTGGAGAAAACTTATCGTATTTTAGTTTTTATTATGTGTTAATTAAGAGAAATTATTGTATGATAATAAAATACAGCCACATGTTATAATATGGATCAGTGGTTGTCACAATCTTTCTTCGTTTAATTAATTTGAATTTGAGGTATATAATTGTGCAAGTATAAGCTCGAGTCAACATATCTTAGTTTATGTTACGTACGCCATGCGATTTTATATGTCCTCCAGCTATTCTATATATAACCCCCTTGTGTATCTAGGTTTGTATAACTTGAATTAATAAACCCGTAAGAGAAAGAAATCAACAAGCTCCTATAGATGGCAATGGCAGTGAAGCAATCTCACGTAGTGATCTAACCCTTCCCACTCCAAGGCCATATCAAGCCCTTGCTATGCTTAGCGGAGCTGCTCTTCCATGCAGGCCTTCATGCATTGGCGGAACCAAGGCAAGGGCTGCCCTTGGCTGCAGCCCAGGGACAGTTTGGGAAAAACAAATTAAATATACATATAGTCTAATATTTTAACTATAAATAAATAAAATATATATATAATTTCAACACCAATATGCATAGTAAGAGGTCTTCCACATTTGTATTTGGTGTTAAAGTTTGTATCAACAACAATTTAAAAAAATTTCTATTAATTTGTCTCCAAAAGTGAAGCATTTTTCTAAATGAAATTCACGCTTTCGTGAATAATATGGCTCTATTTTTTTTTTCTTGTGTTTACAATTAGCATTATTTATATGATTTAATGTATACTTTTATTTCTAGAAAAACTATATAAAATGTAAGTACCGAAAAAAAAATTATCATTAGATTTTAAGCTAAAAACTTTAGCTAAACCACCCATTGAAAAATTTCTAGTTCCACCCTTGCCTTCATGTCACCTTTGTCAACACCCAAAAACACAAGGGCTTGGCCAACCCCCAAGCCCTCTTGGCTCTTTCCCCACCCTCCATTTCGAGTCCATCTCCGATGGCCTCCCCGAGGACCACCCGCATTCCTGGTATAAATGAATACCAGCACCTCAATCATGTAATACAAAAGTCTCCTTTTCCACTGTTCTGTAGATTACTTTTTTTTTTGGGTCAACTAAGATAGAGTTCATCTATTTTATTTTAGTTTAGGCTTATTTGTTGAAATGCCCTATGTGATTTGCTTTTTGTCTCAGTTTACCCTCTGAACTTTTAATTGACTAAGTGTACCCCCGTGCTTTATTTTTGTGTCTCACGTTACCCAATTCTGTTATAGTGTGGTAAAAAAAACTATTAAGTTGCTGATGTAGCATGGAAATTGTGGTAATTTTAACACATAAAAATTCCAAAAAATAAATTAAATATAAAAACATGATTAAACACATTTAAAAAAGACTAAATTATTTAAAATGTCTTAAAATTATATAAAAACAAATAATAAAGTAACTTTTCAAAAATTAATAACCCAACAGCTCCTGACAACTACCTCCCCCTCCCCCTTCCTCTGTCAAAACCAAGGTACCAAAAATTTCATGCAAATCCAACCTCATGTAACAGGATATAGTTATGGAAGGGGGAAGGGGGAAGGTTGTTGACGCCAAAAAGTGGTTCTCTGACTTTGAGGGTCAACTTAGTAATTTTATGTCTTCGGTATGCTCGTGGCCTCGGTAGTGTACGTGATCTGCAATATGAGCAAACGCACGGTAAGACCTAGGGCACCGGTGTGGTACCGGCCGAAGGCTCTCCGATGCTTAAGTAAGTTCGGGAATAGAAAGTTCAATTGACAGATCAATAGGCTTGTATGCCGTAAGTTCTGATTACCTCTATTTTGGGATAGTTGGCCTCCTTTTATAGGCCTTGGGAGGTGTGCATTTGTTGATAGTTTCGATGTGGGACTGTGGACGTCGCTTGGGAGCGTGCCACGTGTCCCAAGAGAGGGCTTTGCCCTAATAGAAGGATCGGTAGGTGGGGTGCCGATGGCACCTCTGATCAAGCCCAATTTCCTCCACGTGTCTTGCTCTCATTGCTTGTTCATTTTGGGCATAAACAGGAGTCCCCCAAGTTCTCGAGCGAGATTTCTCGGTCGGGGACTTGTTTGTCCTTCGGTAGCCTCTAGGTTGCCCTACCGTTCGGTAGCCTGTCAAAGGGGCGTCATGGGCCTTTGTCCTAGTTCCGACTCGTTCGGTAAACTTGCCTGGGAACCCAAGAGTCGCCACTTCGAGGGTTGCCGTTCGGCAGTTTGTGGTATGTTCAGGGGTCCCGAGAGAAGCTTGCCGATTTCTTGTTAACTTGGGCGAGTTTGATTTTCTCTCATGTGACTTCGCGCACATCGAGGGGTAACGACGAGACAGGATGACGCTTCGTCTTCTGCACCCAGCGTGCTGTCAGAGGTTCCACTCAGCGCTCGACACGTGGTGTGTCTTATCACGCGGAGTGGCGCCATTAATGCACCGTTTGGTATCCCGAGGAGTACCGTTGCAACTTTCGCCCTATAAATAGGAGGAGTCTCAGAGGCGAAATTCACTTTGCATTTGTGAGTGAGGCGAGAGCTCTGTCCAGGCGATTTCTGACGAGAGCGAACGGTAACATAGGCGATTTCCGGCGAGAGCAAACGACAACATAGGCGATTTCCGGTGACAGCAACGACCACACAGGCGATTTCCGGTGACAGCAAACGGTACTAGAAGCGATTTGAGCCCTTTCACTTCCAATACACACATGGTACCGTTCGGTAACTTTGCCATTTTTATTTCTTCTTTCATTGTGCATACGTCCTTCCATGGTTTGAACTAGACTAGAACTTTATGCAAGTGGGATGTGGTTCGGTAGTCTAGTTGCCATTGGTAGAGACGTAGGCATCGGTAGGATAGTTCCATGCATGGCCCTTAGTTTCCTTCCGTTGGTTTTGTAGATGTCTGATAGCGAGTCGGGATTCGAGAGTGAGCCCAACGCTTTTGAGGAGGAGTCTTCAGATAGGGGAAAGACTACCGATAGTGAAGAGTCAGCCCAGGATACCGATAGCGATAGTGGTTCTGAGGTGGAAGTGGTTGGCGAGAGGGTTAGATCTGTGCCCACTCATGGAATCGATAAAGGGCTTATGACTAGTCAGCCCTTACCGTTGACGGTCGTGTACAATGACGGTCGGCAGGTTGGCTTGGGCCTGCATTCCGAGCCTGAAGAGAACGTTCGGATGCCGGAGGCATCTTCTAGTCACCGTCCGGAGGCTTCCACTTCAGGCCGTGGAGAGCCTTCCGAGTCACTTCCTATGCCGAGGGTGACGATAGTAAGCAGCGGTAACCAAAGGGTACCGATGGGGGTAGCGAGAGAGCAGCTCTTTGATGTAGACTACCTGCCGCCCAACAAGCTGACCTACCGAGAGCTGGCGAGGATCAGGGAGGAGTTCAAGATTCCCCAATCGGTAGAGATGAGGATCCCAGGCCCTACTGAATCCCTGAGCAACCCCCAGGACGGTGAGGTTGCGTTCTTTACCGACGTCCTTCAGCAGGGCGTTAGGCTACCGTTGCAGCCTCCAGTTCAGCGAATCTTGGCCCAGATTGGATATGCCCCTGGGCAGTTCAATCCGAACTTCTGGGCCGTTCTGATGGGGGTAGTAACGGCATTCGGGCTTGCCGATGAGGAGGGGCCTTCCTACGAACAGTTCTCCCATCTGTACAGCATCACCAAATCGAAGAGTACCGATAATGGTGGCTAGGTCCAGGCGAACTGTCTCAGGGCTTCCGAAATGGGCCATTTTCTTACGGCAGTGCCAACCTCCCAGAAGTCCTGGATGAATCGGCGGGTTCTCCTCTCTGGCGATTGGGAATCGCCCTCAGGAGTTCCCGTTCGCTTCCACATCCCAAATACTTTTCAGATTGCCGGTAGGTTGCTACCATACCGATCGGTAGATCAGTTTTTTTTGTTCAATGGATTAACCTCTTTCTTTATTTTTGTAGGCAAACTGAAGCAACCAACGGCAACCCAATCAGAGCTTCGGCAGATTGATACGGTGAGGCTAAGAGTTCCTGCTGGTGACAGGGAATACCCACAGTTCCTATTCACCGAGAACCTCATCAGAGCCGGTCTTGCGAACCCTGCCGAGAGTAAGTTCACTTCACCCTTTTGTTTGGTTTTTTTTTTTTTTTAAATTTTTTTTTTTTTACTTCTTCGGCTAACTCCACCGTTCCTGCAGTGTCAGAGGCCAGGAAGACTGCCGAGGCCAAGAAGATGTCGGAGACCTCGAAGCGGCGCCTCGGGGTGATTGCAAAGGGGAAGAAGCAAAAACGGCATCCCGAGGCTTTGGCAGAGAGGGTCTCGGAGGCAATCCCTGAGGAGCAGCCCCTTGCTGAAGCCCGCGAGCAAAAGGGCGCCTGTCAACGAGCCTGCACCCACTCCGAGCCAGGGGGCCGATGCCAACTTGTCTAAGGCGTCCGGGAAACGGACGTTGACGTTGGACCTGGATGCCGCTTCGACCCCCAAGCGGGTGCGACTTGCCGATTCCCAGAGGGCCATCTTCGCGGTTGAGGATGAGAAGGGCCCTACCGAAGCGGTAACACTTGCCTGTCCATCCAAGACAGTTCAATTTGTGAACCACATGATCGTGGGTTCGCAGATGGACCTGTCTGAAATCGACGAGCTGCCGAAGAGGGCTCTTCGGGAAGAGGCGGGGCGCGCCTTCCACCTCCAGGCCACGGTAACCTTCTAACTCCCATTGTGTTTTTGTTTTTGTTATCTTTCGTTCGGTACTAACTTGCGACTTCATTTTTCATGCGTCGATGGACATGTGGCTGTGTATGAAGAGGGCTATCAACGCTGCCGAACGCGCGAAACGGCTTTATGAGGACGGCCGCTCCAAGGTTGCCGAGGCTGCGAAGGCTTTCCAGGACCACGCTCATCTCGTGGAGGATATGCATGCTGCCGAACGGCAGATCCGGGCGCACGAGGCGAAGCTTGCCGAGATGCGCGAGGCTCTGGATGGCGCAGAGCAGGCGGCTAGGGATGCCGAGGGAGCCAGGGCGGCGGCGCAGACGGCGCTAGAGGCCACCGAGCAGGCTAAAGCGGTAGAGGTCGAGGCTGCCGTTGGTGAAGCGGTTAGGAACTACTGTTCCTCCACTGAGTTCACTTCTCTGGTGGACAATGAAGTGGCTGCTGAGATGGCGGACCTTATCTACCGTTTCAAACGGTTTAACCCAAGCCAAAAGCTGAACCTGAATTTCGCTGCCGATCCCCCTCCTCTACCGGAAGGCATTACCGAAGAGATGATCGAGGAGTATGAGGGGGAGGATGCTTCCGAAGATGCCGATGGTCCTGATGCTGAGGGTGCCCCTGATGCCGAGGTTGACGCCGTAGTGGAGACTGCCCATGACCAGGAAGATCGGGATGCCGAGGCCTGAGCTACTCGACATTTTGTAATTTTATTTTGTTTGATTGCCGTTGGCAAAATTTCTGGACGCCTTAATGCCGAGGGCATTTTTTATTCAAGTTATCATTATTATTTTACTTGAATTTTATCCATACTTGTTACTGCCGTAGGCTAATAACTGTTTTTAGGATAATTACCGATTGGGTCGTTGGCCACTTAGGAGCTTACTTGCCTTGGATTAGCGAAGTGTCCCTACTTTCGGTAGATAAACCCAAAGTAGCGATACTGCCGTTGGCTCATATCGATTTCCCAAAACCCAAGTTGAACCAACATCGGTAGGAACAAGGTCTTAATACCCTTTCGTCCATGGAGATGCCGTAGGCAAGTCTAGGATACCGTATAGCTTTACAGTCTGCTCGTTGAGAATACCGTAGGCAATTCCAGAGCGTGGTACTGCCGTTGGCTCGTACCCAATGCTTGTTGCCAAAAAATTGTAAAACGGCCAAGGCATCCTTGAATCGGTAGGTTAAAGTAAAGAGCGTAGCTTTTGATTGCCGTGGGCAATGTTGCTGTGGCTCGTAACTAATGAGCCCTACCGAAACATTTTTCTTTGAACAAGGTGCCGTTTAGGCTATAACGTTTCAAATATTTATGCAACTGAATAATCTCATTTTATATAAAAGTGCCGTAGGCAAAAATACAAATTCATCCCTGCCGTTGGCTAGGGGGCTTCATTTAAAATAACTCTTGAGATGGTCCACATTCCATGGGTGACCGAGGGTCTTCCCATCTGTGCCTCGGAGCCTGTAGGCGCCGGATCGAAGGATGCCGATGATTTCATAGGGTCCTTCCCAGGAAGGTCCGAGGGTTCCTTCCGTTGGGTTTTTGGTTGCAAGCGACACCTTGCGCATGACCCAGTCCCCGATTCTGAAGGAGCGTGGTTTGACCCTTGAGTCGTAGTATCGAGAGACGCGCTGTTTGTAAGCTTCGTTCCGAAGGTTGGCTACCGTTCGGCGTTCCTCGATTAAATCCAGGCTCAATGCGAGTGCCGCCTCGTTAGCCTTTGGCTCGAAGCTTTCCGTTCGGTAAGAAGGCTCACCGATCTCAACTGGGACAACGGCTTCTGAGCCGAATGCAAGGCTGAAGGGAGTTTCCCCTGTGAAGGTTCGGTAAGATGTTCGTATGACCCACAGAGCTTCGGGAAGCTTCTCTGGCCAAGCGCCCTTGGCACTGTTGAGTTGCCGTTTCAAGAGTTTCTTGATGATTTTATTTACGGCCTCTACCTGGCCGTTCGATTGTGGGTGAGCTGGCGAGGCGAAGAACAGGTTGATTTTGAGGCGAGTGCAGAACTGTCTGAAGAGCTCCGAATCGAATTGTCTGCCGTTATCAGTGATGATGGCGTAGGGGATGCCGAAGCGGCAACAGACATTGGTCCAGACAAATTCTTCGACTCTTGCCGCCGTTATGGTGGCTAGGGCCTCGGCCTCAACCCATTTCGTAAAATAGTCCACGGCAACAATTGCATACTTAACCTGTCCCTTGCCCTGTGGCATTGGACCAATCAGGTTGAGCCCCCATTGGGCGAACGGCCATGGACTTACGATCGGTGTGAGGGGTTCGACAGGCAGGTGGGGAATATTTCCGAACCGTTGGCATTTATCGCACCTCTTCACCATTGCTATTGCATCCCGATGCATTGACGGCCAATAGTATCCTTGCCGGAAGGCCTTGTGGGCCAGGGATTTAGAACCGGAGTGATCACCGCAGACACCACTGTGGATCTCCCGAAGGACATACTCGCCCTGCTCTTCGGTGATACATTTCATGTAGGGGGCCAAGTAGCCACGTTTGTACAGAATGTCGTTGATGACAATGTACCTCGTCGATCGGTAACGCAGCTGTCTGGCCTTGGCCTTGTCCGCAGGGAGGGTGCCGTTCGATAGGTAAGCGTGAATAGGCGACATCCATGTGTTGTTGTACTCTATAGCGCAGATCTCGGCAGTGGCGGTGCTCGGAAGGGCCAGTATTTCGACGGGGATCTTTCGACCTACCTTGTCGTTGATTGCCGAAGCCAGTCTAGCGAGGGCGTCGGCATAACTGTTCTCGTTTCTTGGTATCTGCCGAATTTCATACGCTTGGAATTTGTTTAACAGCTGGTGCGCTGCCGTGAGGTATGCCGTAATTGACGCGTCCTTTGCTGCGAAATCGGCAGTCACCTGGTTCACAATTAACTGCGAGTCGCTGTAGATGCTGATCTGAATCGCTCCCATGCTTTTGGTGAGCCGTAGGCCGGCCAAAAGCGCCTCGTATTCGGCTTCGTTGTTGGATGTTCGGAAGCCAAACCTGATGGCATATTCAATTTTCGCTCCATCGGGAGCGGTGAGTACCAAGCCAGCTCCGCACCCTTGTTGATTTGCCGAGCCATCTACGTGTAGGATCCAGAAAGGAGTTGACTGGTCGAGACAACTGCCGTTCGGTAGGCCTTCCTGTGGAGGGGTTTTTACAGGTTCTGAAGCCTCCGAAGGTGTCAGTTCAGCGATGAAGTCAGCCACGGCTTGTCCTTTTTCGACAGGCCTGGGTTTGAACTGTACGTCGAATTCTCCTAACTCGATCGCCCATTTCACCAGCCTTCCGGATGTTTCAGGTTTTTGAAAAACTTGCCGAAGGGGCTGGTTGGTCAGAACGATGATGGTGTGGGCCTGAAAGTAGAGTCTCAACCCCCGGGCAGAAATGACCAGAGCCAAAGCCAGCTGCTCGAGTGGGGGGTACCGAGACTCTGCCCCCAGAAGGGCCTTGCCGACGTAGAAGATCGGTAGTTCTGCCTTCTCCGGTATTCGTATTAACACTGAGCTGACGGCAGAGGTAGATACCGATAGATACAGGGAGAGTGCTTCCCCAGGAAGAGGTTTTGACAGTAACGGAGCTCTACCCATGTAGTCCTTCAAGTCTTGAAATGCCTTATCACATTCGGCAGTCCACTCTATATGATGTTTGCCCCCTTTCAAGGCTTTGAAGAACGGTGCACATTTGTCTGTGGCTTTGGAGATGAAGCGAGTGAGGGCTGCCACTCGTCCGGTAAGGCTTTGGATGTCCTTTTGTGTCTTCGGCACCTCCATGTTGATTATGACTTTGATTTTGTCGGGGTTCGCCTCGATGCCCCTCTAGCTGATCATGAAACCGAGGAATCTCCCTGAAGATACACCGAAGGCGCACTTCGTAGGGTTGAGTCTCATTCGGTACGCCTTCAAGATGCCGAACATGAGGGATAGGTTTGTCAGGTGTTCCCCTGCCGTTCGGCTCTTTACTAGCATGTCATCCACGTAGACCTTAATGGTACTGCCGATCTGCTCAGCGAAGATTCGGTTGACCAGCCTCTGGTATGTTGCCCCTGCATTTTTCAAGCCGAACGGCATGACGTTATAGCAATATAGGTCTTTGTCAGTTATGAACGTCGTGTGTTCGCTATCGGCAGGGTGCATGAAGATCTGGTTGTATCCAGAGTATGCGTCCATGAAGCTGAGCAATTCGTGACCGGCAGTGGCGTCCACCAGCTGGTCGATGCGCGGCAACGGGAAGCTATCTTTCGGGCAGGCCTTATTGAGGTCGGTATAGTCCTGGCACATTCGACATCCGCCCTTTGCCTTCCGAACCATGACTGAGTTTGCCAGCCATTCCGGGTATATGGCCTCCCGTATGAAGCCGATGGTCATGAGTTTGTCCACTTCGTTCTTCATGGCCTCATACTGTTCGGTATCGTAGGATCGGCGCTTTTTCCTGATAGGTTTGAATGCTGGCGAGATGCTCAGTTTGTGGCTGATGATGTCAGGGGATATGCCCGGCATGTCGTTGTAGGACCAGGCAAAGACCTCCGAATGGTTCTGATCCTTACACATCGTTCCGGTTGACGTTCGTCCAGCGCCACCGTTTCGAGATCTTCGGCAGGTTGTGCTACCGGAGTGGACATTTCCTCCCTTGGATCGTCCACTGGTTCATTGTCGTTCGGCAATCTTGCGACCGTGAAGGCTTCCTTTTGTTTGTGGGGAGCTGCCGATTTCAATGTTGTGGCGTAGCCGTTCCGAACGCTCAATTGATCGCCCCTGATTGCCCCTGTGCCGTAGCAGGTTGGAAACTTCATGAGTAGCATGTGGGGGGACAAGTGGGCTTTTATTGCCGTAAGCGCCGTTCGGCCGACAATAACGTTGTATGCCGTAGGACAGTCCACCACAAGGAACTGGTCGTAGACCATGGTCCTTCTTGGGGCTGTACCGAAAGAAATTGGCAGACGGACACTGCCGATGGGCTAGACCAGGTCTCCTGAAAAGCTTAGGAGAGGCGAAAGTTGCCGATTGACCTGGCTGTCATCTATCCCAAGTTCTTTGAATGCGTCGGCGAAGATGACGTTTACCGAACTCCCATTGTCGATCAGGATTCGTCCGACATCGAACTCGGCAATCTCGGCTCGGATGATCATAGGGTCGTTATGTGGGTAGATGATCCCTTCCTCTTCTTCTTCGGAGAAAGTGATGGGTTCCCACCTGAGCTTCGGCATCTTTGTGTGCCGGCTGCTTTCAATGCCGAGGACTTGGGGGTACTGTGCCGCCCTGACGTACTGCTTTATCGATCAGTTAGATGCTCCGGCAAGGGTTAGGCCTCCGCTGATCGTGCTGATCATGTTGATCTGCCGATTAGCGTTCGGGACTGGCGCCTATTGGGGCCTGGCTATGTATTGATCCAGTTTGCCTTCCCGAATTAACCGTTCAACGATTTTTCGCAGACTTATGCAGTCCTCGGTATTGTGGCTATTCTGCTGATGGTATCGGCAGAATTTCCCGGTATCCCTGTCGTCCTGCCGATTAGGCTTTCTGAACGATGGCTTCGGGATGATCTCGTTTTCGTTCATCAGTACTGCCTCGTAGGAGGTATTGAGCAGGGTGAACACTTCCGTTCCCTAGTTATGTGCCGATAGTGGGCCTCGGTAGTTGTCCCTGCCGTACATACTCTTGTTCTTCTTGGAATGCCCTTTTTGGGAGCTTCCGGTATCTTTGCGCTTGTGACTTTCAGAGTACGCAGCAGTTTGGGTTGCTGGTGCGAACGGCGATGCCTGTGCCGTGGAGGAACGCTGTATGGGTTCGCTCTGCCGAGCCGTGGGCTCGGCCCTTGAGTTGAAGTATTCAGCCTTGGTGTGGATTGCTGCTTGCTTCATGAGTTCATCATACGTACGCCAATTGCTGCTGTATACCAGATACCGAAAGTGTGAGGACCGTAGGCCACTCTTGAAGGCGCCGTAGGCCGCCCTGTCATCAGTATCCGGACATCTCGAGTATTCGTGGCTGAATCGTGCGGCATATTCACGCAATGGTTCGTCATTTCTCTGCCGGATGGTATACAGATCATCGGCAGAGTACAATCTGTCCGTCTGAATCATGAAGTGGTTCAGGAAGATTTGCTTTAGCTCGTCGAAGGAATCGACCGTCCCTGGTTCCAAACGGTAGAACCAATTCAGAGCTGCTTCTGTGAGTGAGGAAGGGAACAGAAGGCACAGGCCTTCGTCGCTTAGCCCTTGGCACCCCACTGCCGATTGGAAAGAATGAAGGTGCGTCAGTGGATCCTCCACTCCTGTGTAAGGGGTTATGCGAAGGGGCTGTACGTCCCTATCCTGCCGTGAGTGCCTTATGCGCTCGGTGAAGGGTCCTGGCCGAAGCCTTCCCCAGTCTGGCTCCTGTGAACGAGTCTGATCGTCTTCCATCTTCTGCACCCTCTGAAGGAGGAGGCGAATGACAGGGTCCCTGTCCGGTATCTCCTCTGCAATCTGGTGTGCCGATCGCTGCTGGGATCTAACAGGATTGACCTCAAATAACTTCGTCGGGGTTGCCGAACGGTAGGATGATGACCGATTGGTGGAAGGAGCGCACTCTTGGTCAGACTCAGCCGTGGATTCCAGGACCGGTATCCTTCGGATCGGGGACTTCCTCCCTAGGCTTCTCAGTCGGGGATCATCCAGGCGGGCATTTATCCTGATCGGTGATTCCTGCCGTTCGGACTGCCGTTCGACTTCTCGCTCCAACAGCTTGTGCCGACAATCGGAATAGACCTTCTTCGGCACATGGGGCTTATTTTTGGGTGCTGTGACCACCAATTGTTTAGACGGCGTAGGCGTTGCCTTTGCCACCTTCTTGCCCTTCTTCTGCCGACGGGGAGTCTGTAGGCTCTCGGAAGATCGATTGGTCTGGATATTTTGTGTTTGCTGCTGATTGAGCAACTGTTATGTTTCGTCCACTCTGGACGAGAGGAAGTTGTTGTGTTCCTGCAACCTAGCCATGTCCTGCCGAAGGGACACGACTTGGGCTAAAAGCTCCGCATTTTCAGCGGGTTGGAGCACAGGTGGATTAGTTGCCGGGGTGCATGGGGGTGGCGCTGGGCTAATCCCACTAGGCATGCCGAACGGCATCCCCTCCTGTGGTAGGAACGTGGTTTTCGCGTTGGTCCCCATGATTTTTGGGATAAAGGGTCGATTTTCTCGTTTCCCACAGACGGCGCCAAACTGTTGACGCCAAAAAGTGGTTCTCTGACTTTGAGGGTCAACTTAGTAATTTTATGTCTTCGGTATGCTCGTGGCCTTGGTAGTGTGCGTGATCTGCAATATGAGCAAATGCACGGTAAGACCTAGGGCACCGGTGTGGTACCGGCCGAAGGCTCTCCGATGCTTAAGTAAGTTCGGGAATAGAAAGTTCAATTGACAGATCAATAGGCTTGTATGCCGTAAGTTCTGATTACCTCTATTTTGGGATAGTTGGCCTCCTTTTATAGGCCTTGGGAGGTGTGTATTTGTTGATAGTTTCGATGTGGGACTGTGGACGTCGCTTGGGAGCGTGCCACGTGTCCCAGGAGAGGGCGTTGCCCTAATAGAGGGATCGGTAGGTGGGGTGCCGATGGCACCTCTGATCAAGCCCAATTTCCTCCACGTGTCTTGCTCTCATTGCTTGTTCATTTTGGGCATAAACAAAGGTGGAATGAGGTAACATGAGACACAAAAATAAAGCACAAAGGAGACATTTAGTCAATTAAAAGTTGAGAGGGTAAACTGAGATAAAACACAAACCTTTGGGGCATTTCAACAAATAAGGTTTTAGTTTATATATTATGTCGTAATTAGTAGTATACGTGGTTACGGCGGCCGCACCCATTATACGACTTGACTTGGTTTAATTATGTTTATAGCTTCCCACGCATGGAATTTTATATGCCCTCTTCAGCGACTATATGCAACCCCCTCCGGTACCTTGGCGGTATATAATTGACTTAGACTTAAGAAAACCTGAGAGGAAGAAAGCAAGAAAGAAGCTATATAAGTTATAACACACATATATATAGCTGCTGGCAAATTGGCAATGGCAGGGAAGCAATCTCACGTAGTGATCTTTCCCTTCCCACTCCAAGGCCACATCAAGCCCTTGCTGTGCTTAGCAGAGCTTCTCTGCCATGCAGGCCTTCACGTCACCTTCGTCAACACCCACCACAACCACAAGCGCTTGGCCAACCCCCAAGCGCTCTCCACCCATTTCCCAACCCTCCACTTCGAGTCCATTTCCGATGGCCTCCCCGACGACCATCCCCGTGCCTTGAATGGCGAGTTGTTGATCGCTTTGAAGACGTCCATTAGGCCTCATTTCCGGGAGCTCCTCAAAACCATTTCGCTCAAGGCCGAGTCAAATGATGCTCCGGCGCCGCCTCTCAGCTGTATTATAACAGATGGGCTCGTCACTTTTGCGTTTGACTTGGCGGAGGAGTTGGAGATTCCCATTCTTAGTTATAACGTTCCTTGTGCTCGTTACTTGTGGACTTGTCTTTGTCTCCCGGACCTCATTGAGCAAGGACAACTTCCTTTTCCAGGTCAGAGAGAGAGACATAGAGAGCATGTGAAGATAACCTAATTAACTGGCTTGTAATGATTTGATTTGTGAGTTTCTAACTTTTAAGTGTGTTACACAACAGATGATGACATGAGTGTGGAAATCACCGGAGTGTCTGGAATGGATGGCCCTTTGCATCGCCAAGACTTGCCAGGTTTTTGCAGAGTCAAACAAGCTGACCACCCAGCTCTTCAATTCGCCATCAACTGGACCCAAGCCCAAAGACGAGCCTCAGCTCTCATCCTCGACACAGTTTATGAACTCGACGCTTCATGTCTCTCCCACATGGCCCTCATGTTTCCCAAAATTTACACCCTCGGACCACTCCACGCCCTCCTCAATGCTCAAATAGGTAATGTGTCCAAGAGTCTGGCATCCCACGGCGGTCTTTGGAAAAGCGACCCAAATTGCATGACGTGGCTCGATTCCCAGCTGTCCAGATCTGTTATCTACGTCAGCTTCGGGACTTTGGTCAACTTGACACGTGCCCAAATGATGGAGTTTTGGTACGGCCTGGTCAATAGTGGACACCCCTTCATGTGGGTCATAAGATCTGACATCATATATGGGGCCCATCAAATACCAGCCGAGCTTGAAATTGGTACGAAAGAAAGAGGTTACATAGTGGATTGGGTTTCGCAAGAGGAGGTCTTGGCACACAAAGCAGTGGGTGGGTTTTTGACTCACAGTGGCTGGAACTCGACGCTTGAGAGCATTGTGGCTGGGCTTCCTATGATCTGTTGGCCCAATTTGGGGGACCATTATATTATTAGCAGAACTGTTTCTCAGAAGTGGAAAATTGGTCTCCAATTGAATGAAAATTGTGACAGATGCAACATTGAAACCATGATCCAAACCTTGATGGGACCCAAAAGGGAGGAGATCCAGAGCTCCGTGGACACCATTTCCAAATTGGCTCGTGACAGTGTCGTCAAAGGTGGATCTTCCCACAACAACTTGGAGCAGCTCATCGAATACATTCGAAGTTTGCAACACCACATCTAGTTTTCACTAGAATTTCTTGTGTTGTTTCATTCCTTTTGCATTTCTTGCATTGAAACATGGTTGTTTTCTTATGGTTGTTTTCTTTTGGTTGTAACTTGTAATAGATTGATCAATTATTAATGAATAAAATCGGATACCCTTTTTATTTGGTTGCATATAACACTGATCAATTAAAACTTGCAGCTCCATGTGTGACAAATTCTCATGCTAGACACAAGCAATAATGTGAAAACCCCAGGAAGAAGAAAAAAGAAAAAGAAATGCTCTCATGACAATGACATTGACACAGCAATAGCATATTATTCCATGCGTAATTATCTTTGCTTTCATAAAGAGGATTCTCTCTCCAGAAATTTCAGCAATTTGTGCACCGTTGCCATAGATATTTTTCACATCACTATATCCTTTTCCTTCCAACCATTCAATTTTGGCCTACAAATACAGCTTTCTACTCCCCCTTAACTTCACAGCATTGAGAGATTAAAGCTAGCTAGCCAGTGCGTGCGTGTGTCCTTTTTTTTCACAAAGATCATGGCACTAATTCCTAGTACCATTTTTGTTGGTCACTATGATCCTTTCTGCCACGATGTTTGGGACCCATTTCAGGAATTCGACTATGGATTTCCAAGAGAAACAACCTCCTTCACCAACTCCATGATTGGTTGGAAGGAGACCTCAGATGGGCACACATATGTACTCAAGGCAGATCTTCCAGGCTTCAGGAGAGAAGAAGTAAAGGTGGATGTGGAGGAAGGTAGGGTTCTTCGCATTAGGGGAGAGAAAAATGTGAAGAGAGAAGAGAAGAGCGACCATTGGCACTGCATCGAAAGGAGCAGCGGCAAGTTCATCAGGCGTTTGAGTTTGCCTGAGAATGCCAAAGCTGACAAGATGAAGGTGTTCATGGAAAGTGGAGAGCTCACTGTCACGGTTCCTAAGGAGAAGGTTAATTGCTATCCTCATGCAACCAGAGTCGTTCAAATTTCTGGGCACTAAGAATTATTATTATAAACCAAGTGTAGCATGGTTCCATGAATTAATAAAACAAACGAATAATGATCCTACTCCATTTGGCTATAAAACAGTTTTCTAATTTGTTTGCTTTGCAGTTGTGAGTTAAGCCATATGGCAATATTTTGCGCTTGAGTTTAATTTTTCCGTCATGTAATTTAGAGCAGTTTAAACTATCGTTTGTACAACAGCAAATATGTTTATTTTGAACTTTTTATATCAGATCATGATGAACATAATTTCATAAGGTAATGTCTTTAAAGTCTATTTTCTAATGAGTAGTTTGATAGCTATTCACTTATCTATCAATCCAGAAGTTGTGATGAAGTATCATGGAGAAAGAAGTAACAAAAAAACCACTCTTTTAAATCCTCCAAATCAAACATTATATCAAATCACATCAAAATTTTATCTTGATATTGATGGATTTGGAAATATAATAAATAGCATTAACTTTCCCCTCAATTTTGTTTTTCAATTTTCCCATACTAACCACGCGCAAAATCAATTAACGCATGTAAGATAAGACACAGAAAATGATGGATGTTTTTTTCACTCAATTTCCAATTATGTTCCTGCACTATAGGAACGCACAACGAAAACAAAGTGTGTCGTCAAACATTTCCCTTCGATTATGTCTTTCAAGTTTCAAATCCCACGATTTTTTATTATTTGGAACAACACTACTTGCTATGTACAATATCTTCGTCACATCTCAAATGCTCTACTATATATGTAACACTATCTAGACTTGAATTTCCAGTTTCATTTTGTCCTTTGGTTTGAGACTCCAACTAGGTTTTCTTGTGGGTATTTGGTACTCTTTATCTTTGGTTTCTTGAGGTTTGTTTTCTTTTTATTTTATGAAAATTTGTTTCTTGGCACCGGCGGGGTTCTTTTTTGGAAAACAAAGGAGCACAGGCCGCAAAGATGGGATGTCCAAGTGAAGAATTCTGAGATGGATTGCTCTGATCATAGACAGAGCAAGACAGAGAGCTATAAAGGTAATGATGCTTCTAATGGTTTCTTGTCGTCTCCGTGTAATTCAAGTTTTTCAAATGAAGGGAGCTCCAAATCTAAGAAAGAGAGATCTAGAACATGTGAAGCTATAAAGAGCAGGAATTTGGTTGCTGACGAGAAGGCTAGGGCTCATCATCAAGTGTTTCACTTGGGAACATATGTAAATCTCCTCAGAATTTCAAAGATGGCCAAGCAATTGAAGCAAGGCCTAAAAACCATGTATTAGGCCTTGGAAGATGTCATTATGGACATGGAAACATTATAAGGAGGGTCAATGTGGCTGCTGACAATAAGAGTACGCCAAAATCTCCAAATTTATTAAGTTCACTATCTTCTTCTCCATACCATGAAATTGTGGAAAGGCTTAACAACATGGGTAATATGAAGTACAGAAGGGCCAGCTTCTTGGACGCGATTTCTTTTTATGATAAAACTATTGCCTTGTGCCCTCAAAATGCTGCCTGCCATAACAATAAGGCTGCATCATTGATTGGCCTAGGCAGATTAACAGAATCAATGGAAGAGTGCCTGCAAGCAATCAAATGTTATACTTTGTGTTCTCGTGCTCGTCATCGACTTGGAATTCTTTATACCAGGTATTTGGTTTGTAATTGCAACCCCGTAAGTTCTTCTAGTTCGATTTGTAGATGCTGTAAACATTTTTTTTATTGCATTCCTAATTTTAGGCAGCCTCACTGTTTGTGTTAAATAGTTGAATGCCTTACAAGAATTTTCCAAATCATACTTTTGTTACAATATTTGGCCTTTTCAGGTTTGGGCAAGTTGATGATGCAAGATGGCATTTCAAGTTATCTAAGAACAACATTGACTAAAAAACCATCCGAAGTCTTTTAGAGATTGAAGCTCATTATAAAAATACAATAAAGAGAGCCAGAAAAGTTAAAGACTGGCGCCATGTTTTGACAGAAAGCACTCAATGTATTGAAGCTGGAGCTGATGCATCAAACAAGGTAATTAGAAGCGCTTGAGTAGTTTATGTACTTGAAATATATACTCTATTGCATTGCTTATGCATATGGCTCTTGCAGCTGTTTGCTTTAAAAGCTGAGGCTCTATTAAAGCTTCAAAGGACAGAGGAAGCTTTTGAACTAGTAACTACTGCAAGGGGTTCGGAAGACAACAGACACAGAAAAGCTTGCAAGGGAACAACATACTTGCTGATAATTGAAACTCAAATCAATTTGTATCTTGGCAGGTAATTACTAATTGCACTTTACTTATTTAAGGTTCACCAAAATCTGTCATTCAAATAAGCAAAATCATGTATTTGATGGACAAAGAGGGAATTGCCTAGGTGCCTTGCATGAAAGTTAGTCAAATTTGAACAAACATTCATGGTAAATGGTGGATTGTTTTTGCATAGCTGCCACTTGGTTATGCTATTTCAGTTCCTGCAAATTACAATAGGCCTAAAATTTTGATTTTGTTTCAGATTTGAGCAAGGGGTGCTCACTGCAGAGAAAGCTGTCGATTTGGACACAACCCGAAAGTCTCTGAAGTGGCTGAGGAAAGCTAGGGGAGCTTCTGATGCTCAAAAAGCCGGAAATGCTCTATTTTAAGATGGGAAGTACTTGGAGGCATGCACAAAGTATGGCCATGGTCTGCAATATGTGCCAACAAATAGTGTCTTGCTTTGCAATCGAGCTGCTTGCAAGTCTAAGCTTGAAAAATGGGAAAAGGCCATTGATGATTGCAATGCAGCTCTGAGAGAACGGCCTAATTATCACAAAGCACTTTTAAGGCACGCTCACTCTTATGCCAGAGTATGTTCCTTCCTCCTCATGTGCAAGTTCTTAATTTCATCTAGCAAAAGAAAACTAGACATTTCTCAGTTTTTTTTTCTTTCTTTTAAGGCTTTTGGTTTTTCGATCGAAAATAATAAGGCATTTTTCAATGGACCAGCTTGGGCGTTGGGAAAAGTCTCTCAGGGACTATGATGTATTGAGCAAGGAGATGCCAGTAGATGAATTTGTAGCCAATTCTCTTCTTCAAGTACAAATGGAACTCAAGGCTCAAAGTGGTCAACTGTTCTCATGACACATAACTTTTGAGGTTTAGTTTTCATTTCCATTTGGCCATCTAACGGTTCTAGTCCATTGCCATCTAGTGAGCTCAAGGCAACAATAGGGGATGCTTAACCCCAACCTAGGAAATGGGTGTTACCACACAATGCGCTAACCATCTCAGGCGACACCTACCAACAAAGGCAATAGACCATGACAAATACAACCATCAAATGCCAGTTTTGAATAACAAAATACCAGATTTAAGTTTCATTGGAGAAGGTTATCCTATCAAGTTAGAAGAATCAAGAGGCAGTATGGTATAGCTAGAAGACAAATGAAAGTGGGGTAGAGTTCAAACTTTGTATCATAAGCAAAATGCAAAGAGGTTGTTGTTTCCTACGAAAAGGGCAAGGGGCATGAAAGCACTTCTCAAAATGGCCAAGACAGGAAACAAAGGAAGCAGCAACCATCAAGAGCCGTCATGGAAAATTATAGGTATTGGTTTGTACCAGCCCATTGGCATGGGGTGTAAATCTTCCAGCTCATCTAGTCATTATTAAGGCAAGGCAAAATTTGTGCGGTATGTTTTTCATTTGGTTCCTACATATACAAAGAATGGAAGTCAACATCAAAACCATAACTCTGCCCTCCATACTGCACATAAAGGTACTCTTTTGGAGATGAGGATGGGGGCGGAATTTGTAAGATTTCAGGTATGTCTAATGTGGGGGTGAAGCCGTGTCTTTTTTCTTCAGAGAATAGTAAAAAATCAAAAAGGGACAACAAATACTCGAGTAATGGTCTAATAGTAGTGGATGGGGCTCTTGGGCTATGGAGAAATTTAATTAGGACACCCAAACGATTTCACAAAAGACTTAATAAATAGAAATTAATTATTTTGTGGAATTTTTTTAATTTTTTTTATATAATAAATCATAATTAAAATATAATTACTAATTAAAGTAATTAAAAAAGGCTAAGATATTACTTAACTACATATATTAAATTAAAAAATCTACCCCGACGAAAGTTCGTCAGAACAAATCTATGCCGGTGAAATTTCCAGGATTAAATTTTCTTTTTAAACAGTATAGCCGCACGGCTATACTATTTATATATTAAAAAAAGGACGCACAGGAGCCTAGGAGCCACGTGTCAAAACGGTAAAGCCAGTCGGCTACACTATTTTTTAAAACAAAATTAGGAAAGACGAGTATAGCCGCACGGCTATCCTATTTCTTAAAAAATTCAAAAAAAATTAAGTATCGCTGCACGGCTATACTATATATAAGGGTAAAGCCGTTCGGCTATACTACATATAAATGTATAAAGACCCGCCCAGCGCCTGTGCGCCACGTGTAAAATAGTCAAGCCGGGCGGCTATACTATTTTTTGAAACAATTTAGAAAAAACGAGTATAGCCACTCGAAACTCTGAGAGCAACCTGTTTGATAATTTCTTGCCCCATTAATTCTTTGGATTTGCCAACTTTCATGAAATAAAAATAAATTGAAAGTCTGTTCTTTGCCAATAAAAGTTTCACTGTAGAAAGTCATTGTAATTTACCAGAAGAATGAAATGCCCAGAATTACTCTGATGAACAAACGAGCAAAACCAGATTGCTTAAAAGCACAAACAGTGAAATGTGGTTGGGCTCAATATTGTAGCAGACCAACAGAGCCAACCTGCTGCTGCTACATCAGTTTCCACGTGGCAATCAGTGTTGGTGTGCATGGACTGAGGGACTAGTGATAAGTCATGAAATATCAAACATCTCTTTATTCCGTTTCTGGTTTCAGTCCGAGCCTCCTTTTAAGCCTTTAAGAGAGAGAGAGAGAGAGAGAGAGAATAATAGTTTTGGTTTGAGTCTGGCAGCTTTCGTGCAGGAGTTGCTTGGAAACCAGTCATGCTCATACTCACAGCTCATCTGTGAACTAATCCTAATTCCACTCCTACGCGCACCTCCATCACCTTCCACATTTCCACTCACACTTGTGAAATTATGACATAGGATTTATTTTGTAACATTAATTTATATAAGGTTGATTGGGTAAGGTCAATTGCCTGAGTTTAAATACCTTTTCTCGTAGATTAGATTAATTTAAAATCATAATTGTTGAGTAGATTAGATTTATTAAGAGAAATCATCTCTTGCCAGATATATCTTGCATGCAATTTTCTTAAACTTGGAATTAAATTAATTGGCATAAATAAAACTGTGCTTTTGTTGTGAGACCATAAAAGTTGATAATGATATGATGCTGCAGCAACAAAATAAAGAGCGTGAGCTACCACAAGTCCAAAACGAGAGAAATTCTCATTCTGTTCCCTCTTGCCTTGCGTCCGTTTCGCCGACTGCCATATGCCCACATTTAATCTATTGCATAATCTTCTACCATTCTTCATCTTCATCAATCAACCATATACAATATATATGGGCAATTGTCGAAAATATTAGGCTAGCCATTACAATTGCCCAATCAAAACTCTGCTATAAACTAACCAAATGGCTGCTTCACATCACAACATCCCATCTCCGCCGCCTCAGGCGTTTAATGGCAGTACTGGGTTCATGCCCACGCGCCGCCGCAAGATGATGATGCACATGACCTTCTTCTGGGGCCACAGCGCCGACGTTCTCTTCTCGGGTTGGCCCGGCCGCGACAACCCGGTCATGTACGCCCTCTCGCTGCTCTGCGTCTTCGTTCTCGCCGTCCTCGTCGAGCTGCTCTCCCACTGCAGCTTCTTCAAGCCCGGGGCGAACGGCGTGGCGGTGGGGTTTCTGCAGACTGGTCTCTACACGCTGCGCTCCGGGCTGTCGTATTTGGTGATGCTCGCCGTCATGTCGTTTAACGGCGGCGTTTTCCTCGCCGTGGTGGCAGGGCATGCGGTCGGGTTTTTGCTTTTCGGGAGCCGGGCTTTTAAGAAGTCGGACGGGTCGGGTATTGATAGACAGGCGAGTCTTCCTCCCATGACGTGCGGATAATAACGATTCTTGGGTGGGTTTTAATTTTCTTTTTCTTTTTGTTGTAAATTTATGAAAGGGTGTCCTTTTTTAATTTAACTTTCTCTATGTTCTGCATTTTAATTTACAAGCTATAGTTCAAAGCTCTAAATTAATCTGATCTACGAGGACGGGAATTCGAACTTGTCCTCCTGAGCAGCCGAACCTAACTTACTTGTGTTTTGCAGTTTGGTGCATTGGCATGACTCACTGCATGTTGTAATATTTGGAATTAGTAGTGTGTTTAATAAATAAAAATGATAATCATGTTTAGAATTGATCACCTCTCAATTTATGTGTACTATACCATCTTTAGAATAACTCTAAAAAGGCCATTTGTCCCTAATCCCTTTGTAATCACCCCCAAATTAAGCCAAAAAAAACATTGGTTTCAACACTAATCTGTCTTTATTGTAACCCAATCTATAAGAGAACCTTGCAAAGCCCAGCCCTCAAAACCACATCCCATCTCTCCCTCTCTCTGAGAGAATTGTAAAGTCTCTCACTCAAGCAAAGCAAGGGCGGAATGGAGGGCATGCCCAAGATGAATATGCAGATGAGCTTCCACTGGGGCAATGAGCCCACAATTCTATTCACTGGGTGGCCTAACCAAACCACTGGCATGTACATATTGGCACTCTTCTTTGTGTTTGTGCTGGCCTTTGCTAAGGAAGCTTTGTCTGTGTGGCCCATTATTAAACAAACCACCAATCCGATGGTGGCCGGGATTACTCAGGCCTCTGTTTACTCTGTTCAAGTCGGCATGGGCTACTTGGTCATGCTCGCTGTCATGTCGTTTAACGTCGGGATCTTCATAGCTGCCGTGGCAGGCCACACCTTTGGAGACTTCGTAGTCAAGGCCAGTTCCCGAGCTCCGGCCAAACCTTCCCAGCCTGAAGTCTGATTTTGTGCCCATATGTTGATTAGTTTTATTATTTTACCATTTTTCGTAAATGAATTGGCTTTACTTTTAGCACAAGGAAATGAAATGAAATGAATTCTGTCGTGAAGAATATCTTGCTCTGATGTGACTCTGTTATATGAAACCAGTGAATCAACCCATGATGAATTCCCTTTTTTTTTCTTCACGAAGAAAATTAACCATTAAAACCAGAATAATTTTATTTGTTCAGTAAGTTGCTAGAACACAGCACTAGCTAGCACAACCAATCCTATCTTATGATGGGGTCTATTCGGCCATTTCCTATGTATAAAATTATAAACCTGCCCATTCCTTAATTCCACTTTCTAAGCACCAATTAACTTTGCTATTTTTTTTCCAATACAAGTTAAGCTCGATTAATGGTCTGTGTTCACAGTCTAGAAACATAAAAGTCGAGAGCATTTCTCAAGTTTAATATAGTGGGAAATTTACTTTTTAAAAAGAAACCATATGAAGAAACAAACAAAACCCATGTAAAATAAAAGAGAATCTGTGCCATCAAAGGCCACTTATCTCTCAACCCTCGTCATCACCTCCAACAGCGTTGCTTTCCAGCTCCTCCATTCATTAAATTAAAACCAACAAGAAAAATCCCTTTTCCCCAAATACCAGATCATCCAAAGTAATTAACCTTGCAATCTCCAAACTCTCTCTCTCTCTCTCTCTCTCTCTCTCTCTCTTCTCTCTCTCACAAGCAGAGAGAGATGTCTAACCAAGATGACATGGCTGGCATGTCTATGACTCCCCCTGCGCCCAAGGGCGACCTGAAGAACACAACTGATGGTGCCATGAGCTCTAGCCTCACATGGACCACAAACGTCACCGTCCTCTTCCGTGGTTGGCCCGATGACAGCGTTCTCATGTATGTCTTGGCCCTCTTCTTCGTCTTCCTCCTCGCTGTTGCCGTTGAAGTCTTGTCTGTTTCGCCCAAACACAAACCAGGCACCAAGACTTTCATATGCACCCTCACCCAGACAGGCGTCTACACTTTTCGCACAGCTTTGGCTTACTTGGTCATGCTTGCTGTCATGTCGTTCAATATCGGAATCCTGATAGCCGCCGTGACCGGCCATGCCCTCGGCTTCTTCATCATCAAGGTTCGTTCTCATGGCCACCAGCCCAACCTAACCGACCCCAAAGTTTGATTTGTCGATCTGCATCTTCCTGATCGGTGCTTGAGTTTATAGTTTGTTTTCGTCACCTTTTTGTGTTGATTTTCTGTGTGCTTGTCGTTTTGTGTAGTAGTGTCTTATCAGGAGTATTGCTATTTGTATTATCTCAACTGATCATCTAGCGTACTATCTCTCTAATAGAGTTTAATTCCGTATAACAGGTGATCCAATTTTTATTAGAGAGATGGTAGATTAAATGGTTAGTTGGAATAATGGAAATAGGTATTATTTTTTCTTTAAGTTTTATGTGTGGTGGTGGTTCTGTGTTTGGCTAGTTTGGTTGTGGTTTGATATTTGACTTACTATTATATAATATTGTGCACCTTTCTGTTCAATGTCTTAATGCAGCTCTAATATGATAATTACCATCCATCATTGTCTTAAAAAAGGTATCATTATTGCTAGTACGATTATTGGTTCATTATTACAATATGTGTGTGTGTGTGTGTTAGAGAGAGAGAGACAGAGAGAGAGAGACAGAGAGATAACAAATAGAATCAACAGATGACCCAGTTAAATACAAAATGACAAAATCAAATACCTGGAACGACTCTGTAATTGGGGCATGGCGTCTTCTTCCATAGCTCAAGGTCGAGATGAATTAGGTCAAATGGCTCTTACAGACACAGAAACCGTCCATGAGACCTCAAAAGTGATTGGTGACGTTCGCTTCTCCATCTCAGTCTGTAACCTTAACAATTGACCTGATGATTATGCAAGCAGTGAAGAAGATCAATGGTTCATAGGGACCCTTGAAACTTGAAAGTCAATGATTTTTGGAGCTCTTCAAGCTCATGCAAGAAATTAAACTAATTTTATTTCCACTGTTTGTGGAGCATAGTAAGAAGCATGATTTAACGTTTGTATTTGGACTTTTCTATTCGCTCTATACTCTACAATTGGTTACAACACTAGAACGTTTCACTATAAACCCATCTATAATTAAACCACTGATGAGGCCAATGGCCGGAACACCATTGAACTGCAACTTCAAAAACTAACAATGCCTGACTTAAAAACATTAAGAAGAGACGTGTGATTACAAAATGGTGCATCCTGGCCGCCCGAGGGCTGCGAGTAGTCGTCTAGGCCAGAGGTGAGAGAGCCAAGAAGTTCTAGGTGCGTCGTCTGCGATTTCATGAGATTCGTCTGAATGATCACCGTCAGAATCCTCCTTATCATCATTCTTGTGGATTTCACCTGCAGTCTCGTCTACATCTTCAGTTCCAGCCTCTGCAATTTCCCCTGGCTTCTTGTCAAATAGTCCTTTAAATTGTTTCCGCACCTTCTTCTCCACTTCCTGATTATTAGTTGCAAGGCATAGATAATGGCATAAACAATTTGCACTCCATCTCAAACAATTAAACAAACTTTTTGCTGCTCAACTCAACTCACCTGCTCCTTCTGCTTTACTTTTAGAAGAGCAGCTGTTGCATCAGGTTCAGTTGACTTGTCAAGTTTAATCATCTAATAGCATCCAGAAGAGAATTCAGAAAGGGGTACAATATTTTAAAGATAAATTAATACAATATTACTGAATTATTTATAAACATTACCGTGTTGAAGTCACTTTTTGCTTCCTCGAAATCTCCAACTGTCATGTAGGCCATTCCTCGCCGGTAGAGAGCCTTGACATGTCCAGGGTTTGCTTCTAAAACCTAGATAGTTCCACCAGGAACAAGTTAAAAACCAAAGTCCAAATAATTGACTTCAGACTACAATACCAAAGTCCAAGGACATACCTTGTTGCATGTCTCTATGGATTTTCTGCACTCTCCCATCTTCAGGTAGCATGCAGCCACATTCAGATGTAACAAATTCTACAAACATCCAAAAGATGAAACGAACATGTTTCACTCTTACAAGAATCAAGAATTAAACAATTAAAGAATACTAATCCCCTGTAGTAAAAGAATTAAATGTACAATAAGACACCCAAAGGAGAAATACAGGAAGCAAAGGAAACTGCTTACCCTTGTATTTGAAAATATTTTCCCTTCTTCATCATCTTGTGGATTAACATGATTAAATTCCCGTAGCACCTGCATAACAATCATCCAACAGATACGACAATAAAGGCACAATAGACACATTTTTAATGACTTAATGGAGACAGTAGTGATTATGATTTAATATAATGACATTACAACATCGGAACGTAGTATTATCATCCGTTTATAAAATGATACAATTTAAGTCGCTCATATTGAAACAAGGAACCAGGGTAGTGGCACTTATATTCCAGAATTCAAATCAGTTGTAACAAGTAGCAGCCAACTTGCAATGGGATTTAGTTAACAAATGACTGCAGTAAGAAAACTGCTTCTACATGAAGATAGAATGGGTCTACACCCACAAGATACTCACAACAATAAAGGTGAAGTATGCAAGGAAAGGCATAGTACCTTGTCATACTTTGCCTTGGCAAGTTCAAACTTTCTTTCTTTGAATAGCCTGTTTCCCTGAAATGAAAACAGCATCAAAGTTCCAATTTCACATGATTTAAAGTCCAACTATCCTACTTGACCAAAAAAAAAAAGTTCAAATATCCTACTCTTTGAATGCGATATAATAATATAAACCAAACTTTGTACCACTAGGAAAACTTGGTACATATGAGCAACCGCGAAATTGTGCACGTACACACACAAACAGAACTTTGATGCAATGAGTTTCTGTGTTAACACATCAGTAGCAGGTAGATGGTTTGATGCAGCAAGAATTAAATGTTAATAATACATACCGTGTTTCTAATTTTCTCTGCTTCTTCCATTATTGTTTGGAAGTTCAAACCAGTCCAATCCTGCAATAAGTTTGAGAGTAAGGCACTAATCACATGGCCTAGTGAAATAGGAAAGATGTAGTGTAGAGCTTGAAAGTAAGGACCTATGCAAGAAAAAAATTCAATACATAGTTCAGATAAACGTCCAGGTAACCAGAAAAGCATATAAGCATGTCCAAGTATGCATAGTTTAGTCGCATCAATATCTAAAGCATTCAAAACACCCATGATTAAGTCTACCAATACGCAACCACTTTCAAAGTTACTTTGAGCCAAAAGCTAATACTGGAGCGAGGTTGATAAGATAGATTAAAATATAGTATAAATATGATGACTCAAAATTCACTTCTAAAATTATGCAAAATATTGAATGACCATTCTCAAAGGTGAAACTTTCATCTCATATTGAAGTAACTACTTGACAGAAGGTCAACAATAACATGAAAATTCTAAAATAATTACCCAGAATATTCAGAAATTATAACCATAACACCATACCAACATTAAAATTAGTTTATTAGAAACGCTTCAGAGAAAGGACAACTTCAGATTACCTTTGGCATCTCAAAACCAAGAAGCTCGATTTCCCATTGAATATGAGCACCTTCAGGAACATTAGCTGGCCTGATAATATGGGGGAAAAACCAGTGACACACTTGAACTGGAAGAACAAGAGAAATAATGACGGGAGAGGAGACTTCCAATTGTGTTTCTGTGTGTATTATTTTGGGATACTGTTTTTTACAAATCATTATAAAAATTATTGATTGTAAGCTAGTATTCTAAAAGTAACCTAGGGAACTTGTCGTATGCATAATCAGGAGGACATGTGACGAGAGCTATCTCTTCAGGCACCATCAAACGAACACACATTTCAAATCCCTCAGGCACCTACAATACAAAAGAAAAGTTTCACCACATTGAATTGAATAGCCCAACTAATCACCATTCATATACAAACAAGGTTAACAACTAGCTTCAATTCCATTATGCAAATCAGCCATCTGAATAAGGAGGTACATGTGATAACCACATGTTAGTCTAACATTTGAATATATATACATATAATATGTATATACCTATATATGTATATATTGCACAAACAGAAAAGTGAAGATTTCAAACTACACATAAATATTTCATCTCAAAGATTATGAACAACTTACAAGGCCTTCTCCAGAACAGAACTCCAAAGGCTGACCATGGTTATCAACTCTTGTATCAAAGAAGATTGTCTTTTCTTCATTAAGAAGCATGCCCTTGTAATGGACACGTAGTAGGCTGTCTTGAAGAGGGCAATCCATAGGAAACTCACCTAATTGTTCCAAATGTATCATAGATAAATTACGCTTGATGCATAAATTCAACATTTGCAGATAGTAGATCCGTGAAATAGACACCAAAAAACAAAATTACCACTTGAAAAGAAACAGAGTCAATTGGGAAAATCTGACATGAAAAGAAAAAAGGAATAGCATTTCTCGATCTATGTTTCTAAGGAACGCAGATTTCTATACAACTCTTAAAACCCACCTTTTCCATCACGAATACGCCGTTTAATCAGACGCCCATCCCCAAGCATGTCACGCACCTGATAATACATAACCATAAAGCTAGATCAGAGCCTCATAAATACCCCGCCAAAGCATATCCTTGCCAAAATAGCTATGCATGAGATTACCTCAAGAAATAGATAAGATACGTGAAGAAGCAACTGGACTTATGATAGAAAAGAACTTTGCACACCTGAATAAAGTGGACAAGCTCCACTTCAAAATGAACCTCTTCAAGACCTTCTACCGCAGGCAGAAAAGGAGATGTAGTTAAGTACTGACTGGTGACATATATTACTGCCTTCTCTTCACGTGTCATTGTACCAATTCCCATCTCAAGACCTTTAGGTACCTAGTTTATATTCAAAGACTAATAGTGAATCAAATATAGTAGTATTGTTTAGGCGTAATATTGAAATTGACTTTTTATCCACTCAACCTTAAAGGTTGTACGGCTTGATTTGTTTTAGTGTCTATGTTTTATATAGTGTTTCAAAGAATGAAATTAGCACCACCAACATAGCAATTTGAGCACATCAGATAACTCCAGCTAAGGGCAAAATTACATGAAACAAAGCAAATGAACTAAGCAACCCAAGTAAGTGATTAGCAATGGGTTACCAACCTCCGACTTTCCAAAATTAAAGAAAAATGGCTCTCCTCGAGTACGTGAAACAATCACTTTTCCGTCACCTGTCTTTGCACATATCCTGAAAACAGCCATATACCTCCCTTAGAATATTCCAGCATATTCCAATTTACAGTTCAATACAGCAACAGAATCTTATTGGGAACGGGAAAAACTGTCTTTACCAGGCTTTGACTTCATAAGGTTCCCTTGGACATTCCCAACCCTGACCTTCAGTTACTACCTGCCGTTTAAATGGGGAATCTATTATTTCAAATTTAGGGGAAAAGTACCGAGAATTACCATTTGTACTAAACCATCACCTGCGCAGATTACGGTGATTGAACTTAATCACCCAAAAAAAAATATATATACTTATCCTGAAAGAATTTCTGAGTTTATAAACATGCTCCTAACTAAGTCAAACAGAAATGCAACAATTAGTATTTCCTGTACCTTCTTTACAACTCCCAAGTCATCACTAATGACCTGAAAAAGAACCAAAAGTAAATAAATAAGATCAGAACACGTGTGAGGTCAGGAGGAGGATGAAGTATCAGAAGCCCAGTGCACGATCACCATCCAAGCAACTGTACTAGGGGAATTTCCACCATGCCAAAGATATTATGATTTAAAAATGAGGATTTCGGTTTTGAAAGTCTTGCCTTGGCTTTAAAGAAATCTATCATCTCAATTTCAAAATGAAGTTCATCATCCTTTGGAAAGCTACTGGGAGCTACAACTGGGCAGTCATCCTCACCATAGTGCATTTGAGGTTTCATTTTGAACTGAAAAAAGAAATATTAGAATCAGTAAACAATGAGCCAGATACACCAGCATGTATAACAATGAGCCAAAATACACACATTCAAAGTCAGACATCAAGCTCACGAATGAGGAAGATATTACCATTGCAATTTCACCCTTCAACATTGTTGGAATTCCTTCTAGCAATCCCACTATCATCTTGCTCTTGCCCAAAACATGTATTATTGGGATACCCTTGCCTGTTAAAAAGTGTTTATTCAATCCAATAAATACAACAGAGCACTTTAACATCATTTTACTCAAAGCTCAAGCAAAATGAATCTATATAGACATGTCAAAATGTGCTCAATAGCACGTAATTCGACTTGCCTCCATATTCAGATCTGGAAGATTCAACAACAACTCCATCCAATGTTCTAACAGTATAATGATATACGACCTGCAAAATGTACAGCACAATTTAGCTTTCACCATTTGCTTCCATAACATTAACCACCAAAACTCATTAACGTGACACAGTTCAATTGCAATAGTAGATAATCAAATGAATAGGCAATGTAAACTCAACCTGGTAATTATCTGAAGGTGTTGCATCACCTCCACCAGGCCTCACCACTGCCTTCATCAAAGTTCCAGGCGCTATTTTCTGCCTCCTATAATCACAAAATAAAATCAATTCAATGAAATTCAAATAGCATTTCACAAATTGATTATCTTGCAATTCAGGAAATAATAACTCACTAAAAAAAATTCAAAAATAAAAACAAATTGAAACTACCTACCTCTTCTCATCTTCTGTAGGTTCCTTCTCCTTCTTCTGTGGCGCAATTTCCTGCACGGCACCTTCGCCTACATCCATCGCCGATCAACGCCGTGAAGCTCCACAGTGACAAAAACCCTAACGCTACATGAAGAAACAAACTTCCGCTCAGCTGAAGCAGTTGGAGTTGGAGATTCCGTATAGTCAATTATCTTCAAAATCACGCAGTTTACCTGAAAATTGAAACTCGGATTGTTGAGGACGAGCCCAGACCGATTGACTCAAGAGTCTATTGATTTTCAAAACTCCAGCTTCAAATTCTCAGTTCAGTATTTGCTTTCCACTTTTCAACAAACAAGCTAAAATGGAGACCAGACGACTATATTTTTACCGCGCGGTAATTGGCACCTGCATTTACCATTTACTGAGATGGGGTGATTGATCCTAGAGATGATACGGTGGTGACTCGCCCAGGGGATTTGATCTGCTATTTGGCGCCATATGAGCAGCTAGCTGCCTAGGCCGGCTTGTCAGCTGTGATCTGTCAGACACGTGGCACCATTATATTGCCGGTAATAAATCGTTGTTACCTACCTTGTATTTTATTTATTTTGGTAAGGTGTTGTTCACCTAATTAGGGCACCCACTAATTTGTCGAAAAACATCATCCACCGAATATTTAACCTAATTTAAACATTTATAATTTTGTATTCATTTTAGGATCTATTTATCTGATTATAATCAGTTCTTATTTAATCATTTTTATTATTATGTGTTCATGTGAAGCACATTCACACAACTTGAATTAGTAATTTGGGTTTAAAATGATTCAATCAACGTCACTTTGCCCAGGTTTTTAAATATAAAATCTTAAATGACTTAAAGCCAAAACAAGGTTGTTTTGGAAAGGTGTTGCTTGTTGCTCCATCGGGGGCAAAGGATCTGATATGTGGTGGGCAACAACATTTAACTTTTAGGGGTCTAATTTTCGACTTGCAAGGGTCAGTTCATCACTCTCACCCCATTGTAAATTCATGATTGATTGAAGAATAGTTGTCACGCTATTCTTTCGAATCATGTGAGTTTCTCTCCACAGATAGGCAAATACATACTCCATACTTGGGAGGGATGTCAATAGTACTAGTGTGGGTAGGAATCTGTCAATCACTTACCATAGAAACCTTTTTAACTATTTCAACTTATATTTCCACAACAGCAGCATCACCCTAGGTACGTTATTCGTCAGAAATTACTAAGTCGGTCTAGTTTCCATTGGCGTTTAACATCTTCAAAAAAATCGGCTGGTTTTGTTTTTGTTGAGCAACGGTTGAGTTCATAAGGGTCTCACCAAACCCAAAAAAAGAAGCACAAAACACACACCTCCTGACAAATAGAAGAAGCTTTTGATGTTTACTTAATTATTTTCCGCTTGAAAACAAAAAACAAAAATCATGGCAGGAGGCTGCTGCAGGCTGTTTGCAATTTGGCCCACCAAGTGAATAATACCCAGGAAGTCCATAGGGGTCAAAGGCTTTTCACAACCAAGTCGGCTATTGCGAAAGGTCAACATTGAAGTCCCATTAGCGAAACATGTTTGAGTTTTGGCACTTTGGGTACGTTGTATATATGTCACACCCATCACATCCATCCATTGTGTACATGCCACCTTCACACTTTGAAACTTCAGCCATCTACATGATTGTATTTTTGCCCTGAAAAAATAGATATGCCTTATTTTGAGGGGCCTATGTATATCAAAAATATCTTCTTCTTTTTGTTTTCTTTTTTTGACCAAATGGATGATCTTTTGATCACTCAAATTAGGAAATAATCAAGAGACATATATGCGAGCAATTTTCCGAAACTTTAACAAACTAAATAGAAAGAGAAACTCACTCCTCTATCCTCTCACATACTTAAGAGTGATTTCGGTAGTACAAAATCATCACCCTAAAGAAAAAACAAAAATTTACAAAATAAAAAATAAAAAATAAAAAAGTATGTATGACCGAGTCAAAACTGATTCACATTCAGCGAGGTGGAGGATGTAACGCACGCATACCCAGTAACTCACTCGGTACCCAAATACCCACCACCCCCACTAACCACACCTCACCCGACGTGGGCCCCATCCACCGCCACCCCCCCCACCCCCCATTCTCGCGCGTGAAACACCATAAACCACCGGTAGTGCGCGCCATGTGATCCCCCTGTGGACGTGGTTGACCACCACTCCTGCACCACCACATGCCGGCAAACAGCGCATTACTGGCCTTGTCATGCAGGCCCCACACCCCCCGAGTTCCCACATCCCCAGGCGGAGAGAGATAGATTCAGAAACAAATCTGGGCCCATTCATAAATTTAAAGTAAGATATGGGATGAGGCAGAAAGATCTCAAAATAAAAAACTGAAAAGCAAAGCAAAATCCGGAACATCGGTGTTTGCCACGTGTAAAAGGGCGGCCACGCATTGGCCCACTAATGAGAACCTCGCGACGGCCCATACATCAGTGGTGCTGATGCAGCTGCCTTCCCTCTTAAGCAAACACCCCCCCCCCCCCGTCTGTCGCAATCGTCACCTTTCTCTCTTCCAACTTCGTTTTCTTAGGAATGTTTATGATTTAATTATGCTAATTAATCTAATTAAGGAGCAAGCTAACATGATTAAACAATCCAGCTTGCCGGACTTTGGGAAAAGCAAAAGTCGTTTTGTTGCAGCTTCTTCTAGAGCTTTAAGAACTGACACATATTAATCTAATCCCAGAAGAAGAATTCAAAAATACACAAGTCGGAACACACCAAACCCCAAGCGCGCTGCCCAAAAACATTAAACTGCTGGGCAATAAAATCCATTAAAGAACAAATAAAGAGGAGAAATAGGCGAATACATGCATTTTTTAATTTATTATTATTATTAATAATACTAACTTGTTGCATGGCAAGATGGGAGGACAGATTGGAATCCTTCTTACATTTTGAACTTTCTCAATTCTCACTGATTTTTTTTTTTCTAAAAGATCCCAAACTCTTCTTATCCCAAAAGACTAAAACAAAAGAGGGACAACCATCCACCATTGCCTCGTTCTTCGGGCACAAAATCACTTGGAACAAAAGCTGCTTCTGCTTCTGCTGTAATATTAGCATGCAGCTGGTGCCATCACTTTAATGAAAGTAGACCATTTATTTTTCACCTAAAACCCTAAACCCAAAAAAACATTTCTTCTTCTTGTTCCAACCATTTTTCTCCTGTCCTGTCTTTCTCAAAAACTATTTCCTTTGTACTTACCCTACCACCTGTAGTAAAAACCATTAAAAACCCTATATCAAAAACTAATAAAACTTGCATCCTCCCTCTCCTTTCTTCCTAAAACCCTTCAATTTCTTACCCCTTGCCCTAAAATTTCCCAAAGAAAAAACCAAACCACCCCAGAACTGAAATGCTGCTAATAAGTCCACTCCTGGGGGAGCCTAATCTCATTGCTCAATTGTGGCTGCTGTGGCCTAATAACATTGCGTCTCTGCTGAGAAAGGGCGCTGTTGTTACTTCGAAGCCTCAGAGCAACGTCTGCAAAATCAGTCACCAAAATCAAACAAATGGGTACAAAAATCAACTTGGTAAAAGTAAAGATCGCTAGAAACAGTGAAAAGAAGAAGGGTATCCAGGATTTACCATATTCAGGGTTGTAGCTTGCATTGAAACGACGCTGAAGGTGGGGCGGTTGAGGTGCGCACATATCATCAATGTTCAGCTTCAGTGCCTGCACAACTCTAGCTGGGACGAGAACTGTCGAGCAACCTGTAAAACAAAAGGACAGAAAATTATAAATGAGCCCACCAAAATAAATTCACAACTGAGACCATATAAATGCCTTCGAAAACTTAGAACAATACCCAGATCTGAAAAAACAAGAACAGATCAACCCATTAAATAAGCTTCAACATCACAGCAACCCATACCCAGAAAATATTAATGATGTGACCAACCAACTTCAATGAAGAAGAAACGAATTTTGCTTGTTGGGTTTTGCTTGAAAACTGAAAAAAAATATTTGTTTCGAGTGAAAAACGAAGGACTTATCAGTGGGTGAAGATAGACCTGTCTTCTTGCGCGTTTCAGATTGGGTGCCGATTTGGCGGGGTAAGAAGACGCCAGTTCCAGCGCACTCCCTTTTGGCACCAGCGTTTTGGGTTCCAAGGAAAACAGCTCTCATGCCAGACCCATTTTTCTGGTACTGTTGTTGCTGCTGGGCTTGTTGCAGAGGAGGCCATGCAGATGGCGACAAACCCAGAGGCCGAGTGTTGAGAGCGCTGCTTCTCACTCTGCTCTGGACCATTGGGTGAGCCTGAGCCTGAGACTGAGCCTGCTGCTGTGGGTATCGAGGCTGCGCTGCCCAAACCCCAGAGCTCTGTTCCTTCAACATTTGTTGCTGCCTCAACCGCTGAAACTGTGAACAAAATGGAGCCGAAATTTAGATAGTGAGAAATGTTCGACGGAAGTACCCGGAGAAATTTGATTTGGAGTGTTTGAGGTTTTTGTTACCTGTGAGGCTTGCAAGTGCTTGTGGGAAAGCGACTGCGGGTGGAAGTAAAAACCAACATCAGGGTTGTTGGGGTTGCTGCTCAGAGGGGCGGCGGGAACTGGTGGGGAGGGCTTTCTTGGAGGTCCCAAGAGGCCTCTGCTCTGGTCGATGCGCATCTTCGCTACTTCCCCTGCAGCCGCATGCAGCAGATCCCAAGTGGCCGGCGGCGAGTGGGCGTTTGGACTTCCACGGCTCGAGCCTAGCCCACAGCCACAGCCACTCCCAGCTGGGCACAGCGTCGATTGGGGCGAACCGGAAACGACCCAGCTCTGCAGAAACAGAACCCCAAATCAGAACCATCATCAAAACAATTCGTTGAGAAGCTAAAAGAGGGGAAAAAACCAAAAATTACTTCGTCCTCATACCTTTGAGTTGTCAGAGCCGAAAGCAGAGTCAGAGTGCTTCAACTCTTTCTCGAGCGTCGAGCGAGCCATTTGGCGAGTCAACTCGGCGAGGTAGTCTTCCTCGTCGCTCTCCGTCTCGCTGGAGCCCACCAGAGACTCGACCGGCGAGCTGAGATCCGACGAAACTCCGAAAGCCCCATACCCGCCATAAGGAAAGTCGAACGGAAACAGAGCTTTCGAAGCATCAACGTCAAAGCCGAGCCCGAAGCTCTTGTGGTGGGTCTTGCAGTTGGTTTTGGAACCGAGGTGCATGGCGGGTAGGTCGTCGTCGTCGAGAATCTGGGTTGGGAGCCAAAACGCGGGGTCGTCTAACATGTCAGACATTTGGGCAGCCTTTGAAATAGCAGAGCAAAAGAGAAAGAAGGGAGTAAAAAGTAGAGGAAGGAAGTGGGGTGGAGAGTTTGCTGCTTGGTGAAGATTTAATAATAGCAAACCCAAAATCCAGTTGGGTTTGCTGGATATGCAGAGACTCGCAGGGTCCCAGGCAAATATCCAAGAAGAAGAAATAAGCGAAGCAGTGCTTAGTGTGGACTGAGAAAACACAGAGGAAGGAGGGGGTTGATGGAGAAGGAGAAGGTGAGGCTTTATTGAAAGTTGAAACGCAGCCCCAAAGGCCTTTTTAACAAACACTCTCTCTCCCCCTCTCCCTCCTCCCTCTTACAGTGACTTGGATAATTAATTATTATTTTAATTTATTAGAGAGAGAGAGAGAGAGAGAGAGAGAGAGAGGGGAGAGGACCGAAAAGCAATACGCCGAATAGGAATAGCAAAACGCAGAAATAGTAAAAAGAAACGCACAGAGGTGTAAGTTAACGCGGAAGATAGGGCGTGGCAAACACGCGGGAACTTCCCAGAGAAGGAAGGTGGGTCCCGCCAGAGTTGTCACCAGTGTGGGTCCCCCTCCTTTTAAGGACAATTTGACAATTTGTTTTTGTTTTTAGAAAATTTTAAAATAAGCTTCTTCTTTTTTAAAAAAATTAAACACCAAAGTTATATTTGGATGTGATTATGGTCTTTCCTTTGGAACATTTATATGAATATACAAAAGTTGTTATTGACACTCTAAAAAAATTATCATGCACTCTTTATTTTAAAAATTATAAATAAAAATTGCATATATAGAAGTTTGTACTAACTCTTTCGGAGTATCAATAATAATCCTCGAAATATAGTAGTCAAATTCTATGTACATTGATATATTATTATAGGTGCATGTATTTTTACGTTCAGTGTACACGGTTATATAATTATAATAAAATACCTATTCGGCAATCCCTTTTTATTGAAGGACACCTTATGAAGTTCGCTATGAACTCTTTTTCAACGATCTGAGCTGTCTATTTTTGAATTCTTTATTCAAATATGAATATAAATTTGAAAACGATTAACACGTCGAGTTGTGACCATCAAATTAGATGAACTTTATGATTCAAGAGAACACTAAAATGACACCAATTTAATTTAGTGGTTAGTTGATTTTCAGATTCAAGTGTTTTTTTTTCATATATGATCTTTGAACACTAAAATGACAACAACTTAATTGAGTGGTAGTTGATTTTCGAATCCAAGTGTTTTTTAATAGATAATCTTTGAAGAAAAATTAAAAATTAAATGAATCTAATCATTGAAATACGATATGGAGCTTACCACTTAAATAAGCTTATTTGATATAATCATCAATAGAAGCTTTTTGACCTAATCGAAATGAATAGTATCGCAATCTAATCTAATACGACTCAACTAGTCAGATAATTATCTCACCAAATAATAAAACTCTAAATATTCATTTTTTTTTAGTTCAAAGTTTGCAAATTATACATTTTCATCTATTTTCTTCGGGAGTTTAGAAATGCAATCTTCGAGAGTTTGCAAATTAAGAGCTTGTAGGTCATGATTGGGAGCAATTCTAAAGTGATGCGTTTGAATTCCCGTCCCTTAGGTACACTTGAATTTCCTTTGTTAGGGAGTGTGGGTGCGTGGTGTGAGTGTGGGTGGTTTTTATTTAACCCACTGTGCTGCTAAACGTGAAACGTGAAACGTGAAAGAGAGTAGTGGGCCAATGCCATGCCAGCCTCCCTCCCTCCCCTCTCACTCATCCCTCGTTCGCTTAGCGGTTGAGGCATATAGAGTATAGACAATATAGCGTTGCAGCAGAGCCAGAAAGCCAGAAAGCCAGAAAGCCAGAGCCCTCTTTCTCTCTCTCTCTCTCTCTCTCTCTCTCTCTCTTACGCCAACCCATAAGATAATAAAAACAAACCTTTTTTTCTTTCCACAAAGAATAAGGAATTGCATGGTTTTGCATAGCAGGGTAAACAGCCATTTGTCCTTGTATGTTTCCACTTGGCACTTGACCACCTCACTTCCCTCCATGCTATCCATCCATTTTTATGCAACAAAACTTGCTTTCTTTTTCTTTTATCTCTTCCTTTTTTACTGTAAAAAAGGCAAAAACGTTGCTTTCTTGTCTGTTTTTACTTTGTTGCTATTGGTTTTGGTTTTGGTTTTGGGCATTTGGTGAGTGAAGTGAAAATACGATGGTGCTGAAAAAGGATTCTGTACCAATTCGTTTCCAGCTAAAGCCTGCGGCAAGATCAGCAGCTAGCAGAAACGATCTTGGCGCAGAGGAGATGAGCCAATCGAAAACAATGCTTCCTGTGTATTGAAGTGATAATGATGAAAATGACCATTTGTTTTGGCGTATGTGAATTATCCTTTTACATTTTGTAATTATGGTCAAGGGGAAGTTAAGTTAACCTCACACCAAGTCAGTTGTGATGCTTGTCGCATCCACCGGCCAATCCATCATCTTGTGCCACAATTCCTTACTAGTTACATTCATATATACAACCAATAATTACTCAAGTTTAATTTGGCGAGTTCATTGTAAACGAGTAATTATTGTATGATATTGAAATAAAGTACATAATTATACAATAATACGAACATAAAATAGATCTTTTTCTCTCTTTGCCAACAAGATAAAATAGATCCTTCACCCATCCCCCATGTCATTGATGCTCTTACGTGCCCCGCTTATCGCATAAATATTGAAATAAGTATTACATATGCAAAATTTATCATTTATTGTTGAAATAATTAATTTAATTTTCTAGCCATACAAAAGTTGAATCCAATTGCAGATATTCCCATGTGTATCGCATCACCGCCTTTAAAAATTCAAGGAGATCTTAAACCAAAAGCAAACGATTTGTGAGGGACGGTGGACATATATCCTCTCTCTCTCTCTCTCTCTAGTTTGAGTCAAATGTTCCCATTTGTTGGAAACGTACCTTTCCAAATCTCCACGCTTATCCCCTAATTTTTAGTAAATGCTAATTATTGTTTTATGTAGGCTGCAAATAACACCTGCAGAGGAGCTGTGAGTATTCAAGTGGAATTTGAAAACAAAATGAATTAAAAATTTTAAAAAAAAAACAGAGAGGAATATCCTGAAAAGGAACGCAGGCCATGGAGATGGAGAAGGCAAAGCAGCAACAATTTGGTTTTTGGAATCAATATATCAACAATTTAACAGTGAAGGCATAAATCCGTCAACCCACAAATGGTGCTCAACCAAACGCATAAATTATATTCTTATCTTGGTGTCAATAAATTATCCATCTAAGGTTTCTTATCTTCAATAACTACTTTGATAAATCTTTGGCTTTAATTAGCAACATAACTACTTTTATTAAAACAAAATTGCAAAGATATTCATATCTTAGCGGTTGACTTTAGAGTCTTCATAATTTGGGATTTTTTTTTATTCTTTTTACAACTTGATTGAAACTCATGTTTACTTATTTGAAATTGGTGAAATTTGAGATAAGCTACTATCTCATAATCAATATAACTCGTGATTTCTCAAGCATCGAATTACATATTTCAATCACGAGTTACCCATAATTTTTTTTCTTCATTATATTTTAGTACACATATAGAAAATCATGAATTTGAATAACTCCACTCACGCGTTCTACAAACAATAAATCATGAGTTGAAATAATTCCAAATAAATAAACATGTCATTAGTTTTTACTCATTATGCAATAGTCATTTTCATCTAAAAACTCAAATTTTCCATTTATTCTCTCATTTTCTAAAACCTCATAATTAAGAAAAAATAAAGGTTAATTATGTCATTCATCAGTAAAAAAAAAAGAGGAAAAAATAGAAAATAGAATCTAAAATAATCTGCATTTTGATGACGTGGCGTTAATGATTCGCCACCTCAACTAACCGTCTTATGATATCAAATTTTTAATTTTGGTCAGAAACCGTTTCCTATTATATTAACATGTCAAACTCGAACCGATTCCCTTGTGTTTGTTTCGACGACCGTCGTTTTCTGCGAAGATAATTCCGGCGCGTCGTTTTCCGTTCTCCACTTGGCAAACAGCCGGCGTTGGCCGACGCAGGAGCTCATCATCAAAATCAAGCATCAACTCCACTTAATAGCAAATATAATCGAACTCACAAATTAATTAAACTAATTCAATTAATATATAAAAAATAATTGAAGGGACTACTTTGTATTTAGAGCATCTCAAATTGATGTGTTAAATTACCGATTAAAGTTGCTTTAACCGAATAGTCAAATTCTATATAAATTCAATGACTGGAAAAGATATATAAAAAAAAATTAATATTAATTATTATTTTAATCATAAACCCCACTATCATTTACTCACTTTAAAAAAATTATGCATATCATATGGGCAAAAATTGAGATGCTCTTAGACAACACAAGAGCTACTGGATAAAGACGTCCCTGGATTTTTAATTATTATTTATTTATTTATGTATAAATAACATATTCTTCATGTTGTCTTATGATCCCACTTTTCCAGCCGTTGATTTTTCTTTCAAAGGTCCAGAGAGAGAGAGAGAGACTATGCTTCAATTTATTGCGTGAGTTTTGAACTTTCCCGCCGAAAGAGAAGGACAAAGTAATTAGACTAGGGTTACGTCATTTTCATTTCTTTGACTACTTACATTATACAATTTCAATTTTTTTAGATAACGAGGGAAATCGAGCTCAAGTACACTGCTCACACTACTTTAGCCAACTCACCTAACCTATACATGCAAAATACATCTATATTTGTTATGCCTCATAATAAATAAGTTGATTAATTTACACCATCGCCAAACTACCATGTGCATAAACATTACCCATGTAACTAACCTATTTACCCTATTGGCTTATCTAAGGTTATATTACCTGGCACATGTGTCCCCGTTGTTTAATTTGACTATTTAGCCTCAAATCAGAATTCTAATGCATGTTTTTTGTCTAAACATGTGCTTTCAACTGGGCTGCGCATGCACGGCTGATGTAGCCCTAGCTTGAACCAAATAGACTTTTCCACGACTGAAACAAGCCTTTTGTCTTACAAGTCTGGCAGGCGAGCAGGGCTCGTGCGTTGAGACTTTAATGTCAAGCTGAGGGCGTACGTGTAATAATTATAAAACATTATCTTGCGGAAAATATGAGCAGCACTACTTGCTTGGTGTATTTTTTTCAGAAGATCATGAAATAAAAATAAAGAGACCAAAATCCCCCCCAACTTTCGGTTTATTTAGTGTAGATGCTGCTGCAAATGAGGACACAAACAAAATATTTAGCCTACACTCATGCGGGTGATGCGCACTTTAGCAGTGCCCATCCTTCCATTGCAACTTGCAAGCAAACATGTCTTTATGTTGAAATATTCATAAATAAAATTCTCTAGGACGGTTATATTTTAAGTCGTTTTCTAAGGGTATGATAAAATGACTAAACGGTTTCTGATTTGATTTTCTTTTTTCTTTTTTCTTTTTTATGCAGAAATAATCCTTGAAAGATACCTTAAACAATAACAGAAAATTTCGGAGTGAATGAAATTTGAGGATATGATGTTTTCTTGTGGAGTGCTATAATTGAGTTTTCAGAGCTTACTATTTAGGAACATGAAGGGCAATGAGTGTGGGAAACATGTAATGTAAATGTTAATTATAGACTGTGATTGAAGGCCGTGAGTGGATGCCAGGTGGTGTGCCATGTGTGAATGTTATACAAATATTATAATCTTGACGATGAAGGGATATATAATATATATGTAGTGTGAATGTGTTACTCCAATTGTATACAATTGAGTGATGCTTAAGCTTGTTAGCATTATACCATCTTATTTGCTTTTTCGCCTTTACGTATTTTCCTTTTTCCTTTTTCTTTTTTACTTTAATTTTTTTTCTTCTTTTCCCAATTGGTGTCTTTATTACTTTTCCAAGTGTTCATCTTCCATATGTACAAGGATATCTCCATGTTCCTTGCCTTGTTTCCCAAGGTTTCTTTTTGTAATCTTATCATCAAATTAGTGAATTACAATAATTTTATAAGGGACAAATTTGTTCATGAAAAGGGCAGACACCTAGTCAATTATCGCACTAGTAAATGACAAAGTAATCTTACAATGAATTCATTCATCTAAAATCTAGGCCTATTAGAACCTCATTTACTATTTAAGCTCTTCACGAATCACAAATAAGCTCCACAAAATTCTATTTCATAATCAAGAAAACTTCAAACACACGGGATTAGGGGTATACGTTTTAGTCATCAACTTCTTATAAATAGTCACCATTCTTCCTCCAGGTTTAAACAACATATCCATATTATGCCTTAAATGTACATGAAATATAGGTATTTTGCTAGAGTTGTCAGGAGGACTAAACTATAATGAAGTATGATTTTTTGAATAATTAAGTGACATGATGTATTCTGAAAAATAATTCGATGAACAATTTGAATGAGCTTAATTAGCTACCAACAAATTGGTAGTTAGTTGTAACCATATCGCCCTGAATCATTAATCTCATAATAAAGAAAGATTGCATTTGGTGGAGAGGCAATTAAGAAAGAATGATCATGATCGCATCAAGAGAGGCAATCGGATGCAAAAAAAAAAGAGGATTGTGCATGCAGTCTACTACTTGAGAGTCAAACCTAGAAAACATGAAAAGAAACAAACACGATCATCATCAAATTAAGAAAACTAAAAAGGTTTTGGATAAGCGTAAAGCATGCCACCAATTAAACCAAACAAAACACCTTTAATCTCCTTTCCGCTTTTCTTTGATCCTGATCTCATCACACTTTGCAAACCCATTTTCTGAGCTGTTCAGCTAGCAGTTGGAACTTGGAATGAAACTAAAGTAGGGTTTTTGTTTATCATGCTGAGAAGAAGTAACATGGGTTTGGAATGATATAGCAGTGTGACACGTGTGGAAGTTCCAGCTAAGCCAAGTGATTAAGAATGTAATATAAAATTATAAGTGTTTAGTTAAGGTGCAAATAGTCTCGGTAAATATGGAGGCTGAGAGAGAGAGAATATCGAGGAACATGTCACCTTGATTAGCGGTGAGGTATGGGTTTTGTGTCTTAAGCTTGTCGTTTGCCTTTTTGATGGTGTGAGTGTTTGCACTGTCCATGGAAAGAGTTCATAGATTCTTTTGGAAAAAAGTTTGACCATCTGTCTGTTTTCTCTGCATTTACAGTTTGACCAGCCCACAAGATCTGCAATTCCACTGTCACTCTGTTGCTCTTTTGAGTGGAAACCAGCCCACACTAATCTCAATCTTAACCTAAACCTAAATGTTATTTAATTAATTAATCTGTTAATGAAATCAGCAGGGCAAAATATCAATGGTGGGCTACTTACTTGCCCGGAGTTTGTTGGCAAACCAAAGTACAATCATTATAAATTATTTAATAACAACCAATGTAAAGCTAAACATTGCTGCTATAGTTTTGTCTTTTGCAAATTGGTATTTGTATTGGATGAGTTGGGGGGTCATTTAGATTTGTGTCTGAAACTTTACTTTTATTTTGGAACGGTAAGTATGAGCTTCTATATTCCTATTAATAGCAGTGCGATATACGTGCATAGGGTTTTCTTTTTAAATTTTTGATGAACTATTTTTGCATATGAGGAGTATCTCCTTAATAGGTAAGTAGGTAAACACATGATCCTTTTATATTTATTCTGACATGGGCAATGCCCAATTTTTTAGCTTGCAATTGCACCGTTTTTCCTTGTTTTGGCCCTGAGCCTTCTGCCTAAGTGGACTTCGCAAAAGATGACAACTTTGAAAGGTTCAAAAAACTCACAGTTCTGGGCCTGTTCTGATTAGGCCTGAACACTCCACATCACAAGGCCTGAAATTTATTGGTTTTCCCCTTTGTTCTTCTTTTGGTATGCAATTCAATTGGTGCTGCAGCAACAAAGGATACTGAGTCATGTGACAGGGACAAAGGAAAGTGCAAAGCAGCTTCGTTTTATCCAAATTCTGAGCACAAATCAATATTTTATGTATCCGCCCTCATCTTCCATTTATATATTATTTTTTTTTGTCAAACTTCCATTTATATATTCTATCTTTTGGATTAAAAATTAAAATCCAACCGTTGATACATTCAAATTCAAGTAGTGCAGTAGTACACTCGATTAAGCAACTTCACAACAAGAGTTAATACAACCGCATTTCTGATTTCATTTTTTGGTGAACATTTCATCTTTTGTGCATATCTTGGAGAATGAGGCAGACCATAAAAGATAAAACTTACCTGTGACTTGTGAGAAGGAAGGAACATTTAGTTTCAATAGTTTTAAGGTTTTAATAAGCTAAGCAACCGACTAATTGAAGTATATCTATCCACACACTGAATGAACCGCACGCATTCCCCCACAACTCCAAATTCCAGAATTGAGAAGCGTATCATATCATCTGACATGTCTTGGTGCTTCTAGCACGTGAAGATCCACTGGCCCATAATCAATTTAATATAGAAAAGCGGTCCCACCAATGACCTGCTCCAACATGGATGGTCAGGATGAAAGCAAAGTTAAAACGCAGACCCCGCAACTATAATTCGTCATCTTCTTTATATTCTGCTGCCTTCTGCTGCTTAATCCATAAGCTTTTCAAACCATCCTCTTTCTCGGCTTTTCTGTCTTTTTAACGTTAACACGCCACAACTGTGTCTTCTTGTCCGATCAAACCCAACTGGTGCAGAAGAGAGAGAGAGAGAGAGATCAGAAAATGGGAAAGGATAGGAAGATTGGCGTTGCCATGGACTTCTCAAAGAGCAGCAAGAACGCGCTGGAATGGGCTGTGGACAATTTGCTTGACAAAGGTGACACCCTTTACATCATCCACATCAACCCCAACTCCCTCGATGAGTCTCGTACCCAACTCTGGGCCCAATCTGGTTCTCGTAAGTTCATAAAGTCTCATCCTTTTTATGTATATATAGCTAAAGTTTAAAGCTTTAAATCAAATCAAATATCTACTTGATCTGGGTTTTTTTTTATAGCTGAAGATAAAAGCTTGAAATCAAGTTTGATCTGGGTTTTCTTTTCTTTTCTTTTTGCAGCTCTGATTCCATTGACAGAGTTCAGAGAGCCCGACATCATGAAGAAGTACGATGTCGAAACTGATATTGAAGTTCTTGATACACTTGACACTGCTTCCAGGCAGAAAGAGGTTTGCTTTCTTGCTTCTCTGTTTTTTCTTGTATAAATGTTTGAATTTGATCTGTGCTTCATCATGCCCCTCTGGTTTTGTAATTAATGGTTGTTTCTTGTTGGGTTTTGATGGGATGATGTAAAGGCGAACATTGTGACGAAACTGTACTGGGGAGATGCAAGGGAGAAGCTTCTTCAAGCGATTGAAGATCTGAAGCTGGACTCTTTGGTCATGGGAAGCAGGGGCCTTGGTACCATCAAAAGGTATTGTAATTTTCTTTTTTCATTCAATTACATTTTTTCCTTTTACAACATGGTTTTCTTATTTGATGTTTGATTGTGCAAATGAAACAGGATCCTGCTGGGGAGTGTGAGCAACTATGTGCTGACAAATGCTCCAATCCCTGTGACCATTGTCAAGGACCCAAGCTTGCAACACCATTGAATCATGGACAGTTGGAAACTTTGGATTTGGTTTTTCAATAATGTTTCATCTCCTTTTATGTTTTATTTGATCTTGGTTTTACTAGAATATTTCAAGTTATGATGCCGAACAGATGGACATGTACTCTGTTTTGAAGATGGTTGGGCTCCATTGGTTCTGGGTTTGTGTATTAATTTGGTTTGTCTCATTGCCTTTACGCGCATTCGTGAAATTATTGAATTTCTTGATAAGAAACAGGTCATGCTCGGCTGTTATAAAATACTATAATGAGGTCGAAATATCAAAATTAAAGCAACTAATAATATTTCCATCAGCTCGGTAATTGAAGTTAATATACAATTTAAGACAAATTTGTGTTGCTGATATTATAACTAACCAGTAGTTAATTTGAGACGGGTGGGCTTTGCAAAATCATGGTGTCTCACACTCAGACTTGTGGGCTTGTAAATCTATGACTACCATGGACCCATAAGTTGGCACTATGCAATTTATTCCATACTAGGGATGACAATTTCCCCACGGATAAGGGTCTTAATGGGGAGGGGTGGAGATGGTATTCTAATCCCCAACCCGAACCCTCTCTATTTAGAATATATATAATTTATTTTTCATATAAATATACCATTAAGATGTGTGAGGTGCTACCTCTACAATAATAATCGTGTCTTGAACATGTATTAATTTTGTTATATGCACTAGATTTTTAGTTAAAAAAATTTGAATTGATACATATATTGTGCTCGTACTGTTTTTTTCTCATTCAACAAAGTAGTATGTATTTTATTTTATTTTCGTAATTAGGCGGGTTGGAAAACCCGTTCCTCAATAAAGGTGGGAATGGGGAATCCTCAATTTAAATATTGTGGGTATGAAGGCGGAGATGGGGTAAAAATGCTTAATGGGGATGGGGATGAGAATTGCATATCCACCCCCGATTCGACACATTGTCATCCCTACTCCATACCCCATTTTAATTTTATTTTCCTTCTCTGGGTACCGCAGCTAAAAAGAATTGGCAAAAGAAGCTGCAACTGCAAGGCGTGAGATATGACAGGAACAAAGCAGCAGCCTATTTCCTCCGAGGCTGCTATTATAAAAATGTAGTATATATGGTAGTAGAGTCTTGTATGGATGATGAATGCATTCTATAATTTAGGAAACTTGACAACTGGATTTCTCATTTTAAAGGGATGATTAGTTCAAGCAATTTAAACTCTGTTTAGCAACTAGTTGGATTATTATTGTAAGTATCCATCAACTTACTTATCAGAAGGAATTACTTTCCTATTAGGTTAGAATCATTAAACCTATGTTGGACCCATCTGTATTAGAGAGGTGATCATTAATGTGGTCAGTAAATGTAGTTCGAATAGCAACACTCTAATTAATATATATCAACAACCAATAATGTGGTAAGTAAATGCGGTTCAAATAGATAGCAGTACCCTAGTTAATATATATATCAACAACCAAAGTGGTGCAGCAGAAGACCAAGTTAAGCAAACTAAACTCAAAGAGAGAGAGAGAGAGAGAGAGAGAGAGATCAGAATGGAAGCAAAGGATAGGAAGATTGGTGTGGCCATGGACTTCTCATCAAAGAGCAGCAAGAAGGCGTTGGGATGGGCTTTTAGCTAATTTGATCAAGGGTGACACACTTTACATCATCCACGTCAAGCGTACAAATGCTCCTAACAAACTTTGGGCCGAATCTGGTTCTCGTAAGTAGAAATTCCAAGGAGAAGCGGTTGAATTCGTTGAACTTGAAAGAAGTATTATTATGTGAAGGTGAAATTTGTGTGAACTTTAAATATTTTTTGTTAATATACTTCATCTTATGTATTTGATGTGGGTTTTTTTGCAGCTCTTATTCCACTGACAGAGTTCAGAGAGCCGGAGATCATGAAGAAGTACGATGTCCAAACCGATATCGAAGTTCTTGACACACTTGACACTGCTGCCAAGCAGAAATAGGTTTGCATGCTACTCTGGTTTTTTTCCTTCTTGTAATATATTTGAATCATTTTGAAATATGGACCATCTGGGATTTAATTGATGTGATTAAAGGTGAACACTGTGACAAAGCTGTACTGGGGAGATGCAAGGGAGAAGCTCATTGAGGCGATTGAAGACCTGAAGCTGGACTCTTTGGTCAGGGGAAGCAGAGGCCTTGGTGCCATCAAAACGTGTGTAATTCTGTTTTTTTACCTTAATTTTTTTTTTAAATCGATGTGGGATAATATTTTTTCACATTTTGTGATTGTACAGAACAGGATCATAGTGGGGAGCGTGGCTAAGTATGTGCTCGCATAAGCTCCATTCCCAGACCATCGTCAAGGACCCAAATTTCCAGCATTTCCATTAATATAATTAGAAACTTTGGATTTAGGTTTTTAATAATCTATCACCAATTGTTAACATGGGTATTAATGCTTGATTAGTATGTTTTACAGAATGGATGGGCATGTTATTTTACATGTATACTGTTTTCAAGAATAATATATTTGTTCCCATCAAATCTGGTTTTGTGTATTTGTTCTTCAATCATAGCCATCCAAAGTGGTCATAAGAAGGGGTGGCTATGATTGAAATGATTGAATTTGTGTATTTTAGTACATACTTTTAGTTTTTGATGTAGAAATCAAACCAACCCGAACTATAATATTACATTAATTCAAGTTGAAGTTTGAAGCTCAAATCAAACAAAACCGCCTCCTCGTCACAAAACACATCCTATTACATCTTTGTCTCATAATTTGTCAATACACGCATTTATGAATTTGTTTCTACACGCATTTATGAATTTGTTTGCAAGATGTCCTGGTCAGCGGTAATATGAAAAAGAAATACTTTCTCTTTATTGAGCTCCAAAATATCCAAATAAAAGCAACTAGGTCCACCGTCCATCCCCACAAGTATTTTCTTATGCCTGGTCGATTTTAATAAGATAACAAGTGCAACTAGGTCATAATAAAACAGAGAGCAGTTTTGCTGATATATATTATACAAGCGATATTAAGGAATGAGAAATTAAATCTAGAACTTCGAGTGCATGGATAAATACTCTTACCAGACTTTTGTTTAACTGAAATTTCATAACAAAGAGGGCACTAATAAATATGTAATCTTATATTGATTCATGAGCCATTTACTTTGCAAGTAGTTTGGTGCTTTCACAGCGACCAAGGAAGAAGGCAATTAGTGTTTCTTTATTAGGAGGCAGAACTTCCTTAACAACACTGTGGCTCACAAACTCATCACACCAATCATATAGCTTGGGACACTTCTCTTTGGTCAACACCTCTACCCCCACAGCTTCTTGAATTGGTCTAAGCCAGTAGCCTATGAAGCTAGCAGCCATATCTACAAATCCAATTGTCTCTCCCCCAAAGAACTTGTTATCCTTGAGCTCATTTTCAAGAAATTGCAGAAGCTCACAGGCTTCTTCCATAGCCTTCTCATGGCCCTCAATTTCCCAGTAAGCTTTGCATATTGCAGGTGAGCACTAAAAAGAGTAAAGTCAAACAAAACACATTGAGAATCAGGCATAAATAAGCTGACACACAGGTAAGAAAACAGGGGCTCTATCTTTTCTTGTCACACTTATGTTATCTCATATTGTTAATTTAGACCACACGTTAATGCAAGAGTTCATTTATGTATCAACTTTTAAATATGCTTAAGGGTTCATCAACATGATATTGATCTATACCCTAACAGAGAAAGGTGAACCAGTCGATCTAACAGCTATATATATTCTCGATGTTAGATAGATGGCATAAATGATTGAAGTGAAACAATATATTTATACCTTCTCATCAATGAAGCTAGCCCAGAAGCGTGCATTGGCTCTTTGGTAAGGGTCTTGAGGCAATATTGGAGGGCCCTGATGCTTCCAAGTCTCATCAATGTATTCAAGAATAACAAGGGACTCTGCTATTGGTTTCTCATTGTGTACAAGCACAGGGACCTTCTTGTGAACTGGATTGTATTTGATGAGCAAAGGGCTCTTGTTCTGCAGGTCCTCTTCGCAGAATTTGGATTTCACACCTTTCAGTCTCAGAGCTATATCCACTCTGAGACTTAATGGGCTTCCCTTAACCCCAAAGTGCTTCACTTCCTCTGCCTCTGCCATGGTGTTTTAGGTTCAAGTTTTAGTCTTTGCTTGTGGGTTTTATAGAGGTAGAAATTCTATAATGAGTTTGGTGATGAAAAGATTCTGCGTCACATTTTGCTCATCGAAACCCGACACTCTTTGGTTTATTAATTTTAAAAGATTAAGTTAATTAATATTTGTGTACTTATTTATTTTCAATTATGAAAAACGATAAGAAGTAAGCACATGAAGTCCCCTATAACTTGTCTGCTATTCTGCTAAGCCTTGTTAGTTTTATCATAAATTGTTGGTGTGATTTAAATCGTAAATTTCTCTTCATGTGATGTGTTTATTAGAAATTTCAGATTTTTTTTTTATGTGTACTGATCAAATTTAACATGCATTAATTTAGAGTGAGTAATACTAGACGACACACTAACTTTTGGTTATCAACTGATGTTACAGTGTTTCACTTATTTTCTATCTTGACTCACTTTGAACTTTATTTATTTATTAACAAATAAGAAATTTCGACATAAGTTGATAATTGAGTAACTCTTTATTTCAACGACATGAGAACAAAGATGACATGCATATATTATCAAACAAGAACCCGACTTATTACATTAATGTAGATTTATTCTTGTAATTTTTCGGAAGCCATGAAATGCTTGCAAATAAGCAATCTATGGCGATCATGAACCATCTACTTGGTGCTTTCAAAGCGACTCCGGAAGAAAGCAACTAGTTTATCTCATGGAGGCAAGATGTCCTGAAGAACATTGGCATATTCTCTGTCTGGAAATAGAGCTCGAATGGAGGTCCAAGTCCAACATACATAGATAACATAATTCAAGAGTAGCAGTGCTCAATGTGCCTAGAAGAAAGGAAATAAACATGCTAGATAAGAGAAGAGCTAAGGAAAATATCTCTGTGCTGTATGTTTCCTGTCAGATAAAAGTGAGTCATAAGTATTACAATCAGCTTTTAAAATTTCTATTTATAGCGTATAGCCGTGCGGCTATACTTTTAAAATATCTATTTATAGCGTATATCCGCGCGGCTATACTGTTAAAATATTCTATACTACTCTTATATTTTTAAAATATAAAAGAAGCAAGAAAACCTCTCCCGATGAAAAGGTATCTGCCAGCAAATATTTGTCGGGTTAGACCTATCCCGAGACGAAATGGACCTGGTAGGAAGAGATTTAATGCAGCAAATTTCGCCGGGATAGAGTTGTGCCAATGCAATATCTTTTTTTCTCTCTCAAGTGAGTGGGCCTTTGCATTTGCCGCTTCTAATTTTTGACTTAAGTCCTTGATTTCAAGCTTCATCGATGATATTTCAGCACTATAACTATCTACCTTCGATTTGGCAGTCTGCAAAGAATGTGTAATAGTCTTTTTATTATGGTCTACTAGTTTTCTCATCATAAATCATAAATTTCTCATCATGTTACGTGTTTACTAGAAATTTTAGAATGCATATCAAACGTAATGTGTATTAATTTAGAATGAGTAATACTAGACACACAAACTTTTACTTTATCACATCAGTTGATAATCACTAACTCTTTATTTGAATGACATCACAACAAAGATGGAAATACATAAATATCAAACATGAACCCGACTTACTACATTAATGTAGATTTATTCTTGTAAATTTTCATGAGGCATGAAATGCTTGCAATAAGCAATCCATGGCTACCATGAACCATTTAGTTGGAAGTAGTAGTAGTGGTGCTCTCAAAGCGGCCTCGGAAGATAGCAACTAGTTTATCTCTTCGAGGCAAAATTTCCTGAAGAACATTGACAAACTCATCACTCCAATCGTATATCTTGGGAAACTTCTCTTTGGTCAAAATCTCCACTCCCACAACTTCTTGAATGGCTCTCAGCCAGTAGGCTATGAAGTTTCCAACAATATCCACAAGGCCAACTTTCTCTCCCCCAAAGAACTTGTTACCCTTGAGCTCATGTTCAAGTAGTTTCAGAAGCTCACATGCTTCTTCCACAGCCTTCTCAGGTTCCTCACTCCCCCAGCAAGCTTTCCATATTGCAGGCAAGCACTAAAGACAAACAAAACAAATAGAAAACTTATATTAGTGATTAGGTTGTGGTGTTTGATTGATTCAAATCTAGGTTTATTTTAAGCTAAATTTCTACTAACAAATTGTATTGACATGTACACCCACAAATCATGTTAAATTGCATACACAAGGACTGAAGTGAAATACTTTTACCTTTTCATCAAGGAACCTAGCCCAGAAGCGTGCATGGGCTCTTTCAAAAGGATCTTCAGGCAAAATGGAAAAACCCTGCTTCCAAGTCTCATCAATATATTCAAGAACGACATGGGACTCTGCTATTGGTTTGTCATTGTGCAGGAGCACAGGGATCTTCTTGTGAACTGGGTTGGATTTGAGAAGCAAAGCACTCTTGTTGTGCAGGTCCTCTTCAAAGAACTCATACTGCACCCCTTTCAGTCTCAGAGCTATTTCCACTCTGGAACTAAATGGGCTTCCCCAAACCCCCAACAGCTTCACTTCCTCACCCATTATATCACTAATCAATCAAGTTTTACTCTAACCCTTTTCGTATATATGACTGGATTTTCCTTCTGGGCTTTATAGGAGCAAGAACACTGTGTTATAACTTGGGCATTAAGACACCTTTAGACACTGTTCAAAAGTCAATAATCATTATAGAATAGTGAGTTGGTGGAGGATAGATCTAGATAATTCTTTGTTGACAATTTGTTCCTTGAAACTTGCTACTCTTTTCCTTTTTTCAAAGGACTATGTTAGCATTTGTCTTATTTATTTACTTTTTCTACATTGAAAAACGATAACAGCAAACCACATGAACTTATCTGCAATTTGCAGTTCTTAGCCTTCCCCACTGGTCATTGACTCGCTAGTTTTTATTGGTTTTATCATTTCTGTTGGTATTCTATTAGTCCAACTTATGTAAATTATAAAATTTCTATGTGATTTGGTCAAAGGTCTAGCAGTTAATAATAGCCTCAATAATCTGCATTGGGCTGCCTAGTAGCTAGAAGGATAGAATTGGGCTCCAATATTGTATTGCCTATTGGTGCCTAGGTCTTTAAGCCTTAAAAGTGGGCTTATGCTTATTTCCATTCTACACAAGGCAGGCTGGCCGTCAAAAAGGCACACAGCTATCGCAATAGTTTGCTAGGATACAAGCCATATCAGAGGAGGGAGAATCGAACTTAAGGTATTTTTAGATCGAAAAAACTTGAGGCATTTTTTGGTCGAAAAAACCTAAGACATTGGATGCACAGATAAATGCTCTTAATTAACCACTTGAACTACAATTCATTTGCATACTCTTTCTAATCCTTCCATGACTCACTTTGATTTTTTTCAATTTTCAAAACAGATAACTTGGTTCTATTATGCTTAAATCACACTTTTAGAGCTATGATCTTTAATGTAACATTTGCAAGCAACATTAATAATTACAGATGTGGTCCATCAAAACGCTCTGGCTCATTCTACATCTTTTTTTTTTTTGTAAAGAAAAGGGCTGGCCAGCTCCTGGAGCCACGACAACTAATGGAAACACAAGCTTCATAAATCAAACAATCTAAAACAAGCAAAAAGTGCAACAACATAGGCTCATTGCTTTCTTTTTTAAAATTCCTTTCAGTCTTTCAGAAGCAGCTTGAAATTGAAGCTTGTCTTTCCCTCTACGTTTTTTCAAATTAGGTGCTATGTCGCAGTTGAGAGGAGCCTTTCTTAACATATATTTTATCTCAGTTGGAACAACCACCATCATTCATTTTATCAGACAGAAATTGGGATACATAAAGCCTTGCACGGAAAGTTACCAAAAAAAAAGGAGATTAGAGAATACCCCATTATTATACATTAAATAAGATTTAGTACCCCATTATGGATCCTAATTCTAACTCTTTCTAACTACTAGAAAATGCTTTCTGCTGTCCCATGCATAAATGCTTAAGATATATTCCTAATTATAAAAGTTACTGCAATTAACAATCCTAGCTAAGCAAAGCAAACCGTGCATAGAAAAAGAAAAAGGCAAGTGGGTATGTTTTGAATCAAATTGGCATATGGGATTTTCATTTTTCATTTCCAAAATGCCCCTTTACACCTATTGAGGCCATAAACCAACACTGAAATTTTATTAAGTTTTAATGCCTCTTTCCAATTACATGTAAATTTTTATTCAATCTTATAAGCTTGTGAACAGCCAAATCTAGTAATCAAATTCATCAATCTTTTCTTGCCCTCTTATAGGTAAACTTGGACACTTCATAGCAATGTAAGAAGCAACAATGGAATCTTTATTAGAAAATGTCATTTTGTTTAACTTGTAACAAGTCTGATATGATAAACTTTTTAAAAACAAGGTGCTCTGTTTATATAAACAATATGAAATTCATTTCAGAAGATTGAGGCATTCCACCATAACTGTGTTTTGATGTTCCAAAGTGTTTTTACCCTCTAATTTGAATTATTTATTGCTTTTCTATGAACTTGGAAACTCTGCTGCTTCAAAAAGCAGACTGCTTTTTACTGGAATGCCCCAGACTACTTCTCAATGACCAACAGGCCTGCCATGCACAAAGAAACACTCTTTTTGGGTTCATTATCTTCTTCATCATCAAACTGATTTTGCTAAGATTCAACCCATTTCAGTCATTTTGGTACTTGCTTTTTTTTGTTGTTCTTCTTTAATTTCTGAATGATATGAAAGTGAAACAAGTCCCACAGGAACAAAGATTTGGAACATATAAATTCTATACCATGCTTGTGTTTTACTTGATGTAAATAGTTATTAATAGTGTGACAGACAGACAAGGAGGAGCGGAAGAATGATAAAGGTGGAGACATTTCATCCTGTGATGAGCACTGGATCCCAAAAATTTTAAAGCAAATTCTCAACCACAAACATAATTCATTCAGGAAAGATTAGTAGGACGAGGAAGAAGGGTAATCTGGTCACTTGACACCAAAACCAGACCTGCCTGATAAGCTACAAATTACAAACATAATCAAGGATAAATTGGTAGACATCATTGAGAGATCCGTCGATTACACGATTCCCATAACCATTGTTTATTGTATTTTTCAAACCCAAGTTAGAATTATTAATGGACACTTATCATTTTTAATCCTTGTTTAAGCAAAGCAGAGCACTGCTACAGAGAAAGAGAGAGAGAGAGAGAGAGAGAGAGAGAGAGAGAGAATCACCGGCAGTTTACTGTCTGATTAAAAATATCAAGAGGACCAACAATACGCTCTTCCAAGTTTCAAATGTGTGTCTCTCTCTAGCTGTTCATGTGTTTGAGCAAGCTTCCATTAATCATGACTAGCTTCACATTTATGTTCATATAAATAAAGCAAGCTCCTTTCAAGCATATCCACCATTTTGTTTTCTATATTTTAGCAGCTGCCTTTCACTATCAGACATGGTTGAGATTGAGACCTTATGGATAGAGCTTTCACTCACCAAGAGGAAAGAGAGAGAACCCAGCGGCTACAAAATCAACAGCTCAAGCTTTGTCTGCCATTGGTGAGGTTCAGAGGCTTCAACAACCACAACCCATTTTCTATTTTTGGGTTTTGGGCGTCAAAGTTTCTTCGAAACTTGCATTGCAGAGCTCGAATATCTAATTCCTGTTGCTTGGGAAGGCTTCAGTACAATGGTATGGTAGTGAATAACTCTGCATTTTGCGAATCGCCTGGCTTTATTGAAGAAGGAAAAGCTGCAATGGAGGGTTTGGTTGAGAGAAATGAAGGCATTATTGAAGGGAAAAGAGAAGACTTTGGTGAATGTTTGGGTCAAGTTGGAACCCTTGGGGATTTGATTGAGGAGAAGGGTCGTGAAAGCAGTTCAAGTTCAGATTTTTTGACATCTGAGACGACGGGCCATGAGGAACAGAGTCACAGTAGCTCTGATGAAGAGACATCTTCGGCACCCTCATTGGGTTGGCCTATTCAGAAAGCTGAGGCATCAGATTGCACCAGTAAGAAGGGTAGTGAAGCAGCAGAGAGAACCCATTTGGATGATAGGAACCTAGAGAAACAAGGGTCAACAATATCAGGTATTAACTCTGTTTCATTCACACTAAGACACTTGAGGTACATGTCAATTTGATGCTTTTTCCTATTAATAAAAATGGATGATTTTGGTTTATGGGATTGTAGAGACTGAGTTGATGAAGGAAAGGTTTTCAAAATTGTTGCTTGGAGAAGATATGTCAGGTTGTGGAAACGGGGTTTGTACAGCATTGGCTATATCAAATGCCATTACTAATCTTTGTGGTATGCAATTTTAGTCTACTATCTCAATGTGTTCAAACCTAGATTGGTTGATTTGCTCTGTTACTTAACGGAAATTTTGTTATGGATTCATTTGTGGTGATGGTTATTTTTCTTATTCTCTGTTCCCTCTTGTAGCTACCTTATTTGGGCAACTTTGGAGACTAGAACCTCTACCCCAAGAGAAGAAACTGATGTGGCGAAGAGAGATGGAATGGCTTCTTTGTGTGAGTGATCACATTGTTGAGTTGATACCTTCTTGGCAGACTTTTCCTGATGGAAGCAAATTGGAGGTAAATTCTGAGTCCAATAGATTTTAGGAACAGTATAATATCTCTCAGTTTTCAGTATGCACTCCCTTTCGGAAATTATATTATACCGAATCAAGTGACCAATTCCAATGTATAAATAGCAGTGAGGAAACATATGCCAACTTTAATCTTGCTGCATTATAAATGGTGAACTTGAAATGGGCATGGAGCCTTTATACTAATGTAACTGATGTGATACTTTGTGATAAGAAACTACAGTGTAGGGCAATGAAAATGTTGATTAATGAAGGTACTAAATGATCAGTTTCTTGAAATTGTTCTTACTCATTTACACTTCAATGCAGGTCATGACTTGCAGACCCCGCTCAGATCTTTATGTTAATCTCCCTGCCCTTCGTAAATTGGACAACATGCTTCTTGTAAGCTTCTCAGACACTTCTCTACAACTTAGATCCAGTTTCATGAGTTCCATTCTGAGTTTAGCCATTCCTTGCAGGAAATATTAGATAGTTTTGTCAATACAGAGTTCTGGTATGTTGACCAAGGGATTCTAGCCCCAGATGCTGATGGGTCATCCTCTTTCCGAAGAGCCTTTCAGCGTCAAGAGGAAAAGTGGTGGCTACCTGTGCCACGAGTTCCTCCTGGTGGACTCCATGAAAACTCAAAAAAGCAACTGCAGCACAAACGCGATTGCACAAGCCAAATATTAAAAGCTGCCATGGCTATTAATAGTATTACTTTAGCAGATATGGAAGTGCCGGAATCATATCTGGAAGCTCTTCCAAAGGTTTGAAACATCCTCTAGGTTCCAGTGATTTGTAATTACAAAGGCATGGTGCTAAACTTTTGCTTTAACTTGGTTTCAGAATGGAAGAGCAAGCTTAGGGGATCTTATTTATCGATACATTTCATCAGATCAATTCTCTCCTGAATGTCTGCTTGATTGCCTTGATTTGTCCTCTGAACATCAAGCCATAGAGATTGCCAACAGAGTGGAGGCTTCAATCTATCTGTGGCGCAAAAAAGCAAATTCAAAACCCACAAATAATGCAACCAGATTTAGTTCAAGGTCATCATGGGAAATGGTTAAGGAGCTGATGGTTGATGCAGAGAAAAAGGAGTTGCTTCCGGAAAGAGCAGAAAGTCTCTTAATGTGCTTGAGGCAACGCTTCCCTGGTCTTCCACAGACAGCCCTCGATATGAGCAAGATTCAGTACAATAAGGTTCCAACTTGGTCCCAATCTAAAATTTGTTCTCATTTTTGTATCAATTTCTTCTTTACTTTGTACTTAACTGGTTGAATTTGATATGTCTAGGATGTTGGGAAATCCATCTTGGAGAGCTACTCACGGGTTTTGGAGAGTCTGGCATTTAACATTGTGGCACGTATTGATGATCTGCTATATGTAGATGACCTGACCCGCCATTCTGATCAGTTCTCATCAATCTCCAAAGTTAGTATCATTTCACACAAGAGCACTCCTAATCCATACTCAGTGCCCATCTCAAGCACTCCATACAAAACAGCTTTCACCACACCAAGCTTTTCACCTGGACAGCTAGTTAGCCCTCTCAGGGGGGACAGATCACCATTCATCACCAGTGGCAAGATTCCTCAGCGTGGATTGGGCGTAAAAAAGGTCTTGACTGATTATCTGAGTATCGATGCGAAAGGAAAGGACTACAGCGATCCAATCGAGAAACCAGACTCTGTATTGAACACAACGCAAGAGACGCTGGGATCTCAAATGGGAATGGATTCTTACCAGTGTACAAAAGCATCAACAAGCCCGGCATCGCGGGATTCAATCACACAAGAATGAATCCAAAAGCCAGTTGCCCATGAGTGTTCAGCTGCTTGAACTAGCTCCTTTGTGTTTGCTTTTTTTCTTAGACATAGGAGGACATCAGAGAGTGGGGAAGGCTCATTGTTCATTAAGGCTGTTGACTCTTGCTAGAACAAGATGTCTGCCATGGTGATGAGTTGAGCGGTTCATATTTAAATGTGCAGCTCTCTGTATTACAGTTTCGAGTTTGTTCCCGCGTCACTGTTTGACATGGATCAAAGAGTGATTGTAAAGAGAGAACTAAGAAAATCCTACACTGTTTTGGATAGAATATATGAATTCTTATTATTTTCTTCTCATGCAGTGGATATTGATAAAATTCAGTGCAAATATGTTCAAGTGGGTGCATATTAGCAGACTTTTCTCTTGTAATTTCTGGAATCGGAATGTTCATGACTTGGGTTTGGCACTCAGTGTTCAAACTTGGTGGGCATTTTGCATGAGCTAAGATATAGTCAATTTTCAATAGAATTATGCATATCCGTGACTTGGGTTTCTGAGCAAACATGATGAGCGATCATACACTGCATAGATAATGGGCTATACTTCCCACGAAATCCTACAAAAGCTTTGTGTTGTTCGGTGTTCTCAACCAAACCAAAGACGGCAAAAGAAATGAAGAAATGCGAAAAAAAGTTGAAAAAAGTTGAAAAAAGTAGGGGCATTCCGAGAATTGAACTCGGGACCTCTCGCACCCTAAGCGAGAATCATACCACTAGACCAAATGCCCACATTTGATACGTTAAGCAATACGATGTTTTATAAAGAAGGACGTAGAATCATATTTCAGTATACCCGGCCTACGATGTTGTGAATTTCCACATCAGCCCTTTAGAAAAACACTTCTATTTTGTGGCATAGAGGGTTTTACCCGTTAAATATTCTGAACAAAACCATTATGAAAATTCTAGTACAATTTCAGACCAAGAAAAGAAAATTCTAGTACAACATACAAAATAAACTGGACCATTAATTAATTTTTAATTTTTTTAGAACCTTTCTTATTAAGAGGGGCGCTATATTAAACTCACACACACTGCACGGATGCTAGGACTCGAACCCACGACTTTGCCTGAGGACCATTGAATTTTTAGGTTGTTGTTATAACTATAATAACACACAATACTGAAATCTAGTACATGTCCACAGAAACAAACCAATTCTTTTTAATGGGGATGTATACAACAGCAGAGAAGCAAGCAAGAACTTAGAACTATATTTTCTCATCTCATTTTGGGCTATTTGGCATAGTTGGTTGGCTCTAATTCTGAGCTTAGAGCAAGTGATATTATCTGGTAAGCCAACTTTGTAATTGAATTCTGTCAGAAATTATGCCTTGTTGTAATTTCAAAGAAGAGAGTTATCTGGTTAAGTGGCTCAAAAGTTATTTCATGTTGGAAGATTAATCTTAGTGTGGTAGTTGGTAACACGTATTCACAGATAAGAAGAGGCCTTGCCAAGGTCGGCAATGGAGTTTTGGAGAATTGGGGTGAGGTGTCTTAACAACAAGGCCTCTGAGCTTCTTCACTGTCAGTAATGGCCACATCTAGAAGGAGAGTGAGGACAAGAAATCAATTATATTTATATTGAATACTGGAGTTAAGGTGAGACACATAACGCACAAACCAATTTGTGTAGCCAAAAGTGCTGCATAAAAAAGTTGTTCTGGTTCTAGTGCTACTTCCATTAGGGGTAAGTGGATGAATGGAAAACCCACATTTTCTGCTCTGATTCCAGTATAAAAAGGCTGATCCTATAATCAGATTTTTGCATTGTGGCATTGTGAGAGCTAGAGAACACTTGACTAAACTTCCAGCTTGTGAATTGTGAACTTGTGAGGCACAAAAAAACAAAAATGGAGGCTCCAATGAAATTCATTTGCATTCTGGGATTGGTTGCAGTTATATGTACTAGCTGCCTTGAAAGGGTTGATGGGGCTAGCGCATGTGGAAAATCTAGCCCAGATGATGAGGCCATCAAGCTTGCTCCTTGTGCAAGTGCTGCACAAGATGCAAACGCTCCTGTTTCCAGTGGCTGCTGCCAGCAGGTGAAGAGATTGGGCCAAAACCCTAGCTGCCTCTGTGCTGTTCTGCTCTCTGACACTGCCAAGAACTCTGGTGTCAAGGCTGAGGTTGCCATTACCATTCCCAAACGCTGCAACTTTGCCAACCGCCCTGTTGGCTACAAATGTGGACGTAAGTAATTGTGATTTGTCTGTAAAGAAGAATGACTCGTTACTTGTACAAGGCCAAGTATTTTTATTTTATTTTATATTATTTTGTGACTAATGTTCTAATGCAATAATAATGCTAATGTTGCAGCTTACACACTGCCATGAGTGGACAAAAAGAGAAGGTGAAGGCTACTAGCGTCAGTAAATAGGAGATTACTGCTTGGATTTGGCAATAAAAAGCTAGTAGCATATAATTGTAGCATGTATGTATTGTAATAAAAAGCTTGGATAATAATTATAAAAAAAAATTATGCAAATTTCAGTGTGACAAGTGCATGTGTGTGATCAATAATTGCGCAGAAACCAAATAATTATTTTGCTAAAAAGGCAAGGAATTTGTAAGCCCCTGGTTACTGGGACCCAACAAGTGATATGTTCTAAGGTTTGAAATGAATGATTGGACCATTGGTGGAGACAAACATTCATTGTAAACATCAAAATCAGATGATCCAATTACTTTGTAAAAGCGTGGCTGAAGAATCTCCATCCATCCACACCAGCAGCAGCAAGAAATCTTCCTTAACGACCATGGAAAGCAAATATCCTACCAGACATGGGATAAGGACTGCTTTTAACCTGTAAGGTCATGTTTGGATAGGGAATAATTAACCTCGACCCAAAAATCAAAAGCAGATTGATAGATATAAAGATATATAATTCTGGTTGATGGGCCACACTGTCTTTGAAGAGAGATTTGTTAGTTTCTAGGACGTGGCACTAACAATGGAATCTAAAATTTTGAGGTAAGGAGGAAACTGAAGGGCAGTGTCATAAACAAGAACAACTTTTTTGACTGTTTTGAGGGCCAAAGGCATAAATCCAAACAAACATCCATGTGTTTGTTTGACCATGTCACGGGCACATAAGAAGAAGCAGTGTTCAACTAGGGCATCAACAGGGAAAGTCCGAAAAAGAAAGATGAGAGAAGAAAAAATGGGTGAACCAAAAAAGAATAAAGGCATCTTAGACTTGTGCAGCAAGAGAGAACGTGAAGATAGGGTAACGTTCTCTTATCAGATTTTTATGTTTCGAGACTGTAAATTAGAACCACACGTTTTGTAGTCCACATACACCGTCTTTGAAAGGTGACAACACCATGACTAACTTCCAGATTTTGATGCGTGCCATCAATTAGATTCTGTCTTAGGTAACGAATTTGATGGACCAAAGAATTACAATACAAACTATCCATCCATCCATGGGAAAACATAACAGAAAAACCAATAATAGCGCTAAAGAAAACATGCAATTACGAGTTCATACATACATATATTATATATTAAACACAGCTAAATTACTCATATCCAAATCTTCAACCACAGTAGCAGTAGTTGAAGATAAAGGACAAGTCACTAGACCAAACATCCTTTACAAAAGGAGACCACTTCATCATTCTTTACACTGATACTAAATAAGATGCATATATATAGAGAACTATGGTTTCATATGACTGTTGTTGGGCTGGACTGGAGCAAAACAAACCAGCTGCACACAACGATCTGCTGCTGCTACGTACCCTATTTCCTATATATCTGCAAAGCATATGCACACACAGATGCTTAATTAGAAAACATATCCAAATAAAATTGAGGTGAAAGTAAAAAAGAGAAGAAAAATGAAGATGCCACCAACAAGAAGTGCATCTACTATTCCTAGTATTGTTTCAGAAACTTAGAAATAATATACCTTGATGAGTATATGCCTCGGCAAGTGAGCCCTTAATAATAGAGAGACCCTATAGATGAAAAAATTCATAAGAAAAAACAATGTCAGAATAGTACATACAGATTCCCAGTAAGGCAGTTTATGCACCTCCTGTACAGAAGTTGAAAATATCATACCTTGCCACCAGTTTCCTCTACAAGCACTTCCAGAATCATCTTCAGTCCCATCTTTCTTGTACTGAAATAATCATAAAATATAATTATCAGGCTCCGGAATTAAGATCAACCATAATCTACTGGAATTTCCAGGATATGAGAGAGAGAGAGAGAGAGAGAGAGAGAGAGAGAGAGAGAGAGAGAGAGGAACTATCTCATGTCCAAAGTTCACACACTGTGTTTGCATTATTCCTGGGGAAATTTTTAAAGAATCTTATTCACATAGTCAGATGGTAAAACCAACAACTGTTAAGGAGGAAAAAACAAAAAGCTAAACAAACAAAGATTCTCACCATAGAGTTAAATCCAGGGCTCTGGGTACTCTGAGGGTGAGAATAAATATCTTGGCCACCATAATAGATTGAAGAGCTGAGGTGACATGGTTGCTGTACTCTCTGATCCTGATAGAAGGAACTCATGTCCTGATTTGGCATGCTCTGACTCTCACCTTCACTGCCATTAGAGTCACCAACTGCAGCAACATCAGAGTAACAGAAGCAGACAACTTTCAAACACACAACACAATTCATCTCTTAACCGGTCAATAAAACCAGGAATCATATGATAAAAAAAAAAACAGGACAACCCAAAGATACATCTTTTATTTGGGGGAAAAAAACATCTAAGGAGGAATATGCATAAGATCCACATCAGTGAAGAAAGGACCACCACCTTTCATGGCTGGCATGCAGCGAGAAGCAATCTAAACAAGATTGTAACAGATACAAGCTTTGGCCATGAGAAAACCAACAGTTATACAAGATAGAAAAACCTTACAAACCTGGCTCTCCAGGTTTGACGTGCAATGGTTCATCCGTAAGTTTTTTCCCAGTGACTTCAGAACGCAGAGATTCCCTCCCTAACACCTTCATGAACACCAAGACAACTTTCTCTCAGAACTTGGTACAACATAAAATAAATAAATATACACATACACTTTACAGAATCTAGTAAAGGTCAGCCAGAGAGAGAGAGAGAGAGATTCCAATAACAAAAGTTTTTTAATTTAATTTGCAAAAGAACTTGCGAGTTTATTGTGGAATATGGTTTAAAAGCTCAGAGGGGAGATGAAACAAAATATTTTCCAAAGAACAAACATATCCCAGCATTATATAATTCTAAAGCCCTTCGTTAAAAGAGCTAATGCAATCTCTCACTAAAAATAAATAAAAATCTTGTCTTGATGATGCAAATCCACTTCTTTTTTTTTATATCAGACAGAAATCTCCCAATTCAGCAAATATGAACTTGCAGATGACGATTGAAGGCCTTCACCCAATTTCGGAAAAAAAAACAAATATATGGATAAACCCCAGGAAGATTTTACGAGCAGAAATGCAAAACAGGCACCCAACAATATAAAATCAAACAAAAGGCGACAGCTTTAACCGATATTCAATTAAGAAAAACAGAGACAACATTAGAACTCCAATAGCATTAAACAGAAAACAGTCAAGAACCCTCAAAATCCAAAGAAATACCGTAAAATGCTAAGATAGCAATCAAAACCCAATTAAATAATTGAAGACAAAAATTAAAAAAACAGATAAAGATTTCAGAGATTCAGAAAACAATAAAAAGACAAGAACTTGAACAGGGGAAAAGCAATACCAGTTCCTTGGAGGAAGGCGCAAATATAGCCCCGAAAATCCCAGATGAAGATGACGACTCCTTGGACCCGAAAAGCTCAGAAGTAAAGGAAGAAGACGACCCAACTTGCTTTCTCCCCTCCATTTATCTCCCTGTATCGTTATATAAACCTTGAGAGCCTCTCTGTTTTATATCTCAGCAGAGTGCTATGAATATGTATGTGTATATATAATTATAATGAACCGAAGCACCGTCAAGCGAAGCTTAGCAAATAGGAAACCGCTACAGAATTTGTTTGTGCTAAGAAACAAAACAGAAGGCGCGATACAGACAGAGCAAATCGAATAGAAAAAACGGAGAGAAAGGGAGAGACACGTGAAAGATCAAAGCGATATCGAGTAAAAACGAAACCGTCGCTCCCACCCAATTTATAAGCCAAAAAGGACGCCTGCTCAATTTGAAAATTTTCGATTTTTATTAAATTAAATTAATTAAATTTAATGTAATTATTATATATTTGGTATGATTTTCTCCCTCGGTGTCTCAGCCTACGTTCTCTCTCTGTTTCTATTTTTATTTTTGGTTTTCTTTCTCTCTTTCTTCCTTCCTTCCTTCAACCTGTCGAAGAGAGTTACAGATTTGCGCCACGTGGGATAGGCAGTCCTTCCTGTGGGCCCTCCAAAAAAAGTCCCAACCTTTTACCGCCACGAGAACCCTAGTGGATAATAACAACCCTACCCTACACAAGCCCATTACTGACTTTTCACGTACTACTCTTTTGGACAAATGAAATATACAGTTTATAAAGAGAGAGCCAGACCTTTATGACCTTATCTTTTTATCTTGTCGGACCAAAACAGAGACGGGTCTTCTTCTCTACTTCCCCACCTTTTTTAACCTCATGCTTGGTATTTTGGAAGTTGGAAGTTGGAAGTTGGAAGTTATTTGGATACACGATTCACAAGATTTTGTTAGACAATTTAACATTATAACATTATGATAGATCTCGTTCATTAATATGTTATGTTATTCGACTGTATAATGATATAATCAATCAGATGAAACTGCATTCAAAACTGCGATCTTAATTCACAATTTTGAAAGAATTCTTATTAGGACTCGAATCGGATCATTATGTTTTCATCCCATTTAAGAATGTAATATAACAAATAAATTGTACTTTTGATCACCGGATTATACAATTTTCGATGTGACAAATAACCACCTCCTTTTGCCAAATAACATATTTATTGTATGGTAAAAGAGCATTTCTCTATGAAAACCAATAATTTATAATAATGTGGCTCAAATATCGGTAAGCAAAACATGAGAGTTCTAGCGTCAACGTTGAAGTCGGTGAGAAATGGTAGAACTTTCAGAATTTTGAGTAAAAAAAGAGAAAATTAATCCAATCTTTTGTGATTGGATGAGAAAGTTTGAGACAATCATTAGAAGAAAAACTTTCTTGTAATGGGAATAACACTGTTTTGTTATTTTTGACCAATAATACAATAACATATAAAAAAAGTAATCCCGCTTATAATTGTGCTTTTAGCTAGAATAACAAAAAGTGATATTCCCATAGCATGAAAGTTACTGTACATTATTAGGGTGATGAACAGTGAGCCTAAAAAATCTAATGCCAAATCACAATGGTTTGATGTGTAACGAAAGGGTGTTGATTGATTGATAATGTTGATGATGGGGCATGGGAAAGGGGCCACATGAAAGAAGTCACAAGGGCCAAAAACGACACAAGTTCGAGTGTCGAAAAATGGGAAAGGACATGGCAGGTGGAGTCGTGGGTTGGGTACCACTGAGGAGGGTCGCCGCGTGGTGTACGCGTGTTCAATTTTAGACCACATGGATTGTCACCGTCCTATAAACTGCACCCTCAGCATTTCATATTTTTACATCATATTCATTCAATAATTATTTGAATTTAGTGTTATGAGACATATCTAATAATCACATGCTTTTTTTACGATGATCAGTGGCGAAACTAGAAATTTATTAATATAAAGTCGCGAAAAAAGGTTTACGAAATTGAATATAAGCAAGCGTGCTTAGTATTCTCTTAAAAGAAAATCATAAGTGAGAAAATTGCATACACTCAAAGTTTATACAAGAAAATTGAGTTCATCTTGATTACGCGTGTTTAGTATACATAAATCATTCAATATGTTTAATGATAGTTCTTATATATTTGACCTCTTAGAAAAAAAGAATCTAACATTTTTAGTGGAAACTAAAAAAAGTATAAATCTAGCCAACGAGGTCTAGTTTAGTGAAAAAGGGTATTGACATACAGTGGTCTTCGGTTAGAATTCTAATGACACCGTAGTAGTGTGTGTGTGAGAAATCTCCCTCCCTCTATCACTTTGTACTTTAAAAATAGAATAATAAATCTAAGCTGTAAGGTTTGGTTGGAAGGTAATACACACCACTTGCCATTGAAATATTTTATGCCTTATATATGGGTCTTAATTATTTACCATATAGGAAACTGTTTAAGTTTTTACACTTGAGATTCATAGAATCCAGGCATAATGACCGGAAAATGCATGTAAACGAAATGCAATAAAGGAAAAATCAACCTAAATTGTGAAGGTTAATCCGACCCAAATATAATAAAGTATGGAATTTAAATTATTTGTTGTCGCCTGATTTATAAGAATTAAGAGATGCCCTACATCTCACTCGTTTTGTGTGGTAATGACTGCGACAAAAACATCGTATTATTTCTCGAGTTATAATTATATTAATTTCCAAATCGCTTTTGCTGGATTTTATAATTGAGTTCAGACGAGAAAGATTGGCTACCTAATCATTACGTTACAAATAGTCAACTTAATTAAAACATTTCAAGTCTTCTAGTTCGGCAGAGTTTGTAAGAAATCTTAAAGTACTCCCTCTTCTGTGGCTTAAATGGTAGGAGGAGGAAGAAAAAAAAGTCCCAACTAATTCCATATGTGCACGTAAAGAAATTCCTAGAAATAGAATTTTACTTTGCAACAACCATCTTTTCTCTAGTTTCCTTTTTTGAATATAAGCGATCATCTAAACCACACAGGTTGGGGGTTTCTCATACACATTGTCAAAGTATTTAAACATAAGACAACTAATATGCAAATCAATACCTTTTTTCACTGGGCTAGACTTCATTGGTTTTCCTTAATTTTTATTTTGGGGTCTAGTAAAGAAAATCCTTGATGCACTTATTTTCAAAATAAGAGAAGAACTCTCGTAACTCATTCTCTTTAATATAGGTGATTAAAGTAAACTCTAAATACGTGCAAACATATCATTATATATAAGTTTACAATTCACCCCAATAGCCAGAAAACCAGAAAACCAGAAAACCTTAAACCCTATGTGAGTGAGCTTGCTAAATAGACATGTAAATTGGAATTGTTGATAAGAGATGAGGGTGGATAAGGTTGTAACACCAACAACATCATGTGCATGTAATTATATATAAAATAATACGAGGAGAAGGAGAACAATCAGAAAACGGCACTGCTTATGAGCCAAGCCAATGAAACCTGTCTCATGGATAAGAACAAAAGCAAAAGAGAGAGAAAAAAAGTGCAAAAATTCAAAGAGACCCACGTTAAGAACATGATATCATTGGCCCACATAAGCTCTTTGCTAACATACATCACTGCGAGGGTCGCGTGTTCTAAAGTAGGCTCCAGTTTTTGGATTTGGCTCCACTTTCTTTCACTTCTTTTCTCTTGTTGTAAAGTTTCTTTTCTTTTTCTTTTTCATAATCCTATCTAATCAATTTCTTGGCTGAAAAATAGAGAGCCTTAAAATGCTATCATTATTATGCTCTAGATGTTTAAATAATACAGAAGATTCGTATACTAAAATGGAAAACCAAAATAACTCATAAGAAATAGATTATGACAAAAATATTCGAAGAAATGTTATGACAATAAAACATTTTTGTGTGTCTTTCAAAGAAGTTTGTGTATACGCAAAGTCTCTATAATTGGTAGAAGAGATCTCAAGTTCGTTCGTCCTCTCGAAAGATTGAAAAAACACAACTTCATTAAAAAAGTAAATATAAATAAAAACCATCGGCTCCCTGTTAGGTGTCATTTTCATTACATTACACATGTTTTTCAATTATAAAGCATGGCCAATGCCATGGTATCGACATTTTGCAATCAGTCCTTGCACTAAACTACAAGTCTTTCTGTAGCTTACTAAAATAAAGCATGCATTGATTTGAACTAGTATTTCACGATATTTTGCCACGAATAGAAAAGAAGCACAGATTCTGAAAGTTATTATTAGGGGGTGTGGGGACTGAGCCAGCCAGCCCACTGAGGTGGTTGGTAACTTGGTATTGGCTGGTGCTGGTCTATATCAGGAATCAGTGGGCCTTCTTAGTTAGAGTTGAGTCAAGCCCAACTGGGTTCGCTTGCAGATCAATTTCTTAGCAGAACTAGATTAACTCGAAAGAAATTTTGATATCAAACTCCTTGTTTATATACATGTTTTCCTGCCTCTTGCACCTGGAAGAGAAAAAGAAACTGGTACTTTTTCTTTGAGTTAGTAACTAAATATGTCAAATACAACTTCATTTTGCTTGAGAGACATTTGTTCCTTCAACTATTAGTGGAAATTCATTTCAACTTCCGATTCTGTGTAACTACTGGAATCCTTCATCAAGTTTTGATCTGCATGGTGATCTGTCAAAAATTTGACAGTTTGTTCAACTTTTTCCTTCAACTATAAGTGGAAATTCATTTTAAGTTATGATTCTTGTGTAACTACTGGAACCCTTCATTAGGTTTTGATCTGCATGGTGATCTGTCAAAAATCTGACAATTTGGTTAACATGCTTTGAATGTCAACATCAAGTTTCTTACCCTTATTAAAGTACTATTTAAGATTCAAGCACCCTTGTTTTGATTACTGAAGTGTTCGCAAACACTGGAATGACCTCGAATGGAAATGGCTTCCATTTTTTTCACTCACATTCTATATAAGTAAACGTGCCATTAATAAAAATCATCCGTTCCCTATAAAGTGTCACGCTCATTACATTGTACATATTCCTGGCACTTCAACATGTCACACTTCAATTATAAGCATGGCCAAGGCATCGACATTTTGCCATCAATCCTGCACCAAACTATAAAATGAAGGCAGGCAATGATTTGAAATAATTTTATTTTTTTTGGGTCTGATGATTTGAAAGTTTTGTGGTGCCAATAGAAAAGAAGTACAAATTCTTAAAATTATTACCAGGGTGGTGGGGGCTCAGCTAGCCAGCCCACTGAGGTTGAATCCATATGAGGAATAAGTGGGCCTAATTAGTGTTGGATTAAACCCACCTAATTATTGGGCCTTTATGAGTGGCCAATTCAAGCCCTTTGTTGAAATCAAATGAACATCGTTGTTTATATAAATGAGCAAGTTATTGTCATATTATACAAGCGAGATGTGAGTTAGGTTAGTTGGTCAAGTTAGTGATTCCGTATTCTTTGCACTCAAGTTCAAATCTCCTTTTTCATAAATTAGATTGATTAAGAGTAATTTAGATATTGCTTGTTGTACTAAAAAAAATTAATGAGATCTAGCCTAGTGAAAAAGGATATTGACTTGCTTGCAGACTAGTGGTTTTAAGTTCGAACCCACATGACACTTTAGGCCATTTCCAGCAGCCCCCTAGGGCTCGGGCTGGGGGGGTGGGGGGGGGGGGGGTAAAAGGCCAAAACTCATTTCCAGCAACAAAAGCTAGCCCGGGCAAGAGGTGGGGTCCACCAGCCTGGGCTGGCCCGAAGGCAGAAACAGCCCGAGTGCTAGCCCGAAGGCGCTGCTGACGCCAGCGTGATGTCAGCAGGCGCAATTCAAATTAAAAAAAATTTGATGCGCGCGCGTCAGCTTTTCCCCAACGGTCATACGCCACGTGGCAGCTTCTGGTCCTTCCGATTGCTTTTGTCATCCAATCCAACGCCCATGAATTTTTCAAGGCCAACATTTATGAAAAAAAATCGGAAAAAATTTAAAAAATTTCCCAAAAATTACTGAATTTTTTTCTATAAATACCAATCAATCCTCTTCATTTTTAACCACAAATCCTCATACATTTTCTCCTCCTCCAACTATTATTCACTTTCTACTCCGTATTTTTTTCACTTTCAAGTTTAATTTTTCTCTATCATATTATGGCTTTTTCTCAAGAAACCGGAGGGGCATGGAGCATCATGGAAGATGTCTTGTTGTGTGAGTGTTGGATCCAAATTAGTCATGATCCCATATCGGATAATGAGATGAAATTCAGTCAAATGTGGAAAAAAATTCATCGTGAATTTGTTGAAAGATCGGGTTCCACCCGTACAGAATCGGCATTGTCTAGTCAGTGGAAAATTTTCAACAAAGAGTTGGGGAAATGGAGAGATGCCCTCACTAAAGCGATGGATAACCAAAGAAGCGGGGAAAATCTAAGCGATGAGGTAAATTATTTGTAATTTTCATTATATCAATTTTAATGTCCTATTAATTTTAATTTAAATGTTTCATACAATTTGTATATTTTGTTAATATTTCTTGTATTTCCATATTTATTTAAATGTTTCTTGCAATTTTTATATTTTGTTAATATTTCTTGTATTTCCATATTTATTTAAATGTTTCTTGCCATTTTTATATATTTTTAATATTTCTTGTATTTCTAATATTTATTTAAATGGTTGTTCCATTCTCTATATTTTGTTAATATTTCTTGGATTTTCATTCATATGTTTATCTTTTTTGCATTACCAATATTTTGTTTAAGTTCTTTGCATATTCAATTTTTTTTTTATATAGATTGTGCAAGCTCAAATGTGGTTTGGTTCTACTGGACAAGGGAAAAAAACTTTCAACCATACCCAATGTTGGGAGGTGGTGAAGCATTGTAAAAGATTTAGCATTATTCCAAAGGGTCCAACGGTGATGTTAAATGAGACGCCACTCCATGATTCACAAGCTTCGGATTCGCCTATGGAATTTTATAGGGTGACAATCTTATCCGAAATTTGAAATTCAAATGAAATTTTTCGGAAATGTGAAATTCAAATGAAAAGGTGAAATTCAAATGAAATTTATCTGAAATTTGAAATTCATATGACACGTGGCGCAATTTTATAGGTTGAAAATCTTATCCGAAATTTGAAATTCAGATGAAATTTATCTGAAATTTGAAATTGAAATGAAAAGTTGAAATTCAAATGAAATTTATTTGAAATTTGAAATTCATATGAAATTGATATGAAATTTATCCGAAATTTGAAACAAAAATTTATCTGAAATTTGAAAATGAAAATCTTATCTGAAAATCTTCTCCGAATATTTTATCCGAAAATATTGTCCAAATTAATTGTTTAGGTAAACAAATTTGTGAAAAAAACAAAAAATTGAATAGTACTTGCCCTTTGCCCGGGCAACTGCTGGAAGTGCAACTTACTATTTACAAGGGCAGACACTATTGAGGTGAATAGTGTCAACCTTAGCCCCGCCCTTGCCATGGCAAGGGTTTGACTGCTGGAAGTGCCCTTAGTAGTCGTATGTGAGAAATTCCCCTCCCCTTGACTTGACTTGCAGACCAATCACCCTTATTTAGGCTATCGCTTGTGTTTAAAAAAACAAGAAAAAAGAAAATGATACATAAGGGAACATGTGGCTCACTTGAAAACCCTGAGTCACCAAACAAAAGGGTCACGTGGGCTTAAAACCTACCAATGGGCTTCAAATTTAAGCCACCAAATCAACAGACGTTTTTTTCATTCATCTAGCATCTGGAAGAAAAAAAGAAGCTTGTATGTGATGGCAAAGCTCAATTATTAATGAAAGTTTACTTACATATTATTGTATGATGAGGGAGGGAGGGGCCTCTAGAAGTCAAATTTTCATTGAATCAGAATGAAGACAGCAAGTCCTCCTGTGCAGAAATTTCAGCCAGGTTTCTAATCTCAGTTCCCACCTAAAACTCCTCCATACAATCACACACACCACTTCAAATTATGAAAAATTTACAGCCCCTCGAAATGGGTTCTTTAGGTAAGATTCTAGTTAGAAATTTAGGTAGCTTGAAGCTTAATCAGCTCAAGCATACAAATATTGATGTTAATTAAGTTTTCCCATGTAATAGAACTTGATGAAACAGAGAACAGAACTGAAACCAAAGAAGAAACTCTAATATAATTCCACTAGTATATATATATATATATATATTTATTCTCTCATTCGAATGTCCGTACGCTAATAATCTGTGGATGCTACTGTAAACAGAGAGAAAAGCAAGAGAAGTAGTAGAAAATACATGGCGTACCAACGCACGCTTTAGAGAATATATATATATATAAAAGGTATTTTTATTTACAACTGGAAAGAGAAGAAGAACAAGTTAATAATGTTTCCAAGGAAGACATTTGAGGCTAGTGCAAGGCTCAGTCCATGTACTTGTGCATTCACCTCCAGCTCCATCACAGCACTCGCAAGCAATTCCAAGTGTTGAAAAAACGTTTGCATATCCTACAATTGATTTCAGTCGGGACATCCGATTAATCAATTTGATCAAGAAGTCAGAAAAACAGAGAGATTTTGGGGTACATGTTTTTATCAAACCCTTTTACCTTGTTGTGGCAAGATGGAAAGTGGCCTTGCTTCAACAGCTGAAGATTTCTTTGATGCAAAAACAACAATCAGAAGCAACAAAGGTAGGAGATAAAACTTGGGCAGCCCCATATCTCTTCTTTTCTAACAGCAAAAAACTGTACAGCTTCTACAAACACTTCAGCAGCAGATATAGATGGGCATAAGAAAACAATGACGGGTTATTTTTAAATGTGAAGAAATAGTTTGTGTCTTTTTCAATCTAGAAGGTGTTGGCTTTTTCTGCTTGATTTAGGGCCTAAAGAGACTTAAACTAAAAACATGGGCTTCTAGAGCAAATGCTCGGAAATGTGTCACACGCTTCCCAGTTCCTTACGTTTCTGCGGGTTTGGAAATTAGTACTGGGACTTGGATGGAAACTTCCTCCTTCTCACTAAGTTTCTCAAGCGGTGGGTCAGTTGGGCCCTACCCTCGTCATCTCTGCAACATGAGAACATCATTTTTTTGGATTTTTTTGATTTTCTGATGGCTCATTTTTGCATGTTAAGACAAACGGAATTGCGTCCTTGAAATTTATAGGAATCTTCATTTGACATGTGCTATAAAGCTAGAGACAGATTTGCGTACATGCAGGGTATCAGATTCCAAGTACGGACGTCTGGTAAATGAAGTCTACTTTTCTTGGTAAAATAGAAGGAAAGGGTGGTAAGAAGATTATGAGGTACCAATCAATTTGATCACATTGGAAGCATCTAATGAGACCATTGAACTTAATTACTTCATGGTTACCAACAATTTCCTAATTAACGAAAACCAAATAGTATAACGAATTCTCGATAAAAAGAACGGTCAGGATCTTATTCTAACTAACAAAATCCAGCTCCATTTGGTTGACAAATTTTGATTGCTTAATGTAACAAATGCAGAAGATGCAAGGAATCTCCTCTGCAATCTGATTAATCCTTGCATTAAAGCATAAAGGCTATTTAAGAAATAGGGAGAGAGAATACACATTACAGATAGCATGTTAGAAACTTTGTACAAACTCTCATTTACATAGGTAACTTGCAAGCCAAAAGAAAGAAAAACAAGATCATCTCTTAGCTCCTGCAAGTCCTCAAGTATTTCTTATTTGATGTCAAGGGACAGCTCTTTTGCATCACACATCTAAATGAAATCTGAGCCACCCCCAAACTGCTCCAGGTCTGGATGAGTCCCGCTCCCGGGCCTCTGCGGATTCCTATAACAAAATACAAATCATAGAATATTATTATAAGCTAGGTGAATTGCGCCTACATTTTCACTATTTGTTAAATCCAAAATACCAAGACATTATGCATGTATTTGGATGAGTCCCAATCAATACCACCCTGACTGATTAAGCAGGCTCAAAGATAGTGAATAGTCAGTTAAGCCCATTATAAAAAGATAGTGAATGTATGTATTTTTTCATGTTCCAGGGGAGAAAACAACAAGTGCCAAACTTAAAATTATGGAAGCTCTCTTCAGTAGAGACCAGGTGCGAGCGCAGTTTAAATTCCATTTGCTTTACGGGGAAATGATTTTTTCTCTTTAAACAAAAAAAAAGAGTAAAAAAACCTAACTTACTCTACCTTCATTGAAAACCTCCATCACAGAATCAAACCAGTAGCAACTAAAACCATCCATCATTGACCATTAAACTTCAAACCACAAAACCAATGTAACCTATGCCACCCATTCATTCACAACGCTCAAACAACAATTACCAAGAAAAACAGTACAAACTAGTTCAAAGTTCAAACACATGGAATACCAGGTTCAGTCGATGCCTTATTAAATCATTTTCAGGAAGTTATTATGGGGGTACTGATGCAAAATGTAATTTCAATATTACCTTGCAAACCGATTAGGCTCAAAACCAGGAACTCCCGGAGGGCCATATGGATCAAAATGGGCACCTGGTGGAACACCCGCTGGCCTATGGGGATCAAAACGAGGAAAACCCCTGTTCCAAAAATAAATCCAACCAAAATTAGAACAGCAATACAAAGTATAACATAAGCAAGGGAGAGAAATAGAGAGAGTAACAACTCACGGTTCTCCTCCTGGAAACCCAGGCTCTCCAACGCCACCAAACCACCGAGGATCATTGGGTCCTGTATTCGCATGACAAATGAAATGTGACTCATAATAAAAAAAAACTTCATATGATTATTATCAAGCACATTAAAAATAAAGAAGTATGTACAAACCTAGAAGCATGCCCCCACTGCTAAAACCGCCCCTGAAAGACGGACAAACAATATATGTGTTCAAATTTGGAACAATAAAACTGGGTGTAAACTGCAATGACCGTCAACATCATGATTTGTTGAAGTACAATACCTAGTAGGATACATTCCAGCACCAGGCCCAGGAAGAAGATCACTAAAACCACCAGTAGGATTAATAGGAGGAAACACCATTCTGCAAAGAAAGCCAGAAAACATAGAGTAAACAGCAGATTTTGAAAACTTAAAAACACAAAACACATAACCAATGTTAAAAGGGGCAAAAAACATTTTAAGGGTACAAATCAAAATTTTGAGCATGATCGCCTGTATTAGATAATGAAATAGGTGGGAATCTAAGAATAATCGCCTAGATTAGATAATGAAATGCTTCACTACTGTTACAATCTTGACAAACCTAAGCCAAGTCCCTCCTACTCAGGCCTTACAATCTAAGCTTCCGATCAATCTTGAGTTAATTAAAAATACTGAAATGAATCTCATATACAGGGCCCTAGAATTACACACACACACACACACACACACACATCACAAAATACATATATCTGTATCTATGACCATAATAAAACATTGAAAACTGAAATTCAAGTTTAATGAAAACATTTATAGAGAGAGATGTACCCTGAAGGATTAGGTTGGGAGCCAGAAGGTCCATAAACAGGCTCACTTGTTGATCTGTCATTCCTTTCTGAACTGCAAAGTTCAGCAACAAAAAAGACACAACAATCCGTAAAAAGCACATTCCATGATTCTTACACTTCGTATGCATAAATTTTTATACTAATTTAGCACAATCTTAATGCACTTCTGGATCATATAAAAACAAGATATTTAGCAGAACTAAAGATAATCTAAGACGAAACACAATTACCTTAAAGGGTTACTAGAGGAACTGACACTGGAAGACCCATCTAATTTAGTCAAAACTTGAGTTTCCAGACTCTTCACCAGTTTGTCCAAATTCTTGAACTGTGTAGAGTAATTGCTACCCCCATTCTCTCCAACATGGTCACCAACGCTGAAGATTGTTAAAAACACCACCCAAACACCAGTAAGAAGCAAGAATTGAAAGTGCCCAATTGCAGCGACACAAAGAATCACGGCAAAAACTTACTTGATCTCAAGATGGACGGGCTCAGAACTCCCATCAGCCAGTGCATCTACAAGCAATTTATCGTTCATTACAAGGCACTTAACCAGCACATTCTTCGAACCCTTTTCAGGGTTCACATAGACGAACGCGTACTCGTCGTCAAGCTCGTTCCACTGGTCCATACCCACTTCATCTAAAACCCCAATTAAACAAAAGCGGAAAACTTTAGAAAATTTACTAATCATTTTTAGAGAAAAAAAACGAAGAAATTTTCAACATTTAAATGAGCAAGTACCAGTTGAAGGCGAAGAGAGAGCAGAATCGGAAAAAGCAGGGGGGCCAGCGGCGGTGAGCACGTAGCCGGACGCGAGGAAGGAGGCGTGAACGGCAAAGACGACCTTGTCGTTGTTATTGCGAAATGATGGCCTCGCGGCTCTGATCACTGCCATCACCGACTTGTCGTTCGCCATTGCAGTCTGTCTCAGTGTGATTGATCGGTGGGTTTTGTTTCTCTTTTCTGTTTCTAGAAATGTAAACGAGTTTCTTTCTTGCGAGAGAGCGAAGGCTTGGGGAAGTTGGAGAGAGTTCCCGGTTTTTATATATGCACCCTGCGGTTTGGGCTGGAAATTTCAGACATTAAGGCCCAATGGAGTCGCTGTACGGCCCACCACAATGTGAATTCGGTTCTTCTAATTACGGATGCTAAAAGAAATGAGATAAATCGAAAATTATTTATAGTTATTTAGTTATCTTGATTAGAGAATTAAAATAGGGTTATTTTGATTTTGCTTCCTATATTATTGTTAGTTTTATATTCTTTTCCTTTTCATGTATGATTAAGATTGTCGATTAGCTATTGAACTAGTGATATTCTTGTAGTTTGATTGATGAATGAAATTATCTCTTCTTGTGTTATCTTTTGCGTTTTTATAAACTTATAGATTCTCCTCCATGTATCTAGTTCTTCTATTTCACTCTAATTCCTCTTCTCTCCTAAATTCCCTTTCTAATTCCAATTCGGTTAAATTTGAAGTGCCACTTTGTGATCTTCAAATTTCACAAGTCATGGAATGAAAAATGATGTGATGCTACTTCCAAGTTTCTATTAAAGGCAGTTTTTAGTTTACACTACGTGAAATTTAGAAGGCGCATATGAAGTGACTTCAATATCATATTCTACTTGGTATCAATTTCTTTACAATGATGTAACCTTAAATATAACACCCATTTACATACATATGACAAAACTAGCTAGCAATTTGAGCACCAGGTCCAGCAGTGACTGCTTTATGTCTTGCAGTTGCTCTTATGTAACAGAAAACTGCCACCAAGAAGGTGGTGGCAAGCCCTCCGAGGATCACACCGCCACCGGCAACCGACTTGTCCTGAGAATGGTGGTGCTTTTTTAGGTGGATCTCCTCTTCTACGATACTCAGACTCTCTTCAGTCTCTGGACTTGGATTTGTGGAAGCTGGTGCACTGCTTGGGCTTAAAGTTGGTGGCTTGCTCTCACTAGCTTGGTGCTTTCCAAGTTTCCTAATCACAGGCGCTTGTGCATTGTACAAGTTTTTGTCATTAGAAGGACTTGGAGTTGGAGCCTGTGTGCTTGGGATTGAAGCTGAATTAGGCTGCTCTGTGGTTTGAGCCTTTTCATCTGCAGCCATGGTTACACTCACATAAGTATCTGCTAAGATCAAGCAAAGGAGAAGCAATTGATATTGAGCCATTTTGCGTAAATGGGGTGTTGGAGATGCTTGTGTTCTGAGGCAATGAGGATGAGATGGTAGCTCTGAGAGCCATTTATAGGGATTTCCATTGAAGCAGATCCTATATAATTGTGTGGCTAATTTGATGGAAAGTTCCAATTGTCGGATTCTATGAATAAATTTATTCACTCTTGTACTTTGAAATTAATGGGGTTGTCTGTGAGAAGGGGAAATGATAGAAGACTACACGTGTGAGCATTAGAATATTACAAATACAACTGAGCTTTCAATCAAGGGAACAAGATCTGTAACATGTTTATTTGTCAACTTGTAATATGCAATTAAGTGTTGAATTATCACTAATGGCAGAGCATAATTAAATTAAGGCTAGTTCAAGTTCCCATAATCTCTAAACAAATGGAAGATGGTCAGAAGCTGCTTAATTTTAATTTAGTTGGGGTTTGTTCATTCATATCCATTGCTTGTGATGGCAAAAGCATTCATCTACATCTCATTTCCATAAACAGCCCCAAACGTAAAAAGTTTTCTTGTCTGTGTGTGATGAATAACTCTGATTAATAAAGTTTAGAATATGGAGAAGAAAATCTGTTGGATATGATCTAAATCAAATGGCCAATAATCTGCACTTCTGCTGCATCAACATGGTGCCTTAAAAATTTAGCAGAAGGTTCATCTTGTCTGTGAACATGTTAAGAACATCACAAAACTTTCTAGACACAGTGTTGAGAATGCTTTAAAAATTATGCTTGCTATGTCTAAGCATTCATGCATTTGAGCTTACATAAAGAAATTATGAAAGCAATAAGATTGCCGGTTCGATCGAATGGGGGTTGCATTTCATGATCCTGGAATATACGTATGTCTGCAAATCTGTATATCTCATCTTGATTTGAAAATATAAGTGCCCTTTGATTGAGTTGGTGACCATTAATAAAATCATGGAATCTTTAACCTCACTTGTGGTAGTGTTTGGGAAATCAGAGACACACAGCACAGGGTTCATGATATTTTAAGCTAACAAGCAACACCTGCTGCATTGCTCTGTAACTTCTCATGCAATTTTTTTTTATTTTTTTTGTGAACACTAGTAATTGTTTAGTAGAAAGATGGCCCATTAAGCAGGAAACAATAGATGTTTTTTCTTTTGGACAACTTGCGAAGAGGAGAAGGGACAACAGAGCGAGAGCGGTGTGTTTCATTTGAATTACAAGGTTTCTGTCAGTGAGTGTCTGTGCATGATTGATTGCATTTAGGTTGCTGCGTTCATTTTTCTAACATGAATTGTTTAGCTGGAGATACTGTGCAGCCAGCTCATCCAATTGTGAATGGTGAAGGTCAAATCCAGTGAGGGCAATATAGATTAGCAGCAGTTTGCACGTGCACAGAGGCTCTCCTGACTGACTGTCGAGAACACCACCAGCCTCAGCCTCAATTTTCTCGAGCCAGGCAGATCAAGACAAGTGACACCCAAAAAAAAACACAAAAAGATTAAAGAGAAAAACAAAACAAAACAAATGGGCTGCCCAGCATAAAAATTGAAAGATTGCACCAGCCGGGAATCGAACCCGGGTCTGTACCGTGGCAGGGTACTATTCTACCACTAGACCACTGGTGCTTGTTGATACAATGTATGCGATTGTAATTAAATATAGAATTCTTCGACTCTCCCTTTGTTTACTTCTTTTGAACAAGTGACTTTTCCATTAAAGGAAAATAAAAATAAAAATCTAACCTACGGAGATGATTATTCAAATTGGTTGCAAGGGAGGGAGATTTATTGTTATGGCTAACTAACATAAGCGGCATATCCAAAAGAAACCTCTATTCAAGTAACAAAAGCAAAGCAAATATGGATTTAGCTAAGTTGACTAGAGAGAATCCCGAGTTCGAATTCTCCTCTCCGTAGTTTAGATTAAATTAAAATAAAATATTGCTTGTATAATTTTATTTTATTTTAAGTAACAAAAGCAACACAAACATGGCTTTGCCAAGTTGACTAGAGAAGATGTGCTCCCCACTCTGTAGCCGAGTTCAAATCACCCTTCCCATAGTTTAGATTATATTAAAGTACAATATTGTTTGAACACAAAAAAACAGTCCAATTGATCCAAACATGATTGGGCCTCTTTGCTGTTAGTCATTCAATTACAGAAGTCCAATTCGATATATGCTTGCCCACAAAAGAGCCCAACCATTTTCTTGATGGGTCGGGTCGGGTTGTTTCCATCCGGACTCCATCATCCAAAGGCTAAGAAGATAACAGCCACAAATTCGGAAACTCGCTCCACAGTGAACACAGCGGCTTTGCTGCCCTCACTTCGCGCCTTTTCTTCAATCTTCATCCATTCCAATCTCTGCAAACCCTAAATTAGTTATCTCCATTCATCCAATTTCTCACTCACTCTCCATAATTCGCCTCTGAAAATGCAGCGTCTTTCGTTCTCCAATGCCTTAACATCTCCAACCCCTCTCTTCCTCCACACAGAGCTCTCCCACCTCTCCCTCCAATCCATAACTCTAACCCCAAAACCCACAAGCATCCGAATGGGCGGCGGACCCAGAACTTTCCCTGGTGGCGTATCCAAGTGGCAGTGGAAGCGCATGCAGGCAAAGAAGGCCAAGCAGCTCCTCAAGGCTCGGCTCTGCCGCGAGCGCCAAATCTACGAGATGCGAAAGAGGGCCGAGCTCAAAGCCGCCGTGTCTGAGCTTGAGCGGCCATGGGAGGTGGTCGAGAAAGCTCCAAACTTGTTCTCTGTCAGCGCCGACGAGCAAGTCAAGGTTTTGGCAGATAGGTTCCAGAGGCCTGGTGGCTTCGATATGTGGACCGAGAGGGACGGCCCTCAGTTGTTTCACACCATGGATGACTTGCCGTCTGCGAGGTTTTTCCCCAAAGGGGTTGTTCATAGTGTGAGACCGTATAAAAGAATTTCTGGGCCTGAGGATTTGGAGGATTTGGAGCTTCAAGATGAGGGCTTTGGAGGAGTTGAAGAACTGGGTAATGGGTTTAAGAGTAAAGGGAAGGTAGGAAGTTCAAGTGAGTCATTGGATGTAGAGGGTTCAGATGGGGAGGGTTTGAATCTGAAACGTTCCTTGGAATCGTTGAGTATGAATGATCAAACTGGGAAGAAGAATAATGGCAGAATGAAGAAGAAGGGGAATAGGAGAAAGTCTGAGTCTTCAAGTGGGTTTGATAATGGGCAAATTGGTTTTGATAGGAAACAAAGAGTACAGAGTCCCATAATGCGCGGTGGCAAAAGTCGACATAATAGAAGGAATAGTTCAAAGTCTGATGTTTTTGATATGAGCTTGCTGCAAGATGGAAGTTATGAACTTCAAGCGTATAATGGCCAGCCATGAATTTCAGCTCAAAGTTTGGACTGGAAAGAGCCATTCACAAAGAATCAAGGGATTATGAACTGGGCGATCCTAAGAACTCGTTAAATGACAATGAATAAGCAGTTTAAGTAAAAATTGCCACATTATGCAGAGGAAGTCTTCATGTGTTTGATGAAGGCTCATGATTCAGGAAACATTGTCACGCTCCCAAAAATGTATGTATTACCTTTCGTAGTTATCCTGTGCTGAAATAGTTGAATGAAATGTAGTCCTCATCAAAGTATATATGACATATAGTATCGACTAATTGATTAAAATTTGCTAATTGCTATATACATTTGTCACATGATTTTGTTGATCTTTAGGGTCTATAATCTTAATGATACAATGAGAAATCATGTGATGTGCAATATACTTGCAATTTAAGCCAGAAATGGAACTTTAAGTTTAACCCTGCATCACTCTATCAGTAAGGATGACTTTCTCATGAAGATGATATTTATTACGTACTTGATGAATGTTTGTATTATTTCAACTGCTTTTCAGTAAACTCATTAAACAGCTTATTTAAAACTGCAGTTCAAATTTCAGATTTTGAAGAAGATAATTATTCGATGTGCTCTTGAGAGAAAAAATGTTAATGACTGATGAACTACAGAGACGATACATATTAGCAAGTTCTCTTTCTTGTTTTTGTGGAATCTGAAGCCAACGGATATCTTTGCTACAGATTGATGCATTTTACATGAAAAAACTATAATTTGCATCAGCTTTATACCAAAATTAAAGGATTCAGATTTTTTATTGGTAGGCTTAGTGCATAAAAGAACATATTGTTCAGCATGAAGATGTGGTTTTTCCAACCACATATTTGGCTCAAACGCTATCTCAGTGACCACTAACACCATATGAATAGGCTTCTCATGATTTGGGCCACACCATTTCTTTTCCCCTAATCTGTTTCACTTATCGAATGCCCTTATAGATAATGTAGTGGATTTTGATTTGATTGATTACTTTAGATGATGGAGCCATTTTGGTAATAATCATTTACAGTGGGTTGTTGTTGGTTGTCTAGTGGAATGTGTGGTAGTGAATGAGTGTTGATTTGATTGATTACTTTAGATGATAGAGCCAATTTCGAAACGATCATCTGCAGGGGGTTGTTATTGGTTCTCTAGTGGGAAGGCTTGGAAATTGCTAGTAGGTTTTTAATGGATGATGTAGCTACAGAAACGCTGACTCAGTGGCCATCCTTAGAATCAAAGATTTGAGGGTTGATGCTGGTGGGATGGTAACGCATGTAAAAGTTTAGTTTGTTGTCTAAGTTAGACCGGGCTACTAAGCTAGTAATTGTAAATACATTATAACGTTACAATTGCATTCTTTTTGGTTTCTTGGATCACAATTGCATTTGAGACTCCAGGATTCTTGAGTTTATGTGTTACATTTACCTTGCATGACATAAAGCGTGGAAGTGTTGTGCATATACTATATATTGTTACCTGCTGGTGTTCTCTGTGGATTTCTTTGCTGTTGTGTCACATTTTATATTGAAGTTGATTAAATTCTCTGTCTTATCAGTCGCATAAAGGTAGTTGTTGTATTATGTATAAGATGCATAGCTCCTACTGAACTGCACATCCTGCTGAAGATGAGGAGATAAACTCTGAACTTTAGATAACTCTTGTCTAGCCAGGATACGTCTATTTTGATCTGGAATATCATCCTTATCCATCTTGATCTGTACATTCTAAGTCAGACAAAACTCATATTTCCTGGGAATATTAGGTTTTTATCCACTCCAAAGGTGATGCCAGTATCTCTCCTTTTCCAATTTAGAAGATCAGAAATCTCCTTAAATCAGATTTAACTAGGCAAGATTTAGCAATCATATCTAGAAGCACTATAATCTCTTTACTGCATTCACATTTGCCAAAACAGTCAACTTCATGCTTGCTAAGACTCTGACCTCCACGCGTTTTACTCCAAAGCAAAATAGATTTAGTGGGCTGCTGCAGCCATTTCTTCATACCACTCGAATCTGTCTTAGTGGATTCTATCTTTATTTATGAAATTGCTGTAATCATTAATGGGAAGATGGTAGTTTCTTTCGGTGGAAGACTCGTTAGCTTGCTGATTATTGGTGTTTAGTTTGCACTTTTTTTTTTTTTTTGGTCAAGTGTTTAGTTTGCACTTTGCATGTAAGAAATTGACTTAACTGAGTAGTGATTGCGTATGTCCTTGGTACTTTGACCTAAACTTCTTTTCTATGCGTAAACAAACATAGAAGTGTTCAGATGAATTCAAATAAGGAAAATGCTAGGGAGACCAACTTGGGAGACCAATTTGGGATACCAACTCTCTAATAGAGCGTGGGACCCATTGTATTGGTGGGCTCCACCTCTATTAGAGAGTTGGTCTCCCAAGTTGGTCTCCCTAGCATGACCCTTCAAATAAACTTGAAATGAGACAACATAATCTGTCAAAATGCTTGGTTTACTATTATTCATTTGATGATTGTCTGAGATTTTTGTCAGCTTCCTATGGCCTTGGTGTAAAAGTATGATATTATTGACCAGAAGGGTCAAGTTTTTTATTTGAGTTTCCCACATTACTTTTTGGATAAGCGGAAGTAATTCCTCAAAAAAGCTCAAAATTTAACCAGGACCTCTTTGTTTAGGGGCTAATGGCTGGTGGGGCTGGAGGCTGCTGCGCCATTTTCACTACTTCAATGGCTATTAGGGTTGAGATTATGTTTTGTACGTGTATTTAAACAAAAATTTGATTTTGGTGAATTATAATCTCAGTACACAACATGTTATGTTATCAAACAGTTAACAGTTGGACATGACATGAATGAATTGAAATATTTTTGTAGCTTGAGTTGTAATTTGGTAGTTGATGCCTGTTGGAAGTTGGGTAAGCAGTGAGGAAAGGTCCAAAAAAGTTACTGATATATTTGTGATGTCGACACACTATTGGTGTGTGAGCCACGTTTCATTTTCATTTTCACTTGTTGGTAGTGGCATATTTTGGGGTAAACGTATGCTAGAAGTTTTCAAAGATAAAAAATAAAAAATCATGAGGCAAGTGATTATGAGTAATCTACCAAATACCAATTGCTTTAAATTAAGGATGCTACTTTTGTTAATAATTCGTCCAACAAGAAAAGAAGCAATTAAAATATGTTTTATCAATAAACAATATGTGTCTCTTTTTGGGGTCTGAAGAGACAATATGTGTCTTTGAAAGCAAAATAAAATAGGCAAATTGTCTGAACAAATCCATTGCTGTCACCGACTCTTTTAAATTTTTTTTTTTTTTTTTTCTGGCTTTATCACTATCTGGTTAAAGCTTGAATTTAAGCAGGTCTACAAGAATCATTGTTTTAAAATTATGTTGCTACTAAAGTATTTCATTGGTTCTCGCTCGTACCACTCAAGTTTGAATCTCCATTCCTATAGATTAAAGTAGTTCAAGATAAATACATGACGTTTGATATTGACACACCTCCTAACCTGAAGAGACACCAAGCCCTCTCAGAAAGGCATCCACTTTCCCTCAATCAAAGAAATTAGATGCAGAGTATGATTACATATTATCTTTCCATCACGTTTTAAAATAACCCAAAATTTTTGTTTCTTATAGTTGGTGATGATTCTGTTTCAATTTCTGCTGTTGTTGTAGTTAATTTATACAAATAAAAAACAGTCATAGTTGGACTCAAATACTCTGCAATATGAACGTGTGCTGTATATCACAGAGCGCCTGATAATCTGATACAAATGCATGTGCTGTATATAGATATAGTGCACATTGTTCATGTGCCAGTGCCACATTCTTATTTTCCAAGTACCATCGAATATATTCCTAGAAAGTAGAATTTTTACCATTAAAGCTCAAGCTCCTTTAGCAGAAACAATGATCATTTCTGCAAAGAAAGGCCATCACTAAATTTTGTGTACAATTTGAAATCATGAGGACCGCGATATCGAAATGTTCGTCATCAAACTAGTTTCAGAAGGAATCTGATAGATTATAGTGGGACGGTGACATGCTTGAAATTGAATCTCAATGACGAAATTGAACAAGGTTGGGTCAAACTCCTTGCTTGCATTGCTTTCTAAAGTATGACTTTTTCTTATGGGGACAGCAACAAAAAGAGCTTAAAGAAGAGATAAAGCAAACACACGGTGCTTCTTCTTTTTTGGCCCAAAGAAACACATGGTGCTTTGAACCAGACCAGTCCTTCCCACCATCATTAGTTCTTAATGCAAATCCCTAATAATACCCCACTATTCTTCACTAAACAAGAGTACTGTATTAATTGGGGCAAGCTTTTGGCCTGTCCCAAAATGTTTTAAAATCCCCATCAGTTTATTGTCTATGGTGTAGTGCAAAATTATGATGAAATGGAAGTGCTCTGGCCACCATTTGAATCCAATGAGCTGCAGTTGACTTGAACCATAAAATAGTTGAATTATTTAGTGCTTCCATTGTGGTTTAGTTTGTTTGATTAAAGATTAAAATCGTTGTCAGCAAACTTTTCTCCTCTAAGATTAGTGACTCAAAATATATGTGGAGAAAAGCCAATATTGTTGTAGCCTTGTAGACCACAAATTTCTCTTTCTTTTAGTTTTCAGTGAGAGCTGGAAATGCCATTACCATAATATCACATATGTCCTTTCATTCTAAATTTAACATAACATGTTAACGGGTCTAGTCTAATGAAAAAGAGTCTTGACTTGCAGACGAGTGGTCTAGTTTAGACTATCGCTCGTATTCAAAACATGCCTCGCTAATAATTAACATGTATTTTTTTTCCTAATATAGAAGTGATGTGTCCATTAATTCCAAGTAAATGTCATTCAGGGTTTCTTTTCTGGATAAGAAGGTTTAGTGTTCAAGCCAATAAACGGATGGAAATATTTAGAGCACTTAATAATTAAAGATTCTCTTATACGATTTGGATAAGAAAGAAATGTCGAATATTTCTGCAAACCAACAAAATAAGAGCGTTTCCAGAAATATATTGACCACTGCAGTATAGCTAGTGCTGGATCACATCAAAATCATTCACCATAAAAGTTGAGTGCATGTACATCTACAAGACTTAAAAACCCTCTTTTTTTTTTCTTTCTAAGAGGAGCTTTGCTAAACACTGTCGTTTTCACTTGCTGGAAAGATTCGCACCACTGCTGTGAGTGTGTGAGGTTTGATTCTTACATCATGTACGATCACAAATCATGGGTCACAAATTCTTGCTTTGTTTTTTCCAAAGTTGAGAAGGAAAATCAAAATCATGCAAACCATTTATAGAGCCTGTAAATCACATGCTATTTGTCCCTTGTGGTGGCATAATACGCTAGCACCACTATGCTTTTGGTGGTATATTAGTGCTCAATCTTCATCTCTGCTCTACTTCATTTATTTTTGTCAAATTTATACGGAAACATACGCTTATGTTACGAGATTAAATTTGAACCGCAGTCCGACAAAATTACATTTTTCCAGATATATTTTACATGGTAAGTATATTGGGTTCCAAATTTTTTAATTAAAGTTTCAATTGACTTTTACTTTTTTCATTTGAACAATGAGATCGATGTTTTGATGAGAAATGATGTTACGTGCATTACAGATCCATGGCATAGTGCATGTAAGACAAGCAACTTGACTTCAACTTTCTTGATGACAGGGTCTCGGATTGAGTGAAACTGATCATGCATCGATTGAGAATTTGAGAATTGCAAAAGGTTTAATCACGTTGGTCCATTAGTTGTGGAGGACGAGACAAACAAAATAATAAACTTAGGTAAAGTGGTCCATAAACTATGGTCTAATTCAACTAATGCCATGATATCGTCACATTATCTTTAAAATAATGGCTTAATTAAATTAGCAATGTCAAGATTATAATCAAGCTGCACTGATTTCTCCTACGTTTAGTAGAGGCTGTATAGCCATAGGCCATACAATGCACTTACCTCATCACCACGTTATAAATATGACACGCGTAAATAATGTACGCAAAATTTGTAATAAAAAGGGAGTTTTGATTTAAACTCAATTTTTCTGTAATAAAATGGAAGGTGCAAATAGAAAACATACTTGGTTACGGAAAGTTTATCTTAAATTGAGATCATATATAATTTTTTTTTTTGTTTGACTCGTTCACATTGATTTTGAGTTTGGTACTTTAATTTCAAAAATATGTAAATAGATTCCTTGATGAACTAAATTAGCATTTTGAAAAGCGTGTATGGATTGCGGCCTATGCTAAAAAAGGGTACTTTGGTGACTTTATTAGAATTTTTGGTCCCATAATTGATTTGGATGCTATTCCTCTTAGTTGTAAGGAATTGACGAATGAACATTTCCTCTTTCGCAACTAAATGCAACCCAAAAAAAATGAAAAACCAATTTCATAATTGATGTAGAACGGGATTAGGTGGTTGCCTTAATATGAAATATTTTTTGGTTCATAAGTCTAATAATCAACAATATTATGAAATTAATATTTCATAAATTATTTTTATACTTAAAAAAAAATTCATTCTACACAATTTTTAGTGAGTACTTTTTGGAAGTGTATTCCTTTGTTTTTGTGAAGTGTAAAGGTAAAAATATCCCTCATTAGAAAGTTAGAAAATATTACAATGGCTTATAATGTGTTGGGCTACTTCCCCGTTACCAATTGATTTTAGGATTGAACATCAATTTTCTTCGTGATATCAGAACAGGTGTTGGGCTACTTGCCCATTACCAATTGATCCACTTTCTTGTTTTTCCCTAGGCTGAGACTTCTCTGAGTCACACAGAATTGGAGAATTTCAAAAAGTGAAACAGCTGAAAAGTGAGCTTAAACAATTGAAAATCATTCTCTATATAAAGAGGGCCAAAGTAAAAGCTTTCCATACCAACAACTCACTTCTTCTTAGGAACAACAGAGTCTGCCTATTAATTTATTGCTTCTTTCCAATTAAGAAGTGATAGTAGCACAAGTTTCATTCTTAGCCAGTGAAGATGGAAGAGAGAAAGGGAGCAAAACCAAGCAAGGTTGAAGATGGGGAGAAATGGGTTTATGATTCTTCTCTGGATCATAAAGGAAATGTTCCTCTCCGAGCTCAAACTGGTGTTTGGAAAGCCTCTCTCTTCATCGTTGGTAAGAAACAATTATTTCTGATCACTTGTGCTCTGTTTGGTTGCTAAGAAACCATATAATTGCATGCTACTTTTCTCGAGAAAATTCTTGGGTCATGCATCACCAGTTACAAGAATTACATGACAACCTCCTTCGTTTTATTATTTATCTTTTTTTCTGGCTTAATTTGTCTTGTTGAAGCTCATAATAAACAGTTACACAGACCAAAATATTTTGTCAAAAACGAATATATATATTACTTTATGGTGCTTTGAGGTATAACGCCGGAAGGTGGAGGAGACTGTTTTATTCATGCATACTAATATATATGGGGGCCATAAAGATTTACATGCAAGTTCTATCATATCCGAGCTGCACGTGGGAGGGGCCTCTGCAGCACTCTAGCATATGAGAATGTTCCTTTTTATGGATCCAATTTGGCCACCTCACCCCATTTGACACACGTATCAAAGAAAGTGCTGCTTTGTGTTAACCAATATTTGATTAGATAATTTAAAATTTCGAGTGACCGTTCTGACAACATAACGTATCAAATTAAATTTATATATGAAGATGTAAATGCATGAATAATATGTTGAGCTCTACAATTTGATTAACTGTTTATATCTGATCCTTGTGTTTGCAGCAATTGAGTTCAGTGAGCGGTTGAGTTACTTTGGAATAGCAACTAGCTTAATTATCTACCTCACGAAAGTAATGCACGACGACCTCAAAGTCGCAGCTAAAAGTGTCAACTACTGGTCTGGTGTCACCACACTCGTCCCACTATTTGGAGGCTTCATAGCTGATGCTTACTTGGGTCGCTTCAAAACAGTTCTTGCTTCATCCATCATTTACCTCCTGGTAAATTAATCTCACTTAATTTTCATATCAAATTGATTACTATTTTGAAACCCAATTAAGAAAATACTTGTTCTGGTTTTTTTCTGGGAAAAAAAAAATACAGGGTTTGATTCTTCTATGCATGTCCTGGTTCGCACCGAGCTTAAGGCCTTGTGACACTAAATCGTGTCATGGACCAAGGAAAATTCATGAAGTGGTGTTCTTCCTAGCCATCTACTTGGTCTCTATAGGGACTGGGGGTCATAAGCCAGCTTTGGAGAGCTTTGGAGCTGACCAGTTTGATGATGATCACCCTGAAGAAAGAAAGCAGAAGATGTCCTATTTCAATTGGTGGAATTTTGGCCTCTGTTGTGGGCTTTTACTTGGGGTGACTGTGGTTGTGTATGTGCAAGACCATGTGAGTTGGGGTGTTGCTGATATAGTTCTCACTGCAGTTATGGCTGTGTCACTTGTTATCTTCATCGTTGGAAGGACAAATTACCGTTATAGGAAACCGACTGGGAGCCCCTTGACACCAATGTTGCAGGTTCTTGTAGCAGCCATTGCTAAGAGAAGTCTGCCTCACCCTTCTGACCCTGCTCAGTTGTATGAAATTCCCAAATCAGAGAAGGTCCATGGAAGGCTTCTGTGCCACACCAAGAATCTCAAGTAAGTCCATGACATCCTTTCAATTTGGCATGTTATGTTGTCGGATTATCAATTTGACATGTTATGTTGTCATATTTTGTCAATTTGACATGTTATCTTGTTAGACTATCAATTTGACATGTTATGTTGTCAGACTATTAATATGGTCATGTTATATTATCATAATATCAATTTGACATCACAAAATGAAATATGAATTCTCATTAGTCAACAGTTTTATTGGCAACATAACATTTCGGACTATGTTACAAGAAAACATTTCTTCAAATCATAATGAATGTTGTACAAACTATAATTTTATGAGATAATGTGTTTCAGATTTCTCGACAAGGCGGCGATCATAAGCGCTCAAAACTTGGCCGAGAAGCCAAGTCCTTGGAGACTAGCCACTGTGACCAAGGTAGAGGAGATGAAGCTTGTGCTCAACATGATCCCCATCTGGCTAGCGACTCTACCATTCGGAATGTGTGTAGCACAAGCCTCCACATTCTTCATCAAACAAGGAGCCACCATGAACAGAAACATAGGCAACGGTTTTGAGATCCCCCCAGCCTCAATCTTCTCACTTGCAGCCATTGGAATGATCATCTCCGTCACATTCTACGAAAAACTCCTCGTCCCAGTCCTAAGAAGAACAACAGGAAACGAGAGAGGCATCAACATCCTGCAAAGGATCGGGATCGGAATGGTTTTCTCCATTGCCACAATGGCGGCAGCTGCCTTGGTGGAGAAGAAAAGACTTGGTGCTGTGGAGAGTGACCCAGTAAAGGGTTCACATTCCATGAGCGTCCTGTGGTTGGCGCCTCAGTTTGTGATCATTGGGCTTGGAGATGGCTTCACTCTGGTGGGCTTGCAGGAGTATTTTTACGATCAAGTCCCTGACTCTATGAGAAGCTTAGGCATTGCGTTTTACCTCAGTGTGATCGGAGCAGGGAACTTCCTCAGCAGCCTCTTGATCACAGCCGTTGATCACATCACGGAGAAGGGTGGGAAGAGCTGGTTTGGCAAGGATCTGAACAGCAGCAGATTGGACAGGTTTTACTGGGTTTTGGCTTGCATTGCTGCAGCAAATTTGTGTGTTTATGTTTTCTTGGCTCGGCGTTACTCTTACAAGACTGTGCAGAAGGTGGCTGTAGTGGCTGATTGCTATGAAGGTGAGCTGGAAAAGGGAGGTCCAATGGCATGAAAAAATAAACATATATATGGTTATATATATTATATAGTTTACTGAGTCTAAAAATAATTTACATGTCCAGTTGAAGTGCTCTAGGTTGTGAAATCGTGCTTGAAATTAATTTTGTAAAGGCGTGGATTTCAGTATAAGAAAATTTATATTTCTTAATTAGGAATGCATGTATTAATTAAGGCATTTCAGTACAAGTTATGGAAGATGTTATATTTCTTTCTCAATATTGAGAACAGAGATGACTTCCAAAGTGTACTTCTAAGATTATATGAAGGAAATTACAAAGTAGCATAAAGTATATGGCACCAGGAGGAGGAGGATAAGCAACCTCAGGGTATAATTTTGAAATTCCTCAATTAATCTCGACCAATAAATCTCTATCTCATTTTTATTCAGTAAAGCGTCCACTTATTCGAAACTCCCCAGCATCAGTGATTATTTATGTAACCTCTCCCTCAATCAGTTATACTAAAAAACAATTAAAGCGTCCAACCAAGTTGACAAGTATATAAGGTTCCCATAATTCTTGACCTTTTCTTGTGACAAAATTTGATGCCCTTTTTCGGTCTTTTTCAATCTTTAACTACACTCTCTTCTTTCGCTTTTTTTTTTTGATGAGAAAAGGGGGTTAAAGAACCCCAAAGGAAAAAACACACAGATTACACAACATTTATCAAACGGGTCTTAGCAACCCCCAGCGAATCATCAATCAACAGGTTGCCAATCCAAACAGGGCTATCATCAAGGTACCAATACCCCATGTCAAGGTTGTGACTCCAAGTAGCTAAACCATCTGCAACAGAATTCCTCTCTCTATAAATATGTTGAATGTCAACCCTTCTAAACTGGTTCATGATCCTCTTGCAATTACTAACCAGGCCAGCAGTAGGATGAAAATTATCCACCTCAGCATTCTGTATGAGTTTCACAGCAATAGCTGAGTCCATTTCAATAACAACATCATCAACATCTTCTTTCGCTTTTGAGAACCACAACAAGTGGACTTAAAAAGCACTATTAAAAAATATATATATTAAAAATCCTTTTTGCAATGCTTATTGGTTTGCTAATGGATCAATTAGACTTGTAGAAATCTAATTGACAAACCATTTGAAATCTAAGGTCAATGTCTAATTGGTTCAACCTGAAATCCATTAATTTTATGAATGTCTGAAAAGAAGTCGATACAATTGACACACCATTAATGGACCACCACCTCTTCTCCATCATATACATTGGTGAAGTAGTATGATTATATGCTTGACATATTGTACCGGGTTTTAATGATGAAAATAAAAAATTAATTTTTTATGCAAGTGGTATTTCTCTTTCGAATGTTTAAAAATATCCTAAATTTGAATATCCAATATTTTGAACACAACTTTAAACACTTAACTTATGGAATATCCAAAATTCAAGTGGAATTTCTCTTTCGAATGTTAAATTCAGAGTTGTACTAAATTGATTTTAAGAAATGATAATTAAGGACTTTAAGCAGCATAATCATCGTTTGCTTTTCTAGTCGTCCGACAAGTTCCATTTCAACTTCATAAATCAAATCATACGTTTTCATATCCACACTTAGAATTCTTCTAAAACCTCCAGATTTTCAAAGTACAATGAAATTGACAATAAATTGAAGTCCTTAACTAAGACCCCAAATGTATCCAACGGGCGACACTTGGCACGCCCTGATTGACGGCGAACGCCATGTAATAACCCGGTGGAGCAACCATCCCATTTGGCGGAGCCGTACAGCTAATTCTATAACGGCCGTCACCGTCCGGCACGGAGGGCGTAACGGCTAATTTGACCAGCCGCTGACCCTGCGAAAACGAATGTGTGGCAAAAGGCGCGTTCCCCAAGTTAACTTCCACAATTCCCACCACGGACAACGAAACCGACACCAAAACATCAAAACGCTCGCCGTAACGCACCGTTTCGGGAACCCCCTCAATCACGGGTCGGAGATTCGCCCGGTCCGGACCCAAATACTCGGGCGAAAAAGCTTCGAGTCGCAACTCGGTGGCAAACTCGGCGTTGAATTTGTAAAAGTAATGCGGGTTGCTACCCGCAATTAGTACCCGGCCGTCCGGTAATAAATTCCCGGTAGAGTGGTACATTCGGGGCACGGTTCCCGGGTTCAACGTCATGAACCGTAACCCGACGGGTTGATCTGGTCGGTAGAGAAGCGGGTACAGGCACGGGTTGGATGCCTGCTCGAACCCCTGGGTCCCAGCTTGCGCTCCGTTGATGATCAATACGTCGCCGGTTGGGAGCATGACCATGTCCCCCATGATCCGCCCGAACGGCATGTCCTCCATTTGCCAAACTGGGTCGGGCGATGTTGCCACGATGCGCCCGCAGCTACCGTGCGCTGGGGTGTCCGTGCTCCTCTCGGTGAACGCGCCGTACTGGGCCCCACCGCAAACCACGATCACGGCCGTTGAGTAGTCGCCATCTAAGGCCAGCATTGCGGATGATCCGGCCGATGGGTAATTACGCGGGCCACCATCCAACTGTGGATATTCTCTCACGATTTTATCTACCACGTGATCGTACGACACTGCTTTGTTGTTCGCGAAGATGAAGAGGTGGCCGTTGGGAAGGAGATGCACGTAAGGGTATAAGTTGTCCATCTGAGTGTCCTCCATGTCAGCAAGGAAATTGAGGGAAACGGCGCCGTTGCGCGGCGGGTAATACTCCACCGTGTTCGCCGCTCTCCCGCCAACTATAATCACCGAACCGTCCGGTAAAATCTGGTTCGTAGCGTACCACCTCCCTGCCGACAATTCCACGTCAGCAAGCTCCACCCAGTCGCACGACCCGTTCGGCTCGCACGGGTCGAACTTTCGGATCTTTTTAAACCCGTCCAGGTCCCCACCAGTTTGTAACAAAGACCCGTCCGGGAGGAACTGTCCGGATGAGCACCACGTGTCGGTGTTGATCATGAGCGGTCGAATTTGGTTGGTCTGGGGGTCGAAGAGCACGGAGTGGGCGTAGCAGTCGTGCTTGAGAACGGCATCGTTTGGGTCGCTGCGGCAGTGACCCTTGCGGAGCATTTTGCGCGACGGGCCGATGTTGGTGCGGTCTAGGAGCACCACGGTGTTGAAGCGGGTGACGGCCGTGTGCATGGAGGATATGCCGGCGTTCTCCACGAGGAGTTCCCACGTGCCTGGGAGGTCGGCACGGGCGAAGACAATTACAGCAGTGGAAATGAGAAGCAAGAGCAGCCATTGCTGAGAAACAGAAGAGTCCATTGAGGAAGAAAGTGAGAAAATGAAAAGGAAAGATAAGTAAGGGTGTGGTGTGGGTGTTTTAGACAGTGAAGCTCATACTTAAAGTAATTGAGGGAGTGGCTTTGCTACATGAAGGTGCACAAGAAGACAAAGAAACGCATTGAACACAGTCCTTTCGATTCAAAGATAACGGTAGGGAATGGTGGGTCCGTACGATGACACGTCGGAAATTACACGCATGGTTTTCTTGGGTGGGGAAAGTGGATGAAGAAGCCACTCAAAAAGTGAAACCGGACACTGGTGGGGCCCATGGTGGAACCACCACGTGGCGAATCTCACTGCCACACTGTACTTTGAAGTTCTTGCATCTTCTGCATTGTTTTAAAATAGAAGGAAATTGTAATTAATTAAGGAGTAAGCTCCTGCAGTAATGATGATTGGGTTAATTAGTTGCAGTTTTGTTTGTTGAAGTACCAATTCAGTAACCGACTCATAATGTTTTATGATGACAATTATTTTATGAGAATTCAGAGGACTTGCTCAACTCTTGGCTCTCAAGTTTACCATAAGATGCTATCAATTATAATGTCGGTTCTTTTCAGCTAGCAGTCTATTAGTTAAATAGTGTGTGCGTTGTCAGAATATATATAATTTAATACCATGGAGCCAAATATACGACCTTAGTGGACCAACCCATGAATTATAATGTTTGGCAATTTTATATCGAAATCATTCATAATAATAGTAGAATTTGTATCTCGAGTGGTTAAGAGCGTTATCTTTACATATGAAGTTATTTAAACGATGTCTTGTAACTTATGTTATCCGTTCTCCGATGAGAGGATGCCAATGACTTTGGGGCCTTGGTGATAAGAGAACATTAGGGGCCATACGGGCCTTGCTGATAAGAGGGGCCATATGTACAATACCATAATGCATATAAATCCAAAGAAGCTCTCAACAATGACAAATTGTTGGCCTACGAGAACATGTGATTTGAAATTGAGATGACACATCCTTGATCTCCTAAGCTGAAGACATCAATAAAAGCTCGATATCATTTGCATCCCTTAAAAGGGGAAAAATAAAATTAGCACATGTATTATTATTTCTTGTAATAACAATACATGTATCAATGTGCATAATTTAACTTATATATATATATATATATATATATATATATATATATATATATGTATGGGTGGGGTTTGTTGGAATCGTGCAATCAAAGCAAAAACCCTTTTAACGGTAGCTAGGGCAAGTTGGAAATTGGAATCATATTCTATATAGTGGATGGGCAGCTTAGTCAAACCTAGGGGTGTCGGTCGAATATCCTAATTAACTCCTATTACTTCTACTTATAGATGAAGTGTGCACTTAAATCGTGTATTCCAATATTTAATCTCAATATCAATTTAGTTGTGCGTGTGTAGGGAGTGAGCTTTGTGATGCGTGTTTCCCATTGGAAGGCAGGTTCAGATATTCTATGTGATTATGTGGTGGTGGACATTCGAAATTCTTGGATTGATGTGGTGGATATCATGGGCCGGTTCAACAAACTGGATATCTGGCCTGTTATAAATTTGTCTTTTGCAATGGCCCATTAAAATAAAATTTATCAACATGGAAATGAAGCCCAAACTAGTAAAACCCCTCCTGTTGGCTTTTCGGTCACCAGTCTAATTGCATGAACAAAATCAAAATTGAAACCTCCACAGCGCCAACAACCCTATCCCTATGTATTTTGCAATTATTACGTTGTCAATAAAATGTTAATTTTCATCATGGCTCATGTTTCTTGTTGCCATTCGTTATAATGGAAGGGAATCAAACCCTTAACCAAGCTGAATCTTAACGCACCTACTTTCGTCACTTAAACTAACCTTAAGGACTTCATTGAATGCGTTTAAATTTTTAATTTTTTATAATCTTTTTCTCTAAGCTATATGGAATGAGAAGTTAGTGAAGGAGGAGGATAACCAATCGCTTTCTCTATTGAAAGCCACTGGCTTGATTGCCGAACAAAGTCAAGCATGATTTTGTAACGTTATTGATGTCTCTGTCTTCTTGATTTGATGCTAAACAGCCTTCCTCTAACCAAATTAATTTTTTTCTTATTAAAGCCAACGAAAACAAGTTAGAATAGCTTTCCTTGGACATGACCATTGCTCATTGTCCTGGTCTGTATGTATCGTAAGATGCTGCTCTTCAATCGCTGGCGTACGGGGGCTCTGCCCAATTATTTCAAGAAAGAATATTCACTAGCTTAAAATCTATTTCTAAATTAGAGTAAAGGGATTTGATTCTTGTACCCCAAAAGAAAAAAGAAACAAGCACAGAAAATTTGCACCAAATTTCGCCCTGCTTTGAAGGGTCATATCTATAGAGACTGGATATCAAACAAGAGATCAATATTACCCTACTTGTTTATATAAACTTACTTGGTTCTCTTTGGAAGTTTATTTTCATTATTTTTCTCCAGTTTGCAACTTTTTCAAAGTACACTCAAGTTCCTGGTTATGTCTTTCAATTTATTTGTTTGTAGAAAAGCAACACCAAATTGTCAAGTTTGGTTTAAGATAGTGAGACTTGTTTTAGTTGGTTTGAGGAGTCCTTCAAGACGTTCTTGTTTTTTATAATTCTATGAGTCGGGATCAGACATATTATAGACTCAAGTTTGTCTACGATATTATATTGTATGGAGATTATATATCTGCATTTAATTAAAAATCCTACATACGTGAATATATTTGTTTGGTGTGACATTGATGTATGTAAACCCAAATTAATAACCCACCTGGAGAAAGGTCTTTGTTAAAGTGTTCATGATGCCAGTTGTGATCAATATATATCCAGTGGACTGTCATGTACAGTACGTTTGATCATTGATCAGTCAAACATAATTAAGTAACATATAATTTCAAAGGAACTGCTTGACTGTGTCAACTCTGATCTAGCATTAAACAAACCAGTACTGTTCAAATATAAAATTAGTTTTATCATATACAAAAGGAAGATGTGAGTTAGGCAAATTATTCAGAGAGATAGCCGTTGTATTATATTATTGTAGCAAAATGAACGGGTGATCCATGTTCCTTCCCAGCTTACCATGCATATATGTCTGCAGTCTCCGGGGGGGCCGCCGGCATTAATAGTTAGAGACAGGGGTCAGGTTTGAATAACATTGGACGGTCCTAACGAGAAAAGCAAAGTACTAGTTAGCCCAACAACACCAATCTTTTGGTTTTGAGCAAACCAGAAGCTTTAATTATTAACAGCAAGGATGAGGGCCTTTTCTTTTTTTACGCCATCACAGTACAATGCTGCAGTTGTATGGTAATCATTTCCCTTCAAGCAATTGCTGACGCCATCACAGTCCTTGCCCTTTTTATCCCTTTCTTTATTGTGGGTAAAATTAGCAACTTTTTTTATATAAAAAATTGGGTCACAAAGTTAGAAAACAAAACAAAAAGATTTGGGTGATCTAAACACTTTTTCGCTTGCCTAATTGCTTCAATTCAAACCAACCAACCCTTCTTCTTATTTGTAAATTACAATTTCACATGTACATAAAAACCCTACCAAAAAACCATATATACATAAAGCTGTATGAGAAGTTTATGCATATGTATTAAATTGTAATAGATTTCGAAATTTAATTTAGGGACGAAATGGGTAAGAATAGGGCAAAATCAAAGCTATAAACATGGTAAAGGACTTGGCATATAACATTAGGGATGAAGACAATTTGTAGTGGGAGCAACTGACCCCGTTCGACATAATGTGGCTCTGTCATTGTCTAGTATTGTTTTTCTGTAACACTAGAAGGGAAACAAGCAGTTGATTGATCTACCTTAATCGTAACTTATATTCACTCCACCATTGTCACTTAGATTAAGCCAAGTATTTTTTTCTTTCCTTTATTAAGCATGTCCATGCACTTTTACCCTGTAAACTTTCATGTGTGGTAGTAGTGGTACTTTCACTCTTGAGTTTGAAAAAACAAAAAAGAAATTGGAGCGTTTTGTACTGGGAGTTGGAAAATACATGCCGAGATTAAAGTAGTAGTAAAATTAACATTATTATAGCTAGGCATGGTGCATTTAAACGGGCCAGTGTTTGGCCATATAATTGCAAAGTCTCTGTGATTTTGACTACTTCAATCAAACTCCGTTCCGTCGAGGGAAGGGGAGAGAGTACACTACAGGCTACAGCAGACTCCGGCGCTAGCTCTGTTGCAATGTAAGAGAGATAAGTCTTTAGTTAGTGTCTCAACCAAGCAAAAGATTTGGTCTTGAGAGTTTTTGTAAGACAGAAACGTTGGCATGACGTAGCCACCTGAACAAATATATATATACATAATGTATATAAATATATACTGATCCTGTATAAACAGTAGCTAGCTAAGCTAGGAAGCTGTTGTGTCATTAATTAATAATCTCATGTGTCAGACTAAATACCTCGTGCAGCAGCTACCTCAACTCCTGTTTCGATGTCAAGATAATCAAATCAAGCTTAAGATTGAGAAAAGACCAATTTGGATTGAAGTAGATTAGATTAGGCATGACGATTACATCTAAATCTAACTGTCAATTGGTCGTGTTATTTTTCAGTCCAACTAATTAATTTGATCTGTAGTTTGAGTTTCTGTTGAAAGCTATCATTTGTGTGACATTTTGTTGCTTAAGTCTTTGACTAGACATGTGTTTGTGGAGTGGGCATCCATCCAACCCTCTAATTTTACCCTAATAGTAAATAGTAAATACTTTTGCATTCATTAGATGTGTTGATAAATTTAATATGCAACATACCCGCAATCCAACGATCTAAAAATATGTTACCAACTCTCAACATAAAATACTTACTGGAACAAACCATACATTATTGGAGAATTTATATATATATATATATATATTATTTTTCAACAAGACTCTTTCTTAAACAAGCTTTATAGAAGAGATGTCAATCAGAATAACCTTTTTTTTTAAGAAAGAAAAATCGACAAGACACTTTTATAAAAGGGAGATTCACTATTATTGAAGAGTTAAAAGTGAATTTAATTAGAAAAACATAATTAGTTAACAGAAACAAACCACACACTATTTAAATTTAAATCTAATAAGTACAACCGGACCAGGTAAAATTGAAGAAAAGATTATGAAGCTTAAATTGTTCAATCAATGCATCATTAGCATGGAGATTATGGGGCCTCTTATGTCATACCTACTGCCTAATTAATATGCCCAATATATTCTTGTTTAAGAGAAAAGAGGTCAATGGGATTGTTCTTCAAAACTAAAAAGAAACTATTCGATATCGAAAATGAGGAAGGTGGCTCCTGCCTTTGCCCAAATTGGCTGGTTACGTCCTGTGATCTTAACCTCATAGACATGCACAATCACAACTTTAATTAATTGCCTACCTCTTTTGGCTTATGCTTTTTGAATCCCTAGTTACACCTTTTCTCTTTAAATCAAGCACGCAAGTATTATATAGTTTTTTTTAACTTTTGATTGCATTTCTAAAAGTTGAGTTAAAGGAGCGTGCTTTTTGTTTAAAACTGAGTGTCCACATCAGCAATTAGTGAAAAACGTATACCCCCAAAAATTTGAAGGAAAATAAAAGAGTTGGATTAGAATATTATATTAGGTTTTAATCCATCTAATCTAATGGTAGAACCCTTTAATCCAGAATAGTGATGGGGATGATTATGGATTAAATAGCAATGCCAAAAGGATCCATTATTGATGGATAAAGAGGATCCATTATCAAAAATCACTGAAGAATTCGGCGCGGAGTATCCGGTGCGGAGTATTGACCGTAACACAACTCTTCTCTTTATATCAGTTCATCATTATTCAACGTGAATAGTTTATGTCCATATGTAAAAAGTAGCACGATTAAGACATCTGTCATATGCTACAATAATCCATATTTTGTGAATTTAAACCACACGTGGATAACAATTTTGTATTTCATCTGATTTTGGTGTTAACAATAGAAGATGGCAAACTTTCAGTCTAGCAGCCTAATTTTTATCATTACTTGGAGGAAAAGAGTAAGAAAGAGTATGCAAGGTTTATTTATCCTTATTTAATTTGGGGTTACAATTATTATTATTAGTATTATAAAAAAAAGAAAAGAAAAGGATAAAAGAAGAAAACCTCGTAAAGCGAGAAGGATAGAAGTGAAGGAAAAGGGCTTTTGGCGGATGGAGTGTGGAGAAGGGCAAATTCAGCCTTTCATTCATCACACACACACACACTCCCTCTGTTCCCGCGTTCTCACGTGCGTCATCACCACCCAATTACAGAATACTTTTTAGCCAAAAAAACAGTAATAAACAAAAATTCAAACAAATAATTTACTGAAAAAGAAATACATCCGAAAACGACAACACCTCAAACCTGTCAGAAATATCTGCCACCACAGTTAGTTCAATTATTACCGGAAATAGCCGGTCGTCCTCCGGTTGCTCGAAACCCTATGCTCTCTCTCAGCTCCAGCAGCTGCAACAGCAACAGCAGAGCAGGCCCTCTCTCTCTCTCTCTCTCTCTCTCTCTCTCTCACTCACTCACTCCTCTATGTTTGTAGGTTTAGAGAGAGAGAAAGCGACTGTAAGAAGATTTTGTTTTTGTGCAAAATCTGTGTGTGAGTGAGTGAGTTTCTAAATATTTACTGATATCGATAAGTGTTTGTGTGTTTTTCTATGCGCCTCTCTCTCTTTCTCTCACTCAAACTCTCAACTCTCTGTGTTTATATATGAGGATGCGTGAAGTGAGCAAAACCCCCCAATCCCCAATCCCCAATCAATTCACGTATATCTCTCTGTCTCTCTCTCTCTCTCTTCTGCAAGCCATGCTTGTTGCTCAGTAGAATAAGATCATCATCATCACCATCCATCATCATGATAAGATAGCCTTTCATCTCTTTTCACTATTAATTTCTCTAATCTCAGATTCTCACCCCACCCCTCAATTAATTAGCTACACCCTCCCAACTCTCTCTCTCTCTCTCTCTCTCTCTCTCTCTTTCTTTGTAAAAGAGCTATCTATAGCTTACTATGGCTGAGGGTTTTGAGCCCTACCATGTTCCCCAACAAAGCAGAAGAGAAAAGCTCCGGGTACTCGCAGGCCAAGCCCACCCGGGTTGTCTTCAACCCGACTCACCTCCTCCTCCTCATCACCATCTCCACCCGGGTAATTGTGCTGCTGCTGGTTTCCTTCCTCTCCCCTACGATCCTTCCTCCTCCTTCATCTCCTCCTCAGATTTGCTCACGTGCGAACCCACCCCAGCTTCCCCCGTGAAGCCAGAAGGTCAAGTGCATCATCATCATCATCATCATCATCCCTTGATGGGTTTTGTTTCCAATTCCTCTTCCTCTTCCTCAGCCTCCACCTTCCGCAACCATCTCAATTACTTGGATCCACAGCCCTCCTCCATTAATTTCCCCATAAATCCCACCTCCATTCACGACATCAACGCCAACCCTTTTCTCTACCCACCTCAAAACCTCCAAGCCCTCAGAGATTTCGACCACCAAGCCGACTATGGCCATGATCAAGTCGTGGTGTTCAAGCCAGAACCCTTATCTCTATCCCTATCTTCTTCTCAACCCCCCCACCACCACACCCAACAAAACAACAACAACAACAACAATAATCTCCAGAGATATGGGGCTTCTGCTTTTAACTACAGTAGTTCACTCAATTCAGGCGTCAATGTTGCTTCGGCCTCTAACGAGAACATTGGGTCCAGAAGCTCGGTTCCTCTCGGACCCTTCACGGGCTACGCTTCGATTCTGAAGGGATCTAGATTCTTGAAGCCCGCGCAGCAGTTGCTAGAAGAGTTCTGCGATGTGGGCAACCGAGAAATTTACACTGCCAAAGTACTTGCTGATTCTTCGTCGTTTTTCGACCCTCCTAGTATCGAGAGCTTCAGCCCAAGTCATGTCGTCGACGACGACGACGACCCGCTCAGTGTCGGAGGGGACGGAGGTGAGAGCAGGAGAAAAAAATCCAGGCTAATTTCCATGCTCGACGAGGTACGCAATTAATTCTCCCATTCCCATTTGCCTTTTAATTTAATTTCTTGCTTTTGTTTGTTTGTTTGTTTCCCCAATAGTTGTTTTTGATGTAGTCTAGATCTTCGTTGGAGATGTGTCTTTTGGATATAAATGTATGATTTGATTGTTCATTGGTTACTGGTCAAAGTACAGACATGCGCGCGGTACTTATTAACTTGTGTAAACTTGAATTAGTTTTATATTAATATGATTATTATTGACGATACTTAACTTAATAATAGATTCTTGCATTAAAGGAAGTTAGGAGGAAAGATGTTAGATGGCGTTGGTGATTTTCAAAAATCGGCTTTTTCGAAAAGTTGATTAGAGGAGGGAATATATGCGCTGAGATTTTTGCTTATAAAGCATCTGACAGCCATGGAATGAGTTCCTAATACGTGACAAAGTCTCTCAAGTTTTGGCCCTAAAGCAGTGGAGGGAATCCGTTGGAAAATAGATTATATGGAAAGCATAATTGTTTTTTGAAAAATTAAAGATATAAACTCAGGCACCAAATTCTCGAATATGAATTAATGGAAATGCGATATAATTCCTCCATGTGCATGTTTCGTATTTGGTGCATGTAGCTTTCTTTTTCATCATGATATCTCACTCAGACCTCAACTTGCTGCTGGCCATGATAAAGAAAGAACCAGTGACTCTCTCATGCTATGTTTTTGAATGCTCTACATGTATTCAATGCAAATTAATATCTCACTGATCGGATATCGATCCTAGAATTAGTGTTGAAAATTTTAAGCTCACAAACACCTGATATGGTGCATGGTTGAAAGTTTTTGGCATGCCTAGAATCTAGATGAGGTGCTCTATTTTGGGAGATGCTATACATTTTGATACGCGAGAGGTAATCAAATTCATGCTTTAAACCTAGGAAAATTGTGGGACAAATACTCTTGTTCGGTTGTTGATCGATTAACTTGTGGGGAAGGCTAAATGAGCAGATGAATGTGATTTGTAATTGTGTGATTAGTGAGATACATTTTTGAATAACTCTAACTGAAGTTACCAGCTTCACCGTTGATACAAATATTTTAAACCCAATTTTTCAAATGTGTGGAGGAATTACACAAATTAATGGAAGAAGATCTCATTCCTATCCAAATGTTTACTTTAATATATAAGTTGCGATGAAACATGGAAAATTCAACAAGAGACATGTTAAATTAGCTTACCTAAACTGTTATTATATTCTTATTTTTTGCATCTAGAATTCTTTATGTTTTTTAGGATCTTTCCTATTGATAAGTGTGATAATATGCTAAACTCACACACGCTACATGGATGCTAGAAACTCATTTTTCACTGTATTGGGGTGGGGCTTGCAGTACTCTTGAGGTGTTTTTAAATTTCTGGCTGGGTTTGTACTTAAAGATGGACTTGTTATCCAATGATCGCGGCATGGATTTGATTGAATTTGTTGTTAAATAATTCTACTTATTTCTGACATCCCAATGTTAAATAGATGAAAGTGTAAACTTTGACTTCCAAGTTTAGCAATCTCCATGCATTTATATTGTTTCTTTCTTGGTAAAGCTATATTATTTACAAAAGGTTATTTAAGAGTGCTAGTTAATTAAGTGTATTTTTGTTGTCCATTAGGTTTACAGAAGGTACAAGCAATACTATCAACAGATGCAGGCAGTGGTAACATCATTTGAGTATGTTGCTGGGCTTGGAAATGCAGCTCCCTATGCAAACTTAGCAATAAAGGCCATGACTCGACACTTCAAGTGTTTGAAGAATGCCATAACTGACCAACTTCAGTTCAGAAATAGGGATGCTACTCAGTTAAGCCATGGAAAAGATGAAAGTCAAATGCTTCGCAACACTAGAGGATTCTATAATCAAAGATCCATTCACAACTCCGACTTTGTCGAGCACCAACCTGTTTGGAGACCTCAACGGGGTCTTCCTGAGCGCGCCGTTACTGTTCTTAGGGCCTGGTTATTTGAACACTTCCTGCATCCGTAAGTAATTACTTAGTGCCTGGTCAGCTTGTTGTACTCTTCTTCAATGGATTAATATGAAGCTTGATACCCCAAATCCTCATGTGTTTATAGTCTGATGTATTGGTGTTTCTCTTCGCTGCTTTTATGTTGCAGTTACCCTACTGATTCGGATAAACTAATGTTGGCTAAACAAACTGGTCTATCACGGAGCCAGGTGTGTGACATCAATCCTCTATAATCATATCACTATTTATAGTTTTTGAAACACATGTTCAATCAATTTTGATGTTGTGAATCAGGTTTCAAATTGGTTTATTAATGCAAGAGTAAGGCTCTGGAAACCAATGGTGGAAGAAATACACACGCTCGAAACACGGCAAGCGCAAAAAACTTCACAGAGGGGTGATCAAAGTGCGAACAGATCAATTGATGATCATTTACCTTCACCAAACTCACTTGCATCTGAGAATCCATCCACAACCACCCACAGGGTTCAAGACAGCTTGTCGAAACGCACAAGAAATGAACTTCCTGATCACATCACTATGGGGAGTAGTACTGATCAATTGAACCTATCATGCAATAACTTGCCAAGCCATATGCATGTGGGTCATGTTGGTATGAACATGGCTGGGGGAAGTAGTAGTGGTGTTTCTCTAACACTAGGTCTTCACCAAAATAATGGTATTGGTTTGTCAGAACCCTTTCCTATTAATGCAGCTCAACGTTTTGGCCTTGGCCTCGATGGCAACAATGACGGCTATGCAATGGGTGGTTTCGAATCTCAAAATCGACATTTCGGAAGGGATGTCATGGGAGGGCAATTGTTGCACGATTTTGTGGGATGAACATGCAAGGCATATCCGGACATCATTGAATTGGAGATTATATACTAACAAAATTGCAGTTAGATGTTCATTTATCAAGCCAGAATCCAAGTTGAAATTACAAGAGTGGTATGAATGGTTGGTTTACCCTATTATTGTGGTGTTAGCTAGAGGTATGTTCATTTTGTCACATCCCACTGTATATTTTTCTCTTGAAAATACTCCGGCAACGCAAATGTTTGGTGTTAAATTCATATGTAAATTTTTATTTAATTATATATGATAAGAAAAATGTGCTTCAGCTAGTGTAAAATGATTGCCCTAATTTTGCCACAAGGCACGTCATGACTGGGTATGAATATTCGTGTGAGTGAATGGTCATTTCGAAATTGAAACCAAGTTGTATTGGGACATTCGACACTCAAGTTTTGTTTTGCTATGGTTGCAGTCAATCTCGTGAGCATATGACTTTCCCCTTTTCCTGTCTTGCCAACTCTGGAAACAAATAAATAGTAAATAGGTTTTTAGTACAGAAATTGAAAACCGACTTGTTCCTGAGTTGACGATGGGCCATCTGCTGGACTTTTTTACGTACTTGCTTGGTAATTGCAGGCCATGCAGCTGCTATTGAAATGTATGAAAGTATACGATGTACAAATTCCAGGCTACAGTGAAAGGGCAAAGTGCACAGCTGGAGAGAAGAGGACTCTGCCATTTATTTCTGTTTGTATCATTTCTGGAACTCTAGGTGAACTGTAAACATCACAAACATAAAATGGACAACCATACTTATTTCAGTGAATACTGTGTTTTTAAACACGAGCGATATTGGGGATGCGGAAATCCAACGCTAAATATCAGGCAAGGTGAACCCGTTAAGCTACAACAAGCTCATTGCTCCGTGATTGTTCACATTGGGCATTTTGTGTACGCACTTACCCAAGTGGAATGGATCGATACTTTCTTGAGATCATGGCATTAGATTTATATAGGAAGATATGTCTTTTGTTCTAGGTTACATATATGGTATATGCCTTCCCTAAAGGACTAGTAGTGAGACTTGGGTCTCAACCTAAGAAAAATATAGGGCCCGATTCAAGGCCTGTATGGAAGAAGCCTAAATTTGCTGTGACCCATTATTCTTGCTTTTTATTTATTTTGGAAAAACTTTAAAATTTACTTCAACTAACAAATTGGGATTCTTATATACTTTATTTTCGGCTGGGAAAACTTAAGAGTGCTGCTAAACGAACCCTAAAATTAACTGAGTACACCCTATGATCTAAGTACACCCTAATATTTTAATTTTTATGTAAAATTAACTAAGTACACCCTATAGAACTACCACAAATACCCCTGGTACACCCTAATACTTGTAGTATTATTTTATAGTTGATTTTCAGCTTGATTTTTTTAAATAGTGTTTATAAATCTTTGACTTTTCATATGGATTTATGCTTCTACTAAAACTGTTGACACTTTTTTTTTGCAATTACAAGTTCTTGCAATCACCACCTCTTTCGTTAAAAACACAATATGACAAATGGGAAATTAAATACAAATGATCTCATAACATTTTTTGTTTTGGAAGAAGCCAAATGAGCAAAAAGCCATCATAATTACCCATGCACGAAGCTGAGACAAACGCATGGAGATTTATCCATGGCTCCAAAAAAAAAAAAGACATGCTTTTGGTTGTTCAGAGAGGGTCTAGGTAAGTCATATTGATTTTCATATTCATAAAGAAACATTGACTTTGACTTTGATTCGGTTTCTTTTCTTATTGCTGATTGGGTAATTAGGATGATAAAAGATTGTTGGAGCATAAACACAAAGAACAAGAAGAAAGAAACAGCACAGACGATTGCAAAAGGTTGGCAACCAAGTAATCCAAGTTGCCAAGAAATAGTTCTGAGAAGAAAGAAGGAAGGCTTCATCTGCTCCAAGCCATCTGACTCGCGGATCACTAAGATGGGAATCAAGTAATCTCTTGATTAGGGTTGAATATGTTTAATAAGGTGTACTTATTAAAATTATATTTGTTTCATAATTCCACATATCCTTTTTGGTCATTTTATTTAGGGCAAATCAGTAATTCAATATATATTTTTGTAGTATGGTGTACTCGGTTAATTTTAGGGTTCGTTTAGCAGCACTCAAACTTAAATGTCTCTTGGGTCACAACACCTTCTGGCTTCTCCTGTTGGTTACCGATTTCTTTTTAGTGGTTGTCGACTTGCTTTGATGGCATAATTTGTGTTTGTTGGATTATGTGGCATTTGTTATTTGCGTTAGGTTTCCTAATGTATTTTATGGGCTTTTGCCGTTTGTGGGATTTTTGCTTTTATATGGGTTTTATGCTTCTATGTGTGCAAAGCTTTATGCATTTTGTAACTTTTATAACTGTAATGGGCTCTATACCTTTTTTTGTGTTGCATTTGGTGTGAATTCAATTTTTTGAGTTCATTTTGGTGTAACTGGCTTTGACCTTTTATTTAATAAAAATTGATTTTTAAAAAGAAAAAGAAAAAGAAAAAGGGATTCTTATATACTTTCTTTTTGGCTGGGAAAACTTTGATGTCCGAGTATAACTTAAGCAAGACAATGATCACCCAAACCCAAACCCGAAATTGGAATTCGTTGCTATGCAATCTTCAACTTGGTTTAGTTCATACAAAACCCAATTTAAATGAGGATGATAGGTGAGCAGAAGGAAAGTCAATGAAACATGACAAACGTGTAAGGTTGGTCCAAAACACTTTGGCATGGCTGGGAATTTTCCTCGTTTGTAATGAGTTGCACGAGGACTAGGAAATGCGACAAGTATTTACAACGTACTTGTACGGAAAAGAACATGTCATAGTCAAGGCAGTATGGAAGGGTTGGTGCTAGTTGTGGGGAAATGACACTTCAGAAGACTTTAGAGGGACAATTGAAATATTTTATAGCTTGGTCATGTAACAAATTTTTAGTCCAACACGTTATTTTGAAATTTCCAATGTGTACAGGTTGTTTTGAAGTGCCCCGGATGTTATTCAAGACGGCTTCTTAGATATTGATGGTAATTAGGGTCACGTTTTATGTTTTTTTTTGTCGTCTTAAAAATTTCTAATGTAATTTTACATATCTTTCTTGTCTCTTGGGATTGTGTAAAAGTTCAAGAAACTAATTAAAAAATGAGGTACATTAGAATTAAAATTAAACCCAAAGTTTATAAATAGATAGAATTATTTCATAAACCCCCAAATTCTAAAGTTGAGTAAACAAAGGAAAGAAAAGCGAGAAGAGCATTTGGAAAGTTAGTAGTCTCATCGTCCATAGCACGCAGAAAAATGTTCCACATGTGTAGCGCGTCCACACTTATTTGGAAAACCAGTCTAAACCACAAGGTAAGTTAACTCTCTCCTCCTGTTAGGGTTTTCGCTTCTCTTCTCTCAGAAGGGTCTCTTTGGACTCTGTCTTCTTCTTCGTCGTAAGATTTTTCCAACTCCGTGACCACACAGTTTCACCCAATTTCAGATTATATAAGATTCTTCCAATATCACCCAAACCCATGCGAGATCAGCCAAGCTCGGCTCAACCCAATTTTACAGACGGGGAAAGATTGAAACTTGCGTAGAAATAAGATAGAGATAGAGGGTTTGTGAATATGGAAGCTCGAGTTGGGGTGGTAGTGGAAGGAAAGCAGAGAGCTTTAAATTCAGCTCAGGGAAGCGTGGTGGATGGAGGTGCCAGGAAATTTTTACAGCAACAGAGCCAAGCCAAGCAGTCTATGAATCAATCGGCTCAGGTAGGCACGGTGAACCAGCTCTTAGCTGGTGGTATTGCTGGGGCTTTTAGTAAAACCTGTACTGCACCTCTTGCTCGCCTCACCATCCTCTTTCAGGTTCTCTCTTATTCCTTTTGGTTTTTTTTTTTTTTTTGGCGCTAATTTAGCTGGTATTGTTTTGTGATATGGGTTTTGGTGGGTTTGTGTTTTCGAGCATTATTGATATTTGAGGAGTGGGATTTTTTGTCATAGGTTGGGGTTTGCTGAAAGAGTGTTCAAGTTGGGGCTCTGTTTTCTGATTTGGGATATAAAGTAAAGGGTTTTCTTTTTTGAATTTTAAATTTTAGTTTCTTGGTCGAGGGTTGAGAATTTGGCAAACGAAAATGTAGGACGTGTTGTGCTGAAGCTTAATTGCTTTTGTTTGGATTGATGTTAGTTAAAAAATGCTCATGGTGGGAAGCTCATTCCATTCCCATATGTGTTGAACCTGTTTATTTTGCTTTATACTTAAAGTTGGCTATCGTCCTTATTTTGCAATAAATTACCCAAAGGGTGGACAGCTCCACATCGTCGTGTGTTAGTATGGGGTTTCATTGCACTTTTCCTTTGATTGGTTACCGATGTTTGTTTTTGAAGGTGGTTAGTTGACTGTTCCATCATTTACTTCTATTAGGTGCAAGGAATGCACTCTGATGTTGCGGCATTGAGTAAGGCCAGTATATGGCATGAGGCTTCACGTATTGTAAACGAAGAAGGGTTTAGAGCATTTTGGAGAGGCAATCTGGTTACTATTGCTCATCGCCTTCCATATTCTTCCGTCAGCTTCTATGCTTATGAACGCTACAAACAAGTCAGTGAATACATGCCTTGGCTGAATTCTAAGCTTTTTGAATTGTCTGATGTTTTAGCCTTGCAGCATGCTTTTATTTCATCTGACCTGTTTTTATATGTCAGTTGCTGCATTCACTTCTTGGCGAAAATCTTAGGGGTAATGCAAGTACAGACATGTGTGTGCACTTTCTTGGTGGCGGGATGGCAGGATTAACCGCTGCCTCAGCCACATATCCACTGGATCTTGTGAGGACACGTCTTGCAGCTCAGGTACTGCTCAGATATTGCAGTTCTTGTTGATTAAGTTTGGTCTTAGGTATGATTTATTACTGTCCATCCGTTGTATTTTTCAGTTTGATTTTTATCAGTGTATTTGAATTTTGTAGAGAAATGCACTATACTACAGAGGTATTGGGCATGCATTTCATACAATTTGCAGAGAAGAAGGTTTTTTGGGATTGTATAAAGGACTTGGAGCGACACTGTTGGTATGCTTTATTATGAACCTGCACATTCTTCGTTGCTTTATTTTGTTAACACTAATTTCCATTTGGTTTATTCTTGTGGCACAGGGTGTTGGGCCCAGTATAGCAATAAGCTTCTCAGTTTATGAGGCTTTGAGGTCTTTTTGGCAGTCTGAAAGGTGAATACTGCATAATTGGTTGATTTGGGGCTGAATTTTTTTGAGTGATGTTTATTGCCCCTCTATTTGCTTGAGTTGTAATATTGTAGTTTTCAATTCTTCTGACCTCAGGCCCAATGATTCGACTGTCATGGTCAGTCTTGCCTGCGGCAGTCTTTCAGGCATTGCCTCATCAACAGGTAAGTGATCTGTGACATTTGGTGCTAGTTTGGACCATCAAAAGATGGATCGCTATATTAGAAAATTGATGATGCACAGTGGAGGATTTATTTCCACAAGGACAAATACTTTACAAATTAACAAAAACTTATATACTGATGTAGTTTATGAACAATACTCCTTGTACGATGCCTTTAAATCTCGTATAGTTTTCAGATACAGATAGATGACAAACTATGTTAGGACTTCCAATTGATTTGTTTAGGATCTAGCAATAAGAATATCAGATTTATTGTTCTTCTGTGTGATTATCTTTTGTCTTTTTGTTATTTCAGCAACATTCCCTCTGGATCTTGTGAGGCGAAGGATGCAGTTAGAGGGGGCTGGTGGTCGAGCTCGCATCTATAATACCGGCTTAGTTGGGACTTTTAAGCACATAATCCGGACTGAAGGCCTAAGGGGCTTGTATAGAGGGATTCTTCCAGAATATTACAAGGTTGTCCCCAGTGTAGGCATTGTCTTCATGACTTACGAGACACTGAAAATGCTTTTGTCGCGCATCCAAACAAGTGACTAGTTGCCTCTAAATTTCCCATTTTCTTCTGTTGGTCATGCCATGGAATTCGCAAACTCACTGGGGTTTCCAACATATGAAGGTAGGGAAGAGGATAAAGTTGGTTAAACACACAACATAGGTAGAAGAATAGTTGTGGTAGTTGAGAAATATTTGGTGGTAAATTTTGCTGTTGCTGCCATGTGACCATATTTATTTCTGTATAGGAAGTTTAGTTAGCTGCATGAGTCACAACATGCTCCCATTTTGATATAATTAGGTAGCAACCTAAGTATTCATTGATGATTACCATCGTTAACAATTTTGTTGTTCCAGCTTCTTTGTTATGTTCAATTTTTATTTCATTTTATTGAAGTCTACAGTCAAATGACATGTTAAAGCTGTTATGAACTGTTGCTGAGTATCAAGATGATACTATTTTTGGAAAGCTATGTAGAAGAGGGAATTTTATATATTTATTATACCTGAAGACTTGAGAGCTGACTGGAATTGCCAGCAATTTCTTCGTTTTACATATTGTGACCAATCCTCTTGAATGCTTGGTTGGTTTGCTTTTAATGGTATGAAACATCATATGTTGTAAGAAGCATAAGCCTAAAAGTAGTTTAAACTTTTTGTGTTTATTGTCCCCAACAATCTTGGATCTCCAATATCATAATTTGTTTTCTTCTCTTTAACCGTCTGCATCTTGCATAAAAGCTTGTGAGAAGTTTAAACATGCATGCATCGTTAATCGAATTGTTATCTTCCAAGTTGCACATAAAAGTTATTTAAGCAATACAGTAGAGGTGTGTTGCAAACTAGTGGTCTCAAATTCGAACCCTCATGTCACGTTGGCAATGTGTGTGAGAAAATTCCCACCCCCATCTTAACTTTGGCGAAAGTCAGGTGAATTCCCAAACGGTAAACTTGGAAAACAAACGCCAGAAAAAGAATAGAAAACAAGCAAAAGAGTTTCGGGGAAACTTGTTAACTTTTCTTTTAAACTGCTACTCAAGGGTTTCAGGGATTTTGATGAAAGGTTCGGTCGTGCATGCTCATCACGTTCTTAAGATTTCTAAGTAAACCAAGCAAAATGAACGATAAGAGATAGTCATTAATGCCACATACATCTCAAATCGAACTTTGTATATGACAGAGAGAGAGGGGAAAAACTCGCAGAAATTCTAAGAACAAAGGTTTACACTTTTACACTTGATTTTCGGGATATATTCTCTAATTATTTTTCATATAATCATAGTAAGATTCTTCTTTATTCATCTCATGAGAATTGCTTTAATATACTCATCGGATTGTTGCAATCTCTCTCCAAATCAACAAAATATTTTCAATTAGACTAAATAGTTAATCTAGGATCATGATGGTATTTAACTTTTAATCAGACACCAATGGTGGTGGACATTTTATTAATTTAGATTTGTTGGAATTACTATTAAGCCAAAAAAAGAAAAAAGAAAAAAAAGAATAAAAAGTTCATAATTGGTAACCCAAGAGCTGAGAGAAAAGGATCAGATCACAGAGAGATGCCATTGGCAAAGGAGCTTTAAGGTTTGATTCAATTCTCCTCTGCTTTGCATGAACCTATAAACAATACAAAACTGGCCCCACATTGAATACCAAGTGTGAAGAACACATGGAGGGTGTTTGATTGGTCCTTGCTGGCATTGCTCATCATGCTTATGCAACTCTTATCACTCAAAAGGATTCTCACCATTTTCTTTTTTTGGACAGATATTTGGATCTGCAAAATAACTTGGAATATAATCTAATTTCATTTGAGTGAAAATAAAAGTGTTGGATATCATTTTCATGGTCCTAGAGTTAGAGGGCCATGGTGGGAATATGTAGTATTGTCTGGAAATTGGCATCACAGCACAATATTATTATTGCATATATGCAATATAAAAATACGTACATATCAGCAATAGTTTCAGGGAAGCTCCTATCATAAGTTTTATACTTGTGGAAAAAGTAACCCAATTTGGCATCTATTCTCATGTCGAGAGAGAGAGAGTTGCAGATTTAGGCAATCAAAAAATTATCAGGAGGGACCATGACTGGCTCACATTTTAGCCATACATCTTCCAGAACCACAAAAAAAAAAAAAAAACTCAATCCTTGCCATTGTTTTGGCCTAAATAATGCATGGTCTAGCCATTTTCCATGCCACTCGAGCAATTTGCATGCAGCTGAGCCAGAACACACTAATTAATTTTTGTTGTGCCAATCATTGATATTGCATGCTGTGACAAGACCAGCAGTTTTGTCTTAATGTTTTTATGCAGAAACATGCTTTATGTAAGTGAAGTTGAGGTTCCACTCCAAAATCATGGTATTAGAGCAAGACTTTACTTGTTGGGCCACGTCACCCAATATGTGTTGTCCATGTATTAGGCTTAAAAGTTCGCCATACATGCCCACTGTTGAGAGTGTTCGTCCCACATTGAAAAATTAAGGGACTTAACTTGGGTTTATATCCCATTATCAATTGGTTTTGGGGTTGAACTTCAACTTCCTTCATTTTGCATGCTTTAGAGTGGAAATAAGTAATGGGGTTTTACTTGCATTTGCTTAATAAGGTTTCCACTGGCTAGCTTACAGGCCAGTGACATTTTTTTAAACTGAAAATGGACACTGAAAATAGGCTTATATTGGCTAGACTTTATGATAATTTGGTAATCTGTTAGCCAAGATTTAAAAAGAAAATTATCTGTAGCTATCTATCTCAAGCTCCTGCAACCGAAAGCTCTGAGTTGGGGGATAATAAGGCACCTTTCATTTCAGTAGCCGAGGGAATAAATTATGCTGCTGCTAAAAGCTGATTGAGACCATGAAATCTGCTGCAACATGTAAATGTGGTACCGCTTTCCTTTTCAGTTCATCAGCTTTGAAAGAGAGAGCTTAGCTATTCTTGAAGAATACTGAACAATACTTACTATTTTTGGGGCTGTTTCAAGCCCAGTATTGATAACAATCTTACAAAAAAAAATTTGTTGAGAATCTTTTATATTAGCCAGAGGAGATCTCTAAATTCTCCTCAAAAAGCAGTCAAGGAAGAGACATCATTGTTTTTTTGAAAGTTCATGTGCCTACCTTTACCTTATCATTTGCTTTATTTATACACCCTCGTTATTTTAACATATACTTGCAGAATATACCGTCACCACTATAAATACAGAATGCCATCATGCAGATTGGCCTCACACCTCCTTGCTACCAAACCTTCTCCTATTGAACTATATTTTGTTTCTTCTCTATCATCTATTCTTCATTAATCATTTCTTCATAGAGTTGATACAACGATATTGGGTTAGGATTGGGTAATCTGCATCCTGAGGTTTAGATCAGCACATATACTTGTTGTATCTGGTCCTTGGGATGCGGATTACCTCGTCCTCACCGCCAATGCAAGACTTGTTAATCTCATGAAGCTAAAGTACCTGATGCACGTTTTGGTTCTTTTATGTTCTTTGTTTCTCTATTTTCAGGTCACATCCCTTACATTGCTCAGGCGATCCCTTATGTTCTCTGCAATCAGGATTGAACACGAGCTTCAAAAAATCGATATCATTGCCCAGGTGAGGTGCTGGCTTACTGTAGAGGTCAGATTGCTGTGCACTGATCAACTTTTCTGTTTGTGGTACGTTTCAACTAGTGAGATTTTTGTGTACTCTGGTAATTAGACCAACAGTAGTTAATCTAATAAGCATAAGAATGTGCACATTCTCTTATGCTTATTAGAGAATTACTCATTGGACGAAACTTTTTGTATCTATCTGCAAAATTATCAGCAAATTTTTAGATCTTGAAATTAATTTGATGGCTACTTAAATTTGTAGTATACCTTTTTCAAGTGATGCAGCACCCTTGAAGACTGATTCACAGTACACGAAATTTTGGTTGTAAATTATGTTGGCAGGCCGCTTTCGATTATTGTATCAAGAGCTTTTAGGCAAGCTTGTTGCGTTGGACTACCATAAATTCATCTGGTTTTCCAAAGCCACCCAAAAGCATGGATTTTTCTCTTGGATGTCAGAATCAATATATGCTCTTTTTAAGGAATGGGGAAGAACCTAATAGCCTCTCTTTTATTGATTTTGTTTTGGTATATAGTTACGGGAACACCTGTTTTTCCATTGCAGATACAATAGTTACGGGAAGAACCTAATACTTCGATTGAAGCTGCTTGGAATGTTATCAAGAAGTTTGTGATTCAAACATAGACAGAATCTCTCAGTTCAAGGGCACACTTGACATTTATGACATCAGACATGCCTTGGGACGGTCATATCTACTGTATCGAGATGAAAAGGATTTACAGTCCAAAGAAGAACAATCTTTCAAATTGGATTTCTGTTAAGGAAAAGATAGTCTATGATGTTCAACCTAAAGTACTAGCAGAATGGGATAATATTCCTGATTCTTCTCTTAAGAGGCAATACTCACACATGTTGTACAATCTTTTGTATTTTATTTCAACTTAGCTGGATGTTCTGTCTGTTCCAGTGTCTTGTTGCAGTTTTTTTTTTTTTTTGGTGTCATACTGTATTGTTTTCTTGTTATATAAAATTTCTGGTCTATAATTGAAAAAGACAAAAAAGGCAAGGCATGATCTATGCCGGCTGTAGCTGAAGACTACTAGTTGAGGCATGCAATTGACCCTTCGTTGATTTGGATTTATGTCACCCTAATTTAATAAAATTTACTTTCCTTCTAAGATTGAACACCCCTAGCATTTGCCAAGTTCCAACTTCTCTTGCTGGCAAATATTCGATAAATTGTCTTATGCATCATCACTGTCTTGGCGTTCCATCTGCAGCACACCAATAGCTTCTTCCCTGCTTTCAGTAGAGTCTTCGCCATCCTTGAATATGAGAAACTCCATCATCTCCACATGGAAGAAAATGAAAGTCCCACACAAATGTGTGATGCAAGATCCAAAGTTTTTGCCAACCACACAGTGCCAGGCAGAGCCATAAGCTTCATCAAACTTCTGTTTAGGAGAACAAAAGCTTAAGGAAAACAGTGGAAGAATTCACAAACAATGATAAGAAGTCAGCTCCCTTAGCATAAAAAACAACTTTTATCCAATACCGTAAAGTGTGTTACATCAAGGGTGTTAAAACTTAAAAGGTTTTTTTTACTGTAGTGTCAAATCCCATGACTGGTTGCTTGAGTCAATGATTATACATGAAAAGTGAAAGTTACTACAGTAAATGACATCTTGCAGCTAAATTCATGTTAGCCAATCCCACAAATCCCAGATCAACCGGGATACATCCTAACCGCATATTTGGGAAAGTGCATTTTCCAGACAGAAAGTAGGAGGTGGAATATATGCTTTAGCCGTTGGTGAGATTCAATCTAAAGCATAATCTAACCTCCCCCATACAGACCGGGAACAAACATAAAAAAAATAGCACACCAAACCTACTTATTTAGTTTAATTAGGCTGCTACTTGAACCAAAAGTAAAGCTTTTCTCCAGACATAAAGGAAGTTATACAGCCTTAAACATGCTATTTGGAGCCTAAAGTGGTAGCTGAGATCGGAAACTTTGGTAATGTTATCCAAATATGTCATATTAAATTGGTTGTTTTAGCTCCTCTGGGAATCACTGCCACTATGCCTTGCTGCTGTTTGTGCCTAATAAATCACGGCCATGAGCTGGCCGAAGGAGCCCCCTTTCTCGGCCCTGGCACTTGCTCGTAAAACTGAAACGCATCGTTTCAACAAGGTGCTTTGCCTTCCTGAAGACAAAAGAAAAATACCAAGGCATGATCATCTCGGCCTCGAGTGCAGGCCGAGGCCGAGGCCAAGCAAAATCGCGGCAAGAAATATTAAAGTCAGATCATCACGTGATAGCAGGGACCCATGCTTCATTTAATGAAGTAGCGCCTATTTAATGCAGCAAACCCACTGGCCACAAATAAGCATTTAATGCATGAGGGAAGGTGGGAAGTGACTGAAGTCAGGTTGTGGCGACATAAGACAGAGTGATTAGACGTAGACATTCTCACAAGAATTCTTGCAGCTTGAGAGATTAGGTCACCAGCTATCAGAGCAATAAATGTGTCTCCACGGCCAGCTGCGCAGAAACCACGATTAGGGCGGCGGCCGAGATTCACCAGGATTTATGGGGTCACACCACTATGCTTCACGATCCCAAATGTCGATTGGACACCCACTTGCGCTAATCAGACTCCACTATGCGTAAATTCAGCCTCGATTACTCATCCATGAACTCTTCCTATAAATACAAGGCTCGAGCTACATTCAACGGGTTCAAACACCAAACCAAAGCCTCCCACAGAGCAACTTATTTTTTCCTGTAATGCACTTTCAATATCTTTACTTGCTTTCCTAGGAGTAGTGTTACACTGTAAGGAAAATTCATTCATCAATATATCATACGACCCTTGATTTTCAAGGCGTCGGAGCACCATCTCTGTTGTTCGTTCCCTCACCCCATATATCATACGACTGTCGCTCCCTGAGCGACGCGCCGGAGCACCGCCCAAAACCCACCACCAACACCATCACTCAACGGCCTTGTAGTTCAGGCCGTGAACCTAATAGCCGAGACTAGTTCCTCTCTCGGCTATAATCGTTTGATTAGAAGACGAGTTCAAACAGGCGCACCACTGATCCATCCTACACTCATCAATATCTCGAAGCACGGTAGACCGTGCTGGCACGCCCGCGCACAACCGCACCGCACCCAAAAGCAGGAAACCGCATGTCAATGCATATCCACTCGGCCCGGAACTCCAGGCCGTGAGATTTGCGCGACAGACAGCTGCAAAGTTAGCGTTTGGATCCCTTCTACCCCGCATTGCTTTTGAAAAGAAACCACTTTTTCTAATCTTGCCTTGCTCCACACATCGAACCCTTTTGATCACATAATTAGCTTTGTCGTTTTGTGGCATTTTAAAAATGAGCAGACAAAAGATATGATGACAATCTCAGATCACTTTTCTAATCCTTCTTTTCTACTGTTTCATAGGAGTATCCATATATATAAAAAACCAAGTCAAGAATATTTAAGCTTGAGGGTGAAAATAATTGAAACCTGTTTGATATGGTGAGCAATGGATCTACAGTCAGAAACTTCATGGAGATCAAGAGCCTTGTAAGCCAACTCCATGGCATGGCTTTGCATGGCATGTGGCATATCTGTTTCTCGCACCACAGCTTTTCCTTCCAGCATCTTATCTAGTGAGAAATGGGAAGCAAGATGACTTCTTACACAGATTGATGTGCTGCAGAAGCTTCTAATTAGCACACATATATATACAGATTATAAAGAAATTAGGCAGAAATAATGATATAATTAGGTGGTGGAGGTTTAATGTTGTATTATGGCATTAATTTTGAGCCTCAAAAATCCCATGGTTTGTCTTTTAGATGAAAGTGTTAAAATCAGAACAGTTGTGCAGAAAATATCTAAGTTGGTAACATTAGAATTTGCGGAAGAGTTACTAACACAAGTGACAGGTGCCTTGTTATTTGGTTCATTCTTTGTAGCTTAGTTTGAAACTTCAAAGTGGTCCATAGTTGTATTCTTGTACAGACATGGCCAAATTTTTCAGAGAATCAAAACCCCTGAAATTCTGAAAACACAAGGCTAGGAACATTCAAAAAACTTAACATCAGTTGACTGCAATGTTTATGAACCCACATCAGTCACACTATATCAATCTGCACTCTGTTTTTAATACTTAGATCATACATGGACGGCTGAGATAGATGCAAAATATAATCTTTATCCACTTAAGTTGATCATTGTGTCTAGTGCCATGAACATAGGGAATTAAGGTGCAAAAGTAAGAAATGATCTGAAATTTCATTGAAATTTTGAATTCTGTTGATCACTTCTGAGATGAAATGATACGCAATGTACAGTTGATATTGCTGGAATTAGCTAGCCCCCTCAAAAACCAAAAACTAATCAATCTAGGGAGAGAGATAATTGCCAACCCCTGCTATCTCTACCCAACCCCTCAAAGAAAAAAAGAATTTCTCTTCCAAGAAGATTACAAAAATCCCAAATTCCCAACAAGGATTTTCCAAAAATCCATAGCTACAGCAAACACCTAGTTTTCACTTTCCATTTCAACAGTTCCCAGAAAAGGAAAAGAAGAAATAACCAGAGAGACCCATAATAATTAAAATAAAAATGTGATTTTGAACCTTGAGCAGAGTCTCATGAGTGCCTGGACCTAAGCAAGAAGACACTGAGTTCTTGACCCGGGTACTGATCCGGGTTAATCAGATGAAACGACTCCGAGTCAGCGCTCCCCACCACGTGCTCATAGTTAGCCCTCATATACATCACCTCCTGACCGGACTCCGACTCCAACCCGTACCCGGTCGGCATAACCCCGGCGCCGACCGTCGTCGACTGCATCGTCTTCAGCATCAATTTCACCTTATCGCTCGCTCTCCTCCTCGCCGCGAACCCGAGTTGGCGGCCGTTGCAGTGGACGGTCCAGAGCGGGACGGAATGGAGCGGACACGTGGCGAGCTGGGACCGGCCCGACTCGTCGCACTCGAGGGTTACACGGACGAGGCCGAATCGCATCTCGTTGACGAGCTGGTGGGTCTTGATGGAGAGCTCGAGGAGGAGGGTGGGTTTGGTGGAGAGGCGGTCGTGCTGGATGCAGAACCACACGTGGCCGAGGCGGTGGCCGAAGATGGTGCCGATGACCATGGATTTCGAGGAACGAGGCTGCTGGGGCGCGATTATCGAGACAGCGTCATTCTCGGTTGTGGGTGAGGAAGATTGCGAATCTTGGTCTCGTGGGTCGTGGGTTTTGGAGGCGGTGGCGTCAATGTCGTCGAGGTCGTCGCGCAGGGAAGTGCTCAGGCGTTTCTTGGTGCCGGCGGAGTGGGTTGTTTTCTTGGTGGGGGAGAAGCAGGGGATGATAAATCGACGGAGGGCGTCGATCTTGGTCATGGTTTTGGTTGATTTGGGGTTGGTTTCTTGGGATTTGGGTTTAGGGTTCCAACTTTCAATGTCGAAAGGTTAAGTCTTGGATTCTCTGAGAGGTTAGGAACTCTGGTGTTGTACGGTGTGTGCAGAGAGAAATATATATGTATACAGAGGCTGCGCGGGAAAGTATCAATGTCAATATAGCCGTTACAATTTTCCTTCTTCTAGCAGTGAAGCCTTACAAAATATGACACGTGGTATATCCTAGCTTCGGCCACGTGTAAAATATTGTTTACTATAAGATTCATTAGGAAACTATTACAGTGTTTTTTTTAATTATTAATTTGTTTACCCCAAAAGATTAATAAATGTTGTTCTAGCTGACCCGCTGCTGCTGGTGTAATGTAAAGATATTTACTTCTACAACACATGCTTTGAGGTTTTCAAACGTTCTTGGTATTTGGAGAATCAAATCAGTAACATTACATGAAAAAACAAACAGGACTATAAAAACTCTAGGCAATATCTGTAATCTACAAAACCTACAACCCTTTTTCAGTGTCTACGGGGTCATAGTTAGCTTGGTTTTCGGAATTTTCAACAGCTACTGCATCGGACAGATAATGGCGGGCATAGAAATGGAAATACACGAAATTTACGAATCCGAGGGCGGCTATGGTGTAATAGTAGTAATCAAGCCTGTTCTTGTTCAGATCATTGCCACCCAACCATGATGAATTGCCATTCAAGCCACTCACTTTTTTGACGATTAAGATGAGAAGGGAGGTTAGGTAGCTTGCCATGGACAAGCTGAGAAAGAAGACTGCCCCAGCAAAAGTCCTCATGCTCTGTGGCCACTGCACGGTAAGTAGTTCCATCAAGGAAATTGCAGCAAAAGCTTCAATCAGACCAGATAATGCGAATTGTGGCACGAGCAATGCAACCGTTATAGGTGACTCGAAAGTCCCGTGCTTCAGAGCTGAGTTCCGGCGCTTCATCTCAGTAAGTCCGGCCACCACCATGCACAGAACTGACATCACAATGCCAATCTTAAACCTCTGCTCCATTGTCAACCTTCCGCTTTCATTCTTGTTCCTTTTCTGCATTTGAGGAATGTAGAGGCTCTCGTATATGATGATCCATATTGAAAGTGCAATCATTGGTGCTAGCCCCATCCAGGCTGGTGGAATTTGGAATTTGGGTCCAATTGCTTTGTTCATCTGAATTGCTTGAAAGATCCCAAAAGAATTCATTTGGTTCATGCCTATGAAACAAAAAATTCCAGTTATCCAAACAGGCAATATCCACACCACAGATTTTAGTTGCTCAACTTGCCGCACACTGCATAATCTCCAACCATTTGTAGGCTTGCCTTGGCTGTCCAATTCACTAGGGTCCATAATCATAGCAGCCTTATCAATGAACTTGAGTCTGTCCGTGCGAGCTGCCGTCTGAGACTCTGATCCAATTGGAGGAGGATCATAAAACAACTTCCCTGAAGTTTGTCCTGCATTAGAACCATATTTTCTGCAGGTAGCTACTACAACCTTGATAATGTCGGTGAAGACGCTTCCTTGGGGCTTTATGCGTATGTACAACTTGGTTCCTAGCAAGAAAATTATTATGGAGAGACCAAAGCAGGCAGTTGGTATGGCAAAACCCAAAATCCAGCTGACATTGGTCTGAATATAGACGACTCCGGTGAGAGCTATGAGGAGGGCTACAGTGAACAGGAGGTACCACCAATTGCAAAAGCTGTCTAGCTGTGCTCTTCCTATCTCTGTTTTGGTGTCAAACTGATCAGCTCCAAAGGCAATGTTGCATGGTCTAAGGCCTCCAGATCCAACCACTAGCAACCCGAGACCCGAATAGAGGACGGCTATCTGCCAAGCAGTAGGTTGTGGGCATTCGGTTTGTCCTTTGCAGGCAGAGGGAGTTAATTCGTGTAAACCTGCAGTTAAGGTCAGGGTCCCCATTCCCTGCCAGATTGAAATCACAAGTGTTCATAGATCCTTAAAAAATTCATTCAATGAATATCAAATTCTATTTATAGATTCTTACCAGGAGGGATGCTATTGAGCTAAAGAGAAGAGTATAGAACTTTCCAATGTAAGTGTCAGCAACGAAAGCACCAAACAACGGTGCAATGTTGCACGAACCAGACCAGATGTTGAACACATTAGCCGAAACCACATTATCCAAGTTGTACTTTGTATGCAGATACATCACCAAATTTGCAACCACACTCATGGAAGCCATCTTCTCAAACGTCTCATTCCCTTAAAAAACACAAATCGTAACAGTCAGAACTGATCCAACTATGTCTTCATTAAGAAAACGCGGGGGGTCCAATCCCCCCATATAAAATCATTATAGAAATGATAAGAAAAGATCAACATAAAATGAAAAGCTTGCCATGAAAAAGAATTTACCAAGGATGTATCTGACGGCTCTCCATCCTCCAACTGGTGTTTTGGGAGGAGGGGATTGACTGTCAAGCCCTCCTTCTGATGAAGAATGCGTCGCATGCTCCATCGTTCTCAGTCTCCCCTCCTCCTACTTTCTTCCCTCTTTGTTCTCTCAGTAAGAATCTTTCTTGCATATATGTGATCTCTGTAAGTTATGGTTTGTTTGAGTGACAACTCACATTAACACTTATATTTGCTCCATGCGAATGCTGCGGGTAAAGGTTATCCTATTTTTAGCTGATTGCTCATAAAATCAAGGGAAGTGCAAAATACTTTGTAAACTGGTGACATGTCTTAACAAATTTCTCCTCCCAAAATAGGGACAACTGGAGCTACCAAAGTTCACACACAACGTATTAAACCTTTTCAGTTTTTTTATTTTTGTCCTCCTTTTAATTCTCAACTGAAGGCTGTTTCCCAACTACACTGGTAGTCTGCTTTTCTCACCTCCCTTAAAAAAATTGATCCCTATTTTTTTTTTTTTTAACCGTTATGGAGCATCAATGAAGACAGAGCTGCATTTTGCTGAAGTGAGCCTTTTCTTTTCTAAGCGGCTTAAATGAAAATTCGAACACATCACTTGCAATGCAGTTACAAGAACTTCAAGAACAGTGCCAATTTGGACTGTTCACATCTGCACAGGCAAAAAATGCATGGAACTAAGGTTTTATTATCCGCATAATCTATAAATGCAGCCATCATGATTGTCAATAGGAAAAAGTACAAGACTTTCTACTCAGCATTTTTCATACTACACATAAAAGCATTGAGGACGAAACTAATCCTAAGGGGATGGAAAGCTTTTGAGGGACCGAATTTCGTTGGCGATTTTGTGCTTCTTGTGTATTTGAGAACCTCTCCTTCTAAAGCTCATGAAGTTATTGAACCCCACTCCATCTAGCCCAGTCCACGAACTGCATTCCACCATAGATGTTGTTGGCAAACCGTACACCAACCGTGAAAGCCAATGCGACGGGCGGGATCTGCTTTGCCATAGGCGATGCCTCTACCAAGCGTTCAAGTCCATTGATGATCTGATAGCGGGTGTTGGAAGAGACAGCAAGGAAAACACCTGGTAGTTTGGGGGACAAAAAGAAAACCGAATTATTGAAATAGACTACACAAGTGACAGCAAATGTCAACCAGAACCATATGAAACTGAAACATAAGGGAACCAAAAATGCTGATACACTCATGGAAGTAAAATTCATCCCAATATCATAACAAGGTAATAAAGCTGACAACCTATAACAACTGTAAATGATGAAGTAATGCATACCCCAAAGAACTGCACTCTTAATTAGAGGTGGTACGGGTATGTCCTCTTCTGATTTCTTTACACTCCTGACATTTAGAAAATAATTTGGTAAGCAATGATGCAAATCAAGAAAGCTGCTGGAGTTGCGCAAGCAAGCATGTGCGCACACAAAGAGAGTCTGTCTAGATAGAAGTGTACCGCTTGGCCGTCATGATTAAGTTTGCAATTCCTTGTCCAATGATACCACATCCAAAGCCTACTGTGCCATACAAGATGCCCTGAAAACAGAAAGGTTGAATCAACAAATATAATGAACCAAGACATAAAAATATCATTTGGTTAAGATATGTGTAAATCTTACCTTAAAAAAGTAAGTTGCAATTCTCTGATTTGCAGAATATCTACACCCTGGCCTTTCAGCTTCAAATACACTGCATAAGATGATCGCTTAAGAAACTTAATAAATACCCATTATTTTCTAAAGCTGCAAGTAGATGTGACAAGTATGAGTATCAAATACTATTAGACGTGAATTGATATTTAGGTTTGAGTATTGTTTTTGGCATGAGCTATTGACCTGCTAGGGAGAGCTCCATAAGAATGCTGCAAGCGCCCAAGGAACCCTTTTGATAATGATGGTTGCCCAATACGAGCATAGGGTGCCAACATCCCAACCAAAGCAACATTAACCACCACCCCAACCAAAAGATCTGCAACATACAGCTCAAATTCTGCCCAAAAATCTTTGCCCCTCTTTTGAACTTCCGCAAATGTAGCACAACAAGAATCAATGACTATCTGCATTGCAGTGGTCAATATCATTATATATAATAAAATGGGGCACTGGAAAAAGAATCTATGATTGACAAAAATTTAGCCACAACTTTGATGCATAGGAATTTACTATGCATGTGCCCCTTTAGGGGATATCTTATCACAAAAAGTGAACCTGGTTTGTACAGGAGCCAAATTATATTCATGGGGAGCCAAGATGGGAGTAATCACATATTAGAGTTGATAATATTCCCTGTTCTCACCATCTTACATCTATCATGTAACCAGATGAATAATTTGTGTAAAGTTACATCAAGACAAGCACAAACCTCTGTTCCAATTTTGAAGAGAAATGACGGATCGGCTAGCATTCGATCACGAAGCATAGAGCATGACTTCATTAAAAAGCCTAGAGGCCAGGCTGACCCCTACAATTTAAATGTCACACCATATTAGGAGAAAGAATCACTGATGCTGAACACATTGATAGATAATTGCTGAATAGAAACTTAGTACAGCTTTACCTGCAAATCCAGATATCTAAGGAGAAGCACTTTTCTAATTCCCACACTCTTGGCAGCCTCTATCATATCCGAGGGAAGACTAGCCCCTCGAGCCTCTGTCTCTTTCATAACCTCTTCAAATTTCATAAGTGGCCCAAACTCTTCTTCTTCTTTATCATCCCCATCATCGTCACCACCACCACCACCCCCTCCTCCTCTACCATTAGTGTATTTCCCATCACCACCACTACCATCAAGCACACCATTCTCGGTTTTTGATCTATGCTCATTCTCCAAAATCCTCGTTTCCTTTCCTACAATAACATCAGCTCCCTCATTTGAAACCGTTACTGCTCCCAACTCAGAGTGTGATTCAGCCTGAGGCTGAGACATACTCATGACCATAAAATTCCGGTCTTTCTTCACCGAAAAGGAATTGACCCCATGTCTAAAGCGATTGTTCCTACAGAACACGGGCAAAGCTACCTCCTTTGCATCACTCCTAAACCTTACGCCATCAAAAATCAAATTCTGGCTCCACATCTTCCTCAAAACGACCTCGTTCCTCAAGGTTACAACATTCGATATTCCGAAGCTCGAAGAACAACCCGCCATATATGTCTTTCAAGAAAATCGAAAATTTCCCACTCGATAATACAAACTCAGAGAAGTCGACGAATTAGTAGGCAATCGCCACCAACACAAAGCCCTTAGCAAGCTAATGCAATCAAATCACACAAAATAAACTTATATACATATATATTCACATAATCGCAGCTGATTAAAACCAAAAATCTACAGAAAATGAAGCACCACAATCAGCCATAACTACTAAAGTAAAGAATGAAAGTACAACTCTTGTGAAGTTCATACCTTTGCACAACAATTTTTGGTTGCAGTCCGAACTTTACAGCGAGAGATAATTGTGCGGGAAAACGGAGGAAAGTGAGAGGGAAAATGAGGGAAAGTAAGAGGAAGGTGGCTTGTTTGGTTGGAGAGAAAGTTGAGGCTTTTGGTATTCGATTCTGCAAGCTGGGATGTTTGGTGCGTGAGTGAGTGAGTGAGGGAAGCGGAGACGCGAAAAAGAGACGTTGAGATTTTTGCTTTTTATTTTTTATTTTTTTCTTTGACCTTTTGGGGGTTTTCCAGTTTTCTACCGGTGGAGGCTGGGGCACTTCGCGTTGTGGCATATTTTGATTCCTAATCAGGCGGCTTTTGTTCCTATTCGGCTCATTTTATGAAAATGTGTTAATTGGGCAAGAAATTCTCTAACTTTTTTCTAAAAAATGATTTAAAAGGCCCCAAATGGCCATAAAATTGGATTTAGAAACCTTTTATTAGACATTTAAACAATTTGGCCCTTTCCAAATCTTCACATATTAGCTTGCTCTCTTCGAATCATGGAATAAAAATGTCTAATCTCTATTTTGCTGATGATTGCTTACTTTTCGTTCAAGCAACGAAAAAATCGGGTCATAACATTAAGCTTTCGCTTAATAATTTTCAAGCTATTTCTAGACAAAAGGTAAATCTTCATAAGTTTATCATGTTGAAAGATTAAAAAAAGATCATATTTATGGAATTTTGGATCTAATTTACTATCTAGCGCACGTAAGTTAATTTTAATCCATTCTCGAATTTTAAGTATGCCTCAATATCTAATGGCTTGTTTTCCTTGTTCCACAAATGCTATTCATTTCCGTACTTACTTTTCTAAGCTGTTGTGGCCTTTCTGTTTCTCACATTCATACAAACATACACCCTCGCTAATGCATATTTGTTGGTCATCCATTGAGTTTATCAATCATTTATGTAATTGAGGTTGATTCCTAGGTAAGTGATGTACATCATAGCTTCTCGTCATAGATTATCTAATATTCTAAATCAATCATATACATTATAGCTTCTCGTCATATATTATCCAATGTTTACACCCAAAATAAACAGCCAATAAGGGCAAGACACGTGGAAGAAATTGGGCTTGGTTAGAGGCGCCCTCGGCACCCTACCTACCGATCTCTCCATTAGGGCAACGCCCTCTTCTGGGACACGTGGCGCGCTCCCAAGCGACGCCCACAGTCCCACATCGAAATAATCAACAAAATGCACACCTCCCAAGACCTAAAAGGCCAACTACCCCAAAATAGAGGTAATCAGAACTTACGGCATACAAGCCTATTGATCTGTCAGTTGAACTTTCTATTCCCGAACTTACTTAAGCATCGGAGAGCCTTCGGCCGGTACCACACCGGTGCCCCAGGTCTTACCGTACGTTTGCTCATATTGCAGATTGCGCAGACTACCGAGGCATCAAGGATACCGAAGGCATCAAATTACTAAGTTGACCCTCTAAGTCAGAGAACCACTTTTTGACGTCAACAGTTTGGCGCCGTCTGTGGGAAATCGATAAAATCGACCCTTTATCCCGAACATATGGGGACCACTGAAAAAACTACGTTCGTACCGCGAGAGGGGATGCCGTTCGGCATGCCAAGCGGGGTTAGCCCTGCGCCAGCCCCCTACACACCGGCAACAAATCCCCCTGCGATCCAAGCTGCGGAGAACGCAGAGCTTTTAGCACAAGTCGTGTCCCTTCGGCAGGACATGGCTAGGATGCAAGAACACAATAATCTCCTCTCGACCAGAGTGGAAGAAACACAACTGCTGTTGAACCAACAGCAAACGCAAAACATGCCGACAGATCGATCGTCCGAAAGCCTGCAGACCCCCCGCCGGCAGAAGAAGGGCAAAAGGGCGGCAAAGGCAACGCCAGCGCCATCTAAACAATTGGTGGTCCCGGCACCCAAAAATAGGCCCCATGTGCCGAAGAAGGTCTATTCCGATTGCCGACACAGGCTGTTGGAGCGAGAAGTCGAACGGCAGTCCGAACGGCAGGAATCGCCGATCAGGATCAACGCCCGCCTGGACGATCCCCGACTGAGGAACATGGAAAGGAAGTCTCCGATACGGAGGATACCGGTCCTGGAATCCACGGCAGAGTCTGACCACGAGTACGTCCCTTCCGCAAACCGGTCATCACCCTACCGTTCGGCAACCCTGTCGAAGTTCTCTGAGGCCAATCCTGTTAGATCCCAGCAGCGATCGGCACACCAGATTGCAGAGGACATACCGGACAGGGACCCTGTCATTCGCCTCCTCCTTCAAAGGGTACAGAAGATGGAGGACGATCGGACTCGTTCACAGGAGCCAGACTGGGGAAGGCTTCGGCCAGGACCCTTCACCGAGCGCATAAGGCACTCACGGCAGGATAGGGACGTACAGCCCCTCCGCATAACCCCTTACACAGGGGTGGAGGATCCACTGACGCACCTTCATTCTTTTCAATCGGCAGTAGGGTGCCGAGGGCTAAGCGACGAAGGCCTGTGCCTCCTGTTCCCTTCCTCACTCACGGAAGCAGCTCTGAATTGGTTCTACCGTTTGGAACCAGGGACGGTCGATTCTTTCGACGAGCTGAAGCAAATCTTCCTGAACCACTTCATGATTCAGACAGACAGACTGTACTCTGCCGATGACCTGTATACCATCCGGCAGAGGGATGACGAACCATTGCGTGAATATGCCGCACGATTCAGCCATGAATACTCGAGATGTCCGGATACCGATGACAGGGCAGCCTACGGCGCCTTCAAGAGTGGCCTACGGTCCTCACACTTCCGGTATCTGGTACACAGCAGCAATTGGCGTACGTATGATGAACTCATGAAGCAAGCGGCAATCCACGCCGAGGCTGAATACTTCAACTCGAGGGCCGAGCCCAAGGCTCGGCAGAACGAACCCGCACAGCGTCCCTCCACGGTACAGGCATCGCCGTACGCACCAGCAGCCCAAACTGCCGCATACGCTGAAAGTCACAAACACAAAGATCCTGGAAGCTCCCAAAAGGGGCATTCCAAGAAAAACAAGAGCAGGTACGGTAGGGACAACTACCGATCCCCATTAACGGCACATAACCAGGGGACGGAGGTGTTCACCCTGCTCAACACCTCCTACGAGGCAGTGCTAATGAACGAGAACGAGATAATCCCGAAGCCATCGTTCAGAAAGCCTAATCGGCAGGACGGCAGGGATACGGGGAAATTCTGTCGATACCATCAGCAGAATAGCCACAATACCGAGGACTGCATAAGCCTACGAAAAATCGTTGAGCGGTTAATTCGGGAAGGCAAACTAGACCAATACATAGCCAGGCCTCAGCAGGCGCCAGTCCCGAACGCTAATCGGCAGATCAACATGATCAGCACGATCAGCGGAGGCCTAACCCTTGCCGGAGCATCTAACCGTTCGATAAAGCAGTATGTCAGGGCGGCACAGTACCCCCAGGTCCTCGGCATTGAAAGCAGCCGGCATAGAAAGATGCCGAAGGTCAGGTGGGAACCCATCACCTTCTCCGAGGAAGAAGAGGAAGGGATCATCTACCCACACAACGACCCTATGATCATCCGAGCCAACATTGCCGAGTTCGATGTCGGACGAATCCTGATCGACAATGGCAGTTCGGTAAACGTCATCTTCGCCGATGCATTCAAAGAGCTCGGAATTGATGACAGCCAAGTCAATCGGCAACTCTCGCCTCTCCTTAGCTTTTCAGGAGACCTGGTCCAGCCAATCGGCAGTGTCAGCTTGCCAATCGCCTTCGGCACAGCACCACGAAGGACCATGGTCTACGACCAGTTCCTTGTGGTAGACTGTCCTACGGCATACAATGTTATTGTCGGCCGAACGGCAATAAAGGCCCATTTGTCCCCCCACATGCTACTCATGAAGTTCCCAACCTGTTACGGCACGGGGGCAATCAGGGGCGATCAATTGAGCGCTCGGAACTGCTACGCCACAACGTTAAAGTCGGCAGCTCCACACAAGCAAAAGGAAACCTTCACGGTCGCAGACTTGCCGAACGGCAATGAACCAGTGGACGATCCAAGGGAGGAAACGCCAGCTCCAGTGGCACAACCTGCCGAAGATCTCGAAACGGTGGTGCTGGACGAGAGCCAACCAGACCGGTGTGTAAGAATCGGTACCATGCTGAACTCCACCCTCCGTGCCGAATTCATCCAGTTCCTTCGGCAGAACTCAGAAGTCTTTGCTTGGTCCTACAACGACATGCCGGGCATATCCCCTGACATCATCAGCCACAAACTGAGCATCTCGCCAGCATTCAAACCTATCAGGCAAAAGCGCCGATCCTATGATGGCGAACGGTATGAGGCCATGAAGAACGAAGTGGACAAACTCATGGCCATTGGCTTCATACGGGAAGCCATATACCCAGAATGGCTGGCGAACTCAGTCATGGTTCGGAAGGCAAAAGGCGGATGGCGAATGTTGTTGTTAATATTATGTTAACTCGCAATTGTACGGGGCAATTAGTAGTATAGCAAGACAAGTACGAGGTCGTACCCACGAAGACTGAGAAGTTAAAACTAGTTATGTACTTAGATTACCAAATTCAAGAAAGTAGGAGGTTATGTCTAAAACAGAATTTAAAACAAGAGTGGTTGTGATTGTTGAACAAAAGAAGCAAAATGAAATTGCAAACAAAAACAAGTAAACAAATGTAACAAAGAGTGGTTTTAAGAGTTGGAAAACAGATTTTGAGACTAGGGCATTCGAATCACCATAACAATTCAATTCTGGGTTATAAAGATTCAAGTAACAAGTCTAATTCAGATTCAAAGATTGATTCTAGCTAAAGTATGATTAGGCCATGGTGTTTGGTCCTAACCTTGTGTTCCTAATTCCCTAATTTGATCATTTGTTGTCTAACCTAAAATTAAGCATTAGGAACCCATTAAGCATAGAAGAACATTTTAAACAACCAAGTATGTATCTAATCCCTGTTGTCGAATGTCCATACATACTCTTCCTATTCATAGTTCAATTCGAATTAAAGCATGGTGTATACTCTTAATTCAAACCAAGATAGTTAACAAACAAGTTCTAATGGTGATCAATCATTCAAACAAGCATGTTAACTTATAAGCATAATGAATAAGAACATGAATCATGAATCAAACTTGAAACTCCAAACTTATAAACCCAGAATATTCATGTTAGGTTACATCGAAGCCCTAGTTATGGATTTAGCTACTCATAATGGAAAAGAGACTTGAACAGAAATGAGAAAACATAATGAATACAATAAGAGTAGAAAAACCCTTTTTCTGAAGTTCTTGTGGTGTCCAAGGCTTCTCCAAGTGCTTCTCCACTTCTAATGCTTCTCCAAGAGCTTCCCCACTTCTAGAAAGATGTATGAAGGATATGGAGGTGATTTGGGATGAGTTTGAGTGAGTGGTGATGGCTAAGGAAGATGAAATTCGTAGGGAAATGGAAGAGAGGTTTGCTGGAGTTGTTTTGGTGATTGTTGGAGTGTTTGGGATTTTGAGAGTGTTTGAGGATGGTTGGAGTGAATTGTGGGGGTTGTGAATCTCAGGATTTGTTGTGTCTTGAATGTGGAATGGATGTGGTATTTATAGGGAGAGGGGAGTGACAAATCTGAATTCAATATGGCTAATGCATACAACACTTGCATTATAAAAGATGAATTGGTTGATGCACTTCACTAATGCATACAACACTTGCATTATAAAATCTGAATTGGTTGATGCACTTCACCAATAGATCCCACCAGCAGCCCTAGCTCATCTTCATGTCACCATGACCAAGCTTCCAACCAGAAATGATAGCTCATACCTAGCTCACCATGACCAAGCATCCAACCAGCACATGCTGAGGTCAGCATAACCAGCAACTTCAAGGGCTTACAACTTGGGCTTCTCTTAATCAAATTAGGACTTTAAGCACTCGAAATTGAAGTTCAGAATGTCTTCTTTCCAGCCATATGTCATTTGGGCCAATCCAAGGTCGGAGGAGGAAGTTAAGGCCAAAACAAATTGCTAACTCATTTTGCGCGCTGATAAAATCCATCCTGAGCATGGCTCTGTGTTTGCTAGGTAACAGACTCCATATTTATCCAATGGGGCTGAATTTTGGATATGTTATAGTACACACCCATTGGAACAACTTTCATGAAGAATGCTGCCTCATCCGAGCTGTGTAGGTTGCTGAAACAAAGCTTGCAATATGACCTACGGAACTGGACTGGCAGGGGGCTGTAGCCAAAATGAGTTTGTCTTTTAAGCTCTTCTTCCATTCATCCAAATTAGGCCTTAACATGCTTGAATTGCATGAATTATGCTCTCTTGCTCTATTGGCCTACAAAACACACAAAGGGAGGGAAATAACTTAGAATTATAGGAACTAAGCAAAAGAAGTAAGTAAATTGGGCATGTATATGTATGAAATTATGAGCTTAACAAATGTGCCAGGACTATACCGACCTCAATAAGGCATGTCCGAAGGATAACTTCCCGTTGCCACACATCGATCAGCTGGTTGACGCCACTGCCGGTCATGAGCTGCTCAGCTTCATGGACGCATACTCTGGATATAACCAGATCTTCATGCACCCTGCCGATAGCGAACACACGGCGTTCATTACCAACAAAGGCCTGTATTGCTATAACGTCATGCCGTTCGGCTTGAAAAATACAGGGGCAACCTATCAGAGACTGGTCAACCGAATCTTCGCTGAGCAGATCGGCAGCACCATGGAGGTGTACGTGGATGACATGCTAGTAAAGAGCCGAACGGCAGGAGAGCATCTAAGAAACCTATCGCTCATGTTCGGCATCTTGAAGGATTACCGAATGCGACTCAACCCGACGAAGTGTGCCTTCGGCGTATCTTCCGGAAGATTCCTCGGTTTCATGATCAGCCAGAGGGGTATTGAGGCAAACCCCGATAAAATCAAGGCCATAATCGACATGGAGGTGCCGAAGACACAGAAGGACATCCAGAGCCTTACCGGACGAGTAGCGGCCCTCACTCGTTTCATCTCCAAAGCCACAAACAAGTGTGCACCGTTCTTCAGAGCCTTGAAAGGGGGCAAGCACCATATAGAGTGGACTGCCGAATGCGATAAGGCGTTTCAAGACTTGAAGGACTATATGGGCCGAGCACCACTATTGTCAAAACCCCTCCCTGGAGAAACACTCTCCCTATATCTATCGGTATCCAGTACTGCCGTCAGCTCAGTACTGATACGGATCCCCGAGAAGGCAGAGCTGCCGATCTTCTACGTCAGTAAGGCCTTACAGGGGGCAGAGTCTCGGTACCCCCCACTCGAACAGCTGGCCTTTGCCCTGGTCGTTTCTGCCCGACGGTTGAGGCCTTACTTTCAGGCCCACACCATCATCGTTTTAACCAACCAACCCCTTCGGCAGGTTTTTCAAAAACCAGAAACATCCGGTAGGCTGGTGAAATGGGCAATCGAGTTGGGAGAGTTCGACGTGCAGTTCAAACCTAGGCCTGCCGAAAAAGGACAAGCCGTAGCGGACTTCATCGCTGAAATGACACCTTCGGGGGCTTCAGAAACTGAGAAAACCCCTCCACAGGGAGACCTACCGAACGGCAGTCGTCTCAACCAGTCAGTTCCCTCCTGGATCCTACACGTTGATGGCTCGGCAAACCAACAAGGATGCGGAGCTGGTCTGGTACTCACCGCTCCCGATGGAGCCAAAATTGAATATGCCATTTGATTTGGCTTCCGAACGTCCAAGGCCGAATACGAGGCGCTTCTGGCCGGCCTACGGCTCGCCAGAAGCATGGGGGCAATTCAGATCAGCATCTACAGCGACTCGCAGCTAATAGTGAACCAGGTGACTGCCGATTTCGCAGCAAAGGACGCGTCAATGACGGCGTATCTCACGGCAGCGCACCAGCTGTTAAACAAATTCCAAGCCTATGAAATTCGGCAGATACCAAGAAACGAGAACAGTCATGCCGACGCCCTCGCTAGACTGGCTTCGGCAATCAAGGACAAAGTGGGACGAAAGATCCCCGTCGAGATACTGACACTTCCGAGCACAGCCATTGTCGAGATCTGCACTATAGAGTACAACAACACATGGATGTCGCCTATTCATGCTTACCTAACGAACGGTACCCTCCCTGCAGACAAGGCCAAGGCCAGACAGCTGCGTTACCGATAGACAAGGTACATTGTCATCAACGACATTCTGTACAAACGTGGCTACTCGACCCCCTACATGAAATGTATCACCGAGGAGCAGGGCGAATACGTCCTTCGGGTGATCCACAGTGGTGTCTGCGGCGATCATTCCGGCTCCAAATCCCTGGCCCACAAGGCCTTCCGACAGGGATACTATTGGCCGTCAATGCATCGTGATGCAGTAGCAATGGTGAAGAAATGTGATAAATGCCAACGGTTCGGCAATATTCCCCACCTGCCTGCCGAACCCCTCACACCGATCGTAAGTCCATGGCCGTTCGCCCAATAGGGGCTCGACCTGATCGGTCCGATGCCACAGGGCAAGGGACAGGTTAAGTATGCAATTGTTGCCGTGGACTACTTCACGAAATGGGTTAAGGCTGAAGCCCTAGCCACCATAACGGCAGCGAGGGTCGAAGAGTTTGTCTGGACCAATATCTGTTGCCGCTTCGGCATTCCCTACGCCATCATCACTGATAACGGCAGACAGTTCGATTCGGCGCTCTTCAGGCAGTTCTGCACTCACCTCAAAATCAACCTGTTCTTCGCCTCGCCAGCTCACCTACAATCGAACGGTCAGGTAGAGGCCGTAAATAAGATCATCAAGAAACTCTTGAAACGGCAACTCAACAGTGCCAAGGACGCTTGGCCGGAGAAGCTTCCCGAAGCTCTGTGGGCCATACGGACATCCTACCGAACCTCCACAGGGGAAACTCCCTTCAGCCTTGCATTCGGCTCAGAAGCCGTTGTCCCAATTGAGATCGGTGAGTCTTCTTACCGAACGGAAAGCTTCGAGCCGAAGGCTAACGAGGCAGCACTCGCGTTAAGCCTGGATTTAGTCGAAGAACGGCGGACGGTAGCTTACAAACAGCGCGTCTCAAGGGTCAAACCGCGTTCCTTCAGAATCGGGGACTGGGTTATGCGCAAGGTTTCGCTTGCAACTAAAAACCCAACGGAAGGAACCCTCGGACCATCTTGGGAAGGACCTTACGAAGTCATCGGCATCCTACGTTCCGGTACTTACAGGCTCCGAGGCACAGATGGGAAGACCCTCGGTCACCCATGGAATGTGGACCATCTCAAGAGTTATTTTAAATAAAGCCCCCTAGCCAACGGCAGGGAGGAATTTGTATTTTTGCCTACGGCATATATGAATAAAACGAGATTATCCAGTTCCATGCATTCAGAACGTAACATCCTAGCGGTATCCGTTCGAAAAAATTGTTTCGGTAGGGCTCACCAAAATGAGCCACAGTAACATTGCCTACGGAAATTAAAAGTACACCACTACATGCTTACTGCCGATTCCAACTTAGCTTGTCAATTTTTATTCCAAGTTAATACAGTATGTACGAGCCTACGGCAGTACAATGCCCTAGAATTACCTACGGTATTCTCATCACGCATGGACTACAAACCTATACGGTACCCTAGACTTGCCCACGGCATCTCTATAGACGAAAGGCTATTGGGACCATGTCTCTACCGATGCCTGCAGTACTTGAGTCTCGACTAAAGGGTACGAGCCAACGGCGGTACCGAGTTCTCATCAGACAAACCACCGAAACCTAGAAACGGTGTCCTAAACTTGCCTACGGCATCCCTGTGGACGAAAGGCTAGTGGGGCTTTTTTCCTTTGGTTTTATCTACCGATAGTAGAGACACTTATCCTAGAAACAGTTATTAGCCTACGGCAGTAACGAATATGAGAAAAACTCAAAGTCAAACAAAAGTAACAATGACTTGAATTAAAAGAAAAAAGATGCCCTCGGCATCAATGTGTTCGGAAATGTTGCCAACGGCAATTAAAGTACAAAAATTATTATTATAAAAATACAGCTCAAGCCTCGGCAGCACGACCTCCTTGGTCTTCGGTGGCCTCAACCGCGGCATCGACGGTCGCGTCAGGGGCATCCTCGGCATCCGGACCCTCGGCACCTTCAGGGGCATCTTCCCCCTCATATTCCTCGATCATCTCTTCTGTGATGCCTTCCGGTAGGGGAGGGGGATCGGCAGCGAAGTTCAAGTTCAGCTTCTGGCCCGGATTAAACCGCTTGAAACGGTAGATGAGGTCCGCCATTTCCGAAGCCACTTCATTATCCACCCAAGAGGTGAACTCGGAGGAGGAACGGTATCCCCCGATGGCTTCGTTAACGGCAGCCTCTATCTCCGCTGCCTTCGACCGCTCGGACGCTTCCAGTGCCGTCTGCGCCGCCGTCTTCGCTCCTTCGGCATCCCTGGCCGCCTGCTCAGCGCCGTCCAGAGCCTCACGCATCTCGGCAAGCTTTGCCTCATGCGCTTGAATCTGCCGTTCGGCAGCATGCATATCCTGCACCAGGTTGGCGTGGTCCTGGAGTGCCTTTGTGGCGTCGGCAACCTTGGAGCGGCCGTCCTCGTAGAGCCGTTTCGCGCGTTCGGCAGCGTTGATGGCTCTTTTCATACACAGCCACATGTCCATCGACGCCTGAAAAATACAGCCACAAGTCAGTATCAAACGGGAGATAACTATTGACAAAAGCACGATTGGATTTCGAAGGTTACCGTGGCCTGTAGACGGAAGGCGCGCCCAGCCTCCTCCCGAAGAGCCCTCTTCGGCAGATCGTCGATCTCAGCAAGGTCCATCTGCGAACCCACGATCATGTGGTTCGCAAACTGGACCGTCTTCGAAGGACAGGCTAGTGTGACCGCCTCGGTAGGCCCCCCTTCCTCCTCAACGGCAAAGATGGCCCTCTGGGAATCGGCCAGCCGCGCCCGCTTAGGAGTGGATACGGCATCCAGATCCACTTGAACGGGCCGCTTCCCGAATGCCTTGGAGGTAGGCGCCTCGGCACCCTGCCTCGGACCAAGTGCCGGTTCTTCCACCAGCGCCCTTCTAACCACAGGCTCAGCCTGGCGTTGCCTCTGCCGTTCGGCAATTGGCTGCTCCTCGACGTCTGCCTCCGGGACCCTCTCGGCAGAGGCCCCTGGCTGCCGTTTCTGTTTCTTCCCCTTGGCAATCACCAGGAGGCGTCGCTTGGAGGTCTCGGAGAGCTTCTTAACCTCGACAGTCTTTCTGGCCTCTGACACTGCAAGAACGGTGGAGTTAGCCGAAGAACAAAAAAAAAAAAAAAAAAAAAAACAGAAAAACTCAAGTGAACTTACTCTCGGCAGGGTTCGCAAGCCGAGCTTTGACAAGGTTCTCGGTAAAGAGGAACTGCGGGTATTCCCTGTCACCGGCAGGAACCTTCAACCTCACACGGTCGATCTGCCGAAGCTTTGTCTGGGTTGCCGTTGGCTGCTTCAGTTTGCCTACAAAAATAACAAAAGAGGTTAGTCCATTGGAAAAAAAAAAACTGATCTACCGAACGGCATGGTAGCAACCTGCCGGCTATCTGAAAGGTATTTGGGATATGGAAGCGAACGGGAACTCCTGAGGGCGATTCCCAATCGCCAGAGAGGAGGACCCGCCGATTCCTCCAGGACTTCTGGGAGGTTGGCACTGCCGTAAGAAAATGGCCCCTTTCGGAAGCCCTGAGACAGTTCGCCTGGACCCAGTCACCATGATCGGTACTCTTCGATTTGGTGATGCTGTACAGGTGGGAGAACTGTTCGTAGGAAGGCCCCTCCTCATCGGCAAGCCCGAATGCCGTAACTACCCCCATCAGAACAGCCCATAAGTTCGGATTGAACTGCCCAGGGGCATATCCAATCTGGGCCAGGATTCGTTGAACTGGGGGCTGCAACGGTAGCCTAACGCCCTGCTGAAGGACATCGGTGAAGAACGCAACCTCACCGTCCTGGGGGTTGCTCAGAGATTCGGTAGGGCTTGGGATCCTCATCCCTACCGATTGGGGAATCTTGAACTCCTCCCTGATCCTCGCCAGCTCTCGGTAGGTCAGCTTGTTGGGCGGCAGGTAGTCTACGTCAAAGAGCTGCTCTCTCGGTACACCCATCGGTACCCTTGGGTTACCGCTGTTTACTATCGTCACCCTCGGCATGGAAGGCGACTCAGAAGGCTCTCCACGGCCTGAGGTGGAAGCCTCCGGACGGTGACTGGAAGATGCCTCCGGCATCCGAACGTTCTCTTCAGGTTCGGGATACGAGCCCAGCCCAGCTTGACGACCGCTGCTATACACGATCGCCAACGGTAGGGGCTGACTAGTCATAAGCCCCTTACCGATCCCATGAGTAGGCGCAGGTCTGAACCTCTCGCCCACCACTTCCACCTCAGAACCACTATCGCTATCGGTATCCTGGGCTGACTCTTCACTATCGGTAGTCTTTCCCCTATCTGGAGACTCCTCCTCAAAGGCGTTGGGCTCACTCTCGAATCCCGACTCGCTATCAGACATCTACAAAGCAACGGAAGGAAACTAAGGACCATACATGGAACTATCCTACCAATGCCTACGTCTCTACCTATGGCAACTAGACTACCGAACCACATCCCACTTGCATAAAGTTCTAGTCTAGTTCAAACCATGGAAGGACGTATGCACGATGAAAGAAGAAATGAAAATTGTAAAGTTACCGAACGGTACCTTGTGTATTGGAAGTAAAAGGCTCAAATCGCTTCTAGTACCGTTTGCTGTTGCTGGAAATCGCCTGTATTGCCGTTTGCTCACACCGAAAATCGCCTATATTACCGTTCGCCTTCGTCAGAAATCGCCTGGACAGAGCTCTCGCCTTACTCACAAATGCAAAGTGAGTTTTGCCTCAGAGACTCCCTCTATTTATAGGGCGAAAGTTACAACGGTATGCCTCGAAATACCAAACGACGCATTAATGGCGCCGCTCCGCGTGATAAGACACGCCACGCGTCGAGCGCTGAATGGAATCTCTGACAGCACGCTGGGTGCAGAAGAAGAAGTGTCATTCTGTCCCATCATTACCCCTCACTGTGCGCGAGGTCGCATGAGAAGATATCAAACTCGCCCAAGTTAACAGGGCATCGGCAAGCATCTCTCGGAACCCTTTAAACATACTAAGACCTGCCGAACGGTAACCCTCGAAGTGGCGGCTCTTGAGTTTCCGGGCAAGTCTTTGAAGTCGATCGGCACCAGGACAAGGCCCCAGCGCGCCTCCCTGACAGACTACCGAACGGTAGATTAACCGAGTGGCTACCGAAGGACATACAAGTCCCCGACCGAGAAATCTTGTTCGAGAACTTGGGGGACTCCTGTTTACACCCAAAATAAACAGCCAATAAGGGCAAGACACGTGGAGGAAATTGGGCTTGGTCAGAGGCGCCCTCGGCACCCTACCTACCGATCTCTCCATTAGGGCAACGCCCTCTCCTGGGACACGTGGCGCGCTCCCAAGCAACGCCCACAGTCCCACATCGAAATAATCAACAAAATGCACACCTCCCAAGACCTATAAAAGGAGGCCAACTACCCCAAAATAGAGGTAATCAGAACTTACGGCATACAAGCCTATTGATTTGTCAGTTGAACTTTCTATTCCCGAACTTACTTAAGCATCGGAGAGCCTTCGGCCGGTACCACACCGGTGCCCCAGGTCTTACCGTACGTTTGCTCATATTGCAGATTGCGCAGACTACCGAGGCATCAAGGATACCGAAGGCATCAAATTACTAAGTTGACCCTCTAAGTCAGAGAACCACTTTTTGGCGTCAACATCCAATATTCTAAATTAATCATAATCTGGACGTGCTAATTATATTCTAAATTAATCCTAAAGGGCTGATGGAGGACTGTACATCCACCAGTCGACATTCACTTGACATTGGATTCAGTCTTCAGGTGCCTGATCTCTTTTGAGCCATAATGCCTTAGTAGTACGCATTACATTATGTTGTATTTGATCCTCATGAAGAGTCTCATCATGGCCACACGAGATATAAAACTACTCAAGAAAAGAGGGATCATAAATCTATTAAATCACTTAATTCAAAACTATATTGGATACAACTGTTGTGTAACCAAGTGAATGCATACTGTAGGTCCTGGTTGCTCAGATGAATGCAGCTATTTCATCAATATTTCAATCTTTTTCGTGTTTTTTTTCATTTTTGTTCTTGGCATGCATGTGTAATTTATATTTATGTTGTGTTTCATTGTTGTATAAAATTTTATTTCATTTTAATTAAAAAAAAGTCATGACATGAAGCATAAGAACTAGGGATCAACATTCGGTCCGAGGTATGTGAGCCTAAGTGGGTCGGTCTGAGTCTGATGAGCCAATGCTCCACCCGACTCGCTGTTTAGACTCAATCGGCTCAACCTGCTCTAAGATTGGTTAAGACCAAGCCAAGGGTTTGAAACCTTGGGTCAACTTGCGGCCTTGCCTGGTTAAGCACGTCTAAGGCCGACCTTGCTTGCTGTTGCGTAGATACAGCTGCACCAAAATGGATTCAGTTGCATCCTCAACTTGTGATACTCGCAAGTGCACGAGCCGTTTGGTAGTATAGCATATGTAAGTGCGAGGTCGATCCCACGAGGATTGGTGATTGAATGATCCAATTCATTTTCCCTACACAAAACAGAAATGAAAAAGAAAGGAAATAAATAAAACAAGGAAGAAAGAAAATAACTAACTCAAGTAGATAAGTTCCCAAGTTCAATTAGATTAATGGATTGATTCTAGCTAAAGTATGATTAAGCCATGGTGTGTGGTCATAACCTTGTGTTCCTAATTCCCTAATTTGATCATTTGTTGTCTAACCTAAAATTAAGCATTAGGAACCCATTAAGCATAGAAGAACAATTTAAACAACCAAGCATGTATCTAATCCCTGTTGTCGAATGTCCATACATACTCTTCCTATTCATAGTTCAATTCGAATTAAAGCATGGTGTCTACTCTTAATTCAAACCAAGATAGCTAACATGCAAGCCTAAATGGTGATCAATCATTCAAACTAGCATATTAACTTATAAGCATAATGAATAAGAACAAAAATCATAATTGAAACTTGGAAACGAATCAAACTTGAAACTAAAGAAAAGAATTTACATAACAATGAAAATTAAGTAGAACTTGGAAAAACTTAAGGAGAATTTCAGCACAAAGATCTCATTATAACAATTGAAAACTAGAAAGAGAAACTAAGAGAATTTGAGGGAGAGAAGGGAAGGGAGCTCTAGAGAAGTGTTTGAGAGCTCCCCCCCTTGGGGTGTGTTTACAAGCTTGGGAAACCTCACTATATATAGGCCTAAGGAAGCTGAAAATCTGAATTAAGTATGGCTAATGCATACAACACTTTGTTTTATAAAATCTGAAATGGTTGATGCACTTCACTAATGCATACAACACTTCCATTATAAAATCTGAAATGGTTGATGCACTTCACTAATAAATCCCACCAGCAGCCCTAGCTCATCTTCATGTCACCATGACCAAGCTTCCAACCAGAAATAATAGCTCATCCTGAGGTCAGCATGACCAGCAACTTCAAGGGCTTACGAATTGGGCTTCCCTTAAGCAAATTAAGACTTTAAGCACTCAAACTTGAAGTTCAGAATGTCTTCTTTCCAGCCATATATCATTTGGGCCAATCCAAGGTCGGAGGAGGAAGTTAAGGCCAAAACAAATTGCTAACTCATTTTGCGCGCTGATAAAATCCATCCTGAGCATGGCTCTGTGTTTGCTAGGTAACAGACTCCACAATTATCCAATGGGGCTGAATTTCGGATATGTTATAGTATACACCCATTGGAACAACTTTCATGAAGAATGTGGCCTCATCCGAGCTATGTAGGTTGCTGAAACAAAGCTTGCAATATGACCTACGAAACTGGGCTGGCAGGGGACTGTAGCCAAAATTGAGTTTGTCTTTAAGCTCTTCATCCATTCATCCAAATTAGGCCCTAACATGCATGGATTGCATCATTTACTATCCAAAGCCCTCATTATTACCTAAAGCTCAATGAACTGAAAGATAAACACAAAAAGGATTAAAAGCACAAGTTTAACTCAAAAACATAACCAAATCATAAGCTAGAAGGGTACAAAATGATATGTAAATATGCACCGATCAAATACCCCCAAACCTAGATTTTGCTAGTCCTCGAGCAAAACAAAAGGAAAACAAAGATAAAAACAAACAAGAAGTTAACTAGACCACTTTCGTAGGTAACTCGATTGCATTGAGCATATGCAACAAGCCTTTAAACCTCTAGGCATCCCTAGTAGGAGGAGTTGTGTCTCCTGAGGGTTTAACAGATACGATACCCACAAACGTTTTACTGACTCTGTAAAACAAGGTAATTAGAAAACTTAAAAGATTGTTAGTCCGTAAGCAAAATAAAAAACAAAAACAAAAATAATTACAAAAACAAAACAAAAACAAAAATAAAAATAAATAAATAAAAACTCAAAACAATCTTTCCGAACATTTTATGAAGATAAATGACTCATGCACATGACTCAAAAGTTTAAAAGCTCAATTTTAGACATTATTTACAAGGCGGCAAAGTTCAAAACATAACATGTTCAAAGTGTATTAGTGTGATAGCCAAATGCAACAAATTCCCCAATCTTAGTTTTCACACAATTTCAAAAATCATACCAAGCACAAATGCTACTTCAAATCTCACCGAAGTTGTCCTCTCACAAATGAATCACTCAGAAGAGGGCTACAATGCAACACTCAATTATGAACATGAGATTAGAGTTAAATCATAAGGGACTTAACTCAAAATAGGAAAATGAAGAACTTGCATTAATATGATCTCAAGAAGGATGCCAAACACTTAAAAGTAGAAAAATGGATGCAATTTAACCACATGACATTTAAGATCAATTTAGGTCTTTAGTATAGGTTGTAATGGGGCCAAGGGTGTAAGGTGAGTAAGAAATGAAAGGTATGGATAATACAAAGTCCAAGGAACTCGCAATGTAAGAGCATAAAACAATTGTTTACAAGACTTCGAATCATCACGATTAGATTTTTTTTTCTTTTACATGATCAAAACTCCTTATACCTTCATTTACATTGATTCAAACTCCTTTCCAAACACCAAATTATTTTGAAGGCCCAAAAATGAATTTTCAAACAACCGCCACTTAATCACAACTTTCTCTTTTCTTTCACCAATTGTGTGATTTATTTATTTATTTTTTATTTTTGGATGTAAAATCCCTTCCCAAACTTAGCTTGAAAAACACATCCGAATTAGAGCTCATGAATTCCTTAGAAAGGTAAATATTTGTTTTTCGGGCTAAGGTGAGGAAATATAATTGGTAAAATGAAAGAAAAGGTTTACATGTAGGCTCAAAATGGTAAACAATGGAAAATCATGCTTAAGCATGCATAAGGTTAGCTTGAAAGGCACAAACGATCCAAAGAAGGCCTTAATATATCACTTCTTAAAATGTCATGAAGTCAAATTGCATAAGAATGAATGACTTTTAAGTGATCAACCAAATCAATGAATAATGAGATCAAACAACAACTTTGATGACAAGAAAATAAGAGTATGTGTATAACACTCATGAAATGAAGCACAAGGCTCAAAAGCTCACATTATATGGTTATATAAGTCTAATTTATGCTTGATACAATTATTTGGGTCATGCAAATCCTTTAATTGGAGAATTATGAAAAAAATGGCAAGTGCAAAGAAGGTTTCGAATATGTCATGCTAGAACGATGCCAAATTAATTAATTAATTAATTTTTTTTTTACAATAAAAATTTACAAGGAAAACAAAATAAATAATAAATAAAATTCAATTTTCATTTAAGTCATGCAAACATTTATCACAATCTCATCAAATGTGTTCGGAAAGTGAATAAAATCAAAATCAAAATCAAAATCAAAATAAAAGCAAGACTTAACAAAATAAAATAAAAATAAAAATAAAAACAAGCAAATAAAAAAAATAAAAAAATAAATTAAGGAAAAACCAAATTTACATGCTAAACTCCAATACCCCCAAACCTAGAAATGAACATTGTCCTCAATGTTTAAAATTTAGGCACAAGCAATGTCAAACATAACAATTGAAGGTTTTAAAGCAAATAAATAAATAAATAAAACAAAAAACAAAAATAAAATAAAATAAAATAATTACAAAATAAAAATTACAAAACAAACAAACAAATAAAAAGAAATGAAACAGTAAAACAGTCGAAACAAAAAGCCCTAAACAGACAGTCTTACGAAAACCAAAACCCAAACAATTAAAAGCCCAACCCAAAAGAAAGTTAACCCACCTTGAAACCTAAACAACGGTGAAAACCCGACCCACAATAAAATCCGAAGCCCAGACGTTTATTTTTTATTTTTTATTTTTATTTTTTTTAATTTAAAAAAAAAAAATGTGCATTGGGAGCGCAAAGAGTGTGATTTCTGAAAGGGAAGAGCGTGGTCCCTGATGCCTTGGTTCCTGGGGAGTCACGGGTGAAAGGGGTGAGGGACGTGTCGGCGTGCAGAGGCAGCAGTCACATCCCCCAAGCCAGAATTATTGGCTTCTTGGGTGAAGCGGGACGACTTTTTCACTAGAAGGTGGTGAAAGGTGAAAATGCAATTAAGGGGGTTGGGAAACGGGTGCGGCGACATATAGAGATAAGCGATAAGGGCCGCACAGAACTCAGAACCGCAGCGGCTAGGGTTTAGCAGACTAAGTCTATAAAAGGTAAAAAGAAAGGGTAAAAACACACAAAAGAGAAAAGAAAGAAAGAAGAAAAGAGAGTGAGAAATCAAATGGCCTCTAACTACCCATTTTCATTGGATCTCAACCTAGCTCCACCGACTCAGACACGAGGCCAAGCAGCGGCACCAGTATGGATGCCCTACTTTGCTTCCGCACGGGGGCCTGTGACAGTAACTGACTCAATACTCCTGGACAACGATGTTGCCATTGGAGTGGCTAGAAATTTAGTGACTCCTAAAGATATACGTGTTCTGGGGACAAGGGATGACAACAGGGTCGTGAGCGATGCACTGGCACTGAGCGTGCAGAGTACGGCAACAGTCGCAAGTTTGGGTCATCGCCTACTTGCGAAGTCCCATGAGGTAGAGGTGCTGAAAGGTCAGTTGGCGGCGGAGCGAAGTATGGTTGAGGAGTGTCAGACTGCTATAAAAAGCTTGAAAAGGGAGAGGTCAAGGATAGTGGAGGTGAATCGACACCAGCTAGAAGTATTGCGGGACGAGAATAAAAACCTATCAAAAATGGTAGAGTTGTACTCTCGCGACATGCGAAAACAGCTGGAGGACCTAGACCGACCGGGTAAACGCAAACAAGCAGATCGCGAGAGTAGTTACGCTCAAGCTAAGATTGCGATCTTTGGGAGCTCAAGTGATGAGCCCCAAGAAGCTGTGCGTGAAGCCCCGGAAGAGGACAGCCAGAGGGCCAAACTCAAAGCTCCAATGGTCGAGACACCAAGCACCGAGAAGAAATGATTTCCTACTGCATTATTGTTGTTTTTATTTTATTTTGTTGTTTTTGTATTTTCGTTATTTTGTTTCGGAAATAAAAGAGTAAGGTTGCAGAAAGAAAAAGAAAAAGAAAACACACTTCCCAACTAAAATAAAACAAAGACGACAAACGGAAAAGAAAACACATTTCCCTAACTAAAATAAACTAAAGATGATAGCCGAAAGGGAAAAGCAAAAACACAAAGCTCTAGAAAATGAAAGTAACGGGCAAAAACATTAAACACCAGAAAACACGGAGGAAAAAAAAAAGAAAAGTAAAGTAAAGGTGCTCCCCCTTGAAGCGATTAGGTCGAGCATGCCCGGGAAATCCGAAATGGTGTTGGCTCTCTCTCATCAGCATATGTCTATTTAAACCACACCTCTGCAAGCGGATGATACCCAGCATTTCTTCCTGCAAACTCAAGGAAAAACATCAAAAAATTCAGAAGCAAAACAAATGGCATCCTCATGCACTCACCTTGATGATCTCAACCTTGAGCTCTCACTTGCACCACCGAATGCCCAGACAAGGGCTCCTCCAAACACTGTCTTTCCAAACTCTTCATATCATCACGGCACGGCCTCAAACTTTGCTGAGGAAATACCGAACTTTTCTGAGGCACTGTCGAACAAAGCAGTGCTGCTAGGAGGCATGATTAGCAGCAAGCTCACTCCGACAGATCATCTGCATGTGGCACAGAGGTCTGATAAGGCAGCGGTAGAGGAGTCCCACAATTTAACTGTGCTCCACGCGGTCTCCGCTACCAATTTGGGCATGCGATTACTGGCGAGGACAAGGGAGTGTGCCGCGATGAGCGAGGAAATAGTTTCCTTGAAGGCTATGGTGGCGGACTTGCAGAAGCGGCTCTACTGTGCCAATCAGCACGTGGAAGCACTGCAGAGAAAAAATGAGGACCATGTGGAGCTGCTGCAGATTCTACAAGTGCGAGAAAATAGAGGCAAGCCATGATGATGATGGAGATGAAGAAGATGAAGAAGATGATGATGAAGATGATGATGATGTTGTTATTTTGTTTTTTTTTGTTTTTTTGTTTTTGTTTTTTTGTTTTTTTTGTTTTTATGCAATGTTTGAATTGAAATAAAGTTTGTTTTTAACACTCAGAGAAAAAAAAAACTAACTAACCATACCACGTAAATAAATACATAAACTAACTTAACAAAACAAAAACAAAGACTTAACAGAAAATAAAAAATAAAAATAAAAATAAAAACAAAAAAAAAAAATTTTAAAAAAAAACTTAATCTAAAAACACACGAATATACAAGCAACTTATGGATGACCAGTTAAGGGCCTCAGAAAACACAGCCAGGGGATCCGGGAAGGTTGGAGGGGTCACAATGGTCCCGCTTAAAACCCAAACTTCTTAGACACCGAAGGTGTCGCCTATAGAACTCCTAGACACTGTATTGACGAAGGTGCTCACTGGAGTTACCATAAGTCAGCTCATATGAAAAATGAATTTTTTTTTTTAAATTTTTAAACAAAAAAAAAATATATTCTCGTAAGAAAAAGAAACAAAAACAAATTAAGATAACATGAAACAACAAACCATAAACGAAAATGAACTAAGTACTCTAAACAAACTCAAACAAACGATATAAATTATTGTACTAAAAGAAACAAACCAAGAAACCAAAGAAAAAAAAAACAAACAGCACTTTCTATCACCTATTTATCACCATTTGGACAGATTCGTTTCTATGTTTTTCAGCTTCGACCTCTGTTCAGTTTTTAGGCTATAACTTTCCAACCGTAAGTCCAAATTTTACGTTCTTTATATGGTTGGATTCAGCACAGAAAAACAAAGAACTCAACGCAGACCAAAAGGTAAAAACAATGACGGAAAGAAACATAATTCAAAGAAGAGAAAGGATTGAAATGCTCCCCCTTGAAGCGATTAGGTCGAATGTGATGCACTTGGACAACGCCCTCTCCTGGGACACGTGGCGCGCTCCCAAGCAACGCCCACAGTCCCACATCGAAATAATCAACAAAATGCACACCTCCCAAGACCTATAAAAGGAGGCCAACTACCCCAAAATAGAGGTAATCAGAACTTACGGCATACAAGCCTATTGATTTGTCAGTTGAACTTTCTATTCCCGAACTTACTTAAGCATCGGAGAGCCTTCGGCCGGTACCACACCGGTGCCCCAGGTCTTACCGTACGTTTGCTCATATTGCAGATTGCGCAGACTACCGAGGCATCAAGGATACCGAAGGCATCAAATTACTAAGTTGACCCTCTAAGTCAGAGAACCACTTTTTGGCGTCAACATCCAATATTCTAAATTAATCATAATCTGGACGTGCTAATTATATTCTAAATTAATCCTAAAGGGCTGATGGAGGACTGTACATCCACCAGTCGACATTCACTTGACATTGGATTCAGTCTTCAGGTGCCTGATCTCTTTTGAGCCATAATGCCTTAGTAGTACGCATTACATTATGTTGTATTTGATCCTCATGAAGAGTCTCATCATGGCCACACGAGATATAAAACTACTCAAGAAAAGAGGGATCATAAATCTATTAAATCACTTAATTCAAAACTATATTGGATACAACTGTTGTGTAACCAAGTGAATGCATACTGTAGGTCCTGGTTGCTCAGATGAATGCAGCTATTTCATCAATATTTCAATCTTTTTCGTGTTTTTTTTCATTTTTGTTCTTGGCATGCATGTGTAATTTATATTTATGTTGTGTTTCATTGTTGTATAAAATTTTATTTCATTTTAATTAAAAAAAAGTCATGACATGAAGCATAAGAACTAGGGATCAACATTCGGTCCGAGGTATGTGAGCCTAAGTGGGTCGGTCTGAGTCTGATGAGCCAATGCTCCACCCGACTCGCTGTTTAGACTCAATCGGCTCAACCTGCTCTAAGATTGGTTAAGACCAAGCCAAGGGTTTGAAACCTTGGGTCAACTTGCGGCCTTGCCTGGTTAAGCACGTCTAAGGCCGACCTTGCTTGCTGTTGCGTAGATACAGCTGCACCAAAATGGATTCAGTTGCATCCTCAACTTGTGATACTCGCAAGTGCACGAGCCGTTTGGTAGTATAGCATATGTAAGTGCGAGGTCGATCCCACGAGGATTGGTGATTGAATGATCCAATTCATTTTCCCTACACAAAACAGAAATGAAAAAGAAAGGAAATAAATAAAACAAGGAAGAAAGAAAATAACTAACTCAAGTAGATAAGTTCCCAAGTTCAATTAGATTAATGGATTGATTCTAGCTAAAGTATGATTAAGCCATGGTGTGTGGTCATAACCTTGTGTTCCTAATTCCCTAATTTGATCATTTGTTGTCTAACCTAAAATTAAGCATTAGGAACCCATTAAGCATAGAAGAACAATTTAAACAACCAAGCATGTATCTAATCCCTGTTGTCGAATGTCCATACATACTCTTCCTATTCATAGTTCAATTCGAATTAAAGCATGGTGTCTACTCTTAATTCAAACCAAGATAGCTAACATGCAAGCCTAAATGGTGATCAATCATTCAAACTAGCATATTAACTTATAAGCATAATGAATAAGAACAAAAATCATAATTGAAACTTGGAAACGAATCAAACTTGAAACTAAAGAAAAGAATTTACATAACAATGAAAATTAAGTAGAACTTGGAAAAACTTAAGGAGAATTTCAGCACAAAGATCTCATTATAACAATTGAAAACTAGAAAGAGAAACTAAGAGAATTTGAGGGAGAGAAGGGAAGGGAGCTCTAGAGAAGTGTTTGAGAGCTCCCCCCCTTGGGGTGTGTTTACAAGCTTGGGAAACCTCACTATATATAGGCCTAAGGAAGCTGAAAATCTGAATTAAGTATGGCTAATGCATACAACACTTTGTTTTATAAAATCTGAAATGGTTGATGCACTTCACTAATGCATACAACACTTCCATTATAAAATCTGAAATGGTTGATGCACTTCACTAATAAATCCCACCAGCAGCCCTAGCTCATCTTCATGTCACCATGACCAAGCTTCCAACCAGAAATAATAGCTCATCCTGAGGTCAGCATGACCAGCAACTTCAAGGGCTTACGAATTGGGCTTCCCTTAAGCAAATTAAGACTTTAAGCACTCAAACTTGAAGTTCAGAATGTCTTCTTTCCAGCCATATATCATTTGGGCCAATCCAAGGTCGGAGGAGGAAGTTAAGGCCAAAACAAATTGCTAACTCATTTTGCGCGCTGATAAAATCCATCCTGAGCATGGCTCTGTGTTTGCTAGGTAACAGACTCCACAATTATCCAATGGGGCTGAATTTCGGATATGTTATAGTATACACCCATTGGAACAACTTTCATGAAGAATGTGGCCTCATCCGAGCTATGTAGGTTGCTGAAACAAAGCTTGCAATATGACCTACGAAACTGGGCTGGCAGGGGACTGTAGCCAAAATTGAGTTTGTCTTTAAGCTCTTCATCCATTCATCCAAATTAGGCCCTAACATGCATGGATTGCATCATTTACTATCCAAAGCCCTCATTATTACCTAAAGCTCAATGAACTGAAAGATAAACACAAAAAGGATTAAAAGCACAAGTTTAACTCAAAAACATAACCAAATCATAAGCTAGAAGGGTACAAAATGATATGTAAATATGCACCGATCACTTGCCCATAAATATAATAAATAATAAATATAACAATAAAGTTGGCCCAATGGTGTAGAATATGAGTTAAGTAATGAATGAAGTTAATTTTTTCAAGGTTGTCTAAAACTTTGTAACAAAAAGGTTATAAAAGACTTAGAAAAAAATAGTATGACCCATGTAAACCTATGTTTGGCCCAACCTGGCCCGACCCAATGGCCGAGCTTGGCGGCCTGTCCTGAAAAATCAAAAAAGCATGAGAGGGTACACCAAACTCTATCACTAGCCTTACTTCTTTGAAATAACCAAAAGTCAACAGAAGAAGAGCTTGCCACAAAAGAAACCATCATTTACTTCATCTTTTGCACAAATTTTGTTGGCGAGATATATCCTATTCTATTTGGGTTTAATTTATTTTTCCTTTTGTATAGATATTATGTAATTAGAATTCCTCTTATTTCCTAATTCAACCCTATTAGGGTTTGTATCCTTGTATTATAAATACCTCCTTTCGGAGAATGAAATAAGATCTGAAAATATTCTACCATATTGTTTGACTTGGCATCAGAGCCGACTTTCTGGTGACCTGTGTGTGTTGTGCCTACCCGTGTTCTACTGTGTGCCTAATTTCTTTTAGGGTTCTTGTGCCTGTGCCTGTGCTGTGTTTGTGCTTTGTGTTGTATTTGTTTCCGCTGCTATCATGGGTGATGATTCCAAGGTTGTGGTTGGTACTAGTGTGTCTACACTGAAGGAGGCACGTCCGTCGCGTGATTACTCTACCCCGATTACTTCTGACAAATTGGATGGCTCCAATTATGCCTCTTGGTCTCGTGGTGTGCGTATTACGATTACTAGTCATCGTATGGCAAGTTGGATCAATGGGAAGAAGCCTGCTTCGTCTCTAGAGTCCGATGCCTATGCCGAATGGGAAGAAGATAATTGTCTGGTGCAGTCATGGCTTCTCAATTCCATGACTAAACCAGTTCGTGCCTTGTTTGAACATGGTGATACTGCTTTTGATATCTGGGAGGCTGCTCGGAAGACCTATACTGTGACTCAGAATAGTTCTCGTTTGTTTCAACTCCGACGGCAGTCCATACTTACAGGTCAGAATGGTGAATCTGTAAAAGTGTTATATGAAAAACTCCATGCTATCTGGCAAGAGATTGATTGTCTGCGTCCGCATGAGTTTAGCTGTTCTACTGATGGGGCTCGTCGTCTGAAAGAGATTGAAGCCGATCGAGTTTATGATTTTCTTGGCGGACTTGATCCACCTTATGATGGTGTCCGTAGCCGTATTCTTGCTCTTAGTCTTGTCCCGCCTCCTCTCGAAGCCTATGCTATGGTTATGGAGGAAGACACCCGTCAGTCCGCTATGCTTGGAGGTGGATCGCTGGCTCTCAAAGTTGACCCAGCCCGTCAACAACCGGTCGCCCAACACGACGTGACCAGTCGCTCTCCGTCCAGAAAATTTGGTTCTTCTACTGGGTCTCGTCCTTATGGCTATACTCCTAGCTCTCTTGAAGGACCGCCTAAATGTCGCCATTGTAATGGGAATCATTACTCTGAGAAGTGTTTTAAGGAGCATGGTTACCCTGATTGGTTTGCTAACTACAAAGCTCGTATGTATGGCCCCAAGGCCACTTACATTGTGACTCCTGATGAGGCCCGTCCTCCGGCTCCATCTGCAAATCTGTGTGCTTCCGATACTATGCCAGGTATGGGTTCTACTACTTGGATAATTGACACTGGTGCTTCTGATCATATGACTTATAATGATAAAATGTTTGATGAGTTGTCGCATAACCCTCGTAACCCCTATATTACTAGTGCTAATGGTTTACCTTCCCCAGTTACCAGTGAAGGTACCATCCATCTCACTCCTTCTTTACCTCTGTCTCATGCACTCTTAGTCCCCAATATTCATTGCAATTTGTTATCTGTTGGGCGTTTACTTTATACACTTAACGCGTCTGCTACCTTCTATTCTACCCATTGTTTTTTCCAGGATCTCAGGACTCACGAGAAGATTGGGAATGGTAAACGGATAGGGGGGTTGTATTACTTACAGTTGCCGGCAGTAGCAATTCGTGGTTGTGTCGCTAATAAAGCTCCGAGTGGCAGTGTCAAAGACAAGCAACAACTTTGGTTATGGCATCGTCGCTTAGGACATCCGTCGTTTGGTTATCTTAGACATTTATTTCCTTCGTTATTTAGTTCGTGTGATGAGTCTAGTTTCAAATGTGAGACTTGTGTAATGGCCAAGAGCCACCGTACTATTTTTCCCTTAAGTAATAATAAAGCTGCTTTGCCTTTTAAGTTAGTACATTCTGATGTCTGGGGTCCTGCTCGTGTGACTTCTCATGGTTTCCGTTGGTTTGTTACGTTTATTGATGACTGCACTCGCTTAACATGGGTGTATTTGATGAAGAATAAACATGATGTTGCCTTTATTGATGACTGCACTCGCTTAAAATAGTATGACCCATGTAAACCTATGTTTGGCCCAACCTGGCCCGACCCAATGGCCGAGCTTGGCGGCCTGTCCTGAAAAATCAAAAAAGCATGAGAGGGTACACCAAACTCTGTCACTAGCCTTACTTCTTCGAAATGACCAAAAGTCAACAGAAGAAGAGCTTGCCACAAAAGAAACCATCATTTACTTCATCTTTTGCACAAATTCTACCTCCCAAATTTAGACTCCACAACAACAAATCACCAAGAAGCTCATACCACCCACACAAAGAATTAGTTTCAAGCTTGGATATGCAATATATGTATTGCTTCATTACTGCAGCACCTTCTCTTCTCAGATTTACTTCGAAGGCATGCCTACTCCAATGTGATGGCTGAATCTGCTTTAACCTACTCCATACATCTTCACCAAGTTTCTTTATTTCTTCCATTGCCTCTGTAAAAGTCTCAGCATCATACGCTTTAGCTGCTTTCCAAAAGTTATTTCGCAATAGAATGTCAGGATTCCTTTTTCTCATATTGCTGTAGATATGTCTACAACAAAATCTATGTGGAGAGTGTGGAAATATGTCGGAAATTGCATCAATAACTCTCCGGAAACATACAAAAAATCTATTAGCAGAATCCCAAAAAAATTAAACATAAAATTATAAAGCCAAAGACAATTGTTCTTAGAAATAGTCGGTTGTTATAACTTAGAACTGAACTATCAGAGCTAGCACAGAGACAAAAGATATGAAAACCATGCAACACACTGGTGGATGAAAATGGGACCTTCCTCCTGATAACAAATACATAAAAAAAGAAGCAGAAAATGTTAGATTTGCTAGTTTAGGTATATAACAAAAAGAAGCAGAATATGTGTGGTGGTAGCTCACCTCATTCCTTAACCATGAAGTTGGGGGTTCGATCCCCGCCCATGGGAACGAAGCGCATTTTGTGGCTAGCCGTTTGCCTTCATTGGGAGAGCTCCCGCGGCGAAAGGGATTAGTCACTACTGTCGGCGGTGGATACCCTTGGGTCTCACCTAAAAAAAAAAAGAAGCAGAATATGTTATATGTGTTTTGATAACATGATGTTTAAACTGCAAGGCTTAACTCTGTCTAACCAAATCCCAAAACTGAAAACTTTTTGGAATAAGTCCTTTTATTCAGCTGGAATGCTGGAATTCTAATCATTGATTACATTTGGAAGCTAAATAAATGTAAAACCACATATTACAGTTCTTATTGTTTATTATACATTTAGCTTCTATTATTTACTCTCTCTCTGATCTTCTTCATCTGGCCTTTACTCATCATTTTCAAGTAGAAGCTCCACAACCTTACTCATGGCTGGCCTTGCACTGCGATCATCTTGAACACACAGTAGAGCAACTTTCATCAATGTTTCGAGCTTCTTCTTATCGAGTTCACCAAGTAGTCTAGGATCAAGTACTTCCTCAAGCCCTTCTTCTCTGATCTTTTCAGTCACACATTGTGCCAATTGGTTGCATTCATTGTACTCTTCGGCAAGAGCTGCAACGAGAATAGAAGCACTTTTTCCACTCAGTAGTTCCAACAAAACAATCCCATAGCTATAGACATCTGCCTTTGCATCAATTTTCAGGTTCATCATCCACTCTGGAGCCATATAGCCTCTGGTGCCCCGCGCTTTCGAAAATCCCATCCCATCGATGTCCCTGATGCCATGGATGTCTTTGAATAGCTTTGACATGCCAAAGTCTGCCACTTTAGGTTCAAGGTGGTCATCTAACAGTATGTTTTGAGGCTTTACATCACAATGGAGCACCCATTCTAGGCATTCCTCATGTAAATATGACAAACCCTTTGCTATGCCAAGAGCAATGTTGTATCTCTGCTCCAATCCTAGTTCCCCATCTGATGTGAACAAGATTTTGTCCAGTGATCCATTCTCCAGGTACTCGTAAACGAGCAGCTTATGCTCATTGTCCGCACAGAAACCCCATAGTTTAACCAAGTTCCTGTGATTGATATTCCCTATCACACTCACCTCTGCCCAAAACTCTGCATCTCCTTGCAAGATGCCATCTAGTCTCTTCACAGCAACAACTCTTTCATCTTCTAGAACACCTTTATACACAGTTCCAAAACCACCTTTTCCTACCTCCTGTTTAAAGCCATCGGTGGCTCTTTTTAGTTCTGCGTACGTGAAACGCTTGAATCCCATGGCTAATGCGATGTAACCCATATTCACAAATTCCTCATGAGCATGCTTTCGGAAGGCGTACCACCATGTCAAACCAATGCAGATTGCTTCAATTATTGCAAAGCATATGAAATATGAAATCCATTACGGAGAAAACTTTTGGGGAAACATTGTCCTCTTCCATCCAAAGCATATCCAAATCCTTTGCATCTTGAATCATATAGGCACGCATTCCTGCATGCTTCAAAAGAAACTCTAGGAGCATAGGTATCCAAGTCAAATCCATAGTAATATGAGTTAGGAAGCTCCATAAAGTCCAACTTGTTTGCATCAAGAGTCAAATTGAACGAAGGTGAGCAGCCTTTTGACTTATCTGAAGGATCGTTTAGGGAGAAACCATAAGGGCAAGTACAAGTAGGTAGTGGTTTGTAAGTGCACAAACTGTATTCACCACACGAGCCATGAACCAGGCAAACACCAACAGCATCAGGCAACCATGAGACTTCCCAAAGCCCTGTTGATTCATCTAGACTGTACAATCTTAACATGCCGTCATAATCCAGTGTTAAACGACGCTTTGGACCAAACCCATAATCAGATGCATTAAACACCAAACCGTCACTTGATATAAATTCTCCAACCCCATCCAAAATTGCTACTCTAGAGCTATTGTAAGGTGTTCTACCAAAGTCAAAAACATTTACACCTGGCATTGGCCAATAAGCACTCGAAAATTGAGGGCCATTGTAAACGAGATATAAGACATTACTATCACCGAATTTGAAGTTATAGAATCCAGATAAGTATGTACCTTGACTTCTCATGGACACCAAGGTTGTGTTCCTGACAAGTTTCTGTGATGGTAGAAGAGTATCTGTAGGAGAATCAAAACTCTGCCAGAGGACCTCCTTTGCTTGGTTGATCAACACCAAGTTTCCGGTCTCAAGAAGCTGAGCCTCCACGCCTGCATCAGAGAAAGTGTTGGTTGACCATACAATTGATCCAACCCCATCAGTCAAAACCAAGTTGCCATTTCTGTGGAGAGTTAGCTTGTGTTGACGCTAAAAAATGGTTCAGTACTTTTTAGCCCAACTTAGAGATGAGGTATGATGATTGATGGGTGAAGGTGAGGACCTTCAACATGTGTGTGAAGATTTGGGCAAGCGATAAATATACAGAAGACAAGATATACGTGGTTCACCCTTAATGGATGGGTTACGTCCATGGAGAAGTATATTATCATTATTATAGCAATGTGTATTTACATTTGTACAAGGGGCTGGGCCCAAATATAAAGAGAGAAAGGGAGAAGCCCATGACTGAATACAAAGCCCAACCTAGGGGGGATCCCTTCCTAAGTGGAGAGTGGTCTCCTTTTATAGATGAGAGGGAGTCTTCCCTTCTTGCAATATTTCAATGTGGGACTCTTGGCCTTGCTTAGAATTGCTTCTAGTTGCTTGGTCAAATATGGTATAAACAGCTTGGACCCTCTTCCACTAACAGGATTATCTCTGTTAGCCATCCAGACAACTGTTTTATTGACAGAATTGGTGAACCATATTGAATAACAAGAGGCATTGGTGCCAACCTTGTAAAATCCACTGGAGAAAGTTCCATTTGGTGAAACCAAGAAGTCAATCTCTTCCTCAACTTTCAAGGAGCTCCCCTGCCTTAAGCTAGGCAACCCTGCTTCACTCCAATCAACTGTTGCTGCAAACAACAAAAGAAGGAGAAATTTGAGAACTTCCATTGGAGGTTTTGAAAAATGCTTTAGGCCTGGAGATGCTCGTGTGCCAATCTGGACTATATAAGGTTGCAAAACTTCTTGCAATGAAATTCTGCAGAATCTTCATCCTTTTTTTTTTTTTTTTTGGATTGTTATGCAAAATCTTCTTCAAGTATGCACAAAATTCAACTTTTTAGATCAGATTCTTGATTCTAGAACTAACTAAAGTTATTTTATTTAATGCTTTTCTTTCCATGCAATATTACAAGTCTATCAGATTCAATGACTCAGTCGGTCAAACTGCCGGCCATCTATTAAATACACTTGAAAGCTGGAATATTGAAAATGGGAGAGAGAAGAATAAGCTCTCCAATTCCCTCCATTGTGTGGTGTGGGATGAACCTACAGATTTTACTTATAAATTTGGACGTTTCTATGTTGACGCTTATATCTTAAGTTGTCATTCTATCTGCAAAGGACCCACTAGTGTAGTAGTTTGGAGTATTTGCTCCCTTAGGTAATGTCTTGGGTTCAAGTCTTAACACCCGTGTGTAGTGTGTGTGAGTTTAGTATGTTCTCGCTCCTCTTAATAGCAAAGGTCCTTAAAAAAAAAAGTTGTCATTCTATCTTATATGGTTAACTTAATACCCAATTTAACTACCTATTTAATGTATTTCTTGACTCCGATTCCTCTTCTCTTCAGGGGGAGAGTAGGATTGAAGAAAAGTTGTGTCTGTGTGAATTAGCCAAAGTTGATATGGAAGAATTTGTCATTGTTTTCAGCTACCGTTTTTGTGGTCTTTGCCGTGGCCACTGCTGTCGCCTTTGATGTTGCCTGTGTTTGCTGATCGGTGCATATTCATATATCATTTTGTACCCTTCTAACTTATGATTTGATTATGTTTTTGAGTTAAACTTGTGCTTTTAATAAATTTTGTGCTTGTTTCAGTGTAATAAGCTTGAGACTCATTAAATGCATTTCGGAGACAAGTTAGCTCAAAACGGTGTCTGCAGATCAGTCAACTTCACGAATTGAACTGTACTTGCTCAGGATGAACCATATGATGAGCCATATATCATTGGAAAGATACGGAAGTCTAGTTTCTGGATCATTTTACGGTTCATGATTCCGAGTCTTCTAGAGGAAGTTATGCAAGTTTTGGCAGCTTAAGGTCAAATTCGGCAGTATCTGCGTTACTGGGCCAAAAATGACATTTGAAGGTCTTTCCGATTTTTTCTTGAGTTGGGCTGCATATGCTTGGAAAGATAATTCAAAGGGTTTGAAGATCAAGATTTTTCCAGATTTTTTAGGAGGGAAGATCAAGCCCAAAACAAGCCCACAAGCTGACTGCAATGCATTGTCAATTCCAGTCTATTTTCAGCAGTCAACTTGTAAGGCCCAAAACGTATACTTGTACTGCTCAGATGGGAATACATTATTCATAACAGTTGTTCCAATGTTTGTCTATTATGACATATCCAAATTTGAGCCCCATTGGATATATATTGAAACCTCAGGCCTTCCTACACCAAGCCTGGTTCAGAAGAATCGTTTTTTCCAGCAACCAAAAGAAAACCCACATGGGTTGGCAGCAAAAGACAGCCACAATTGAACACCTTTGAAATCCCATGTGAAGAAAGCTTGAGGTGCAGCAAAAGAAGTATGGGATGGAATTGATTCCAACCACACTAACATAGACAAGATGAAGTGTGAGTTATGGATTGTATTAAAATAGGAATGGTGGTGTTGGAATTCATCATGATGTTCCTCCCTCTTAGCCCTATAAATAGAGAAGTCTTCAAGCTTCATAAAACACCCCCAAGGGGGGGAGCTCTCAAACACTTCTCTAGAGCTCCCCTCCCTTCTCTCCCTCAAATTCTCTTAGTTTCTCTTTCTAGTTTTCAATTGTTGTAATGAAATCTTTGTGCTGAAATTCTCCTTAAGTTTTTCTTAGTTCCACTTTACTTTTCATTGTTATGTAAATTCTTTTCTTCAGTTTCAATAGTTTGATTAGTTTCCAAGTTTCAATTATGGTTTTTGTTCTTATTCATTATGCTTATAAGTTAATATGCTAGTTTGAATGATTGATCACCGTTTAGGCTTGCATGTTAGCTATCTTGGTTTGAATTAAGAGTAGACACCATGCTTTAATTCGAATTGAACTATGAATAGGAAGAGTATGTATGGACATTCGACAACAGGGATTAGATACATACTTGGTTGTTTAAAATGTTCTTCTTTGCTTAATGGATTCCTAATGCTTAGTTTAGGTTAGACAACAGATGATCAAATTAGGGAATTAGGAATACAAGGTTAGGACCAGACACCATGGATTAATCATACTTTAGCTAGAATCAATCCGTTAATCTAATTGAACTTGGGAACTTATCTGCTTGAGTTATTTTCTTTTCTTTCTTTCTTGTTTTATTTATTTTCTTTCTTGTTTTTCTGTTTTGTGTAGGAAAACTGAATTGGATTATTCAATCACCAATCCCTGTGGAATCGACCTCGCACTTACATATGCTATACTACCGAACGGCTCGTGCACTTGCGAGTATCACAAGTTGAGGATGCAGCTGAATCCATTATTTTGGTGCAGCTGAATCGACGCAACATTTGCTTCAGAGGGATGCCACACTGTTAGCCATGCCAGGACTGAAGTCATCTACATAATATAGCCCCCCTCTCTTAGTACCATGACCCAAAATCTCCTTAGTGTGAATATCTTGAAGTAAACAAAAACTCGGGTAAATGAGTACACAACAATTCAATCGTTCAGTAAGCTGTCACCTTTGATGTTGCCTTTGTTTGCTTCGCTTTCCGTTGCTATGGTTATTGTCGATGCCATGTTGCTGTGTTTTTGATCCGTCTCTACAACATAAAAAAATCCTAACCCTAGACACTACCTATTTTCGCTGCACTATACACTTAGCTTATAATCCTAGCCCGTCGCCGCTATCTACCTTGCTCCCTCGCCGTCGCCTACCTTGCTATTGCCGCCGTTGCCATCACCCCGACATCCATCACCATGTCGAATGTTGATGCCATCAATTTCTTCACTTGCTTATGGTTCTATTTCACCTACTGCTTCTCCTACCCATATTGTGATGGTTCATACTGAATCGTCCACCAACCTACTCTTGGTATTCAAATTGAATAGATCCAACTATGCGATTTGGGCTTCGATGATCGAACTCTACGCTACTTCACAAGGAAAATTTGGTTACCTAACTCGTGACTCTGATGCCCCATATTCCAAAGATCCATAATTTGGAAAGTGAAAAATTGATGATGCTATCGTGAAAAGTTGGATGATGTGCACTATGGAACCTAGTTTGTTGAATATGTTTCATACTTACCTATTGTTGTGCTCACAGGGTTTTTGTGTTCTGCCTTACTTACTACTGTGCTCACAGGGTTCCTGTGCTCTACCTTATCTACTGCCGTGCTCATAGGGTTTCTGAGTTTTGCCTTACCTACTGTCGTGCTTACATGGTTTATGTGTTCTGCTTTTATGAGTTCTTCTATATGCTCTATTAATTTGTTAGGGTTTGTCAGTTGTTTCACTCGTGGTTTATGACAATGTCATCTCTACAGTTGTTCAATTGGTTAATGTCGAGTATGGTGCTTTATGACTCGCTTGTCAAGTTGGGCATGCGAAATATCTTTGCCCCAACTTGAGAGGGAGTGTTGGCGAGTCCTTACTTAGTTAAGATTTTGATTCCTTACTATGTTAGGATTTTGGTTACTTACCCATTTATCTAGTCCTATTATAATTGAGATTTATTTCCCACATTGTAATTTATATTTATTTATTTTATTGTAATTTGGATTTATTTTCTATTTTATTTAGGGTTGTACTTCTTTATAAATACCATAATATTGGAGAAGCATAAAAATATGAGCATATATGAGCATAATTGAATATTTTGCCCTACTTTGTTGGACAGTTAACTGCAAACTGAGTTACAGATGTGATAGCAATAATGAGTTGTACAAAAGGGAAAATATTATAGGCTCTATATCATCACTCCATTCCAAAATATTACAGGATGCGGTTTGAGTAGACTTTTACATAAGCAAACAATAGCGCTAATAACTAAAACCAAACCAAGAAAAGGGCATTTAAAGCTTAAATGCAGTTCTTTCGTGTGTGGAGAACCAGTATGAGATTCATTTGCACATTCTGGCAACTCTTGTACCACTGAACCCATTGTTGGTCTTTTGCTCCTATATTCCTCCACACAGGAAACACCAATCTCAACCATCATTGTTGCTTGGTTTCTACTAAACTACTCTTCTAACCTTGGATCCAACATATCCTCTATCCATTGGTCTTCCCCACATTGGATTTTCTTTTTAGCCACCCTTACAAACCTTGTCAGCTCTCCTTCTTGATCCTCACTATCCTTCAGCACCCAACTCGAAAGTCAAATGCCCTTCACCATCTCTAGAATCAGCACTCCATAACTATTAACATCCACTTTGGCAGTGATTAGAAGGTTCAAAGCCCACTCTGGAGCCATATACCCTTTCGTTCCACGAATTCGAGAGAACATTGAACTGAGGCTGCCTCTTTGAGATAACTTTGCTAGCCCGACATCTGCAATCTTTGGCTCAAAGTTACTGTCTAGGAGTATGTTCTCAGGTTTCATATCACAATGGATAACCCATTCTAGACACTCATGGTGAAGATAGGCTAAACCCTTAGCTATCCCTATTGCAACTTTAAACCTCTATTTCCATCCAAGAAAGTTTGGGGGGAAGAGGTGCTGTGATAAAAAAAATTCTAAGCACAAGTTCTCTAGGTTGAAACTGTCTGATCTTGGCTTTCTTATTGTAGTAAGATGTTATCTGCTGCTGGTAGGCTGCAACTCGAATAATGGCCGTCTCTCGTTCTTCTTCAAGCAGATCAAGGTTGACTTTCATATGCTTGAAGTTCTGGTCAAGACTGCCCACCTCAATGCTCATGAAAGGAACTGTGATGTGTGGGGGGATGATTACTTCTGTCCTATAGGCCATGGAAAATGGTGTCTTGCCTGTTGATCTCCTTTTAGTTGTGCGATAAGCCTATCAGACTCCTAGCAGCTCGTTGACCCATTTTCCTTCTATGCATTCCATTCTTGTCTTCAGGCAGTCCAGCACGATCTTGTTGGATGCCTCTGCTTGACCATTGCCTTGCGGATATCTGAGAGTTGACATGTGCTGTCTAATGTCATACTTCACAAAGAATGCGGTGATATGCCTGCCCACGAACTATGTACCATTGTCGGTGACTATCGACTGCCGGCAACCAAATCGGCAAATGATGCTCTTCGAGATAAATCGTTCGACGTTAGCTTTCTTAGTAGAGGATAGAGCCTCAGCCTCGATCCATTTGGTGAAGTAATCAGTGGCGACGATCATCATCTCCTTCTTGGCAGGTGCCAGTAGCATAGATCCCACCAAGTCAATGGCCCACTGCATGAACAGCCATGGACTGTTCTGTGGATAGTATACCTCAGCTGGCAGGCTATGGATTGGTTTATAGCGTTGGCATTGATCACATCTTCGAGCATACTACGTGGAATCTTGGCACATGGTAGGCCAAAAATAGCCTATGCTAAGAGCCTACTGGGCAAGCAATCTGCCCCTAGCGTGATTCCCGCATTCACCGTCATGCATTTTGTAGAGCACATCGAGCGTTTGCGGGTATTTGATGTAGGTAAGATAAGGGCCGGAGTATGATCTACAAACAAGCATGTTGTCTTTCATGTAGTATCTCGCAGCTTTCTATTTGATTTTTCTGGCCGCAGACTTGTCCTTTGGCAAGTTTTCATTCACTAGGTAGTCAATGATAAGATCTTGCCAGCTAGGATCCTCGTCAATCTGCATCAAGTCCGGCTGCTCTGCCACTTCTATGCTTGGTTGGTCAAGGTGCTCGACCGGGATGGAGCATCTGAATTGGTATCCTGCACTGATCCTAGGCTTACTAGTGCATCTGCATGGGCGTTCTCTGCTCGGGACACTTGTTGGATGGTGAAGGTAGGAAATGCCTTCAACAGTTCTTAGACTTTGTCAACGTACTAGATCATCCTCGGGTGCTTCGCCATGTATTCTCCTGAGGCTTGATTTATGATCAGCTAAAAATCTGAGTAAATAGCCTGCTTATTGATTGAAAGCTCATTTGCCAAGCGCAAGCCAGCGAGCAATGCCTCGTACTCTGCCTCGTTGTTTAAGGTCAGGAGGCCAAGCGTGATAGCTTGCTCTAATAAGGTTCCATCTAGGGTGATGATGACGACGCCTGCTCCATCTCCTTTTTGGTTCGACGCTCCATCTACGCGCAACTGCCACATGTCTCTAGGTTGGTCAGGTACGGAGGAGGAGGTCTTATATGCTCAGGAACTTTCCTTCTTTTTGTTGACCAGCTCTTCTTCTTCGGCTCGTCGGCACGGTCTCGCTGACCTCCCCTTCCCATATGCAGCCAACTTCCAGCACGTTCGTATGCCACATATGATCGCCTTGACTTAGACTGTTCCTAGTTCGTGGCAAAAAAAAGGGGGGGGGGGGAATTGAAGCAGTTTGGACTAGCCCCAGTCGCAAGTAAGCCGGCCCAAACTGCCACCCGTTCCAGCAGTAGGCATGTGCGCCTCCAACCCAGTTACAACTAGACAACCTAAGTCAAAGACCAATTGGCAAGTCAAAGACTTCCTCCACTCAGAAGCCCAAGTCATAGAAGGAAGCCCAGTTACAGCTGGACAACCCAACAATTAATTCACACCTCCTCCATGCCACCACGTGTCATATAGAAGTTGGGGGGCATTTGTGGAAACAAAATATCTACGGATCCTAGGTCAAATGATTAAGCCAATTAATTTGGGAATTATTTGATACTTACCCTAATTGGGGATTTGATTAAAATCAAATCTCTAATTAAATCAATCTCTCCAAATTGGGGAAGAATAATTCCTTTCCATCTATGAAATTATTCTTCTGAAACCCTAGCCTTCGAGGCTCCTAAAAATACATGGCTACGCACAATGGTTGAGGTACGTCTAAATTTCTATCTGAAACTCTATAGAAATCCCCTCTCCAAACCCTAGCCACCACACTCTTTCTCTCTCTCACACAAGGCTTCGGTCACCACACACGGCTCCGGCCACCCAGTTAGCACCCTAGAGAAATCTCTGTACCCTTTGTTAGCTATTGTTTTTCCTACAAACACTCGACCTAACTTAGGCATCGGAGGGCATTTGGCCAACACCCCCTGGGTGTGGTCTTTTCACTCCATATTGTTTTGCATGAATAAAGAGAAGTAAGAGGAAAAAGGGATCTTCTGATGAATATTCTTTGGGGATGAAAATCGCTCCCACAATGGTGTTTGGCCAATCTGGATTATAAGGTTGTTTTCTTGCCATGAGAATGAAATTGTGCAGAATCTTCCCACCCCACTCATCTTCTTTTTTTGGACTGTTGTGCAGAATTTTTCAAACATGCAAATTGAAACTCAAATTTTTTTTTAGATCAAACATCTAGTTTCTAGACGTAATTACTATTTTTAATACCTTCCCTTCCATGAAATATTGCAATTCTATGAGATTCAATGACTCCGTCGCCATGCACGATTGCCGGCTATGCATGCAAATCTATGGAAATATAATTTAGTCCCCGTCTTTTCAATTTTTACAATCGCATACCCCGATCTTTTAAATTTGTTACAATGTAGCTCCGCCGTTAGTGTTTCTGTCAAATCTCTCCGTTAATTGCCTACGTGGTACTGTGGGTTCCACATTATTTATTTTTTAAAATTTAAATTGATTAAAATATGAATAAAATATTATTTTTTTAGAAAAAGTTAAAAAGAGAAGAAAAAATAAATATTGGGACCCACTGACTCAAAACCAGCGGCCCCTTCCTTTCTCCCCCCCCCCCCCAACCCTCCCCGGTTTCTTTCTCCCCCATTACTACCACCTGCACCACCTCTCCCTCGCAGCCTCCACCGTCCACCCTCCCCACAGCCCCGACTTCCACCAAGACACCTCTCCCATCACCGCAGCTCTCCCTCGCTTCCCCCACCCTCCCTACAGCAAGCCACCACTCCCCTCACCACAACTCTCTCCCTCTCTCTCTCTCTCTCTCTCTCTCTCTCTCTCTCTCTCTCTCTCTCTCTCCAGCACCCACAATTTCAAGCCCACCATTATTCCCTCACCCAAAAAAACAAAGGCACACGTTTAATTCCAATTCCAATTCCAACCCAATCAAACCCCAAAACCTACAACAACAAAAAAATGTATTTTCAGGAGCTGAGACTTCAGAAAAAATGTCGGAGATGGCTAAAATGTCTTAGCCGTTCTCCCTCTCTCTGTTTCTTTGTTGCCTCCACCATCCAAAGTCGCATACCTAGCACAGATTCCAGTGACTGCCATCTGCATCCACATGGATCTGCAACCACACCCAACCCACCCAACCCACATTTCAAATTGACAACTGCGAGAGATCGTGAGTGCAGGGTTCAAATTTGAGGTGGGTTTAGAGGTTATAATTTGAAGTGATGGGTGTCTAGAGAAGATTTGGAGGGAGACGGAGGGAGAGAAGGCACTGGGCGGAGATTGATGGTGGTAAGGCTCGAATCTCGGGCAGGTTTTGAGGCTGCGATCTAAAAACCCCGATCGGGAGGAGAAAGAGAGAGAGGAGGTGGAGATGGGGGAGAGAGAGAGGAAGTGGATGGTGGAGGGATATGAGGTGGAGGTGGAGAGAGAATGGTAGCGAGTCAGGTTCTGGGTTCGTTGCATGCTGGGGTTTGTTGGAAGCTGGGGTAGTCTCTCAACAACAAAGGGAAATCGAAGAGAGGGAGGGTGGTTGCTGGGTTGGGGTTCTGGGTTCGTTGGGGGTTGGAAGGCGGTGGTCATGGGGGAAGGGGGCGCTGGGTGGTTCCGCTGCGGTGGAGGGTGGCTGTGGTATGGGTTTGAAGGTTGGGTGTTGGAGCTTCATCGGGAGAGGGAGAGGGAGGGAGGGAGGGAGAGAGAGAGAGAGAGAAATATATATATATATATATTTTTGGTTTTTAATATTTTATTCATATTTTAATTAATTTAGAATTAAAAAATGTGAAAAATGTGGGACCCACAGTGCCACGTAGGCAACTAACAGAGAGATCTGACGAAACCCTAATGGCGGTGCTACATTGTAACAAATTTAAAAGATCGGGGTATGCGATTGTAAAAATTGAAAAGATGGGAACTAACATGCCTTAACGGTGTAAATACAGCGTACTAAATTGTAATTAACCCTATAATTAATTCGAATTTCCTACCTATCTAACGACTCTGGTTGTGAAGACCTGATATAATAGGTTGTCATTGTCAAGCCAGTTTCTTTTTTAATCAGGCGGCAGTCTATTTTTACCCCTATTTAATCATCTAGTGAACTGCAGATTGACAACTTTGGTAAATGATGTTTGCAACTTTGATTCAACAATATCAAATTAAAAAACATGCACAAATCCCACATGTAATTGATTATTTTCACAAAAGAAAAGGATTTATAGGCTTATATATCTAGTCCATTGCAAATATTACAAAACATGCAGTTGAAGTAAACTTTTACTCAAGCAACAATAGCTCTAATAGTTCTTATAGTTCTGTTCATGTTATTAATTTGTTTGGCTGTAGAACCATTTATTCATAGTTCTGTTCATGGTTTTAATTTTTTCGATTTCTATAAACGATTGTTGATTCATCAATTTCAAAGAATGAAAACTGAATCATATATCATACAGAAACGTGAAACGATTGTTGGAATCACAGTTTTTATTCAGCTGGAATGCTCCAATCCTAGTAATACCTATCATTACATTTAATGGGAAGCACAACAAATGTAAGAATTACATATTATTTACTGTACGTTTAGCTTCTATTATTTACTCTCTCTCTCTCTCTCTCTCTCTCTCTCTCTCTCTCTCTCTCTCTCTCTCTCTCTCTCTCTGATCTTCTTCATCTGGCCTTTACTCATCATTTTCAAGTAGAAGCTCCACAACCTTACTCATGGCTGGCCTTGCACTGCGATCATCTTGAACACACAGTAGAGCAACTTTCATCAATGTTTCGAGCTTCTTCTTATCGAGTTCACCAAGTATTCTAGGATCAAGTACTTCCTCAAGCCCTTCTTCTCTGATCTTTTCAGTCACACATTGTGCCAATTGGTTGCATTCATTGTACTCTTTGGCAAGAGCTGCAACGAGAATAGAAGCACTTTTTCCACTCAGTAGTTCCAACAAAACAATCCCATAGCTATAGACATCTGCCTTTGCATCAATTTTCAGGTTCATCATCCACTCTGGAGCCATATAGCCTCTGGTGCCTCGCGCTTTTGAAAATCCCATCCCATCGATGTCCCTGATGCCATGGATGTCTTTGAATAGCTTTGACATGCCAAAGTCTGCCACTTTAGGTTCAAGGTGGTCATCTAACAGTATGTTTTGAGGCTTTACATCACAATGGAGCACCCATTCTAGGCATTCCTCATGTAAATATGACAAACCCTTTGCTGTGCCAAGAGCAATGTTGTATCTCTGCTCCAATCCTAGTTCCCCATCTGATGTGAACAAGATTTTGTCCAGTGATCCATTCTCCAGGTACTCGTAGACGAGCAGCTTATGCTCATTGTCAGCACAGAAACCCCATAGTTTAACCAAGTTCCTATGATTGATATTCCCTATCACACTCACCTCTGCCCAAAATTCTGCATCTCCTTGCAAGATACCATCTAGTCTCTTCACAGCTACGACTCTTTCGTCATCTAGAACCCCTTTATACACAGCTCCAAATCCCCCTTTTCCTACCTCATGTTTGAAGCCATTGGTTGCTTTTTTAAGTTCTTCATAAGTGAAACGTTTGAATACCATGGATAATACGATGTAACCCATATTCAAGAATTCCTCATGAGCATGCTTTCGGAAGACACACCACCATGTCAAACCAATGCAGATTGCTTCAATGATTGCAAATGAACTTAAGAAGCCAATCAGGTATTCCATGAACCGAGTTTTATTGCTCTTTTCCACTTCAGGCTCACTATGTTGGAGAGCAACTTGTGCTGCAGAACAGTTCAGTTCATATGGTTTTAGCTTCCTTAGGACTTCATCAGTGCTCATTAAAATTTTTGGAATCTTAATATACATGCTGATGAAAGTACTAGGAATATGAAATCCATTACGGAGAATACTTTTGGGGAAACATTGTCCTCTTCCATCCAAAGCATATCCAAATCCTTTGCATCTTGAATCATATAGGCACGCATTCCTGCATGCTTCAAAAGAAACTCCAAGAGCATAGGTATCCAAGTCAAATCCGTAGTAATCTGAGTTAGGAAGCTCCATAAAGTCCAACTTGTTTGCATCATGAGTCGAATTGAACCAAGGTGAGCAGCCTGACTTATCTGAAGGATCGTTTAGGGAGAAACCATAAGGGCAAGTACAAGTAGGTTGTGGTTTGTAAGTGCACAAACTGTATTCACCACACGAGCCATGAACCAGGCAAACACGAACAGCATCAGGCAACCATGAGACTTCCCAAAGCCCTGTTGATTCATCTAGACTGTACAATCTTAACATGCCGTCATAATCCAGTGTTAAACGACGCTTTGGACCAAACCCATAATCAGATGCATTAAACACCAAACCGTCACTTGATATAAATTCCCCAACCCCATCCAAAATTGCTACTCTAGAGCTATTGTAAGGTGTTCTACCAAAGTCAAAAACATTTACACCTGGCATTGGCCAATAAGCACTCGAAAATTGAGGGCCATTGTAAACGAGATATAAGACATTACTATCACCGAATTTGAAGTTATAGAATCCAGATAAGTATGTACCTTGACTTCTCATGGACACCAAGGTTGTGTTCCTGACAAGTTTCTGTGATGGTAGAAGAGTATCTGTAGGAGAATCAAAACTCTGCCAGAGGACCTCCTTTGATTGGTTGATCAACACCAAGTTTCCGGTCTCAAGAAGCTGAGCCTCCACGCCTGCATCAGAGAAAGTGTTGGTTGACCATACAATTGATCCAACCCCATCAGTCAAAACCAAGTTGCCATTTCTTTGGAGAGTTAGCTTGGACCCTCTTCCACTAACAGGCTTATCTCTGTTAGCCATCCAGACAACTGTTTTATTGACAGACTTGGTGAACCATATTGAATAACAAGAGGCATTGGTGCCAACCTCGTAAAATCCACTGGAGAAAGTTCCATTTGGTGAAACCAAGAAGTCATTCTCTTCCTCAACTTTCAAGGAGCTCCCCTGCCTTAAGCTGGGCAACCCTGCTTCACTCCAATCAATTGTTGCTGCAAACAGAAAAAGAATGAGAAATTTGAGAACTTCCATTGGGGGTTTTGAAAAATGCTTTAGGCCTGGAGATGCTCGTGTGCCAATCTGGACTATATAAGGTTGCAAAACTTCTTGCAATGAAATTATGTAGAATCTTCATTTTTTTTTTTTTGGGATTGTTATGCAAAATCTTCTTCAAATATGCACAAAATTCAACTTTTTAGATCAGATTTCTTGATTCTAGAACTGACTACAGTTATTTTATTTCATGCTTTCTTTCCATGCAATATTACAAGTCTATCAGATTCAATGACTCAGTCGGTCAAACTGCCAGCCATCTATTAAATACACTTGAAAGCTGGAATGTTGAAAATGGGAGAGAGAAGAATAAGCTATCACGCCACAACTTACGGATTTACGTAACTTTGGGTTAAGACGTGATTCACACTTTAATTATAGAATTTAACTAAAACGTGAAGAAACATTTAAGTGAATAAAATAAGAGTGCTGCTAAATGAACCCTAAAATTAACTGAGTACACCATACTATCAAACTATTTATTGAATTACTAATTTATCCTATTATAAAATGACCAAAAAGGATATATTGAATTGTGAATTAAATGTAAAGTTAATAACTACACCCTACCCTACTCATCATATTCAACCCTAATTCAGAAATCCATCTCAAAATGAAAGTTATTTCAGGCAATTTCATAATAAAAAAATAACAAAAAATAGCAAAAACACAATACAACAGGCATCTTGATTCTTCTATTGTTATATGGCCAGCACATACATAGTTCATCAACAAATGTAGGCAATTCCCACAGAGTAGTAAAAGAAAATCATGCAAGCAGATAAGCTCTCAAAAATTTCAAATCTTACAATCAGAAGGAGAAAATCGCACAATGGTATTCGCCCCTACTACTCAGAGATCCTTTTAAGCTATTGGGCAACTTGTATTTTTCACTTTCCTATTAGCTATTAGCTATACTTATAGTTTATTCATAAGTTCACAGCAGAAAATTCCGAAAAATTATCGACTGTTCATCAACCACTGTCGAGTGTTCACCGGAATTCATTGGTGTCATCAACAACATAATATTTAAATTAATGAATGGATTTGGTGTTGTGTGATATTAGGGTGTATCAAGGGTATTTTTGGTAGTTAAATAGGGTGTGCTTAGTTAATTTTATATATTGATTTAAATATTAGGGTGCACTTAGATCATAGGGTGTACTCAGTTAATTTTAGGGTTCGTTTAGCAATTTCACATAGAATATTCAGCGGAAACGGCAACATCTGAAATCTTAAGATTTTTACACTTATTTTACAATTTATAACTACTCAAGAGTTCACTAAAAGAGTATCTCATTATTTATCTACAAGCTATGTACACAATACACTTTATAGATATGCCGAAATAATCACAAGCTCTAGATTTTTGCTTTTGCTTTTTTATTTTTTTTCTTTGACCTTTTGGGGGTTTTCCAGTTTTGTACTGGTGGAGGCTGGGGCACTTCACGTTGTGGCATAGTTTGTTCCTAATCAGGCGGCTTTTGTTCCTATTCGACTCATTTATGAAAATGTGTTAATTGGCCAAGAAATTCTCTAACTTTTTTTTCTAAAAAATGATTTAAAAGGCCCCAAATGGCCATAAAATTGGATTGGGAAACCTTTTATTAGACATTTAAACAATTTGGCCCTTTCCAATTCTTCACATATTAGCTTGCTCTCTTCGAATCATGGAATAAAAATGTCTAATCTCTATTTTGCTGATGATTGCTTACTTTTCGTTCAAGCAATGAAAAAATCGGGTCATAACATGAAGCTTTTGCTTAATAATTTTCAAGCTATTTCTAGACAAAAGGTAAATCTTCATAAGTTTACCATTTATTTTTCTTATCATGTTGAAAGATTAAAAAAAGATCATATTTATGGAATTTTGGATCTAATTTACTATCTAGCGCATGTAAGTTAATTTTAATCCATTCTCAAATTTTAAGTATGCCTCAATATCTAATGGCTTGTTTTCCTTGTTCCAGGAATGTTATTCCTTTCCGTACTTACTTTTCTAGTCCATGGAGTCTCTCATACCCTTCTAAGCTGTTGTGGCCTTTCTCATTCTCACATTCATACAAACATACTATTGCGTTCACCCTCGCTAATGCATATTTGTTGGTCATCCATTGAGTTTATTAATCATTTATGTAATTGAGGTTGATTACTAGGTAAGGCCGACCTTCCTCGCCCATAAATATAATAAATAATAAATATAACAATAAAGTTGGCCCAATGGTGTAAAAAATGAGTTAAGTAATGAATGAAGTTAATTTTTTCAACGTTGTCTAAAATTTTGTAACAAAAAGGTTATAAAATACTTAGAAAAAAATCGTACGACCCATCTAAGCCTATGTTCAGCCCAACCTGGCCCAACCCAATGGCCAAGCTTGGCGGCCTGGCCTGAAAAATCAAAAAAGCATGAGAGGGTACACCAAACTCTGTCACTAGCCTTACTTCTTCGAAATGACCAAAAGTCAACAGAAGAAGAGCTTGCCACAAAAAAAAACCATCATTTACTTCATCTTTTGCACAAATTATACCTCTCAAATTTAGACTCCACAACAACAAATCACCAAGAAGCTCATACTACCCACACAAAAAATTAGTTTCAAGCTTGGATATGCAATGTATGTATTGCTTCATAACTGCAGCACCTTCTCTTCTAGATTTACTTCGAAGGCATGCCTACACCAATGTGATGGCTTAATCTTCTTTAACCTACTCCATACATCTTCACCAAGTTTCTTTATTTCTTCCATTGCCTCTGTAAAAGTCGCAGCATCATACGCTTTAGCTGCTTTCCAAAAATTATTTCGCAATAGAATGCCAGGATTCCTTTTTCTCATATTGCTGTGGATATGTCTACAACAAAATCTATGTGGAGAGTGTGGAAATATGTCGGAAATTGCATCAATAACTCCCCGGAAACATACAAAAAATCTATTAGCAGAATCCCAAAAAAATTAAACATACAATTATAAAGCCAAAGACAATTGTTCTTAGAAATAGTCGGTTGTTATAACTTAGAACTGAACTATCAGAGCTAGCACAGAGACAAAATATATGAAAACAATGCAACACACTGGTGGATAAAAATGGGACCTTCCTCCTGATAACAAATAAAAAAAAAAAAGAAGCAGAAAATGTTAGATTTGCTAGTTTAGGTATATAACAAAAAGAAGCAGAATATGTTATATGTGTTTTGATAACATGATGTTTAAACTGCAAGGCTTAACTCTGTCTAACCAAATCCCAAAACTGAAACTTTTTGGAATAAGTCCTTTTATTCAGCTGGAATGCTGGAATTCTAATCATTGATTACATTTGGAAGCTAAATAAATGTAAAACCACAGATATTACAGTTCATATTGTTTATTAAACATTTAGCTTCTATTATTTACTATCTCTCTGATCTTCTTCATCTGGCCTTTACTCATCATTTTCAAGTAGAAGCTCCACAACCTTACTCATGGCTGGCCTTGCACTGCGATCATCTTGAACACACAGGAGAGCAACTTTCATCAATGTTTCGAGCTTCTTCTTATCGAGTTCACCAAGTAGTCTAGGATCAATTACTTCCTCAAGCCCTTCTTCTCTGATCTTTTCAGTCACACATTGTGCCAATTGGTTGCATTCATTGTACTCTTTGGCAAGAGCCGAAATGAGAATAGATGCACTTTTTCCACTCAGTAGTTCCAACAAAACAATCCCATAGCTATAGACATCTGCCTTTGCATCAATTTTCAGGTTCATCATCCACTCTGGAGCCATATAGCCTCTGGTGCCCCGCGCTTTTGAAAATCCCGTCCCATCGATGTCCCTGATGCCATGGATGTCTTTGAATAGCTTTGACATGCCAAAGTCTGCCACTTTAGGTTCAAGGTGGTCATCTAACAGTATGTTTTGAGGCTTTACATCACAATGGAGCACCCATTCTAGGCATTCCTCATGTAAATATGACAAACCCTTTGCTGTGCCAAGAGCAATGTTGTATCTCTGCTCCAATCCTAGTTCCCCATCTGATGTGAACAAGATTTTGTCCAGTGATCCATTCTCCAGGTACTCGTAGACGAGCAGCTTATGCTCATTGTCCGCACAGAAACCCCATAGTTTAACCAAGTTCCTGTGATTGATATTCCCTATCACACTCACCTCTGCCCAAAATTCTGCATCTCCTTGCAAGATGCAATCTAGTCTCTTCACAGCAACAACTCTTTCATCGTCTAGAACACCTTTATACACAGTTCCAAAACCACCTTTTCCTACCTCCTGTTTGAAGCCCTTGGTGGCTCTTTTTAGTTCTGCGTACGTGAAACGCTTGAATCCCATGGCTAATGCAATGTAATTCATATTCACAAATTCCTCAGGAGCATGCTTTCGGAAGGCGTACCACCATGTCAAACCAATGCAGATTGCTTCAATTATTGCGAAGGAACTTACAAATCCAACCAGGTAAACCATGTATCGATTTTTGTTGCTCTTTTCCCGTTCAAGATCACTAGTTTTGAGAGAAACTTGTGCAGGTGAGCAGTTCAAATCGTATGTTTCTAGCTTTGTTATGACTTCATCCTTGCTCAGAAAACCTTTTCGAATTTTAATATGCATGATTTGGGAAGTATTCGGCTTATGAAATCCATTAAGGAGAATTTTTTTAGGGTAACATTGCCCTTTTCCATCCAGAGCATATCCGAATCCTTTGCATCTAGAATCAGTTAGGCATGCATTCCTGCATGCCCTAAAAGAAATTCCAAGAGCATAGGTTTCCAAGTCATATCCATAGTAATCTGTGTTAGGAAGCACCATGAAGTCTGACTCGGTTGCATCATTACTCAAATTGACCAAAGGTGAGCAGCCTTTCGACACGTCTGAAGGATCATTTAGGGAGAAACCATAAGGGCAACTACAAGTAGGTTGTGGTTTGTAAGTGCAAATACCGTATTCACCACACAAGCCATGAACGAGGCAAGCATCCACACCAGGCAACCATGACAGTTCCCAGAGCCAAGTTGATGCATTCAGACTGTACAATCTTAAGATACCATCATAATCCATTGTTAACCGGCGCTTTGGGCCAATCCCATAATCAGATGCAATGAACATCAAATTGTCACTTGATTTAAATTGTCCAGCCTCATCCAAAATTGCCACTTTAGAGCTATCGTAAGGTGTTCTATTAAAATCAAAAACAGTTTTATCCTGCTTTGGAAAATAAACACTCGAAAAGAGAGGGCCATTGTAGACGAGATATAATACATTATTATCGTCGAATCTGAAGTTGTAGAATCCAGATAAGTATGTACCTTGACTGCTAACGGACACCAAGGTTGTGTTCTTGACAAGTCGCTGGGATGGCAGAAGTGTATCTGTGGGAGAATTAAAACTCTGCCAGACCATCTTTTCTTGGTTGATGAGAACCAAGTTTCCGGTCTCAAGAAGCCGAGCCTCCACGCCTGCATCAGAGAAAGTGTTGGTTGACCATACAATTGATCCAACCCCATCAGTCAAAACCAAGTTTCCATTTCTGTGGAGACTTAGCTTGGACCCTCTTACACTAACAGGCTTATCTCTGTTAGCCATCCAGACAATTGTTTTATTGACAGAATTGGTGAACCATATTGAAAAGTAAGAGGCATTATTGGTGCCAACCTTGTAAAATCCACTGGAGAAAGTTCCATTTGGTGAAACCAAGAAGTCACTCTCTTCCTCAACTTTCAAGGAGCTCCCCTGCCTTAAGCTGGGCAACCCTGCTTCACTCCAATCAACTGTTGCTGCAAACAGCAAAAGAAGGAGAAATTTGAGAACTTCCATTGGAGGTTTTGAAAAATGCTTTAGGCCTGGAGATGCTCGTGTGCCAATCTGGACTATATAAGGTTGGCAAAACTTCTTGCAATGAAATTCTGTAGAATCTTCATTTTTTTTTTTTTTGGATTGTTATGCAAAATCTTCTTCAAGTATGCACAAAATGCAACTTTTTAGATCAGATTTCTTGATTCTAGTTCTAGAACTAAATACAGTTATTTTATTTAATGCTTTTCTTTCCATGCAATATTACAAGTCTATCAGATTCAATGACTCAGTCGGTCATACTGCCAGCCATCTATTAAATACACTTGAAAGCTGGAATATTGAAAATGGGAGAGAGAGAAGAATAAAGCCCTCCAATTCCCTCCATTGTGTGGTGTGGGATGAACCTACAGATTTTACTTATAAATTTGGACATTTCTATGTTGACGGGTATATCTTAAGTTGTCATTCTATCTGCACAGGACCCACTAGGGTAGTGGTTTGGAGTGCAATCCCGTCAAAACTGTGCTGCTGTGGAAGAATGATTATTTGAATACTTTCCTGATTTTTCCTCAAGGCGTGCGATATATGGCTGGAAAGATGAGACAAAGACCTACAATTTACATATTTTTCCCTAATTTTCTTGAAGGAAGAACGACCTCAAACGTGGGTGCAAAGTAACTGACGTGTTATCCCAGTCAAAGTAGGAAGAGGAGTCAATTACTTACCCAATTTGGATTTATGTTTTAATTAGGTTTTTCTTTATTTTTGGGCTGCTGTAAAAGCCCAGCTAGGGTAGGAATAGACGTGTGGTGTTTTATTTAAGCATGAGAAACAACTCATTGGGGAGTGACGCAAAGACTTGGAGAGATTGGAGATGCTGGAAGAGTACCGCAATTGGCTAAGTTTTAATGTTTCTTCCTTATGTCTATGATTATGTGTAACTAATTTTTTGTTGCTAGGGCATGATGTAGCCCTAGTATGATAATCTAGTTTTCTTATTTTACCTATCTGTTGATTGCTGTTTGATGTTGGATTCTTAATCATTTTGCTTAATAACTTGGTTAATTATCTTGATGCTTGATCACCATCTAGACTTTTAATTGAGTTAATCGGATGCAAATTAGAGTAAATACCATACTTAATTTGAGGCTTGCTTCTTGTGATTAGGATTTGTAATTCGTCTAGGGTCAATACCATACTCCTAGGGTTTACATGCTTGTTGGAGGTTTTCACTGATCTTAATGAGTTTCTATGTGTTCATATTTGACCTAAATACCATTAGTGAATTGCATGTAGGAATATACGAGTTAGCCTGAATTTGGCCCTTTTCAATTCCTCACATATTAGCTTGCTCTCTTCGAATCATGGAATAAAAATTTCTAATCTCTATTTTGCTGATGATTGCTTACTTTTTGTCCAAGCAACGAAAAAATCAGCTCATAACATTAAGCTTTTGCTTAATAATTTTCAAGCTATTTCTAGACAAAAGGTAAATCTTCATAAGTCTACCATTTATTTTTCTTATCATGTTGAAAGATTAAAAAAAGATCATATTTATGGAATTTTGGATATTCCACATAATAGTTGTTTGTACCACTTTGCAAAACCCAAGGGAAGGTATCGTATAGTAGTATAGCTCGGAAGTCCGAGTGTTGTATCAACAGAGAGCAGTGTAAAGAAAATAACAGAGATGAAAAAGGACAAGTGTGATTGAGAGGTAGATTTATGCAAGATTTGATTTAGAGAAAATTTAATTGATTAAAACACTAAGGCATTGGGGTTCCACTTTTAACATAAGCATGCAACTCTTATTAATTTGATCCACAAAATATTTTCCATTGTAGTTGTTCAAAATAATTAAAGCTCTTTTTAATTTCCTTTAGAAGTATTCTAAGCATAACTTGTACCATTGGCAACAAACTATCAAAAAATAATCTTCGTCAAAATTCTATTAATCTTTAGTAATTCTCTTCTCTTTTAAAAGCATGAAATTTTTTACTACACAACGGGAAAAACATGATTGAACCCATGAAATAGATTATCAAACATTCATCAATTAATTAAAAAGAAAACTACAAATTCCATTTGAACAAAAACTACAAATTCACATTAAAGCTTAAGTTTGTAAAAAATTACATACTCATACTAAAAGCTTTCCCCCTAGCCTTAGCTAGGGAGTTAGTTCCCCATAAAATAAAACTAAAACAGAAATTTAGAACTAGAAGAATTGGAGGAAGGAGAGAGAGCTCAAGAGAAGATTGTGAGCTTGGTGTGTGTCTTTGAAGTTTGAAGACTTCTCTATTTATAGGGCTAAGAGGGAGGAACATCATGATGAATTTCAACACCACCATTCCTCTTTTAATACAATCCATAACTCCCACTTCATCTTGTCTATGTTAGTATGGTTGGAATCAATTCCATCCCATACTTCTTTTCCTTTCTTCTTTTGGCATGGGTGTGGCACTTCATGCATTCTTTTCAATTCTTTAGCTGCTGCACCTCAAGCTTTCTTCACATGGGTTTTCAAAGGTGTTCAATTATGGCTGCCTTTTGCTGCCAACCCATGTGGGTTTTCTTTTGGTTGCTGGAAAAAACGATTCTTCTTAACCAAGCTTGGTGTAGGAACGCCTGAGGTTTCAATATGTATCCAATGGGGCTCAAATTTGGATATGTCATAATAGACACCCATTGGAACAACTTTTATGAAGAATGTATTCCCATCTGAGCAGTAAAAGTGTACGTTTTGGGCCCTGCAAGTTGACTGCCGAAAATAGACTGGAATTGACTTCATTTCTTTTCTTTTCTTTCTTTTTGCTTCACATGCATGCACATTCTTTCTCTTTAATAGCTCTAGCATGTACCTATATAAAATCATGATATTAGAATGTAACAATTATTGCCCAATTGATAAGAGTTTGGGTGCCACTTCAAAGAGAGATAACCAAATAGAGAATTCAAATGAATTAGCCTATATTTCAATGAAGTGCAAATGGATTTGTAAAATGCAATGAAACATTCTAATTGGTGCAAAAATCAATAAAACAAAGTACTAACAAATATAGATTAGGGATAGAAATTGTAATAATTATGTGTTTATCAATAGTTCTTTGGGTAAATAGAATACTTTATGTTGGTAAATGGAGAGATCTCTCAAATTGTTTGTGCTTGATAAATCACGGCCATAAGCTGGCCGAAGGACCCCTTTCTCTCGGCCCTGGCATTTGTTTGTAAAACTAAAACGGGGCGTTTCGCCAGGGTACTTCGCCTTTCTAAAGACAAAAGAAGAAATGCTAAGGCATGATCATCTCGGCCTTAAGTGCAGGCCGAGGCCAAGGCCGGGCAATTTCACGGACAGAGGCATTAAAAGCAAATCATCACGTGACAATAGGGTCCCAGGCTTCATTTAATGAAGTAGTGCCTGTTTAAATGCAGCAAACCCACTGGCCACAAAGGAGCATTTAATGCACGAGGGAAGGTGGGAAGTGATTGAAGTCAGGGTTTGGTGATGCGGATCAGAGTGATTAGACGTGGACATTCTCACAAAGAATTCTGACAGCTTGAGATATTGGTTCACCAGCTATCCAGGCCATAAATGCGTCTCCACGGCCAGAAGTTCAGAACCCACGATCGAGAGCGGCGGCCGAGATTCACCAGGATTTCGGGGGTCACACCACCATACTTCACGATCCCAAATGTCGATTGGACTGCCCACTTGCTCTAATCAAGCTCCACCACGCAGATTTTTAGCCTCGATTACTCCTCCAGGGACTCTCCCTATAAATACAAGGCTCGAGCTACATTCAAAGGGTTCAACACCAAAACAAAGCCTCCCACGGAGCAACTTATCTTTTCCTGTAATGCACTTTCAATATCTTTACTTGCTTTCCTAGGAGTAGTGTTAGGTTGTAAGGAAAATCCATTCATCAATATATCATACGACCCTTGATTTTCAAGGCGCCGGAGCACCATCCTTGTTGTTCGTTCACTCACCCCATATATCACACGACCGCCGCTCCCTGAGCAGCGCGCCGGAGCACCGCCCAAAACCCACCACCAACATGTTCGGTTCATTTTTACACATGATTTTTCATGTTATTCACCTATTATTTTGAGTTAGTTCTTGACATTTTATAGCTTTTTACTTCCTTTTTGTGTTTTCTTAGATTTTACCTTGGTTAGAATGAAAATGAGCTAAAAATGCATTATTGGTTATAAATTCTGTTTTTGTTCATTTTCGTAGGTCAACTTCTTGGCCTGGGATCAACATGCTCTGGTACTCGGATGGGGTGAAGATCTTCATGAAACTTGTTCCAATGGATGTTAACTACAACATATCCAAATTTGAGCTTCATTGGACAAGTATTGCCTATCCAACCAATCCAGCATGTTACCACAGCTCTGGAAATCCGAAGTGCTCCAGCTTTTACCTCCATATTGTTATCTTGATTCTTCTTGTTACCATAACACTTGGTAACAAGAAATTACCTTGGTTAAGAGATATTTTCAGAGGCAAAGAGCATATTTTCAATGACAAAGCTTCATCATGGCAAGGGGACAAAGTTTGAAGCTTTAACAAAAGGTGGAGTTTTATATATTAAAAGTGAGCTGGAAATCATGGGCTAAAGGAAGATGAATGTGCAATCTGCAAAGCTGATGACAATTCCTTCATTCTACAATATAGAACGTGGGGGATTAATTTCATTGGATAATTCTACACATTGAGAGCAGATTTTGGAGAGCTGGGAGCTAGGAGAAAGCCAAGGTGCAGCCAAGCAAAGTGGAGAAGAAAGCTTCCACCATTGATGACCTTGAAGCTTTCTTCTTTTTCTCAAAATCTGTAAACTCTTTCTAATTTTATCTTGAGCTTGTATTTGGAATAAGTATGAGCAACTAAACTCCATAGCTAGGGCTTAGGTTGAAGCCCTAAACATGATTACCTTATTGTTTTGATGCTTGAGTGTATGAATTTCTAGATATTGTTGATGAATTCCAATTCACCAAATTAATCTATCCTTGATGTATGTTCTTCTTTGATTGATCACCTTTGAAAGCATGCTTCTTGAGATTGTTGGGATTATGTGTATCTTCATGTTGTCCTAAGCAATAAATGGATGAAGTAAGAATCATCCATGTGAATTGGTTTCTTGAATACCTAATGTAAACACCATGCTATTAGGATTCTTGTGATGTTCATATTCTCTTTGAACTTAATGGGTTCTCCTTGTAATTGAATCGAAGTACGAACCATACCTAGGTTCGGTTATGGGGAGGGCACAAGTATTGTAGCACGAATCATGCACTTTACGTATATTAGAGAGAATCAATGCGTCTTGAGCCACGACCCATGGTCTTGATTGCGAACATTTTCATCAACACGTTTAGAGTTCATCACTTGAGTATCCATGAACATTGGTAGAATTGTTTATGGTGGATTCCGAAACCCTAGTGTTTGTTACATTTTAATTCCACTCTTTGATACTTCATCCCTGCTATTCTCATTTAAATTCAAAGTTCATTTACTTTCATGCAATAGAAATAGGTCACTTGAACCAAACCAAACCCCCCCCCCCCCAATGTGTGTGTGAGTTGTGTGTTCGACACGTTATGTGTCTTTGTTACTGAATTTTATTTGTTTCTGTAATTGTTTTGGACCATATAAAGAACGTAAATTTTGGACCAACGGTTGGAAAGTTATAGGCAAAACACTGGACAGAGGTCGAAACTGAAAAGCAGAGAATTTCGACTCTGTGCAAAACGACCGGTCGCTTTTACCTGACGACCGGTCTCCACTGTTCACGACCGGTCGCCAATGTTCACTGTTCACGGCACTGTTCACAGGTGATAAAGTGGTGATAAAATGGTGATAGAAAATGTTGTTTGTGTTTTTCTTTAGTTTTCTTGCGTTGTTTCATTTCTTTTACATTTCTTTACTTATTTTTAGTTTCCATTTTGCATTTGTGCATTTGTGGTGTGTCAATTAAGTGTTCTTTATGTACTCAAACTAGAACTTATAGGAAACCGACAAGTTCTTCGTGGGATCGACCTCGTACTTACATAATCTATACTTCGATAGATTCGTGCACTTGCGGGTATTTTTAATTGGTTGTTTGCACATTAATTTGTGTCCTTTTAGGAATGCAACACAACACCATCACTCAACGGCCTTGTAGTTCAGGCCGTGAACCTAACAGCCGAGACCAATTCCTCTCTCAGCTACAATCGTTTGATTAAGAAGACGAGTTCAAACAGGCGCACCACTTATCCATCCAACACTCATCAACATCTCGACGCACGGTAGACCGTGCTGGCACGCCCGCGCACAACCGCACCGCACTCAAAAGCAGGAAACCGCGTGTCAACGCACATCCCCTTGGCCCGGAACTCCAGGCCATGAGATTTGCGCGGCAGACACAAATACACATGATTTAACTACAAAAGTACGAAAAAAAGCTCAGGATAGAAATCTAATTTACTATCTAGCGCATGTAAGTTAATTTTAATCATTCTCGAATTTTAAGTATGCCTCAATATCTAATGGCTTGTTTTCCTTGTTCCAGAAATGCTATTCCTTTCCGTACTTACTTTTCTAGTCCATGGAGTCTCTCATACCCTTCTAAGCTGTTGTGGCCTTTTTCATTCTCACATTCATAGAAACATACTATTGCTTCACCCTTGCTAATGCATATTTGTTGGTCATTGTTTGTACCCAAAAAGATCTCAGCCGGTAAGGCCGATCGAAGGAGCAACCTCGCGGCCAAGACGCCTGCCCAAAGAAGGCCGAACGCGTCAAGTAGCTGTTCGTTTCTCTCGTAGGATAAGGATGAGCTGTGAATGTGAAACCATCACGGCCACAGCCACGGTGAGCTTAAACGAAGAAATTGATAAACCCTCAAATACACGACCAAAGTAGAAAAGTCGAGGGGCATTGCCACGTGTCATTTAGGCCCCACGCCTCATTTAATGAGGCAATGCTCCTGACTACAGCAGAGAACCCACGATCCACGTGAAAGAAGAATTTACATTTAATGCACGATGGAAGAAGGGAAGTGATTGGAGTCAGTATGTAGTGAGTAAAATCAGGATGATTAGGTGCAAAATCTTATAACTTGTAAGGATAAGTCACCAACCATCAGACCAGAGCATTAAATGCTCGTCCAAGGCCCAAGATGCAGAGTCGACAATCAAAGCGGCGCCCGAGATTTATGGGGGTCACACCACCATACTTCACGTTCCCAAATGTTATGCAGATTACCCACTATCTCTGATCGACCACGTCATGCAGATATCAGCTTCACCTCCCTCACAAAGAACCTCTTCTATAAATACCAAGCTTCAGCTACATTTAAGAGGGTCAACACCAAACACAAGCCTCCAGCGGAGTAGATTATATTTTCCTGTCATTTACCTTCTGTCATTTATCTTCCTGTAATGAACTTTCAATACCTTTACTTGCTTTCTTAGGAGTAGTGACAGCTTGTAGGAAAATCCATTCATCAATATATCATACGATCCTTGACTTTCAAAGTGCCGGAGCACCATCTTTGTTACTTTTCTGTCCATCCCACATATCATACGACCGTTGCTATCCAGCAACGTGCCGGAGCACCGCCTAAAAAATCCACCATTAACACCATCTTTAATGGCCTTGTAGCTCAGGTCGTTAACCTGACGGCCGAGATCAGTTCCTCTCTCAGCCACAATCGCTCTGATTAGAAGTCAAACTTAAACAGGCGCGCAACTCATCCATCCATTCACTCACATCATCCTCGAATGCACGGTAGACCGTGCTGGCACGCCCGCGCACAAATGCACCGCACCAAAGAAGGACGACCCATGTTGACGCAGATCCCCTCGGCCCGGAGCACCAGGCCGTGAGATTTGCGGAGATCAATAGTCATCCATTGAGTTTATCAATCATTTATGTAATTGACGTTGATTCCTAGGTAAGTGATGTACATCATACCTCCTCATCATAGATTATCTAACATTCTAAATTAATCATATACATTATAGCTTCTCGTTATAGATTATCTAACATTCTAAACTAATCATAATCTGGATGTGTTAATCATATTCTAAATTAATCCTAAATTAATCATTCTAAATGAATCCTAAAGGTCTTGTGGAAGCAAAATATCTACAAATCCTAGGTCAAATAATTAAGCCAATCAATTTGGGAATTATTTGGCCTAATTGGGAGTTATTTGATTTAATTGGCAATTATTCGATTCTTACCCTAATTAGGGATTTGATTAAATCAAATCCCTAATTACGTCAATCTTTCCAAATTGGGGAAGAATAATTCCTTTCCATATGTGGAATTATTCTTCCGAAATCCTAGCCTCCGAGGCTCCTATAAATGCATGGCTACACCAATGGTTGAGGTACGTCTAACCTTCTGTCTGAAACTTTGCAGAAATTCTCTCTCACAAACCCTAGCCACCATACTCTTTCTCTCTCTCTCACACAAGGCTCCGACCACCACACACGGCTCAGGCCACCCGGTTCTCACCCTAGAGAAATCTTCATCCTATTGTTAGCTATTGTTTTCCTACAAACACTCGACCTAACTTAGGCATCGAAGGGCCTTTGGCCAAAACCCCCCGGTGTGGTCTTTTACTCTGTATTGTTTTGCAGGGAGAAAGAAAAGCGAAGAGGAAGACGGAATCTTCAGACGAATATTCTTTGGGGACGAAAATCGCTCCCACAAATTGGTGCTTTCATTGAGAGCGCGAAATAATACTCAATGTGTGCTCCAAATCCATTTTCCACACTTTTCTTTCAATCAACAATGGTTGATACAAGACGTACGAAGAGTAACACCACCACAACGGGCCCGTCTCATGGTTTCGCGGTGGAAACCTTGCTGCAACCACACGGAATCGTGGTTGCCAACACCTTGCAGCCGCCTCCTAGCGTTGTACAGCCACCTCCAGCTGCTGGAATTGCAGAACAGTCGCTGCAAACAGCTGCTGGAATTGCAGAACAGCCGCCACATGCTGCTCTACCGTGTCAACCTGCCGTCAGAATATAGCAACAGCCGCACCACGCAGTTGTCGGATTTGCTGCACAGCCCCACGGCTACTTCGACGTTGTCCCAGTCTTGGAGCAAATCCATTCTCTCCCTCATTTGCAACCACACTTGACGTATGCACCTATGTACGCGTCTAATGGAGCCCTAGCCCATATGCCATTGGGCCCGATGCACACATTTCTTCCCGACCCGCGCAGTCAGGTGGACCTTAACTCATGGGTTGATCAACTGAACAGAGGGTCGACGATCAAAACAACCTGATTCGTCAGCTACTCAGGCCGATCAACTTGAATCAAGGCCCTAACCTTGGATCCTGTGGCGAGGAGAGGAGGACGCACGAGCATATCGACGAGCAGTTCGAGAGGTCTCAGGCTGGTCAGACAGAGACAAACGGGCAACGGAGAGAACAAGATTGTGCTGACGAGATGCAGACATCTGCAAGCTGTACTCTGAGCCGGTCGACAATCCGTTCGAGGTTAGGTCCAAGGATCAATGTGCACGAGAGGCTGGGCCCACAGTCCAATGTCCACGCTCGCTTGGGCCCACAAAGAAGTATCCAATCTAGGCTGGGCCCACAAGGAGCTTGAGTTCGTGAACAATCGCGTGACGAACGCTGTTGAAGAAAAATTTGAACCTCCCAAGACCCCATCATTGACTACCTAGTAAACGAAAACTTGCCCAAGGACAAGTCCGAGGCCAGAAAATCAAACAGAAGGTTGCAAGATACTACATGAAAGGCGACATGCTTATACGCAGATCATACTCCGGCTCTCGTCTTACTTGCATCAAGTACCCGCAAACGCTCGAGGTTCTCTGCAAAATACACGACGGCGAATGTGGGAATCACGTTGGGGGCAGATCGCTTGCCCAGAAGGCTCTTAGCATAGGTTATTTCTGGCTTACCATGCACAAGGACTCCACAGAGTATGCTCGAAGATGTGATCGATGCCAACACCATAAGCCAATCCTTGGCCTGCCAACAGAGGAATACCATATGCAGAACAGTCTATGGCCATTCATGCAGTGGCCATTGAGTTGGCGGGACCTATGCCGACGGCACCTTCCAAGAAGGAGATGATGATCGTCGCCATTGATTACTTCACCAAATGGATCGAGGCCAAGGCTTTATCCTCTACCAAGGAAGCTGACGTTGAACGGTTCATTTGGAAGAACATCATCTGTTGATTCGATTGCCCGCAGTTGATAGTCACCGACAATGGTACACAGTTCGTGGGCAGGCATATCACTGCATTCCTTACGAAGTATGGCATCAAACAGCACCTGTCAACTCCCGATACCCGCAAGGCAATGGCCAAGCAGAGGCATCCAATAAGATCGTGCTGGACTGCCAGAAGAAAAGACTGGAAGGCGCAGAAGGAAAATGGGTCGACGAGCTACCAGGAGTCTTATGGGCTTATCGCACAACTAAGAAGAGATCGACCGGCGAGACACCATTTGCCCTGGCCTATGGGACATAATCAATCATCCCCCCACACATCAACGTCCCTTCCATGAGCATTGAGGTGGGCAGTCTTGACCAAAACTGCAAGCAGATGAAAGTCAACCTTGATCTGCTCGAAGAAAAACGAGAAAGGGTCATTGTTTGAGTTGCAGCCTACCAGCAACAGCTGACGTCTTACTACAATAAGAAGGCCAAGATTAGACAGTTTCGACTTGGGGACCTTGTGCTCAGAAAAACTTTCATCACAGCACCAAGGCAAGGGTCAAAGAAGATGAAGCCCAACTGGGAAGGCTCCTACGTGATCAGCCGACCTGGAGGCAGAGGAAGTTACACCCTTGACACTCTAGAAGGGAAGGAAATTCTGAGACAATGGAATGCCCACCACCTTCGGAGATACTATCCATGAAGCTCTTCACTTACCAGCTGGGCTCCTAACAGGCGACAAGCCTTCCTCACTCCCATTGAAAACAAACTACTTTCGATGTTATCCATGTTGTTCATTTCTTTTATTCAATAAAGCGATGTAGTCACACCAACATCAATACAAGAGCAAGCTTTTCAATGAAGTATTTTTTTCGAGCATTATGTCCCACAAACATACACATGCAGGCGACCAGCCTTATCTCCATTGAAGGTAAGCTACTTCCCGAGTACAAACTTCATGTAGTCTTTTTCAAGCGCTATGTCCCCGACATACGCCTCAGGCGACCAGCCTTATCTTTATTGAAGGCAAGTTACTTCCCGAGTACGAATTTCATGGAGTCTTTTTCGAGCGCTATGTCCCCGACGTACACCCGTAGGCGACCAGCCTTATCTCCATTGAAGGTAATGGATACAACTAAGGAATGAAACTGGAGAATTGTTCGACATGAAAATGGACCTAATGAGCGTGTTGAAGGTGGTTGTGGACAGTGGCAAGCCATATGTGGCGGAGACAGTGGGAATGTATGAGACTATCGAAAATGAGCGTGTGCCCGCTATTGAGGGCAGGTCTCACACCACCACTAGTGGTAATCCTCCCTCAGTGCCAGTGGCTGCCGTTTCTCACACCACCGCCAGTCCTACTCCTCCGATTGTTGGAGATCGACCGCTGCCCCCAGCTAAGTTATTGTTTGCAAAGCAATAGATATAGGATGGTCCTATGATGAAAGAACGACTGACCTCCTTCGTACCTGTGCCTATAAGCATATTTTTCTTAATCATACAATCCTTACCCCAAAGCAAATATAAAAGGCATGTGAAATCAATTTCTTATGGGATGAATCTGAACATGGGGCAGGCGCTGGTCCCAATAAGAACATATAACTTAATACAGCATAGCGATGTAGTGAACATATATAATAATGTAAAGAAGATATAGTAAATACGTTCATAATGCATGCGAAATCATGAATGTAAGAAGTTTTCTTATCTGCTCGGTGGCTTAGAGGATGTGTAACATTAGTGCCCGTTATTGGACAAATGACAATAAGGTTGCTTTGGCCGCGGCTTGCTAGGGGTCTCTTTTGATCTACAAGGTCGCATCACATCTATTTAAGCAATGATATGTTCGCGGGCAGAATTGAGCGACGCTGGAAATTGGACAGGAATATAATAGAGAGGAGTTAGCTATTGACAAAGCAAGGGAATAAATGTCAAGTCACTATTACCCTGAGGGCAAAAGGGCTCTATTTATAGAGGGTTTGGGTGTCCTCTTGGTGTGAAGTTTCGTTATGGGACTTGTAGGAGTAGCTTGGGAGGATTGTCAGATACAGGGACGGTCCTATGACTTGTACAGAGCAATCGATCCTCGGTTGTCTCTAAATTCTCATATCAAAATTTCTCCTCCCCCCCTTGAAGAGGGGGGGAGGGGGAGTGAAAAATGATCTGTTTCTTATTCTCATGGAGATTTTGCCTCTTTCTTGACTCCGACATACCCTTCTCTTCAGGGGGAGAAGAGAATTGAAGAGAAGTTTCTATGTTCTTAAGCCGTGTTCACAGGGTTTCTATGTCCTTTAGCCGTGTTCACAGGGTTTCTGTGTTCCTGAGCCGTGTTCACAGGGTTTCTGTGTCCTTTAGCCGTGTTCGCAGGGTTTCTGTGTTCCTGAGCCGTGTTCACAGGGTTTCTGTGTCCTTTAGCCGTGTTCGCAGGGTTTCTGTGTTCCTGAGCCGTGTTCACAGGGTTTCTGTGTTCCTGAGCCGTGTTCACAGGGTTTCTGTGTTCCTGAGCCGTGTTCACAGGGTTTCTGTGTTCCTGAGCCGTGTTCACAGGGTTTCTGTGTCCTTTAGCCGTGTTCGCAGGGTTTCTGTGTTCCTTAGCCGTGTTCACAGGGTTTCTGTGTCCTTTAGCCGTGTTCACAGGGTTTCTGTGTCCTTTAGCCGTGTTCACAGGGTTTCTGTGTCCTTTAACCGAATTCACAGGGTTTCTGTGTTCTTCAAATTCCTCGTATTGTATTCCTCATATCCTCGTATCGTATCCTCGTATCCTAAATCAAATTCCTTGTTTCAGATTCAGATCTAAACCCGAATCCCTCGTATCGAATCCATCATATCTAATCCCTCGTATCGAATCCCTCGTATCGAATTCCTCGTATCGAATCCCTCGTATCAAATTCCTCATATTTTCATATTCAGATTCAGATCTTCATACCCACATCCTCATATACTCTTATCTCGAAACCCTAAACACATCTTTTTTTTTCTCTTATTTTTAAATCCTTCCGCTGCCATGGATATCGTATCCAAATCCAAATCCGAATCCGAATCCCAACCTTCCAACCTGAATCCAAATCCAAATCCAAATCCAAATCTGAATCCGAATCCGAATCCCAACCTTCCAACCTGAATCCGAATCCGAATCCGAATCCGAATTTGAATCCCAACCTTCCAACCTGAATCCGAATCCAAATCCAATTCATACATCAAATTCCTCAAATCAAGTTCCTAAATCAAATGGTTGGTCGCCAGTGGAAAGCGACCCCCCCCCCTTTAGTTCTTTGAACACGGAGAATCTGCTTCAAAACTACCGGTCGCTAGTGGAAAGCGACTGGTAGCGAAAGAAGCTGTTTCAAACCGACCGGCTGCCAAAATCCAGCGACCGGTCACCAGAGGAAAACGATCAGTTCTCTCCACGCTGTCAAAATCAGGAGGAGGAAATTAAACCGTCTTATGAGATTTTTTCCGCTTCAGTCATCTCCCTGCCATCACACTCAGGAGGAGAAAATTGAGGAGTTTGTGCCCGCTCTGGAGAATTCTTCAGCTCCAGTACCACACCAATCACCTGCTGAGGACGTCATTCAGAAGGCACAGAGCCTGCATATCAGATTCTAAAAAAAGGAAGAATCGTGGTAAACCTCCAGTTCACTACGAAGAAGATCTTAATGCAAATGGAAAATATCCCATCAACAATTATGTATCCGTCAACAGATTATCAGAGTCACAGGTACACTTTGTGAAGCAGTTAGCCAACATACCTGTTCCCAATAGTGTAATTGAAGCACTAGAAGACCAAAAAATGGAAAGAAGTCAAGAATGAAGAAATGCGAGCTCTCCAGAAGAATGGCACATGGGCACAGTGTGTCTCATAGGAATGCAGTTGATCGAATCTTAAGGTACTTAAAGTTAACCCTTGGAAAAGGATTAATGTTCTCAAAAAATTCGCATGGATTATCGACTTGGGTGCTACGAATTTCATGACTCACTTACCAAGTTGGGCATTTGTGACGTATATGCACCAACTTGAGGAGGAGTGTTGAAGTGAGTCTCCTAATTAATCAAGGAGATTTATTTCCTTGATTAATTAAGGGATTTACTTTCCTATTTTATAGATTTATTTCCTTGTAATTAAGGGATTTACTTTCCTATTTTATATAGTTGTCAAATCATTGTATACTTAGGAGATATTTTCCTAATCCTTTACTAGATCTAATTCCTTGTAAAGGACTCATGTGAACTCTTATATATACCTCCTTATGGAGAAGAATAAAATAAGAACCTAACATATTCAAAACCATATTCATATTTTAGCACTATAGCCCGGGTGAGTTTTTATTTATTTATTTCTTATAGTTAGTGTTAATGTTAATCCCATTTATAGCAGAAATATTAATTTGAACTAATCGGATAATTGTAGTGTTACCTTTAGTTGCCGTGTGTCTATTTGACTCTATCTTTGTGATGATAAATTTTCATTTTTGAATTTTCTTTTCTTTGAATTTATTTTTGTTCATCATGGTAGACCTTAGTTGGCATTGTTGGTGTAAAATAGGTCTTTTGAACAAATAAAATAAAAATGATATGTTCTTACACTATATATATATGATCAATTCCATAAGTCTAAAATCAAACAGTTCAATAAGGTAAATCTAGCCCACCCCATTTTAAAATCCTGGGTCCGTCCTTGGTCAGATATGGTACAAATAGTAAGAATCGATCAAGCCTTCTAAACCCAATTTCTAGCAAACACGGACTCATTCCAAAAAAACAAAAGAACTGAAAAAAAATATATAATTTTAACAACCGGCAACGAAATGAAAAATGAAGAATATAAACAATTCAAACTAATGTGCTAGCTTGTAGGGTAGTTAGGAACTAATGCTTTTCTTTTGTAAGGAATAAACGGATGAATAAAAGAAAGAATAGTAATGGTTATTGACATGGCATAGAAGGTCTTCCTTTTTTTCTTTAAAAAGAAAAATTATTGGCATAGTAATGGTTACTACTAGGATAAAAAAACTGAACCAAATTGCCGTGCAATAATTTGAATTGAAATTGAAAAACTTGCATGTTTTAAATTGGCCATAATTTGTCATATCATAGCAAAGTTAGGTGGAGTTTCTCTCTTTGAATTCGTTTGTCTTTGAGAAACAAGTTGCCATGCACTACGTTTAGAAAATCGAAATTGGTTTAACGATCGACTTTCAGTTAAAGCATGATATTACAAAGAGTTAAAGCAAATGAAAGACATCATGAATGAGTGGCATATTTGGAACAAGCAACGTAGGCAGTAAACCACGTGGATTTTGGGTAGGAGTTTCTTCCACAGCACAAATTGTTGGCACGGGCTCTCAATGACGTGGATTTTAGTATTAAATCTATAGGTGAAATTATTTCCATATATTTCAAAACATAGTTAGTGAAATACGGGACATAAAAAAAATACAAATAAAATGTTTACACATAATATGTAACAAAAGAAAAGGAATATAGAGTATTTCAATATTAATTATTCAAAGTGTAGTATTTTTAGTTAATAATATGTGCAAAGATATGTGTACAATACATGAAGTAGTTTACTTGTATTATTAATTTTTTTTGTAAAAAGATATATAAATTAACATGAACATACAAGAGCACAGAAATCAACATATCTTCATGTTTGTGGTCGGACCAAACGTCCAATCCAAGATTATGGAGAATTCCTCTTCCAACCCAAAAATCAATATGAACATACAAGAGCACAGGCCACAGAAATCATCTGCTTTCTTCCACTGGACCCAGTCAATACTCACCACAAAATCCAAGTCGGAAACCAACATGTAGTTTGTGGTCGGGCCCACTCGACTGATAGGGCAAGACTTAAAAGTCATCCAAAACCAAATTACATTGTGGAGCCAATAAACTCACTAATCTAAATCAAATGTGGTGGCCACGTAAAGGCCTCCAGTTCTCTGAAAGAACACCAGTAATATATATTAAGTTTAATTGTCAATGGGTCTAATCAATGGTGCTCTTTGTAGTTTGTCAGATTTTCCATTTTGATTCATACAATTTTGGTAATTTTTTACCCTTGCATTTTAGACAGCTATAACTAAACCCAAAACTACATGGAATTCTTTACAGCTATAGGTTTTTGTTCAAGTCAACTCATCCAGGGCTTGCCATGCAAATTGCAATTATAAAGAAAGACTTTAAAGTGAACAAGTCAAGCCAACCACGAATGTCGTGGATGCCTTTTTGCACATCATTATTAAGGCTACATCATTATTGTTTTTCTTTTGTCCTATTTCCGTGTTACTACTAAAAGATTAGATATTGGTAGAGGACTTCAAAGTCAAGCCAGCAGCAGCCACAAAGATCTAATCTCATCAAACCTAGGAGGTTCTCGTTGAACAATAAGAACCAATCAAGCCTTCTAAACCCAATTTCTAATAGACACGTACTCATTTGAAAAGTTGCAACTAAGGTCATTGTAACAGACACGTACTCCTAATAAGGAAGTTTTAGCAGCTAGCTAAAACAGACTAAATTGAAGAGCACGGCAAGACTAGGACCACTGTGACAACCCACTCACTAGGAGTTTCTAGGACCATGCCTTATCTTGACCAAACGGAAACAAAGTGCCAATTGGGGGTTTCAGCTTTTTGAACATGATTTGAATGCTAGATTTGTAATTTTGCAAAGTTGATGTGGTTGGAGAGTGACCTTCTATACTAGCTAGCACAATTCTTTGGTCCAGCAGATGAATCATATCACATGTCCAATAACACATTGGATTTCATACTGGTCTAATCTCAATATACGAGTCTTTTTGTTTGTGTGTGCTGGACAAGTGACGTGATCTACAAGACCATAGAGTTCTTACTTCCTATACTCTTGCTGTGTTCTTGGTAATTTCATGGGCCTTCAATTAGAATTTTGGCACCTAATGCTTCTCTTTCCCAGTTAGGAACTAATGGTTTTCTTTTGTAAGGAATAAATAGATAACGAAAAGAAAGAATAGTAATGGTTATTGACATGGCATAGAATAATTGGTACCGTATAAATAAATAAAAATTTGACTATAATGATAATATGCTCTTGAATTGCCAAAGATTTAATTAAAACTATAATGATAAAATTGACATAATGATAAGTCATTTATAAATCACATAAATTTACTCTTTTCATCTAGATATTATATGCAAAAGTTGATTGTTCTATAGAGATCTTCACATATTCCAGCTTTTGTGTTTTCAGGAACTCTAAAATGCCAAAAATGGAGAAATTACTTTTTACTAGGAGATTTTGGTTGAGACCACTTGGAGATGAAAGCTAAGAGGTCAAGAGACGTTATGTCAAAATTTGAGAGCTATTGGAGCAGCCAACTGTGCAGAACGAATTATTAATTTCAGGGCATGTGCCATACGGGCAGATTGGAGCTGTTGGGCTTGAGGACGATTTTAGTCAAGTTTATGGGATTTTTCTTGGAAACTATTTGTCATACAAATTGTAGCTGACGTCAATACCTTTCCAATGAGATCTTATACGTTCAATTTGGTGAAGCTTAAGCCCACCAAAAGCCCAGAATCGGAATAGTTGCTGTAAGCTGCAAAGAATTAGGAAAGCTGACTTGTACTTTCTTATTTTTATATTTCCTATTGGAAATGATGGGCAAAGGAGAATGAATGTGCAATCTGCAATTCAATTCAATCATTCTACAATTTGCAGAGATTTTTGGGAGCTTGGAGCTAGAGAGCTCAAGGAGGAAGACAAGGGCAACAAAGCAAGGAGTGGAAGAGATTTCCACCATTGAAGACCTTGAGCTCCCATTTTCACAAAATCTGTAAACTCTTTCTAGTTTTGTTTTGAGTTTGTATTTAAATTAAGTATGAGGAACTAAACTCCATAGCTGGGGCTTAGGTTGAAGCCCTAAACATGATTACTCTATTGTTTTGATGCTTGAGTGTATGAATTTCTAGATTTTGTTGATGAATTTCAATTCACTATTTTAATCTATCCTTGATATATGTTTTTCCTTGGTTGGCCATCTTTGAAAGCATGCTTCTTGAGGTTGTTGGGATTGTGTGTATCTTCATATTTTCCTAAGCAACAAATGGATGAAGTAAGAACCATCCATGTGAATTGGTTTCTTGAATGCCTAATGTAAACACCATGCTATTAGGATTCTTGTGATGTTCATATTCTCTTTGAACTTAATGGGTTTTCCTTGTAATTGAATCGAAGTACTAAACACACCTAGGTTCGGTTATGGGAAGGGCACGAGTATTGTAGCACTAACCCTGCACTCTACTTATTTTAGAGAGAATCATGCATCTTGAGCCACTAAACCCGGTCTTGATTGCAAACATCTTCATCAACACGTTTAGAGTTCATCATTTGAGTATTCACGAACTTGAGTAGGATTGTTTAGGGTGGATTCCGAAACCCTAGTGTTTGTTACTTTGTACTTTCACACTTTGATTTTCATTCTTGTCATTCTTGTTTAAATTAGAGTTCATTTACATTCAAGCATTAGAAATAGGTCACTCAAATCAACTCAACCCCACCCCCCCCCCCCCCCCCCAAAAAAAATTGTGTGTGTTTGTGTTGTTGGAAACATTGTGTGTCTTCTTCACTGAATTTTGTTTGTTTCCGTAATTGTTTTTGACTTTTGCCTCGCGTTGTGTTCTTCTATTTTCTATGCTGAATCCAACTGTATAAAGAACGTGAAATTTGGACAAACGGTTGAAAAGTTATAGGTCAAAAACTAGACAGATGTCGAAACTGAAAAACAGAGAAAACGAATCTACCAAAAAACGTCCGGTCATTAATGTTCAGAATACTGGTCGCCAGCCAATCTGCCAGAAAACGACCGGTCATCACTGTTCACGACCAGTCGCAGACACTGTTCACAGGTGATACAGTGGTGATAAAAGGGTGATAGAAAGTGTTGTTTGTGTTTTTCTTTGGTTTCTTGTTTTGTTTCTTTTCTTTTACCTTTCTTTACTCATTTTTAGTTTCCAATTTGCATTTGTGCATGTGTGGTGTGTTAAATTAGTGTTCTTTACGTACTCAAATTAGAACTTATAGGAAGCCGACAGCTCTTCGTGGGATCGACCCCGTACTTACATAATCTATACCTCAATAGATTTGTGCACTTGCGGGTATTTTTAATTGGTGTTGTTTGCACATTAATTTGTGCCGGTTAATAATACAACAGAAATCTTAAGATTTTTACATTTATTTTACAATTTAGAATTACTCAAGAGTTCACTAAAAGAGTAGCTCATTATTTATTCACAAGCTATGTACACAATACACTTTATAGATATGCCAAAATCATCACAAGCTCTAGATTTCAGGTTCAGTACTTGCAAAATCTGTTAGGGGGTAATCGAAACCATAGCTCCGTAGGGACATAAACCTTTTTACAGGAACTTGATATAACTAAATTAAGTGACATACAGTCACACAGCCAAATATCACATTAATAATAATAATGTATGAATGCTCTTCATCTAATCCCGTTAATTCATATAACTGGACAAGCAGACCTGCACATCCCATACCATACTTATACCACTTGGTCCCGAATGTCCATTTATATGAACTAACCCTCATCTCAATCATCCCATAATTCCCCTTTTGTTAGTCATCTTGTCTAACTCCTTGTTGCCAGTTCCGAATAACCCAATAAAAACCATGTGCGCTGTGGGATCCCTAAGACATGGTACATGCCAAGAGTTAGACTCAACTACACAAAAGATTATTTCCATTACCTTTTTTTCCACCATTATTTTCTCATCCCCAGAATTCTAGCCAAATTCCATGACATGATATAATTATGCCCTTCACAACAATGTAGCCATTTAAAACATCACCAATACATATATAATTATGCCAACATTGTTCAAATAGTTAAGAGTACGTAAACATCCAATGCATGGAACATCAATCAAATTGTACCACGCATAATATAATGCTCACGAAATTTAATTAAATCAATCTATGTAAAAGGGCCCTCAAGAAACCCCTACCTTGACACCAAAGCTTTTGCTAGAAATGTAAGGTGTTTCCCAACTTTCCACCGCATTCACAAACTCAGTCTCTCACTCTTTTTCTTAACAATTCAACCTCTCTCTCTACCTTTATTTCTCTCTCGCTTTCTTTGTTCTTCTATGCACTACCACGCATGTCGTTAAAACAATCAAAGGAAATGGTTCCTATTTATAGTAGCAAAAAGGCGGCAACTAGTTGATTTTAATTGGTGAAGGGATGTGGCTTAACATATAAGGTTTTTGCTCCAAGTTTCACCAGCTCATGCTTACAGAAGGATTAGTCATCATAAATAATGACACTTGTAAAGCAAAGTAGAATAGTTAATTGCAAACAATAAAACTCAGCCCAAATAACTTGCACGTCAAATACCAAGTGAGGAAAAACTGCCACATGTTATTTAAAAGATATAATAAACATTTAACTCATTCCTAAAATCCATTCCTCCTAGTCTTTAAGATTTTTCCCAATAAACATTCTTATGCAAGATGTGTTGCATATGTAGATTATTTTACTTTTAAAAATATGGGTGTTCACATAAGCCCTCCAATTCCCTCCATTGTGTGGTGTGGGATGAACCTACAGATTTTACTTATAAATTTGGACATTTCTATGTTGACGTTTATATCTTCAGTTGTCATTCTATCTACAAAGGACCCACTAGTGTAGTGATTTGAAGTATTTGCTCCCTTAGGTAATGTCTTGGGTTCGAGTCTTAAAATCCGTGTGTAGTGTGTGTGTGTGTGAGTTTAGTATGTTATCGCCCCTTTTAATAGGAAAGGTCCTTAAAAAAAATGTTGTCATTCTATCTTATATTAACTTAATACCCAATTTAACTACCTAGTTAATGTATTTCTTGACTCCGATGACCCCTTCTCTTTAGGGGGAGAGGAGGATTGAAGAGTAGTTGTGTTTATGTGAATTAGCCAAAGTTGATATGGAAGAATTTGTCATTGTTTTCAGCTACCGTCTCTGTGGTCTTTGTCGTTGCCGTGGTCACTACTGTCTCCTTTGATGTCGCCTTTGTTTGCTTCAGAGGGATACGTCACACTGTTAGTCATGTCGGGACTGAAGTAATCTACATAACATAGCCCCATTCTCTTAGTACCATGACACAAAATTTCTTTAGTGTGAATATCCTGAAGTAAACAAAAACTTGGGTAAATGAGTACACAACAATTCAATTGTTCAGTAAGCTGTCGCCTTTGATGTTGCCTTTGTTTGCTTCGTTTTCCGTTGCTATGGTTATTGCCGATGCCATGTTGCTGTGTTTTTTATCTGTCTCTACAACATAAAAAACCCTAACCCTAGAAAATACCTACTTTCGCTACACTATACACTTAGCCTATAATCCTAGCCTGTCGCCGCCATCTACCTTGCTACCGTCGCTGTAGCTTACCTTGCTATTGTCATTGTTGCCGTCACCACGACATCCATCACCATGCCGAATGTTGATGCCTTTATTTCTTCACTTGCTTATGGTTCTATTTCACCTACTGCTTCTCATACCAATATTGTGATGGTTCATACTGAATCGTCCACCAACCTACTCTTGGGATTCAAATTGAATAGATCCAACTATGCGATTTGGCTTTCGATGATCGAACTCTATGCTACTTCACAAGGAAATTTGGTTACCTAACTCGTGACTCTAGTGCCCCCATATTCCAAAGATCCACAATTTGGAAAGTGAAAAATTGATGATGCTATCGTGAAAAGTTGGATGATGCGCACTATGGAACCTAGTTTGTTGAATATGTTTCATACTTTCATATTGCTGTGCTCACAGGGTTTTTGTATTATGCCTTACCTACTGTCGTGCTCATGGGGTTTCTGTGTTTTGCCTTACCTACTGTCGTGCTTACATGGTTTCTGTGTTATGCTTTTATGTGTTCTTCTATATGCTTTATTTGTTAGGGCTTGTCAGTTGTTTCACTTGTGGTTTAAATGTCATCTCTAAAGTTGTTCGATTGGTCAATGTCAAGTATGGTGCTATCACATCCCTGGATCGCTCCGCCGTAGCATGATATTGTCTGCTTTAGGCCCTCCTCTCTGCCCTCACGGTTTTGTTTCTGGGAACTCACGAGCAACTTCCCAGTGGGTCACCCATCATGGGATTGCTCTAGCCCCAACTCGCTTAACTTCGGAGTTCCCACGACTCCGAAGCCAGTGAGCTCCCAAAAGGCCTCGTGCTAGATGGAGGTGGGCATGCATGTACATATAAGACACATCACCCCTTCTCCGTTGGTCGATGTGGGATCTTACAGGTGCTTTATGACTTGCTTATCAAGTTGAGCATGCGAAATATCTTTGCCCCAACTTGAGGGGGAGTGTTGGCGAGTCTTTACTTAGTTAGGATTTTGATTCCTTACTATGTTAGGATTTTGGTTACTTACCCATTTATCTAGTCCTATTATAATTGAGATTTATTTCCTATTGTAATTTATATTTATTTTCTATTGTAATTTGGATTTATTTCCTATTTTATTTAAGATTGTACTTCTTTATAAATACCTTAATATTGGATACGCATAAAAATATGAGCATATATGAGCATAATTGAATATTTGCCATACTTTGTTTGACAGTTAACTGTAACCTGAGTTACAGATGTTGATAGGATTTTTAGTACCTGCACAAATAGGGTTAAAATTACATGAAATACTTGCAAGAATATAAGGATATTGTAATATAGATGCTCATGCAAGGTCGTTCTCCTTAAGGACTATTTAACAGTTTATGTAAAAACAATCTCTAATTAACTACTTGAAATTAAAGACTGAGAAGGATGATTATGAAATCGTTTAATACTAAAAATGAATGTTGATTAAAGACAAATACGATCAAAGAAAAGAGTTTTAAAAACCAATTTATAAAGGGAGCTTCACTAATATACCCAAAATAGGGGTTGAAATTATAAAAAAAAACCCACATGAAATGCACTTTAGAAACACACCCAAAACTCATTTACTATATAAGAAATTGGTGTTTAAGTTCCTATAAATTACATGACTGCCATTGATCAACTTAAAAAAGAAGCCCAACAAAAAAAACTTAAATAGCACCCAAAACAAGCCCAGCCCAATTTTATAAAAAAACCCAAACAATTCATTACAAACAAAACGTCTTGAAAACCATAGCTTCATTTACGTGTCATGTTGATTAATGACTATAATGTTCCACACATGATTAATGGCTGTGATGTTCCAGTCTATGGTAATAACACTGCTAGTTTACTGTCATGTTGATTAATGGCTGTAATGTTCCAGTATAGGGTAATAACACTGCTAGTTTCTTATGACATCCTATTTCTAATGCATGTCTACCCCTGTAATGTTCCAGTATATGGTAATAACACTGCTAGTTTCCTATGACATCCTATTTCTAATGCATGTCTACCCATGTAATGTTCCAGTCTAGGGTAATAACATTGCTAGTTTACTGTCATGTTGATTAATGGTTGTAATGTTCCAGTCTATGGTAATAACACTCCTAGTTTACTGTAATGTTGATTAATGACTGTAATGTTCTAGTCTAGGGTAATAACAATACAAGTTTCCTATTACATCCTATTTCTAATGCATGTCTACCCCTGTAATGTTCCAGTATAAGGTAATAACAATGCTAGTTTCCTATGACATCCTATTTCTAATGCATATCTACCCATGTAATGTTCCAGTCTAGGGTAATAACACTGCTAGTTTCCTATGACATCCTATTTCTAATGCATATCTACCCTTGTAATGTTCCAGTCTATGGTAATAACATTGCTAGTTTACTGTCATGTTGATTAATGCTTGTCATGTTGCTATTTCTAATACATGTCCACCAAAGAAAAGATGAAGAAAGAACAAACCAGACCAACTCAAAACAAGCCGAACTCAGATTTTTAATACTATTATGTCATAGAAGTACATTGTTAATACTCTGTTATAGAAGTACATTGTTAATACTCTGTCATAGAAGTACATTGTTAAACAAAAATGAGATCCATAACTGAAATAGTAACAAAAGATAAATCGATCATCAAAACTTAAAATACATTTCAAAAATCAACTAAAATCTGAAGAGAAACACATAATTGAAGCAAAAGATCAAAAATCTTAAGTCCAAACCAAACGACGACGATGAAGATGATGATGATGATGACGACAACGACGACGACGTGGCGAAAGAGGAGTAGAGCTCGAAGATGAGGAGTAGAGCTAAGAGCATCTGATCTAGGTTTGTTCGAGGTCTTGAACAATCCTGAAGAAAAAAAAATATATCAATAGAAGCACGATTTTAGAACAAGAAATTGAAGGTGAAATATTGAAAATTGTAGATTAAAGATAAAGAATATAGTTGGACCTGAGATTGAGCTTCAATGGAAGCTCCTCTTGCTCCAATACCAGAGAAAGCACCAGCGAGAAAGGAGAAAATAAATCTGATTTGGTTTTTTGGCAGATTTGATTTTTTTGCAGATCTGGTTTTTTGGCAGATTTGGTTTTTTTGTTTTTTGACAGATCTGGGCAGATCTGATTTTTCTCTCTCAAATCCATAGTTCAAGGGCAATATAGGTATTTAACACACACAAATAAACTAAAAAACATCTATTAAATTGAAAAAATTGACAGCTGTCGATTTTAGGGTTTTTTTTGGGTGTGTTTATAGTTTTTAAATGGTATAGGGTTTCTTTATAAGATTATGTCTAAGATTTGGTATATAACTAAATTTCTAATTTATAAAAGCACTAGGGTTTCACCATTACCTAGCAATCCTATGAATTTTTGCCAGTTATTTATGATCTACACATGCCACTTTGAAGGTTAGGTTTTCCTAATTTATACTCTACTTGGAACCTCCAACATAGAACGTATATCCAACATGCAACCTGTCCGGACGTTCGGACCAAATCTGAACATGAAAGACTCATTATGCTTTATGGAAACCCTTTTGAAAAACCATGCAACCCTTAAGACATAGTGTTCATCTTAAGTGAAATTACAATCATTAATCACAAGAAGCCAACATCAATTTCAGGGAACCTTCCGACCAAAATTGCATCGAATTACTTTTCTAAAGATCCTAATGGTGATCAGGCATTAAGACAATTAGAAAGTTAAAACAGTGATTAACAATTCAAAGTATGCATGCCATCAATCATAAGCAATTAAATAAAAGTTACATATTCATGCTAAGGTTCAAGGCTTCGCCCTAGTTGAAGAGAATTAGTTACGCATATTCATAATTAAAATCAAAGAAAATATCATTATAATGAATAAGAATCAAAACACCTTAAGGTAGAAAATCTTCAAGAACCCTAGCAATCACTCTCTGTCTCCAAAGAAATTGCCTGAAAGAAAAAAGTCTCCCAAAACTAGGGCCGACGAAAACCTTAAATATCGCCCTAAAAGCTAGCCGGCCAATGCCTGAGAACAAAGTCTCTTGTTTCTACTAGGAAGCTGACTAATAATAAAATATATTAAAAAAATAAAATCCTAATTGAGTTAGGATAAACTGCACAGAAACTGTACAGCCACGTTTTAGCCTCAAATCTCCTCCAAATCCAGCCCAAGATTGCTTGTTTTAAATATAAGAACGTTCTGAACACATCTCCAGAAGGCCACGAACCCATCTGATGTCACCTTGGGCTCCAAAAAAGCAATTTAAGCCCAAAACGTCACTATTCCAGCACTGCACATCACTCCTTTATTTATTCGCCAGGAAATCACCACTTGGTGGACGAATCTGATATTTTGATACTATCAAGCCAACTGACTCACGAACGTCTTCCAACTGGAATTGCCCCAAAATTCATCCATTTGACCACGTTTTGCTTTAGAAAAAGTCGAAAGTCCTATATTGAAAATACACTTTAAAGTATCAAAATTCTTCCAAAATATTAACCAAAATATATTAAGAATAGGATTAAATATATAATATAAAATCTACTCATCAGATGTGATAGCAATAATGGGTTGTACAAAAGGGAAAATATTATAGGCCTCTGTATCATCACTCTGTTAAGCTCATAATTTCATAAATATACATGCCCTATTTACTTACTTCTTTTGCTTAGTTTCCTAGATTTCTATGTTATTTGCCTCCCTTTGTGTGTTTTGTAGGCCAAAGGAGCATGAGAGCATAATTCATGCAATTCAAGCATGTTAAGGCCTAATTTGGATGAAGGGAAGAAGAGCTTAAAGACAAACTCATTTTTGGCTACAGCCCCCAGCCAGTCCAGTTCCGTAGGTCACATTGTAATATTTGTTTCAGCAACCTACACAGCTCGGATGAGGCCGCATTCTTCATGAAAGTTGTTCCAATGGGTGTGTACTATAACATATCCAAAATTTAGCCCCATTGGATAAATCTGGAGTCCGTTACCTAGCAAACACAGAACCATGCTCAGGATGGATCTTATCAGCGCGGAAAATGAGTTAGCAATTTGTTTCGGCCTTAACTTCTTCCTCCGACCTTGGATTGGCCCAAATAACATATGGCTGGAAAGAAGACATTCTGAACTTCAATTTCGAGTGCTTAAAGTCCTAATTTGATTAAGAGAAGCCCAAGTTGTAAGCCCTTGAAGTTGCTGGTCATGCTGACCTCAGCATGTGCTGGTTGGATGCTTGGTCATGGTGAGCTAGGTATGAGCTATCATTTCTGGTTGGAAGCTTGGTCATGGTGACATGAAGATGAGCTAGGGCTGCTGGTGGGATCTATTGGTGAAGTGCATCAACCAATTCAAGATTTTCTAATACAAGTGCATCACCCAATTTAGATTTTCTAATACAAGTGCATCAACCATTTCAGATTTTATAAAACAAGTGTTGTATGCATTAGCCATATTGAATTCAGATTTTCACTTCCCCTAGGCCTATAAATAGGGAAGTTCTCTAAGCTTGTAAACACACCCCAAGGGGGGGGAGCTCTCAAACACTTCTCTAGAGCTCCCTTCCCTTCTCTCCCTCAAATTCTCTTAGTTTCTCTTTCTAGTTTTCAATTGTTATAATGAGATCTTTGTGCTGAAATTTTCCTTTAAGTCTTTCCAAGTTCTACTTTAATTTTCATTGTTATGTAAATTCTTTTCTTTAGTTTCAAGTTTGATTAGTTTCCAAGTTTCAATTATGGTTTTTGTTCTTATTCATTATGCTTATAAGTTAATATGCTAGTTTGAATGATTGATCACCATTTAGGCTTGCATGTTAGCTATCTTGGTTTGAATTAAGAGTAGACACCATGCTTTAATTTGAATTGAACTATGAATAGGAAGAGTATGTATGGACATTCGACAACAGGGATTAGATACATGCTTGGTTGTTTAAATTGTTCTTCTATGCTTAATGGGTTCCTAATGCTTAATTTTAGGTTAGACAACAAATGATCAAATTAGGGAATTAGGAACACAAGGTTATGACCAAACACCATGGCTTAATCATACTTTAGCTAGAATCAATCCATTAATCTAATTGAACTTGGGAACTTATCTACTTGAGTTAGTTATTTTCTTTCTTCCTTGTTTTATTTATTTCCTTTCTTTTTCATTTCTGTTTTGTGTAGGAGAAATGAATTGGATCATTCAATCACCAATCCTCGTGGGATCGACCTCGCACTTACATACGCTATACTACCGAACGGCTCGTGCACTTGCGAGTATCACAAGTTGAGGATGCAACTGAATCCATTTTGGTGCAGCTGTATCTACGCAACAAGTTTTTGGCGCCGTTGCCGGGGATTGGCAACATAGTTTGGTTCTATTTCTTTTCCCTACTTGTTTTATTTTTATTTTTCATTTTCATGTTTTTCTAGACAATTTCAAGTTTTAAAGTTAATGACGTTAATGGACAAGTTGTGTTTGTAGTCCAACAGAAAAGGACAATTGCCCAACAAGCAAGAGAACTGGGTTTAAGTCCCAGCTTACACAACCCATTGGTGCTTGTTGCTTTGAAGCATGGAATTGGATGTGTGTTGATTTTCCTTTTCATTTTAGTTTTTATTTCCTAATCCTTTTAATTCCATTTCAAGTTTGTGTGTTTGTTTTAGCAATTTATGATAGCTTAATAAAAATGGAGAGAGATGGCAACCTCAATCATAAGAATGGGAAGTGTGGAGCAATGGGAGAAGTCGCGACCTCCAAGTGCATCACATTCGACCTAATCGCTTCAAGGGGGAGCATTTCAATTCTTTCTCTTCTTTGAATTATGTTTATTTCCGTCATTGTTTTTACCTTTTGGTCCGCTTTGAGTTCTTTGTTTTTCTGTGCTGAATCCAACCATATAAAGAACGTAAAATTTGGACTTACGGTTGGAAAGTTATAGCCTAAAAACTGAACAGAGGTCGAAGCTGAAAAACATAGAAACGAATCTGTCCAAATGGTGATAAACGGGTGATAGAAAGTGCTGTTTGTTTTTTTTTTTCTTTGGTTTCTTGGTTTGTTTCTTTTAGTACAACAATTTATGTTGTTTGTTTGAATTTGTTTACAGTACTTAGTTCATTTTTGTTTATGGTTTGTTGTTTCATTTTATCTTAATTTGTTTTTATTTCTTATCTTAAAAATTTTAAAATTAAAAAAAAAAAGATTTTTCATATGAGCCGACTTATGGTAACCCCAGTGAGCACTTCCGTTAATACAGTGTCTAGGAGTTCTTTAGGCGACACCTTCGGTGTCTAAGAAGTTTGGGTTTTAAGCGGGACCATTGTGACCCCTCCAACCTTCCCGGATCCCCTGGCTGTGTTTTCTGAGGCCCTTAACTGGTCATCCGTGAGTTGCTTGTATATTTGTGTGTTTTAAAAACAATAATAATAAATAAATAAAAAATAATAAAAAATTGAAATTTGAAATTTGGGTTTTTATTTTTCCTTGTAAATTGCAATTTGGAACTTCTTTGTTTTCTTTTATGTTTTTTTTGTTTTATTAGGTTAGTTTATTTATTTACGTGGTGTGGTTAGTTAGTTATTTCTGAGTGTTAAAAACACATTTTTATTCAAACATTGCATTCAAAAAGATAAAAAGTTTAAAACAAAAAAACAAAAAAAAAACATTCAAGTAAATTAAAAATAAAAACAACTTCTTCATCTTCATCTTCATCTTCATGGCATGCCTCTGTTTTCTCTTACTTGCAGAATCTGCAGCAGCTCCACATGGTCCTCATTTTTTCTCTGCAGTGCTTCCACGTGCTGATTGGCACAATAGAGCCGCTTCTGCAAGTCCGCCACCATAGCCTTCAAGGAAGCTATTTCCTCGCTCATCGCGGCACACTCCCGTGTTCTCGCCAGCAATCGCATGCCCAAATTGGTAGCCGAGACCGCGTGGAGTACAGTTAAATTGTGGGACTCCTCCACCGCTGCCTTGTCAGACCTCTGTGCCACATGCAGATGATCTGTCGGTGTGAGCTTGCTGCCAATCATGCCTCCCAGCAGCGCTGCTCTATTCGGCATTGCCTCAGAAAAGTTCGGTATTATCTCAGCAAAGTTTGAGGCCGTACCGTGATGATATGTGGAGTTTGGAAAGATAGTGTTTGGAGGAGCCCTTGTCTGGGCATTCGGTGGTGCAAGAGAGAGCTCAAGGTTGAGATCATCAAGGTGAGTGCATGAGGATGCCATTTTTTTTTTTTCTGTTTCTGGATTTTTTGATGTTTTTCCTTGAGTTGCAGGAAGAAATGTTGGGTATCATCCACTTGCAGAGGTGTGGTTTAAATAGACATATGCTGATGAGAGAGAGCCAACACCATTTCGGATTTCCCGGGCATGCTCGACCTAATCGCTTCAAGGGGGAGCACCTTTACTTTACTTTTCTTTTTCTTTTTTTTTTCCTCCGTGTTTTCTGGTGTTTAATGTTTTTGCCCGTTACTTTCATTTTCTAGTGCTTTGTGTTTTTGCTTTTCCCTTTCGGCTGTCATCTTTGTCTTATTTTAGTTAGGGAAATGTGTTTTCTTTTCCGTTTGTCGTCTTTGTTTTATTTTAGTTAGGAAGTGTGTTTTCTTTTTCTTTTTCTTTTTCTTTCTGCAACCTTACTCTTTTATTTCCGAAACAAAATAACGAAAATACAAAAACAACAAAATAAAATAAAAACAACAATAATGCAGTAGGAAATCATTTCTTCTCGGTGCTTGGTGTCTCGACCATTGGAGCTTTGAGTTTGGCCCTCTGGCTGTCCTCTTCCGGGGCTTCACGCATAGTTTCTTGGGGCTCATCACTTGAGCTCCCAAAGATCGCAATCTTAGCTTGAGCGTAACTACTCTCGCGATCTGCTTGTTTGCGTTTACCCGGTCGGTCTAGGTCCTCCAGCTGTTTTCGCATGTCGCGAGAGTACAACTCTACCATTTTTGATAGGTTTTTATTCTCGTCCCGCAATACTTCTAGCTGGTGTCGATTCACCTCCACTATCCTTGACCTCTCCCTTTTCAAGCTTTTTATAGCAGTCTGACACTCCTCAACCATACTTCGCTCCGCCGCCAACTGACCTTTCAGCACCTCTACCTCATGGGACTTCGCAAGTAGGCGATGACCCAAACTTGCGACTGTTGCCGTACTCTGCACGCTCAGTGCCAGGGCATCGCTCACGACCCGGTTGTCATCCCTTGTCCCCAGAACACGTATATCTTTAGGAGTCACTAAATTTCTAGCCACTCCAATGGCAACATCGTTGTCCAGGAGTATTGAGTCAGTTACTGTCACAGGCCCCCGTGCGGAAGCAAAATAGGGCATCCATACTGGTGCCGCTGCTTGGCCTCGTGTCTGAGTCGGTGGAGCTAGGTTGAGATCCAACGAAAATGGGTAGTTATATGCCATTTGATTTCTCACTCTCTTTTCTTCTTTCTTTCTTTTCTCTTTTGTGTGTTTCTGAGTTTGTGTTTTTTTTTTACCCTTTCTTTTTACCTTTTATAGACTTAGCCTGCTAAACCCTAGCCGCTGCGGTTATGAGTTCTGTGCGGCCCTTACGGCTTATCTCTATATGTCGCCGCACCCGTTTCCCAACCCCCCTTAATTGCATTTTCACCTTTCACCACCTTCTAGTGAAAAAGTCGTCCCGCTTCACCCAAGAAGCCAATAATTCTGGCTTGGGGGATGTGACTGCTGCCTCTGCACGCCGACACGTCCCTCACCCCTTTCACCCGTGACTCCCCAGGAACCAAGGCATCAGGGACCACATTCTCTCTTTTCAGAAATCCCGCATTTGCGCTCCCAATTCACGTTTCAAATAAAATTTCAAAAAAAAATTTAAAAAATTTAAATATTAAAAAATTAAAATTGAAATGTGTGGGCTTCAGATTTCATTTTGGGTCGGTTTTTCACCTTGTTTGGGTTTCAAGGTGGGTTAATTTAATTGTGGGCTTTGGGCTTCGAATTTTTTTTTTTGGGTTTCAGAATTGTGTGATTAGGGTTTACTGTTTCATTTTTTTGTTTGTTTGTTTGTTTTGTAATTTTTATTTTTATTTATTTTATTTTATTTTGTTTTTGTTTTCTTTTGTGATTTTTTTTTTAATTTGCTTTAATACCTTTCATTTGTTGTTATGACATTGTTTGTGGCTAATTTTTAAACATTGAGGACAATGTTCATTTCTAGGTTTGGGGGTATTGGAGTTTAGCATGTAAATTTGGTTTTTCCTTAATTTATTTTTTTTATTTATTTATTTGCTTGTTTTTTTTTTTTTTTTTTTTTGTTAAGTCTTGCTTTTATTTTGATTTTGATTTTATTCACTTTCCGAGCACATTTGATGAGATTGTGATAAATGTTTGCATGACTTAAATAAAAAATTGAATTTTATTTATTATTATTATTTTTTTTTTTTCCTTGTAATTTTGTATTGTAAAAAAAAATATATATATATATAATTAATTAATTAATTAATTTGGCATCGTTCTAGCATGACATGTTCGAAACCTTCTTTGCACTTGCCATTTGTTTCATAATTTTCCAATTAAAGGATTTGCATGACCCAAAGAATTGTATCAAGCATAAATTAGACTTATATAACCATAAAGGTGAGCTTTTGAGCCTTGTGCTTCATTTCATGAGTGTTATACACATACTCTTATTTTCTTGTCATCAAAGTTGTTGTTTGATCTCATTATTCATTGATTTGGTTGAATACTTAAAAGTCATTCATTCTTTTGCAATTCGATTTCATGACATTTAAGAAATGATATTAAGGCCCTCTTTGGATCGTTTGTACCTTTCAAGCTAACCTTATGCATGCTTAAGCATGATTTTCCATTGTTAACCATTTTGAGCCTACATGTAAACCTTTTTCTTTCATTTACTAATTATATGTCCTCGCCTTAGCTTGAAAAACAAATATTCACCTTTCTAAGGAACTCATGAGCTTTATTTTGGATGTGTTTTTCATGCTAAGTTTGGGAAGAGGTGTTACATTTCGAAAAAAAAACAAAGAGAAAAAAAAAAATCACACAATTGGTGAAAGAAAAGAGAAAGTGGCGGTTGTTTGAAAATTCATTTTTGGGCCATCAAAATAATTTGGTGTTTGGAAAGGAGTTTGAATCAATGTAAATAAAGGTTTAAGGAGTTTTGATCATGTAAAAGAAAAATAAATTCTCATTGTGATGATTCGAAGTCTTGTAAACAATTGTTTTATGCTCTTATATTTTGAGTTCCTTGGACTTTGTTTTATCCATACCTTTCATTTCTTACTCACCTTACACCCTTGGCCCCATTACAACCTATGTTAAAGACCTAAATTGATCTTAAATGTCATGTGGTTGAATTGCATTCATTTTTCTACTTTTAAGTGTTTGGCATCCTTCTTGAGATCATATTAATGCAAGTTCTTCATCTTTCTATTTCGAGTTAAGTCTTTATGATTTATCTCTAATCTCATGTTTATAACTGAGTGTTGCATTATAGCCCTCTTCCGAGTGATTCATTTGTGAGAGGACAACTTTGGTGAGATTTGAAGTTGAACTTGTGCTTTGTATGATTTTTGAATTTGTGTGAAAACTAAGATTGGGGAATTTGTTGCATTTGGCTATCACACTACCACACTTTGAGCATATTATGTTTTGAACTTTGCCGCTTTGTGAATAATGTTTAAAAATTGAGCTTTTATTGTTAAAACTTTTGAGTCATGTGCATGAGTTATTTCTCTTCAGAAAATGTTCGGAAAGATTGTTTTGAGTTCTTTTTATTTTTGTATTTTTTTATTTTTTTATTTTTTTATTTTTGTTTTGTTTTGTTTTGTTTTTTTTTTTTTGTTTTGTTTTTGTTATTGTAATTTTTTTTTTTTTTTTTTTGTTTTTTATTTTGCTTAAGGACTAACAATCTTTTAAGTTTTCTAATTACCTTGTTTTACAGAGTCAGTAAAACGTTTGTGGGTATCGTATCTGTTAAACCCTCAGGAGACACAACTCCTCCTACTAGGGATGCCTAGAGGTTTAAAGGCTTGTTGCATACGCTCAATGCAATCGAGTTACCTACGAAAGTGGTCTAGTTAACTTCTTATTTTGTTTTTATCTTTGTTTCTCTTTTGTTTTGCTCGAGGACTAGCAAAATCTAAGTTTTGGGGTGTGTTAAGCTCATAATTTCATAAATATACATGCCCTATTTACTTACTTCTTTTGCTTAGTTTCCTAGATTTCTATGTTATTTGCCTCCCTTTGTGTGTTTTGTAGGCCAAAGGAGCATGAGAGCATAATTCATGCAATTCAAGCATGTTAAGGCCTAATTTGGATGAAGGGAAGAAGAGCTTAAAGACAAACTCATTTTTGGCTACAGCCCCCAGCCAGTCCAGTTCCGTAGGTCACATTGTAATATTTGTTTCAGCAACCTACACAGCTCGGATGAGGCCGCATTCTTCATGAAAGTTGTTCCAATGGGTGTGTACTATAACATATCCAAAATTTAGCCCCATTGGATAAATCTGGAGTCCGTTACCTAGCAAACACAGAACCATGCTCAGGATGGATCTTATCAGCGCGGAAAATGAGTTAGCAATTTGTTTCGGCCTTAACTTCTTCCTCCGACCTTGGATTGGCCCAAATAACATATGGCTGGAAAGAAGACATTCTGAACTTCAATTTCGAGTGCTTAAAGTCCTAATTTGATTAAGAGAAGCCCAAGTTGTAAGCCCTTGAAGTTGCTGGTCATGCTGACCTCAGCATGTGCTGGTTGGATGCTTGGTCATGGTGAGCTAGGTATGAGCTATCATTTCTGGTTGGAAGCTTGGTCATGGTGACATGAAGATGAGCTAGGGCTGCTGGTGGGATCTATTGGTGAAGTGCATCAACCAATTCAAGATTTTCTAATACAAGTGCATCACCCAATTTAGATTTTCTAATACAAGTGCATCAACCATTTCAGATTTTATAAAACAAGTGTTGTATGCATTAGCCATATTGAATTCAGATTTTCACTTCCCCTAGGCCTATAAATAGGGAAGTTCTCTAAGCTTGTAAACACACCCCAAGGGGGGGGAGCTCTCAAACACTTCTCTAGAGCTCCCTTCCCTTCTCTCCCTCAAATTCTCTTAGTTTCTCTTTCTAGTTTTCAATTGTTATAATGAGATCTTTGTGCTGAAATTTTCCTTTAAGTCTTTCCAAGTTCTACTTTAATTTTCATTGTTATGTAAATTCTTTTCTTTAGTTTCAAGTTTGATTAGTTTCCAAGTTTCAATTATGGTTTTTGTTCTTATTCATTATGCTTATAAGTTAATATGCTAGTTTGAATGATTGATCACCATTTAGGCTTGCATGTTAGCTATCTTGGTTTGAATTAAGAGTAGACACCATGCTTTAATTCGAATTGAACTATGAATAGGAAGAGTATGTATGGACATTCGACAACAGGGATTAGATACATGCTTGGTTGTTTAAATTGTTCTTCTATGCTTAATGGGTTCCTAATGCTTAATTTTAGGTTAGACAACAAATGATCAAATTAGGGAATTAGGAACACAAGGTTATGACCAAACACCATGGCTTAATCATACTTTAGCTAGAATCAATCCATTAATCTAATTGAACTTGGGAACTTATCTACTTGAGTTAGTTATTTTCTTTCTTCCTTGTTTTATTTATTTCCTTTCTTTTTCATTTCTGTTTTGTGTAGGAGAAATGAATTGGATCATTCAATCACCAATCCTCGTGGGATCGACCTCGCACTTACATACGCTATACTACCGAACGGCTCGTGCACTTGCGAGTATCACAAGTTGAGGATGCAACTGAATCCATTTTGGTGCAGCTGTATCTACGCAACACACTCCATTGCAAATATTACAGGATGCGGTTCGAGTAGACTTTTACATAAGCTAACAATAGCGCTAATAACTAAAACCAAACCAAGAAAAGGGCATTTAAAGCTTAAATGCAGTTATTTCGTGTGTGGAGAACCAGCATGAGATTCATCTGCACATTCTAGCAACTCTTGTACCACTGAACCCATTGTTGGTCTTTTGCTCCTATCTTCCTCCACACAGGAAACACCAATCTCAACCATCTTTGCTGCTTGGTTTCTGCTGAACTGCCCTTCTAACCTTGGATCCAACATATCCTCCATCCATTGGTCTTCCCCACATAGGATTTTCTTTTTAGCCACCCTCACAAACCTTGTCAGCTCTGCTTCTTGATCCTCACTATCCTCCACCACCCAACTCGAAAGTCGGATGCCCTTCACCATCTCTAGAATCAGCACTCCATAACTATAAACATCCACTTTGGCAGTGATTGGAAGGTTCAAAGCCCACTCTGGAGCCATATACCCTTTCGTTCCGCGAATTCGAGAGAACATTGAACTGAGGCTGCCTCTCTGAGATAACTTTGCTAGCCCGAAATCTGCAATCTTTGGCTCAAAGTTACTGTCTAGGAGTATGTTCTCAGGTTTCACGTCACAATGGATAACCCATTCTAGACACTCATGGTGAAGATAGGCTAAACCCTTAGCTATCCCTATTGCAACTTTAAACCTCTCTTTCCATCCAAGAAAGTTTGGGGGGAAGAGGTGCTTGTCCAAGGAACCATTTTCAACATACTCAGAGACCAGGAGTCTGTGTTTATCATCTGAACAGAATCCCCATATTCTCACTAGGTTCATGTGGTTGATTTTTCCAATTGTGCTTACTTCTGCCCAAAATACATCTTCCCCTTGATATATATCTGCCAATTTCTTGACAGCTACCACTCTTTCATCTGCCAGCACACCCTTGTAAACAGCCCCAGAGGCCCCTCTTCCCAGCTCTTCCTTGAAGTTTTTGGTTGCCTTCTTGAGCTCAGGATAGCGAAACATTCTAAATTGACTTGAAATCACATGATATCCATCTTCTATTGGAGCTGCTGCACCATGTCTTCTGAAAAGTAGCCACCAAGCTGAAAGTATAAAGAGAATTTCAACTGCACCAACTGCAAAAGCAAACCAATACATATACACCCATCTTAACCTTTTACTGGAATTAGCATACATGGAAGGAGAACCTACTACAACCTTGGTCACACTGGTCCTGCTGCATGCATCAGAGGCATTTAGTTTGGTAGATACTGATGCTTCCACAATCATAGGCAGTCTTAAGTATGTGCTCCCCGGAAAATTTGGAGACTTGTACCCATTGAAAAGAGCACTCTTTGTATAACACCTACCTTCCCCTGTTAGCCTATAGCTAAATGCTTCGCACCGGCAATCCTCCAAGCAAAATTTTCTGCAATTGTCAAATGAAATGGATTCACTATAGTTGAGATCAAATCCATAGAAATCTACTTGCTGAATCTGCACAAATTTCACTTGCTGGGACTGTGAGCATGTAAGATTGAACTTAGGCTTGCAACCCTTGTTTAAGTTACTTGTGTCAACTACTTCATAGCCAGGAGGGCATGAGCACTTGGGCTGTGGTGTATAAATACAAATCCCATTTTTTCCACAGATGCCATGCACCTTGCACATCTCTGCCATAGCTTCCCAGGTGATCACCCAGAATCCTGTCAAACTGTTGAGACTATAAAGTCTTAGGTTCCCATCATAATCCATCGTCAACCGCCTTTTTACGCCTACACCCATGTCAGAAGCACTGAATTGCAATTTATCACTGGACAAAAAATTGCCAGAGTCATCTAAAACAGCTATCCTGCTACTGTTATAGTTTGTTCTACCATTATCAAATACATTATAATCAGGATCAGGCCAATATAAGCTTGAAATGTCAGGACCATCATACATCAACTTGAGAACATTATCATTATCAAAATAGAAACTGAAATAGCCAGTACCAAAAGTCCCTCTTCCTAAAGTGGATATCAGCTTCTTGCTCTTTGTAAAGGGTTGGTTTGGGAGAAGAGTATCAGTGGGAAAATCAAAGCTTTGCCATAGAATTTTACCGTGAGCATCTTTCAGAACAAGGTTGCCAGAATTCAAAAGCTCTGCTCTCTCAACATCAAGGCTACTGGAGTTGGTGCTGGTCTGCCAGACAGTTGCGCCATCCACATCGGTCAAGACCAACGAGCCATCTTTTCGAAGCGAAACTCTGGAGCCAAGGCTATTGACAGGCTTGTCTCTGTTAGCCATCCAGACAACGGTTCTGCTTTTAGAGTTCGTGAACCATATTGAGAACCAGTAAGCATTTGTGCCCACCCCATGGAACCCACATGTGAAAGACTCATCTAGGGAAGTTAGGAAGTCCGAGTCATCTTCAACTGAGAGAGAAGAGCCTCTTTTCAGACCATTCTGCGTTTTTGCAGTAGCAGAACAGTGGAAAAACACAGTGATGGTTAGTAAAGTAAAAAACCAGACAACATTTTTTGGAGATGAAACAACTTGGTACCTCATTTTTGGAGCTTGGTTTAGAAACAGAAGTATTATAAAATGAAGCTTCTGTAATATATATACACACACAGAGCTTCCATTGAGGGAGGCCCACTCCGTATTGTATTTTACTAATTCAAACCGTCTATTTTGTATATACTCATTCAAAGATCATCTCTAAAAAAAATCACTTTGAGTCCGATATAATTTGACCACTCAATTGAATTATTGAAATTTTAGTACTTTCTTAAACCACCGTGTTCATTGATTTTGTAGGATACAATTGGATATCGAAACAGTTTCCGATTTGTCTTATTTTTTGCAAGGATGATCTATGAATGTAGACTTAAAAAATAGATGGTTTGGATCGTTGAAAAAATATTTGTAGGGGGTCAAATAAAATTATTTGAGGAATCCCTTAACAGAAGACTGAGTGAGCTTGTTAACTCAGTTGTTTCAGGAAGAAAATTGATGGGCCACGAGCAATTTAGATCCCCACGGTCTTGAAGCAAACACCTTTTAGCCAGAAGAATCCATAAACCCTAGATCCAAAGTAAATGAAGATTCTCAAAGATCTCAAAATTTTATAATATGAAACAGAGAGAGAAGGTGGCAAAAGAACATAAGGATTAAAGGATCTTAGCAGAGTTTAATGTTGGGCTTGTCCAATATAGCTCCCTATATTTTCTATTTCCTAGACATATAGTCATCACTCTATAAATTTATGTGTAAAATTCAATTTCAAATTTAAATGACCAGTATGATATGAGAGGTCATAGTATTCCTATGTTTTTACATTGTTGCCACTGGACTTCATATTTTATTTATAATTTATTTCAAGCATTTCATTAACTGCCATAATTGTTGTGAATTTTAGACAACCTGAAAAATTAAGATTATAAAGATTAGTCTAAACACAAATTATCCTCGCAAGTGCACAAGGTCAATCGTAATTTAGTATGGCAAATACGAAGTCATTCCCACGAGGAATGAGTTCAACTTCCAACTAGTCTAACCTAATTTACTTCACAAAATACTTTAATTACTCTAATTATATAAATAAGAAATTAAACACATAGCATACTCATGTAAACACAAAAGGGGTTTTTGAAAGAATGATTTAATTAACAACGAAATTAAAAGACAAAACAAGTAGAAAGTCACAAAACACAAGGATGAGAAATTCAAATTGATAAAAGCACTAGGACAATGCATTCACCACTAGTAATCTGATCTGGCCTCTTATTCACCTACCTATTAACTAACCATTTGATGTCGCCACCTAGTTTTCATTTTTCATGAGTTACCTATGGTATTTAGGCTAACTCGTATATTCCTACATGCAATTCACCTATGGTATTTAGGTCAAATATCAACACATAGAAACTCATTAAGATTAGTGAAAACCTCCAACAAGCATGTAACCTCTAGGAGTATGGTATTTACCCTAGATGAATTACAAATCCTAATAACAAGAAGCAAGCCTCAAATTAAGTATGGCATTTACTCTAATTTGCATCCGATTAACTCAATTAAAAGTCTAGATGGTGATCAAGCATCAAGATAATCAACCAAGTTATTAAGCACAGTGATTAAGAATCCTATATCAAACGGCAATCAATGGATAGGTAAAATAAGAAAACTATATTATCATATACTAGGGCTACATCATGCCCTAGCAAAAGAAAATTAGTTACACATAATCATAGAATTCGACATAAACAAAAACATAAGGAAGAAACAATAAAACTTAGCCAATTGCGGTACTCTTCCGGCATCTCCAATTTCTCCTAGTTTTTGCGTGACTCCAAAGGAGTTGTTTCTCATGCTTAAATAAAACACCACACGTCTATTCCTACACTAGTTGGGCTTTTACAACAGTCCAAAAATAAAGAAAACCCTAATTAAAACATAAATCCAAAATGGGTAAGTAATTGACTCCTCTTCCTACTTGGACTGGGATAACACGTCAGTTACTTTGCAGGCACGTTTGGGGTTGTTCCTCCTCCAAGAAAATTCAGGAAAAATATGTAAATTGTAGGTCTTTGTCTTATCTTTCCAGCCATATATTTCACGCCTTGAGGAAAAATCAGGAAAGTCTTCAAATAATCATTCTTCCACAGTAGCACAGTTTTGATGAGATTGCACCTTATGCTAACTTAACTTCAAAAACTGATCTCATTGGCTACTCCAAAAATTCTAGAAAAATTTCACAATCATCTTCAAGATCTTAGCTTTCATCTCCAACTGGTCTTGTACTAAAACTCCACCAAAAAGTCATATTTCTGTTGAAAACAAATTACTTACTCTGGAAAGCTGAAAATGAGAAAATAAAGTCATAAGTCCTTTTTAAATCAAATTCTCCTACAAAAACTAGGTATAAAGAGTACATAAATGTGTAAATTTATGGACTTATCAATAATTGTAATTAATACTCCCTATTAATAACATATCAATCACCCAATTTCTTTTGGTTGCCATTCCCTCTAACATATCGCCTTCTAAAATTGCAAACAAAAAATAAATATGTAAATTGCATATCCAATAATGTTCCTATGAAAAATATAAATATAAATATATACCTATAAAAATATAGGTATATTATTTACCAAATTTTTATATATAAAAAAAACCTAGGTTGGTTACTTTGTAATTCAAATTTCCGTACATTTTTCTTAAATTAAAAATAAGTACACAATAATTTATAGAAAATATAGGTACATTATTTATCCATAGGTAAATTATTTTACAATATACCTATAAATGTGTATAGGTAAATTATTTACCCATAGTTTTTTGTTTTTTTTGCTAAGGATTTACCTTAGTTTGTTGTATATTAATTTACCTACCTAGAGGCATAGGTAGCTAAGAAAAAAATGTAGCACCTTAGTTTGTTGTATATTAATTTACCTACCTAGAGGCATAGGTTGCTAAGAAAAAATGTAGGTAAATTCATGTACCTAAACACAGGGGTCTTCGACCAAAAAAAAAACATAGGGGTCAAATAGAGAGCAACATGTTATTTCCCTTTGAAGAAATTAATTTCAAACCATAAAAATGATTAAATTTGGAAATTGGTATAAATAAAAGGAAATAAATAAGCTATCAATTTGAAAATTAAAATACGAAATGATCAAGTAGTCAAATTTGAAAAGAAAAAAAAACGAGTATATTCTTGTTTTTTAAAGGAACAACGAGTATATTCAAACCATATGGCAGTAATTACACCAAGCTTTAATTACTTTTTTTTTAAAATAAGGAAAAAACTGACCCATTAAATCCTTAAAATCTATACAAAATTGAAACACAATTAATCGGCATTGAATTGCAGCTAATTTCTTAAACAAATCACATTAAAAATGTAATCAAGGGTATTATAGGAATTTGAAAAATATAACATTTAACACATTAAGCTTGATTAGAAAACTTGATGAGTTGGATCATAGTTATTGGATTTTTCTTATAAAAATTGGGTTTTATTTATAGAAAATATTATTACTGTTTTGTAGTATGTATGAACAATGAGAATACGATGTTTTATAGTCAACCTGTTGATGCTAATTGGCAGCAAGTCGTCACACGGTCCACACCATGTTTATTAAATCTTTGACTGTTTCCACACTGACAGACTGGTCTAAGGAAACAAAGGTTTTAAATGGTAATTAAGTATGAAACACAAGACTTCAAGTATTCGATGTCCAGAAGGAACTCTTTATGTCCCTACAAAAAGTAAAATGGTGGGTTAGGTTATGTTGACTTCCTTGTATAACCTGCCGTGCCCGACGTTGATCGTTCAACTACTACAAACTAGGTCGTGTTAAATGAATGTTGTGGTCTTTGCGTATTTCTCTTGGTCCACTTTTGCTGCGTAGAATTTGGATCAGAATTGAGTTCGATTGCCACGTTGCGTGCTTTGATTGGATCCGATGACAAGTAAAAGTAACAAAGGAAAGTAGAGATGAAAGATATGATACGAGGTGCGGATATCTTTCAATTTTGTGGGGAATTGAAAACGACAAATTTCATTCATTACTAATTCATCTTCTACCTGGCCTCATAGGACACGCAAGCTATACATCTAAAAGCTCCAAATGTCCTCAAATCCTTCAATTTTGACATTTGTTTTATTCTAAACCATGTGATTCATTATGTTCAAATGCAGAAAAACTTGTGTGAAATGGGAATAGCACTGTTTTGCTATCCCAATCAATCACAGACTACCATGTGGAAAACTTATCACTCATGGCATTCCGTAATTAATCAAGGATAGCATTATTTGGCTATTCCCGTTTCACACAAGTGTTTCACGTTCAAATGAGGCTCCAACAAGTGCTTTTGCCAAAAGATCAAAAGGTTGAGATGTCAACTAACAATTACTTTATGATCAAACAAGTAACGAATGAATCGTGCAAATTATATATATAAATATATATATATATATTAGCCTTTAATGTAATGACCACTGCAATAGGCACCAAATCCGAACAGAAACAGAAAAGGGTAATAACGAAATAACGAATGCACATTTCATCATTCTTTTAATGACAGAAATGCGATAATTACAAGCTACCTAATGAACTACAAAGTTCCCACCACCTACCCACATCCTCAATCAAAGAATAGCTGCTGTACAAACAAATTATTTTACAGAGTGTACAGTCAATCGGGGCAAGTAAGAAACTCTACACTTAAACTATTTTGACTTCTTAAGGTGGGCACTGTTGCTCCTCGCACTTCAAAATAGCCATCCGCTGAGACCTTGAATAACCTTGCCTATTATTAAGTATACCAATGTAAGTTTGAAGCCTATACCGGTCAGAGCTTGTCAGAGAGAACGGCGGGTTGAGAATGAGGGATGGTGCTTCCACTAGAAGAAAGACCAAGAGACGCGCAGCCTTTGAATAAAACACCGCTGCACTTTCCATATCACCCATGAGCTCATCAACCTGCCAGGCATAAGTTGATTTCAGAAGTTGATTCTCTGCTATTAAGTAGGTAAAGATCTTGGCTTGAAGGAAAATTGTTTTTATGTTTTAGCTCAGCAGTTTTGATGCGTAAATGTGAAAACAAAAAACCATGCCTTTCCAGCTTTTTAATCAGTGTAAAACTAGATTCAATAAAGAAATGAATGACATGGCCCCAAATATGAGAATAAAGAGACAAATATACTCACGCCCCCATGTCTCCCAAAAACAAGAGCAGATTGAAATATGGTCTCCATTGCATCTGGCATCTCTATATGTCCTGCAACCATTAGAGAGAAAACCATAAGATTTTTAGTGGCTGTATAATGAAATCACAAGTGCCCTTGTTTCTTAATATATTTAGAGACGATTAACAAAAAATATATGTTTACATGTCGACTGAAGAAATGAAGAAAAACATAACGTTCTTATTTCATAAGACATGCCTGCATAAATAAGAGAAGAATGATGCATAACTGGTGTCTAAAAGAAATAGTCCTCTTCACATTATAAAAGCAGAAAAATACTTGATCTTACAGGTCATAAGTACTCTAGCCAATGATGCATGACAAAAAAATAGAGAAACGCTCTAGATAATATCTGAAAATTGAATCCATACCGGGATCAATAGCCTTTGCAAGTTCTTCTGCATGCTCAACCTCACGGAGAAATTCCCTCTCAATTTGAGAGGAAATATCCTCAGGCCCTTGAGTGTTGACCACATCAAGGCATTCCTCAGCATCCGAACTACCATGCTTCTTGTTGGTGCTCCTAAATCTTGTGGTCTCTTGGCTTGGACTTCCTTCCATAGCAGAGGCAGCCTGCGTATGACATATATGAAGAGCTTGCTTCCAAATTGCAAGAATTACAAGCTGAACTGAGAATGCTTCTAGATGCTTGCCTGCCTCAACCTTTTCACATCAACAAAAAAACGAACACAGATATTGTAATAAGTTTGAAGACATGGGCAATAGAAATAACACAAATAAAGCAAGTGTTAGAAGAGAAAATCTATCATTCTGTATAACAAATCAACATAGATTAGGCTTGCAGCATCTACGGCACATGCGAGGAACCAATATCAAATTTTAGCACCAAACTATTCTCTATAGGCTACTCTACAAAAAAATAGTGAATTTTTATGATTTTTCTAAATAAGGCACTTCTCACTAATTCAATGATTTCACAGAGGAATCATAAACAAATTCATCGCAGAAGTGGGAATCCCATGATTTACCTTTTCATGAACTAATTCAGTAATAGCGGACACACACTGCTGCAACGAATTGAGCCTTGTCATGCAGTGTGTTGATGGCTGCTCCAAAGCATCCCCCATATCCGTTGATCCTAGTGACGTCCCTGGAGCAGAACTCTGACTATCCAAGCTTCCTATGCAACACATGTTACTATTAGCTGCGCCCATGATTTGCATTGGGGCACTTGATGAGGTGGTTAGAGATTCTTGAGGGAGACTCTCAGATTTGTATAGAGAAGGACTTGGCTTGGAAGCATTAACTGAGGAAGAAGACACATCAACTGGAGGTCCAGACACAAGAACATAATCTTGATCAATCAAGTCCAGTGAATCCACAACTGCGGATGCAAATAAGATAATAAATACTACGTACATGTTCTATTAAGACATGCCTGGATGCAGATAAATAATACTGAAATGAGAGTATAATAGGATTCTACCTCTTGATCGAGCGTTCATTGGTTTTTGGTCCATAGATCCTAGTGGGTCAGTTAGATTTCTATCTGACAGTCTATGGTTGTCCAACCTAAGACTAGAATTATCTTTACGTGTTGCACTGCCATATCTGTATGAAGTGGTGGGTGATGCTTCCCGTCTATCAACTTTTGTATCGAGAAAAAATCCATAAGTAGACTTCATCGAGGGCCTCCTCCTTGAATAGGATGGGCTTCCTTCAGGACCACTGGAATCATCATCTAAAAGGAAAGGCAGGCAATCCTCTTGAGAACTTTCCTCCATGTTCCTCATTGGATTGCATTCAGACATAGGAAATCCTTCTGCCATTCTTGATGTCTTCCTACTCCTGCATGCCACAGAGGATCATCTTAAAATATTCTCATATTTTAAGTCAAACCAATGAAGACTGAAAACTATTTGCCTCATTTACCTGGATGAGTTATATGCTGACTTCTGAGAAAGATATGGGTGATTAAAAAACTCTTCAAATGTTAACCGTTCCACTGTAAACACAATTGCAGAGAAAAGAGTCAGAACAGTGGGGTAAAATTCGTTAAACAATGATAGGAGCTTAGCAGATTGCATTCATTCATTGATCCATCCATCCATCCAGTTATTCATTCATTCATTCATTCGTCGTCGTCGTCTTCGTCTTTCCATTCTTTTCTATCATATATTGTATCACTGATAAATCTAAACTTCTTAAAGATGCGTTCGCGTTACTTCATCCAATGTCAGGTTTAGTCATCTTCTTAAACCTATTACCTTCTATTTATACATCTCATACCATATAAGCCTAGATTCTCTTATTTATCTACCAATATTAGGTGCACTCTCGATCTTTCGCTAATGCCTACATTTTTAATCCTGTCTTTTCTAGTTTCCTATTATCCATCTTAACATCCTAGCATCCCATATTTTGTTGGAGATGAAAAATCTTGCAGGATCTCCTACAATACCCCTTTCTCATTTTTATGAAGGTCAAAAGTTATGAACTAAATCCGAAACTACAAACCAACTTAGAATTATCACATACCTATGCTGTATCAAGAAGAGGAACAATTAGTAAATAAATCCTTTAGTTCTTGCAAAGTGAAACTAAGCCAAGGCCGTTCAAGTTACACAAAACATCAAGCCAATGAGAATGATATACAAGAAGATGTAGACAGGTGGGAAACAGCTCATGCAATACAAAATCTATATAAGTGACTTGCTTCCATCTCTCACACGCCATTTAGAAATTTGGCAGTACGAAAATTATTATAAACACACAAATCCTTTTAGCATCCAAATATGGTCCATCCGCTTTTTGGCCTAACTTGGTATTACACGTGCATTGCAAATTTCACTTTTATTACATTGTGTAAAATACCTGGATTGCGGCGTAACAATTTTTGACACAAATCCTTGCACTCTGAACTTAAATTGCTGCTATCCGAGGGGAACTGCAACTCTGTTGATTTCACAATGTTCTGGAGCAACTGCACAACACAGGAGAGAAATTAAGGCAGATTTATACTCGCGAGAATTACTGATTTGAACCATGAATAGGATTAGCTTGAGGTGTGCCAAGAGAAGGAAACAGGAAAAGGGGAAAGATTTTGTAATTGAACCTGTATTTGATTGTTTCCTGTGAATGGGGTTTTCCCAGTTACAAGTTGAAATAAAATCGCACCAACACTCCAGAGATCTGCCTGCGTATTCAGTTCAAGGTTAGTGGGAAATGGTTAGTGAGATCATTATGATTGTCCATCACATGAGAAGAGAAAATTTCACCTTTGCATCATACTTTTGAAGTTGCATTATCTCTGGGGCCATGTAAAGTGGCGAACCACACAAGGTTTCAGCAAGGCCTCGAGGTTGCAGAGATCTGCCCAGAAAATTAAAATAAATAAATAAATAAGGGAAGTTTTAGTCTGTGTGTTAAGAAGAAGAGTGAGAATGAATGGGAAAAAAGGTCAACAAACACCAGATGCAATCAATTACTAAAAGATATTAATGACGTCAATGGACATGCTTGAATAGATGAGATAATGATTTACCAAAAAAGAACACGACAAAACGATGATGATACATTTACCTTGCAAATCCAAAATCTGCAATCTTTAAGACTGAATTGTTGTCATTGGTGGACAGCAAGAGATTCTGTTCCAAGAATGATAAACATTACAAATGGAATGACATACCTAGGAAACCTTTCTGCACAGACAAGATTACTACATATCAAACAATATCCTATGACATCTCTGACCATCACTATTAGATATATTCCATACAGGATGCTGTAGTAACTTAATAAGTAGCTAATCGAAGGCCAGTAGATATATTCTATTGCCGAAATTAAAACGAGTGGGGATATTCTAATCCAAATTGTAGGAGTGTTATAATCCTAGAACTAATGCCCTGGGATTAGCTACTTATTTTAGCTCCTTACTACAGAATGCCTGCATATGTATTTGCATGTATAGTGATGGTCTCTTACAAGACAGTCTAGCATGTTATATTGTCATCTTATTAAAGCATGTTATGTTGCCAAGTATCAAGCAAGATTGTTAATCAGATGGAATCATGTCTGATTATGTGGTCCTGATTCACAACCTCACCTAGACTATTTGGCAAGAGATCATCACTATAGAAGTGGTGATGATCTTGTTGAACAATATAACTAAGCTAAACCATCATTGCACTAATAGAACGATCACATTTAATTTTGAAACATCCAAACCTGTGGCTTTAGATCCCGATGTATAAGATTATTGTCACGAAGCATTTGCAGACCTGCCACTGCAGATAACACAATCACTTCAACATCAGTACATGTATGACTCAGTGAATATGCAAAACGGACAAAGAAAAATGACTTGCAGAAGCAAAATCCAAGGCAAACCTAGCTGCTGCATGAAGTGCTTTGCAATAGCTTCTGGTACTTTTCCATGGCGTTGAATATACATTGAAAGATCACCACCTCTGCAATACTCCAATACCAGATTGATCTTCCCAGGAACCTATTTTAAGTGAATGTGAAACAAGCCTTATGAGAGAAAAAAGGAATGAGAGGTAATTCGAATGTGATAATTGACCGAAAAAGTGATATTGGTCTTCCCCCACTCATGAAAGAGAACAAAGTAAAGCAGAGCACCAATTTTATCTATTTGCCAATTACAAAGGTGTATTTCCATTTATGTGCAAAAAGAATTATTCTGTTCTCCAATTCTGGAAGCTTTACCCTATTCACTTTCCTCAACTAATGCAGAAATTAAAAGAAGTTGGTCCCCAAGGGAAGCCATTTTCAGTTAAAAGTATTCACATTTCTTATTAAATGCAACAAGAAAATGCAATTGTTTCAATGCACAGTACAAATTCCCTGGAAATTTTAATGCTTTGTCTTCAGAAAGGAAATAGTAAGATTCCATATATTTTAATGTGAAGCTTAGTAAACACTTGGAATTTACCGACGCAGAGAGTTCAATGTTTGAATTTTTTCAAACAACACAAACGCAACCAAAGTCTGACCTAAATTCAAAAATTTCTGTAACCTGGAAACCAGACAAGTTTAAACAAAAAAAACACAAAATAGCTCAATTACTATTTCCCTCCACTTTCCTTAGCTTTCTCGGCAATCAAACAGAACTTTAACCAAAAACATAAACAATTAAGCAAACTCAAATTCACGAACCTCTATAATATCGTGCAAGGTAATAATATTGGGGTGGTTAATCTTCTTCAAGATAAAGATCTCAGACATTAGACTCTCCTGCAACTTCTTGTTGAGCCGGCCAGTCGCAATCTCCTTGATCGCCACCTCGGTCCCATGGACCCTGTGCCTCGCGTGCCAAACCACCGAGAACGAACCCGACCCGATTTGCCGACCCACCAGATAGTCTCCGACCACCCTCCCCCTCCCGGACGCGTGAGCCATTTCTACCCTCCGAATAACAAAACCCTAAGCTCCGACCACGAAACCCGCTCCGAGTACCCGAATTGAAGCTCGTTTTCCCAACTTACAGGACCTCGTATATAGATAGAGATCTTCCGAGGATTCGATTTCGGCCGAATTCGATAACACGACGAGAGAGAAAATCTGGAGAGAGATTAATGGAGGTTTTCTGTTTGTTTTTAATAATGCGAATGTAAGGTGAAAAACTTGAAATGATTAATCGATTAAAATATTGGTTAACTAATTTGATTAATTTTGTGATGATTGCAATTAGTGATAATAATTGAGATTAGTGGTGGTGTTTTTGGTGATTGGATTTCGATAGCGTCCAAGTACAGAGACAGGGAAGAGAGGTTTGAAAGAGAAAGCGTGGAGCTACAAGATAACAGGGAGCGAGGAGGGATGTGATAGCCTGCGGCTCGGTCTACGGTGGGTAATGTGATGCCGCGCACTACGAGTGTCTTGTCTTCGGGCCGTAGCGGTCGTTTCACAGGTGGCGCGGTGTGGTTGGCTGGTTTATTTTCCTTTGTTGAGGTTGGTGATGATGGGATTGGACCAGGCCCAATAATGTCATGGGTTGAGAACGTGTCGCGTGGTTATTGGTTTGACGAGTGGAAATACTTTTGGTAAACTTTATTTGATCTTCTTGGAATTTGCTGATGTGCCTAGGCTAAGCTAAATTAATGTGTTAAACCTCTTTCCTCTTGCAACGGGAAAAGGTCCCTCTATTTATTGTTGCCAGAAAGAAAGAAAGAAAAGAAAGAAAAAAAAAAGCGGTCTCACTGTTCGGAGTTTGAATTCAACGTTGAAATAAAAACGTTTTGTTCGTGAAAGAAAGGGAAATTTAAAAATTCAGATTAAATAAAAAGTAAAAATAGGCAACCACATTTCGAAACATGAGGTGGTTAATATATCGGTTTATATGTAATGGCCTAAAATACAGTATTAATATACAAATAGATTAGTAACATCACGTGATGATGCTAATGTAGCAGTTATATTAAATAATTATTTTATTTTTATAAGCACATATATATGGTAAATGATATGTCCACAAATAACTCGCCAATCAAAAAAAGTAAAAAATAAGTCATCATATGAACCTTTTACAAGATAAATGATTACCAAAATAATTTGTGATAACTAGTTTCTCATATACTATATCATAGGTTTTATGAAATATCAATAGTGAGAAAATATTATGTGTCCATAAATAACTTGTCATATAATTGATGTGGCAGATAGTCATCAATAAAAAAGAATCATATTGGCCTTTCATAATAATAATAATAAAATAATAATAAAGGATGACTCTATTGCTACTCACCAAACCTATGAATTCACCTACCTCTCATATTTTTCTTTAATTACAATTTCATAACTCTCTACAACTACTTAAAAGAAATAATATTTAAGATTTTGCTAGCCTGCGTATGTGGATTAGGCTAGTAAGGCAATGAATTTACCCTCTTGCACTTAAGTTTGAGTCTCCTTCTGATTTGGGGTTTAAAAAAAAAATGAAGAAGCGCATACTTTTATGAATCAAAGAGAAACACTTGAATTTTCAATAAAAATTTTGGCGTTATTCTAACATAAACACTTCTACAAAAGTATTTATGAACACAATTGATTTCTACAAAAGTATTCCCAAACGAGCTACAATTTATAGTAATTTAGACTATTACTTCTTAAAAATAAAAAATAAAATACCAAACACCTTGTGGTCCAAGTACAAGTTGGATGCCCATTAATTCATAATTTGACTAGAACCTCAAATTTGCATGCGAAAGCAGGTGAATGAGGTAATATGTTTGATAGGTACTCTACAACAAGAGATTTTTCCAATCAGGGACGAAGTGGGTGGGTGTGTTCAGCTACCTCAGGTTAGAATAGCCTAGTTTGCGTTATTGGTTAGTAATAGTAAAAAGTGTTATCTCCGTTTTACTTTATTTTAAAAATAACGATATTATAAACAAAAAGGGAATTTAAACTCAAGTACAACGGAAAGGGCACAAAGCCTTGGCTAACTGGCGCTGGTCTACCCCACTCAAATTTTAGTTTCCGGGTCTCTGCAAACATTTGCAGATGCTGAAATGTTATTAAGCTGCATGTTGTAAATAACAAATAAATATCGTAAGTATCATACTTTAGAACAACCGTCTGGGTGGTGTAGTCGGTTATCACGCTAGTCTCACACACTAGAGGTCCCCGGTTCGAACCCGGGCTCAGACACAAAACTACTTATTTTTTCTTATTTTTTCACGAGTCACCGGTTTCTTTTAATATCCCAGTCGTTAACTTCGTCTCGTCTCGTTGGCTAAAGCGCATATATTCATTTCCCCAATTCCACAAATTCCAGATCAACACACCAAAACATCCCCCAAATTCCTTCTTTTCCGACGATTCTGTTTCTTTTTTACCAACCAGCGTTTCGAGCTCTCCTTCCTCACTCTTCATCTTCTTCTTCGCTCGGCTCAGTCTAGCTAGGGTTTCGAAGAAACAGAAGAGCAGCACAGAAATGGATTGGGGCAACGTTACGGCCGAGGATCTGATCGACGCACTCCGCGAAGTGGACTGGTCTTCTCCGCCTCGCCCTCTCTCTGAATTCTTCTCCAAGTTCACCGTCCCCAGATCCTCCTCCAAATGGAACAGCCGCCTCAAATGCAATCTCTACTAGTACGATCCCTCTCTTCTAATCTCACGGAGTTTACCTTGTATATGTTGTTTTAATTCGAATCGACGGGGTTATTGGCGGTCAAATTATATGTTTAAGCCCTAATTTTTTATTTGCGTCCTATTGAGGCTGCTATTTGTACTGAATTCAGTCCAATAATGACTGTCAGATGCAGATTATGAGTATCTAATGAGGTTGGATGTTGAATTAGTCAATTAATTATGTTTAAACATGTTTATCCGTCTCGTCTCCTTTGTTCGCGCGTTTTTTGCTATCGATATGTGGGATTAGTATTCTGTAATTTGATCAGATTTTGCATGCTTTTGCAGCTACAGGACCAACTACTTCCTTTTGATCATTTTCGTTCTTGGTGAGAAAAGGAGACAACTTCAATCACTCTCTCTTTCTTTTTTTTCTTTTTTTTTTGATGAAATAGGGGGGAAATCACTTTCTCTTTTTAACTTCTCTATATAAAAATGTTTTTAAAATCTCCACTGTCAACTGTAGGCTTGGCTTTTCTTCGGAGGCCGCTTGCTATTGTAGCTGCTCTTCTTACGGCACTCAGCATTGCGATTCTTAATGACAGGTAATACACTCTAATCCTGCTCTGTTTGTTGGTGCATGTAGACATGCGCATCATGCACCTGCCTCATGTGTTTTTTGTTGCTACTTTTGTGTTTATTGATTGTAGTGATTAGTGAGTCAATTTTTGGATTAATTGGGCTATCCGGATCAGTGCACCAATTTTCCTTTTATATTTTTTTGTACACATTTGGGGCATCAGTTTGTTATTTTGTAATCAGAGTCCTGCCCTTGTGGTAATTACCTCCTCATTTCCATAAGCATGTTGTGTTTTTACAGAACTTTGCATAATAACTTAGTATGACCAAGTATTTTTTGGTTCTATATCTTATAAAGAGTTTGAGACATTAGATTTGAACAAGGTGATCTAGCCAGAAAACTTAAATGGAAAAAGTAGTTATTTAGATAAAGTCATGAAACAACTATTTGAAGTTCAGTTTCTTCATGTTTTTGCCCTTAGATGAGTCTAATTAAACCATATAGCTTTTTTATTACACGTTGTTTTGCATACTAAAGAATCTCTTTTTTTTGGTCTGAACATACTAAAGAATCTTTGTTTCAATGAGATGCACTTCTCTACAGTTAAGGGAAATCCTAAAATCCTTGTTCTTCCCTTATTAACTTCTAGGGAACTATCTGCTAGTTACTGAAAACATTGTTGCTAAGTATCATTGCTACAGCTTTGCAGGTACTTTTAGTGAGAAAGTATCGAGAACTGTGAGACAATTCTCTCCACATTTGGCTGCAAAGATGAGACCTCCTCTTACGTAAGCTTGGTTGTTTATCACTTGACCTGCTATGCACCCAATACAGTTGCTTCAATGATTATTTAATTATTTCCAGGCCTGTAATTCGTGGACGTCCATCAGCTAAAAGAGCAATATTCATATGCGGCCGGCCTCGCTGGGTGTTTGTCTTTATATTCTCTTCTGGTATGTAAATCTTGAAAGCAATGTCTTCTTTCCTATATATGTTTTGGAGTAGTCCAAGCAAGCTAGTCTGTGAATTGAATATTTGTTTCATTGTTTATTCCTTTCAAAAATAATTATTCCACTGTTTACTAACCATCTATTTCCTATTTATAGTGAGTTTCTTTCTATGGTTTGTTTCCTGTGGTCTCTTAACTGTACTGTGGGCACTTGCCTTCGGAATGCTTGGTACGTTGCTTTCTAAAAATTTGTGTTCATTTGCCTGACATGCTGTATGCTTTCTAATTGGTTTTCTTTCTCTGTCCTTCCTCTCTCTCAGCCACTCTGTTGCATGCAAGCTTCAGAACACCTAATTTGAAAGCACGCCTGAACACTTTCCGTGAGGAATTTCGTGCAGTGTGGCGCAACTATAGTGAGCTGTAGCTTACCTGTAGCTCCTAAGATGTGAGTGAATCCTGCTTTGATTCTACTTTTTGACTATGTTTTGTGCGAGTTTATTTATTGTTCTGTACTCGCCATTAATGATGTACTTTTCTAGTTTGCAGCTACTGATGTAATAACTGAATTGTTTTTATTTTTTGGAGTAGTTAGTACTAATGAACTAACACAGTTTTGTTTATCCTGTTTCTTCAACAGGCTTTGTTTTTCTATTTAGGCATTGTGCTGTTGATTGGGAATCTCATACAAGTTGTGTTTCTGAACTTGAGCTTGGTTGTGGCTGCTTTAAAATAATATTGGCTGGAATGAAACTCTCGGGACTCGGGTAAAAGCTGCCCACCTTTGCAAATCAACAGCAGGATGTAAATCGTGATGAACATTGTTTATGTAAAGGAAATTGGTTCTTTTTGCTATCCGTATTTGTAAGAAACACTGGAGGAACTTATTATGTGCAGTAGCGTCTAACATTCTTAGAATATATGGGCATGTGTTTATCATGCCCCCTCTGCTCGTCGTCAACTCTAAGTTGCCTTTTAATAGAAGGTAGTGATTTAGTTGCATGAGTTATATTATCTTAAGTTATGCCTGTGAATTATGCCTGCGGATGATATTGTATTGTGTATGGGTTTTATTCGGGTCAAGGTACACGGTTTTTCTGGGTGGTTTGAGTATTTTTGGAGCAAGTGTCCTTGGCTTTGGTCCTAGGTTTCCTTTGCTTGCAGGAAACGCTATAATTCTCTTTGCGCCCTTCATCGAACAAACAATATTTCTTTTTGGGGTGGCAAACTCAGTAATCATCTTCTCTTGAAAAACCATCTTCTGTGTAACCCGATTTTTCAAAATATGATGGACACGCCAATTGAAGTGCCTTCTCTCCCCACGCCTTTTAAATTGACTTTCATTTCTGTTAATTATTCCTATGGGAGTGGCACGGCAGCAAACCTAGGTTAGTACCATGTTTTGGTTTTTAAGACATTGGATCCATTCTGGTCGGTTGTGTTGCAATATTAATTTAACGGATTTCGTGAAGCAACTTTCTTTCCATATTCGAAATGATCTGCAACTCTAAATGATAAACGAAGCGCTAGCCTATTGAGTGGTCGAGTGGATTTGCTATTACTTATTAGCAAATGAATTGGTTTGTTAATCTCACACGCCTACTTTATTTATACAAACAATGGGTATATTCAAAGTGCCGCCCAAGCCAACCGTTTGTCCTGAGAAAAAAAAAAAGAAAAAAAAAAGAAGAAGCCCCTGGGTAAGCAATCTCTTGTGCTAAGTTTGCTCTTGGAATTTTGGAAAGAAGAAAAGGCAAAGAAAAGGCTACTTTTACAGATGCATCCTCAAGAACAAAAGCAGAAAGCATAAAAAGAAAAGAAGCAAATTAAAGGTTTATCATTTAGATTTCCTATGAATTTTGCAACTAAAAAAACCCATAGAAAATACATAAAATAAAAGATTTATATATATATATATATATATATATATATATATATATATATGTGTGTGTGTGTGTGTGGCTTAAAATATGAGACGAGAGAGTTGGGTTGTGCTGTAAGTCTAAAATCCACAGACTGGGCCACGTTATTTTGGCCTTTATGAAGCTGAGCCTCAGCTAGCCCACGTGCGCCACTAGTACAATTACAATTTCCTCCATATTTTCATTCTCTCCTCCTCCATGCCTTGCAATTGCCAGCTACTGATAGATAGATACTTTGATACCATTATTCTCTTTTTCCCTCCAATAAAGAGGTCAAGAAAGATACCTCAACGGTTAGCGCAGAACAGCATGCATAATATTAAACTTATTTGAGGAATCCCTCAACGGAAGCGCGTTCTCTCTCTATATACAAGTATGATGCAGAGCTGTAAAAGAACGACTGTATATTATACGACCAGGAGAAGTTGAAAGCAATTTAAGCAGAGAAGGAGGATGGAGCATTATCTGAACTGGGCAGAAGCTTTAGCCTCAGCCTCGGGCTTCATGCTGCTGTTGGGTCTCGTCTGTTGCTGCCTCAGTTCCAACCCCCGCCAACGTGGAAGCGGCGGAAACGGCAGCTGCAGCTGCGATGCTGGTTATGCCGGTTGCTGATCTTACATACTCAGCTCATAATTCTCCTTCTGTTTTTTTGTCTTTCTGCATGGTTCACTATACTCTTGTAATTAGTTAATTGATTAATTGAAACCGTATTTATTTCTCTTCAGCTATAGTTCTTCTTCCCATGATTTTTTTTTTTTGTCGATTTGCTTGTTTTTGTTGGCCTTTTCTTTTCCTTCTCTTGTTGGGCCTTGTCATCATTCTGAGAGAGCACATGATCATACGATTGCCACACACTCCCTCCTCAATTATTAACAACACAAATAGGCACGCTGTCAATCAATATGGTCACAAGGATTGGGATTATTCCAATTTAAAAATTGAGCACTAAAACTAATTTATTTAATTGGATACTTATCTCACTTATTAAAGAAAATATTCTAAAGTTGAAATTCTCGAATTCATAACTCAAAAGTCCAAACCAAACCACCAAATGTGCCTAGAGGGTTTTCACGTGACATCTAATGTAAGAATTGTGCAGCTCAAATCATCATGTTATGTAATTCTCTCTAATAAAAGTGAAATTCACTTATGTGCAACTGATTCAAAATATGATTATTTGAGATTCACTAATCTATAATTGTACCAAGGTCGAAGTGTGTCAATACTCGCATTAAGTTTAAATCCTGCAACTTGATATAAAATGAACAAGGATAATTATCCACGGGGTCATAAAACGTGCGGCATGAAAACCAATATTAATATTCACTAACCATGCATGCGTGCAGACTTATAAAGACATAATTAATATGGCCACACGTACGGCCACAATCAGAGTTGGAAAGCAAATATTTAAGCGGAGGAGGAGGACAAATCATAACACAAGTGGTAGGGCATCGTAGTGGATCGGAACAGGAAGGAGGAGGACAAATCAACACAAGTGGTAGGGCACAGTAGTCGATCGGAAATCAGAAGAATCAAGAATGTCGGACATCTGGTTGCAATTAGTCATATCCGGGGCCGGGGTCTTGGTGCTCGTGGCCCTAATTATATATGTGTTTGCCAAGATGTTTGAGAATTGTTATCAATGAGGGGCTTTATACTCTTGTAATAAATTTATTATTATTTTTAAATAAAAAATAAATTGATTCATTGACACTACTGCGTATTTATATATATCCTCAGCTACGTAAAATAAGTAAATAAAATGTTACTTCCTTGGCTATACATATATACAGATTTGCTGCTTATCTATTTTGACCATGAATTGAAATACGTAGCAGTCAAAGACTCCCAAGTAGGAATAAAAGTTACGATATTACTTGCTAACGGAGTCTAGCACAATGAAAAAGGGTCTTAATTTGCAAATTAGCGGTCTCAAGTTTGAAACACAATGATAGTCTGTGTGAAAATCTCATCCCCTTGTAGTTTATTATAGTCTCATGCTTTGCGCAACCGTGTTTGCCTCAACTATTTGACTTTTTATTTTTAAAGACGAGGTCATATATGCTTACCAAGCATTTGTATTATGTTTGAAAACTCAAAACCTTGAACTTCCGAATGTCAAAGGAAAAAAGTAAACTTGAAATTTTCTTTTTTTGGACACCAAAGGCACTTTTAATATTTGTAATTGGTTATAAAAGGGATGCCATTGCCATGGGCATGTTACATATATCGTATACCAGTAGAAATGAAGATGGAGACGTGGGCAATCATAGTCACAGTTATGTTTGTTGCCTTTGCTGTAATGATCGCTTTGAGTTTGTTTTTCGGAAGGCGTACAAGTGTCCCCCATGGTGGTACTGGCGGTGGTGGAGGTGGAGGCTTAGGCGGTGGAGCCCATATTAATAACGACGTTGAAGCCAATATTGGCATTGGAACAGACTTTGGCGGTGGAGCCAATTTTTCCAGTGGGGCTGACTATGGCGGCATAGGAGGTGGAGCTGGTTTTGGCGGTGGAGGTGATTTTGGTGGTGGTGGTGGTGGAGGGGGAGGAGGACATGTTGGCAGTGCATGTTAATTGCGTCGTTTATAGGTGACGGACGTCTATTACACTACCTCTACCATGGGTTGTGATTTTTTCATGTACATTATTATTTCATGTCAATTTTTTCATTAATTAAATCAAATAATCCTCCTCTAGAAGGGGACAAACGCTCTTCTCTTCATTATTCTGCTTTGGTTTTTTTATTTTGTTTTCTACCTAGTATATATGAAGAAACAATATTTGACGCATGAGTTTATAGTACCAACAACAATGTATAAAAAAATGAATACATAACAAAATGCGTAGTTTCGACCAAAATAAATAAAAATAAATAAAATTAATATTCACTAACCATGCATGCATGGAGACTTATAAAGACAATTAATATGGCCACGCGTACGGCCACGCTCAGAGGTAGAAAGCAAATATTTAAGCGGAGGAGGAGGAGCAGATCGAAGGAAGGAGGAGACAAATCATAACACAAGTAGTAGGGATAGTAGTGAATCGGAAACTCGGAAGAATCAAGCGGATGGAGACTCTTGATATTTTAAAGATTATAGAAAGCACATTGGCGGTCGTGGTTGTGGTGTCGGCGGTGGGTGTATCGTGTACTTACTGCTGGAAACGCAAGTGTGTTCAGGAGGGCCCTGGAGACGCCTGAGATGGTCTTTGTATGCATATATAGTCACTTATACATTATACATATAATATAAGGGGCTTTATGCTCTTGTAATAAGTTGATTAATTGACACTGCATATTTATCTCTTCAGCTACACTTCTTCTTCCCAAGATTTGTTTCGATTCTCATTTTTTCCATTTTTGTGTTTTTTTTTTGGGGTTGTCTGTTGTATAGGTAAATTTTTCTTCTGACTATCGCATTATAGTCCACGGGTAATGCTATGCTTACCACATAAATCTACCACATTTTAATACCATCTTACATGGCAGCTGATGTGGACAACCACCTCATTAAAATTATATTAGTTTTTTTTTTAAGGAGATAATATTTTCTATATTTTTCTTTAGTTAAAAATTTATAAAAAAAAAACTAAACTAAACTAAACCCTACGACCACTTTTCACACGTCTCTTTGCCTCCCCTAATTCTCTCTCTCCCTCCTTCCTCTCCTCCCCATCGCAGTGCTTCGCCGGACTCCTGCCACCACTCCTCCCCATCGCAGGTGCTTCGCCGGACTTCTGTCACCGCTCCGCCAAACTTCTGACGTTGTTCCGCCAGACTTTTGACTCCATTCCACCGCTCTACTCCTTCCTTCACGGTTAAGATTCTTTTTCTGTTTAGCTTAACCTTCCTCCACCAGTCCTCCCCATCGCAGGTGCTTACCACGGACTTTTGCCACCACTCCGCCAGATTCTAACCCTGTTCCTCCGCTCTACTCCTTCCTCCACGGTTTTAGGTTAGTAAACCTTCGTTATAACTTTTTTTTTTTGTTTGGCTTACCTTGTTTTTTTTTTTTTGGATGAATGCTTTCTTCTCATACACGGTTGCTGAATCGTTAATTTATTTGTTTCAATCAGTATTCAAATTAGGTTTTTTTTTTTACTAGTTAAACATGCTTTTCTTAAGAACCTGTAATAACTTGACTGTAGTATACCATTGAGATATAACTTTCTGTTTCTTTTTTGGCTTATGTTGTTTCTTTTTTTAGTTTAATGTTTTTGATACGTTAATTTGTTTATAATTCTCTCTTCTTCTCTTTTTAGTCATTAGATGAACTGATTGACCGTAGTATTGAAATTTTGGTATTATATGCTTATGTATCATAAGCTCATGTCCTATATGATGTAGGAATGGAAGAATATTCAAATATTTCTGCAAGTTTAGAAATTATTGATGAAGATGAAGTTGTTGAACTGGAATCTGATGGGATTAGAATTGAAAATAATGGAGATGATGAGATTGCCATGTACAATAGAACAGATGTGAAAGAAAAAATACAAGAGCCGATGGTTGGAATGGTGTTTGACAATATTTATGAGTTAATTCAATATTATAGAGAATATGGGAAACAATCTGGCTTCCCAGTGATAAAGAGGTCATCAACAAAAGGAGATGATGGAGAGTTGAGATATATTACTCTTGCATGTGCTCGTTCAGGGACCTGCAAAAGTAATTCAAGTAATACCCTAAAGCCACATCCAAGTATAAAGAATAATTGCAAGGCTCAAATTAGGGCAGGTTTACGCTTGAGTGGAAGCTAGCGAGTCAACTCTATTAAGCTTGACCATAATCATGACTTGAGTCCAACCAAATCTCGTTTTTGGAAGTGCTATCGAGAGATAACCCCATATATTAAAAGGAAGCTTGAAATGAATGATAAAGCTGGGATAAGGCTGAACAAGAGTTATAATTCAGTTGTGGTAGAAGTGGGGGGGCATGAGAATATGCCATTTTTAGAAAAGGATTGTAGAAACTACATTGAAAAGGTTAGGCGATTACAGCTTGGGGAAGGAGATGCCACTGCAATTCAAAATTATTTTTTGAATATGCAATCTAAGAACACAAATTTCTTCTATGCTATTGATTTAGATCAAGATGGTCGTTTAAGAAATGTGTTTTGGGCAGATGCAAGGAGTAGGGCGGCGTATGAAGAATTCGGTGATGTTGTTACATTTGACACCACATACCTGACTAATAAGTATGACATGCCATTTGCTCCATTTGTGGGGGTCAATCACCATGGTCAATCGATTTTGCTAGGATGTGGGTTGATCTCAAGTGAAGATGCCAACACATTTATTTGGTTGTTTAAGTCTTGGCTTGCTTGTATGTATGGTTGTGCTCCAAAGGGAATAATTACAGATCAAGACAAAGCCATGAAAAAAGCAATTGAGGTTGTTTTTCCTAATACTAGACATCGTTTATGCTTGTGACAAGAGCTTATTTTTCAATTGTCCTTTCAACTTTATCAAGCGATTGTTCTCTTTAGTTTGGCAGCATTTTGGACAGTCCAAATTTTCCCTGTTTGTTCTTCTTTTTTTGGTACAATGAAATCTTATGCTTACAATTGTAATAAACATTTTCAATCTGAATGCATCATCCATATATAGGAAAAGGAATTTAAATAATGGCAGAAAGAAAGCTTAAAGATGGATAGATATTTGCGCAAATCCTTGAAATAGGCAGCTGGGTTACACATATGGAAATCGACTTTGAAGAGAGTTATCATATATTGATTTTGAACTTTTTGATATCATCTTTTAGGTATTAAGCTAATGAGTTTGGACAGCTGTTGTGTACATATTCCCACTCATGAATTTCATGGAGGCAAATGGTTCATCATGAATTTAATAAGTGTTCTTGTATTAAGCTATGCATTTGTCTGTTACACCCTGCTCATGAATTTCATAAAAGGAAATGGTTCATCATGAACAACACAAACTGAAAATGAGAGAATTTATACAGCAACCATTGACAACTAACAAAATACATTAACTTAATTATGCTTTAACGATTACATCTCTAACTATAAATGAGATACAAATGAAATCCAATACATGAATTAGATACAATCTATTATCAGCGTGCATCCACCGGTGAATATCTTCAAAATAACTTCCTTAACATTGAGAGTCATCACTGCAAGGAACTCATGTGGCTTTTTTTTTATTTTTATTATAGCAAGTACCTGTAAGGTTCATGAAAAAGCTATTCTCATATGCCCATCGAATCCTTAATTAAAAAACACCCAAAAAAAACTCAATCAGATGTAGATGCAAACACAGTAAAGAAACCCATCAGAAAATTAAACAAATTCATACCCACCCAGAAAATTAAAAAAGTAAAACTCATTCATCCACACCTTATGAATTCCAGTCCTGATTTTCTTTAGATAAATTGCTTTGTGCGATATAGGTGTACTAAACCAAACACCAAGAGGATTCAACAATCGCTTATTAGAAGAAAGCATTCATCCAAAAAAAAAAGGGTAAGCTAAATAGAAAAAGAATCTTAAGAAAACTTAATTTGAATACTGATTGGAAACAAATAAATAAAGGATTCAACAATCGCTTATGAGAAGAAAGCATTCATCCAAAAAAAAAAAAAAGGGTAAGCTAAACAGAAAAAGAATCTTAACCGTGGAGGAAGGAGTAGAGCGGTGGAATGGAGTCAGAAGTCTGGCGGAGCGGTGACAGAAGTCCGGCGAAGCACCTGCGATGGGGAGGAGTGGTGACATGAGTACGGCGAAGCACTGCGATGGGGAGGAGAGGAAGGAGGGAGAGAGAGAATTGGGGGAGGCAGAGAGATGTGTGAAAAGTGGTCGTAGGGTTTAGTTTAGGTTTTTTTTTAATTTTTAACTAAAGAAAAATATAGAAAATATTATCTCCTTAAAAAAAAAACTAATATAATTTTAATGAGGTGGTTATCCACATCAGCTGCCATGTAAGATGGTATTAAAATGTGGTAGATTTATGTGGTAAGCATAGCATTACCCTATTAGGAGACGTTCCTGAGTTTTTTATAGCTATGTATGCATATTCAAAAATCATGATTCGAATCCTACAATATATTTACTAGGTGTATAGTACGTACGGAGATCATCTTGCATGTTGGAAACTATAGTCTCTAGATATATACAAGAACTGTTTTATAATTTTACAAATTTTCAACACCATGCGAGTTTTCATTCTAAGTAAATAAATAAAATGTTACTTTAACCTCTCCTTGGCGATATATACGAGAAGAGCCATGCAATATGCATATATATAGTCCCTTTCTATTAAGGGATTCATCAAATAATTTTATTTGAGTGACACCATTTAGGGTCCCCTACTAATTTTTTTTGTAAAAAGATCCAAACAATCTATTTTTAAAGTCTACATTCATAAATCATTCTTGCAAAAAATTAGATAAATTGGAAATCGTTTAATGAACACGGTGCTTCAAGAAAATACTAAAATTTCAATATTTCAATTAAATGGTCAAATGATATCAAATTTAAGTGATTTTTTTGTAGAAATTATCTTTCAATGAAAAATACACTATTTAGATTAGTTTGACCTTTAATTGAAATATATGTAGCAGTCAAAGACTCCCAAGTAGGAATAATAGTTACGTAATCCCATTTGGCAGCAGAAAGCCACCTGGTATCTTCTACACACTAACACTTATAATATTCCCGTGTATATGGCAAATTAATATTACTTGTCAGCGGTCAAAGACTCCCTACAAAAATAAAATAAAATCAGTCAGATAAACACGTTTTGCGTTGCGTAGTTGCCTTTGCATTTGACTAGCTAAGCTAGAACTGGTCATATATGCATGCTTCCAAGCACACGTTAATTAATTAAGCAGACGCCTAATTATGAATCACAACTATAAAAGGGAAGCTAAGGGGCGCTTGTTTCATTGGAAATCCTAGTAGCGAAAGATGGAAGTCTGGAAAATCATGCTGATAGTTTGGTTTGTTGTAGCCGCTGTATTTGTTGCTTTAGGTTTGTTTAGTAGAAGGTGCACTGGGGTAGGCTCTGGTGGTAGTGGAGGTGGTGGAGGAGGAGCCGATTTTGGTGGTGGAGGAGGAGCCGATTGCGGTGATGGAGGAGGGGCTGATTTCGGTGGTGGAGGAGGAGGAGGAGGAGGTGATTTCGGTGGTGGAGGAGGTGGTGGAGGAGGAGGAGGAGGAGATTTCGGTGGTGGAGGAGGTGGTGGAGGAGGTGGTGGGGCTTCTGCATGTTGAAGCGCAAAGCCATAATTTCTCCCACACATGGTGCTATAGTTTTGTTATAGAAAAGTTGATATAGATCCAAATTCCTATTAAGGAGTTGGGTTTAATCCTCAGATTCGGTGACTTTGATCCAAGTCCTTTGACTTTTGTGTCACATAGAATTACATTCCTTTTTAAATATTTTTTGATGTAATCTTTTTATTATTTAATTTTTAAAATCATTTTTTGTTCCAATGTTGCCCTTTATGACTTGAATTGGGTAGTAATCATTTATGTCATATTGCCTATTGCCTATTGCATAGGTATATATATATGTTGTTTCATATTTTCGACAACATGTAATAGTATTTTATGTACCTTTTTTTTATATATAGGTAACATACAATTTTATTGTCTATTTTTGTATCTGACTTATAGGTAGTCTTCTAATTTATGTTCCTAACTTATAGGTAACATGATTTATCTATAATACCCCGAAAAATTCAAGGTGGATTTTCATATTTTAGTGAAAAATAATATAATTGTGGAGAATGATTATGGGTATTTTATCAAGTGATTTTAGATGGAGATTATTAAATTAAGTATGTTTAATTTCAAGTTGGACAAACATGACCAAAATACCCCTAGGTGTGGATAATTACCAAAGTACCCTTGTAGAAAAAAAGGAAGGAGGCAACGTGTAAGCCAAGCATTTCTTCCCTCCTTCATTCTTCCCCCCTTGCCTCAAGTTTTCCTATCCACCATTTATGAAGAGTTGAGTCACCTAGTTTAAAATGGTGAGTCACCTAGCCTAATTAAGATTCTTAAATCTTGAAATTATTCTCTTCCTCCCCATTCATTGTATCATCACTCTTTCTTAACTTGATGACTCACCTAGCCTAAGGCTTTTCAATCATAAATTCACTCTTATCCTCATCATTCATTGTATCATCCTTTCTTCCTCATTCACTCATCTTCATCCTCATTCTTCTTTTGTTCCTCTTCAAAATTCAAAATTCGTAACTTCCTTGGAGCAGCCGAGAACTCAAAATTCGGAAGCTCAAATGAGAAAACTTTCTTATAAAAGTTGTTCATTTACGTGATTCCTATAACATAATCAAATTTCAGCTCAATCCGATTAGTATAGGCTCTGAAACATTGGTATGATCACAATAAGTTTACCATTTCCTAATTTCACAGCAGTATGCTCGGTTTCAGTTTGTTTCTGTGATCTCATGTACTCAAATGACTTTGGTTCCTTCATCAAAGTTGTTTGAAATGCTGTGTATTATAACATATCAAAATTTCAGATTGATCGGACTTCTCTAGCCACCTTGGGAATGTTTAGAGTGGAACTTGTTTATAGTTTTCAACCTTAGTTCCTTTCCTCGTTTTCAGTCCAAAACACTCATATCAAAAGCTCAAAACACTACGGTTTCTTCATGATAGTTACTCCAAATTCTCCTCTTTATAACATATCCAAAGATCATCCAAATGCAATCATTATAACTCTCTAAAAATTGGTATGAACAAAACTTGTTCAATTGATTATGTTGAATCTCTTGTTTTAGATATGTGTACTTTCTCTCAAATGGCTTGTTTCTTATCATTCAATTGCTCCAATTAGCCACTATCATCTCAAGTAAATGATTCTTTGAAGGCTTGAAGCTCATCTTTTTATTGTCTTTTTGAGTACTAGTTTTAAACCAAGTGTGGTTGGAATGCCTCAAGTATATATATATATCTTTCGAAGTGTGTTTTTGTGAAGTTCTAGATTATTTCAATGTGATTTTTGTTCCAATTTCATTTTGGGGTTTTGTTACATCAAAATGAATATCTCAAGGGTTATTTCAAAGTTGGTTTTGTGCCATTTGAATTTAAATTGATTTTTGTGAAATTTCAAAGTAGAGACTATCTTGCTGGAATTGTTTTGATTCTGCTGCATACCTGTTTTGAAGTAAGTGTTTGAAAACTTTCTAAACTTGGATTTTCATGAAATTTTAGTATGTTTTACTTTCTCGTATTTTCTTCAGATCTGGAAAGTTTTATCCAGTTTGGTTGTAAATTGTAATTTTGGTGATTTTTCAAAATAAAGTGTACAAACCTGAAAAAAAGAATGTTATGCAGCCTAGTCTGTTTTGGTTTCTATTTTGACATGCTTCCTTAACCCTAATTTTTATCAAATTTTGACATCTTGAATGTTTCCATGTCTAGTTGTGATTTGGAAAGTTTTACATTATTTTGATTTGAACTCAATATTTAGTGAATTTTCAAAGTTAACGTGTTCCAACCCAAATGTTTAGAAAAACTGAAATTTTAGTTTTAAATTGATGTTTTTAAACTTTCTTTATGAGTCTAGAGCCGAACCACCTGATTTTAAACATCCTAACGAGTAGAACTATTATAGGAGGGGAATAGATTAGTTTTTTCTTAACGCTTGGTTCTATGCTTGCTTGGATGTGAGGTTAAGGGAGTAACAATCGGGTCAAACAACTTGTCAAGTGTATTTTTTGGGATTTTAGGTCTTCGTGCTCTAGTAGGACACTCAACTTTGTTTCCTTATTTCCAATGAATTTTAATCAGTAAATTATCTTAACTAGGTGTTCTACTCTGCGTACTTTCAAGGACGAAACTGCACAAGGTTAAGCTAGCTGGACTTGAGGTAGGGTTTCCTGATTTCCCGATAATTGGGCTATGTCACTTTTAATCTTGGTGATTATATATAGTACTATAAATATGAATATTATTGTTGTCTTGCTCAATGAATACTATTTGATGTTATGTGAATATTATTATTGATGTTTTTCCGTGGATATTATTTGATGTTTGGTGAATATTATTATGCATGTGATCAAGCCTGGAATATTATTGTTATTATCTATATTATTATTCTGCAGAGATAAATGATGTTTGCGCTGCACTACATATGCATAAAAAATACAGTGGTGTTTGGAGTGTGTGTGTGTGTCGTTTGAGATATATCTAAGGGATGGGAGAAGGCTTTAGATATATCTGAATAAAATGTGGAATATATTCAGGTGACGGGAGCAGAGCTTGAATATGAGGTGATGGGAGCAGGGTCTCTAATGAAAAGTGAAAGTTGAGAAATTCGTAAACAAAAGAAAAATGGGTTAAGGGACGGATGGGCGCTAGTTCATGTTTTAGGGTATTCGGAGCCACAGTGGTAAAACGCATGGTATGGGACATGCAGGCTTGTTGCCCTAGGATATGAATTAGTGGGATTAGAAGGGAGTGAGTTCATGGTATCACCGCATATGCAAATTTATCTATCTGGTATGATTGCATGATTTGTATATATCTTGTGTTGTTTGATGCATGACACTTTGATTAACTGTGATAGTTGACTTTGAGGGGTTTGACGGTACTCTATTGGGCATTAGAATGCTCATACCCTAATAGATTGTGCAGGATTAAAGAAGAAGTTTGAGGAAGCGGGTTCAACTAAACTGCTGGGCTTTTATTGTTGATTTGTGTAATTAATATTTGTAAGTAGTCAACCGTTTGTTAAAGATCTTAGTGTGTAGTTAACTATAAGCTACTGCGACTCTGATTTTGTGTTAAGTAAATTTGTATTATTTGTGGCTCAATTTCTTATCATATCATGATTGTAGGAATTTATTCTTATGACTATGGTATGACTCACACCATGATTCGAGAATATTCATTATTTTCGAATCGGGTCGTGACATTATCACTAAGTATTTTCGTTGCTAATAATAACAATATTTACCTGTATGTTAGGTACATAATTTAATGTGGGTGCTTGTATGATTGATTAGTATAATATGTGGATCTTTATTTTATCCATATATTAGGAAAATAATCAAGGAAAAAATTCAAAATTTAAATTATGAAATTCAATTGCAAGGAAATAATGCATTAGATTTAGATTTTCAATGTGTTTTCCTTATTTACCTCAAAGGGTAAAATCGACACAACAAAAAAAAGTAATAAATGTCAAAGGACCTACATCTAAAACCAAAAACGCGAGGACTAAACTCAATGACAGCTAATCATTTTGGATCTAGATCTAAGAAGCCCCAGTTTTGTCCTTGTTTAGCTTTTGGCTCGTTTGTAAGGCTTGGATATTTGTTCTGGCATCTCTCCACTATATTATTCTAGGTCCTTCTCTAGGATTGGTTAAAAAAACTCCCCAAGTTAATTCTATTTTTTAAATTTATTTATTTATTTGGAGATTCGAGTTAATTATTGTTTATGAAAGAGTATTTTCCTTTTTTTTTATTTTTAAATTCTACTATCCAAATCCAATCATAAAGCCAAATCCAGTAGAAGAAGATGGAAACGTGGAAAATCATAGGCTTAGTTTGGCTTGTTGCTGCATCTTGTGCTTGCCGTTTGCTCTGTGGACTTTGTCATGACTTGGCGCTCAGCGGCGGTGGAGGTGATAGTGGCAGAGGAGGAGTTGAAGGAGGTGGTACTGGCGGCGGAGGAGGAGCATGACAATGCACGCCGAAAGCATGTCTCAGATCTTATGCAACAATGTAAACAACTTAGCTTGGTGGCATAATTAAGTTGATCCGTCTGTGCTCATTTATTGTATTTCTGTTCTTTTTAGTATGACATCTTTTATATTGATTCAACAATTGTCGTCAATCAGGTTGGCTCTAACTGAATTTTGAAGTCATTTGACTAATAACAGTCGTGGTTTAATATATCACATATCGCTTTTTATATAATAACCGTTATGATAAAAGAATCACACTACTGTTTTTATATAATAACCTTGGTTTATTAGTAAAACATCGATTTTTTAAAATAACCGTAATCTTATGACAATTAAAATGTCAGTTTTATGAAGAATGCGTCATGTTTTTTTATTATCAAATGGCGGATTTATTAATAAATAAATAAAGTCGTTTTTAATTGTGCTTAAAGGTTGTATATGGTGTTCAGCGTATGACGGTTTTCAAAAGAAACGACGTTGGATATAATTTTAGACGTCGGTTTTTTATTTTTCTCTATGTGAAAAATATACCATCGTGTTTTATACCTTAAACCCAATTTTTTTTAATACCGAACCTGCTATGTCCAAAACCTGCATATTCTGAACATTACCAATCTGCTATTTCATAACAAACCGCAACGTACAAATTTCACATTCATTATGAGCATTACCACAACATGCATATTCTGTACATTATCACAACATACAAAATTTCACATCCATTCATACCAATCTACTATTCTGTATATTATCATAACATGCAAAATTTCACATCCATTCATAACAATCTAAAACCTTAAACTGTAATTAGATAGATAAGAGCTACGACATATGACATATTCTGCCCATTCCTTTCGAACTTCATCAATTTGTTCTTGGGTATATGATGAGTTTTTATTGCTCTTATCCCACTGCAAAAGAGACCCAAATATTAATTATTCAAACAAGCTGGATAATATAAATGCATGTGAATTGATCTTTAGACTTTTACCTTTTGTGCAAACTCTAAGCTTGGATTCGTAACTATGTCTCTCATGAAACACATTACATAATAGCCACATTCTACATTTGTTGGTTGCCTTGGAGTGCCCTGTATAAAACATTGGACAGAAAATTCTAGGCATGCCGTGTTTGAGAAAATTCAAGTGGCAGAACATAGAAAATTCAAAAAATTATACCTCCAAAACTTTCCAAATGGGTACTTTACGCCCTTGTTTGCTATTTTGGGCATTGAATACTTTGATCGCACTATTTCAAGACAAAAAGGTGTTATTGCAATATATTTTAACATATGAACATACATTACAATGTAGTTAACCAACTTACGTGTTCACTATATTTTTGCAATCTTTATCATTGACACGTTGTGATAGTGAATCCATATAATACACAGTCTCTTTTCTCGGTTTCACAATTATCTAGACCCAATGATTTCTATACAAAATAACATCAATGAGGTTAGGGGTTTGCTCATTGGAGAAGTTAATCATGTTTTGAACGACTGCCTAATTACAAAGAATTATGGGACTCACCCGGCATTGTAAGGCACCAAGAAAATTTGGTTAGGATTTGCGTTTTAAAACTGATTTGCTAAGTAATGTGATCTATGAGAGTATGGTCCAGAGTTAGTGCTTACTTGAGCAGGGTCAACTAGTCCAACCATCGTTACCATATTTCCATTTTTCAACAACTCATATAAGTACCTAAATACGAAATCCAGTAAGTGTTTGCTGTGTAAAGAATCTGAATTGTAAAATGAACTAATTATATAATTTTGTTTGTTATTACCTCATGTGTATAGCTATAACAGTGGCACCAATTTCTTGCATGGCGCCAAGCTGCAAAATATCTTCATGCAAGATGAAGGTTTCGCAAGAAAAACCAAATAGTTCCTCTTCAATTTGAAATCTAATCGTTTTCCCATAAGCTTTGAGTGTGTTCTCCGCATATCGACATAGGACTTTTAGAGAATGCGGCATTTCTATCTTTGAGTAATCTGTTGGGATTCCCTCATCAAGGGCCAAGCACTTGCCTTGTTTCTGTTTTGAGCAATAGAGTTTAGATATATAAGATAGCTAGTATAACACATTCATGAATCGTGATCAGTTCCAGTATTACCTTCACATCTTCCTGGGGTTCAAGTGGATCAAAGTTATCATCTTGATGCGATACAATTGGGGATTGAAGCTTATTAGCACCTGAACAACTTGCTTTGTCAGACACTGGAATTACGGGACTTGGAACTTCGTCTGCTATCGGCATTGGGCATTGTTGATTTTAGCCGTTTGGATCAATATTTGGAAGTAGTTGACAAATTATTTTGATCCAATAGTCTCACTCAACTGCTGGCAATAGTTTTGTTCTAATCTCATTCCTCGCATTCTCTTCTTTTAGTATCTCTCTTACACTTTCCTTAAGTTGAATGAATTTCACAATAGATCTTACCTGCAACTTGATATATGAATAAGGAATTAATCCACGGGGTCATAAAGCTGTGTGGCGTGAAAACCAACATTAATATTAATATTCACAAACTAGGCATGCATGCATCATGGAGAGTTATAAAGACAAAATGGCCACGCGTACGACCACGATCAGAAATATTATTTTCATTAGTGGTTTTAATAAGTCTTGACCATAAAAGGGAAGCTCTGGGAGCTTATTTGGGCACATCCAGTTCCAATAGATAGATAGTAGAAAGATACGGAAACGTGGTAAATCACAGGCTCAATGTGTCTTGTTGCCGCCCTGCATCTTATGCCTGCCGTTTGCTCTGTGGAGTTTGTGATTCGGCAGTCAGCGGAGGAGGTGAAGGAGGTGGTAATGGCGGAGGAGTATGACAGCGCGCTTAAAGCAAGTCTATGATCTTATGCAACAATGTAAGAACTTAGTTAGGTAGCATAAGTCGATCTGTCTGTGCTTGTTTATTGTATTTCTGTTCTTTTAACTTCCGGTTGTCGGCTTTGTTAAAAGCTAAAACTCTCGGGAGCGCCCTAACTCTTTTTATTTTATCTTTTATATTGATTCAACAATTGTCATCAATCAGCTTGGCTATGACTGAATTTTGAAGTCATTTGGCTAATAGAAATCAATTCCTATCACACACTGTCATGGAATCTCCAAAGCCAGATTTAATTATGTTCAAGAAAAATTAGAACGGTTGATACAAAATCCATGGGGGACACATTTTGGTTCCTATTTCTTCAATACCATATTTTGCCAAATGAATCAAGTTTAACTTCCTCTAATAAAACAATGATTCTCAGAAATCTTTCCTATTAATAGGCTCAATATTCCAAAATTGCAGGAGTAAGAACTAAAAATCAGACACCAGCGTACTTGAGTAATGACTTTATGTACCGAAGCTGCGGTCTCCAGCATCACCCAGTCCAGGGATTATGAACCTGAAATCAGTGTAAGCATGAAACGATAAGTATTAAACTGGTTTGCAGCATTCATAGCATTAGCTATTGAGCAGTGGCCACATCTCATCAATGGGAGGTACTTACCCTTTTTCATTTACAATAGGATCAATGATGCCAGAGTATACATGAAGCCTGTGAAATTACAAAAAGAGAGTTAATGCTGTGCTTCATTCCAAACCGTAATAATTGATTGATAATATCATTACCCTGGAAACTTCTCGCTCAGCTTTTGCAGGGCTGGAGGGGCAGCAACAGCAGATATCTGTGATATGGTAGATTATCTTGGTTAGGTATGGACCAACAAAATGGAATGATATTACTCTTTCTAATCAACCGCCTTCAGCACCCTCTTATCTCACTGGACGTGGGTTTAAAATTGAACTAACTTCATAACATTTCATCAACTGCTTCTACATAAAACTTCAATACACTAGTTTGCCAAAAGATCATTACGCTGGTTTAGCAAAACATGTTTACACCTATACATAAATTTAGGCACAAAGTTTCAAAGGAGACCTCTGAAATACTTACCACTTTAATTTGCTTGTTGTCAACCCCGTGGTCCTTTAATAGGTTCACAGCTGCCACTATAGTGCCACCTAAAATTGAATATAAAGAAAGAAAATGAGAAAAACAAATAGAACTAGGATTAACTTGTGCCTAGATAAGATTTACGGGTTATGGCAAACTGCAAGTTTGTGCTCATCATGCAATCAAAAAACACAACATATAGATGAAGAAGTTCACTAACCTTAAATTTAAATAAAATCAGATACCAACATTTTTATTCATACCTGTTGCTAGCATAGGATCAACCAAAAATACTCGTGACCCTTCAGGAAATTTGTCAGGTAACCTACAAGTATATCAAAAGATTTGCAAGATAAGTAACCAAGGAAGAACAATTTTTTTTTATAAGAGCTTCGGTAATAACATTTCAGCCCTTAGATTAGATACGTACAATTGAAATTTCCAAAGGAGTTGTATGCCTCTCAACCATTCATATTCCATCAAAGAGTTTGAGATGCTATTATTTAGTTACTTAGTAAATGGCCACTAATTACACAGAGATCTGGGAACTAACTCCAAGAAAAAGGTAAAAACAGAGTTTCTTGGACACTTAAATAGAAGTGATGAGAAATTGTTCAAAGTGTTAAACAAACTTTTAAGAATGATTTTGTCAGTTAGATAAGGAATACTTACTTGTTCAGATATACTGTTGGTTGAAGTGTCTCCTCATTTCTGGCTATCCCTACATTTGTAGAACAAATATAAAGAGATGAGCTAATAAAGTGTTCAATTACAAAGAGAACACGAAGGGACTAATCCAAAATCAATTTGACCAAAGTTGTTAATTTAAGTAATGGAGATACGTCTCATGAAATTCGAAAAATATTCACTTTAACTTCATGACCAGAATTTCTTGTAGTCATTCATGGATATCAACTTAGTAACAAGGTGTCTATAGACACACCAAATCTCTTTCTTTTCTATTTCAACTGCATGTGTGATCTATGCAAGAACCTTTCTTACCAAGATGGTACGTTCTTGTTGCTGGCAAGATTGACGACGCATGTTCCACCAAAGCTAGACCAGCTCTTAAAATTGGAACAACCTGCAAAACTAAAAGAATAAGACATCAATTGATACTCGCCTGCAAAACTCTACTGAATCATACACGTATATAGAATATCACTAGTTATCTGTGTAGGGGATAACATTTTCTTAAAAGAAGAATTCAATACTGAGAACTAACCGAAATAGGTTCCCTTGGATCTACGAATTCAACTGATGCGACACCAAGCGGTGATTGGATTTCTCCTGTGACCGTAGGCTGAGATAGGAAAAAAATAAAAGAAGCAAAACTGCCTTATATAACTGAAATAGAATGCAATCCTCATAATAAAGAGTGTAAAATATGACAACTAACCAGCCAATCTCTTGAAGCTTCATATATAAGAAGCCTCCCCAACTCAGCCATGGCATTTCCTACAACATATGAATTCCGGTGCAGCAAAGCAATAAAGATTAACTATTTACAAGCTCAAAAAGTAAAACAGAACCATTGTTTAATAAAAAGAGTAGATTTTTCACCAATCTAACCAATTATCAATCAACCTTACATATTACATAGAACCGAAAAAGGCAATGTCCTAATTGTTACTTACGAAAAATGGGACAAGGGGTTTGCTCATTTCTCAAAACTGAAACCCAATGCTTGATCAACGGGTGCGGCGGCACGAATACCTGGAAAAATCCAATCAGCCCTATCAATTCAGCACATCATTTCAAAATAAAAAGCTAATTCTGACAGCATTATCTACTCTGAGCTCTTAAAATTCAGCCTAAAATCCAAAAAAAATCGATGGAATTTGATAATCAGTAACCAAACAGAGCATAAGGGTAAAGAGTAAACAGTGAGCTCACAAGCATTCTGTCCTCGGAAACCGGTTTCTCCTCAGTGGCCATGTGAGCCCTCACAGTGCCAAAGCTACGCCGCCTCGCACTGGAACACGAGACCTGCGAGGCACCAAAACGCCTGATTTCAATGCTTTAAATACCGATAAAACAAAAAAGTTGGGGGATTCATTATTAAACTTCTATTCGCAGCGAAATGACGTTACCTTTTTGGGGTTGGAAGAGGAGGCGGGGGTAAGATTAAGTAGGAGAGGGGAGCTAGGGTTTGGGAGGCGACAAGTGGACCCAAAACGCTGCGAATCAGAAGAAGGGCACCGGAGAGTGAATTTTATACGGCACGTCGCCATGGATTGGATTTAGTTTGTTGGTTGAGGTGGTAGAGGCCTGAAAGGACTCAACGCTCTCCAAAATGACCAAAATTAGTTGGGGGGTAGATTGGGAACGAAAGAAAAGATGAAGAAACGCGTGCAGTTGGGCCATGGGCCTTTGGGGGTGTTTTGTTTTGCCCGGTGGCCCAAATAAGGCCCATAGGCTTTTGGCCAAGTGTTTGGACCCTGGAAAGGAAGAAACGACATGCGTTTTTCTCTGGGCTGCATGTGATGATATGCAATGGAACATGCAAAGATTTCGACGTATTTGTCGTTTAGTAATTAGGAGTATGAGTTGGATCACTTTGGTTTGGCTATAGTGAATGTCGTTCTCCTCGTCCTCACTCCTAACTATTCTTTTCAGCCATGCTTTATCCTACAAAATAAAATATGTTAAATATTTGACTTATTAAGATCCTACTTTCTTTTTTGTCTTCAAAAAATTATCATACTTTGCAAACATGAATCAGATTTGAAGTCACCCGTTTACACTCAAGTTTGACTCATTCTTTCTGTATATTAGATTAATTTATAATAATTTCTCTGAAGTTAGACCCTATTTGAACTTAGATTAATTTAGATTGAAATTTATTATAAATAAAATTAAAGGAGGAACGTTTGTCACATATGTGTATGATAATCCGCACAAAAAGAGAGAGATCGATCATATTACATCAATATTAATAATTGTCGTTTTCGTTTGGGGAAAACGACTGAACTACAATGATTGTTTTATGATTCATTTTCAAATGACATGGGCAGAGGCGGACCTACTAAGGCGCAAGGAGGTATAGCTGCACCTCAACTCGCCGGAAAAACCATTGTAGGTGCTTGAAATTGCTCATTTGCTCAACTGGTGTACAAATTACCTTATTTCCATCTTCAATATTTAAGTAAATGTCTTTGTCCTTTTACTTTTATTTATTTTTATATTACTCTATTTACTTAAGTTTACAATGTAAATAAGGAAGTATCCCCCATTTGGATTCAAATAAAAATACTAGAAAATCAAATTCCCACAAAATCAAAATATGAAAATTCGGTTTTAGTGCAAAATACAATTTAGGCTAAAAATGATGGCTCATTAAGTCAATATATACTTCATACTAAAATCTCATAAAATCAAGTTTTCTTATTTGATGTGTAAGGAACAAAAGCCGCCAAAAATTATCTTGAGAAAATGATTATTCCGAAAAACCATTTTTCATACTTAGTCAATATTGCACCTCCGCTAAAAAATTTCTATGTCCGCCAGTGGACATTGGTACAAAAAATGATAACAAAATAAAATGTATCAAATTACATTTTTAGTTTATATAATTTAACTCATTTTCAAGCTTGAGAGGTCGCATCGATGTCGGATGATGAGTGCTCGGGCTTACTGTTGAGTTGGGTTCCACGTCTTGTTTGCTACTTGACCGTTCTACATTTGATGACAAATAAGAATTAATGATTAAATTCTTGTAATCTAATAATCCAAAATCCATGCATTGAAGTGGGTTCCACGATGTTAAACCAAAAAATTAAAAATTGAAACAAAAAAATATCAAAAGCCCCAGGCAATCTAACTTTAGCTTTCCTTGCCTTCGGATATTCTTATCCAGATTGATTTTATACTCCTGTTAAAAAAAGACATCATCTTCAAGCTTAGGATAAGACGTTTCGAATTTAGAGTTTAGATTTAATATTTATGTTAAAACTTGCTTAAATAAGATCATAAAATGATAAACTTTTAAGGTCATCAACACAAAAAAACATGACCGTTCAAACAGTTTTTATAGTTTAGGCCATCTTAAAATGAGTGTATCAGAACCAAAAAAAAAAGCGTAGGCTTCATACCTCACCATCATCATTCATCACTTATAAGTTTTATATTAAGCATAATAAAAAGATTCAAAACCATGAATTTTCTCATGAAATTATAGTCGAGCGATTTTGAATTAGGATAACAACGAAGTAGTCTTAAATTCGAATAAACAATCAAGATGTATGTGAAAGAATAGTAACAGTGAATTTAGATTTATAGCAGTAAGACTTAATTGGTTCAAATAATTATATAGGTACAATGTACTTGAAATGGATTTAAAATGGTAAGAAAACCAAAAAGGAAATGGATTTAAAATGGTATGCAAAAACCAAAAAGGAAATGGATTAAAATGGTATGAATTATGTTTGGCAACAAATGTTTATCTTATATTTATTTCCATATAAATATAAAAGGTGCTGATTTTCACACTCCCCTTTTGTCAATCTTCCTTTTGTTTTTTTTTTAAATATTTTTTATTATAATATACAAGAAAGTGTAAATAGACAAAAGAGGAGTGAGAACATATAATTTCCAAGAAAGAGAGTGTAGGTGGACAGGAGTGGAAAAATCAACTGTCAATACAAATATCAGTAATGTATTATCAATATTCCATATAAGCAATTTATCCATAAAAAAAACTAGGTACACGACAATTGTTTCCCGTCTCTTATTACCATATTTATTTGTTTTTCTGTTTCAGATTTTATATTTATTTACAAAAAACAATCATTGTGCATCAACAATGAGAATGAACTAAAATATGATTTAGGTGACATTATTTAAAACATATGATTTATACAACCTTAATTCAAGAAGAGGCCCACCCTATAAGATTTATATAGCCTTAACTCATGAAGAGGCCCACTAGGAGGAGTAACTTTTCGATGTAACTTAATACGTCTATATGGTGTTACTTGCTCAGTACAAATCACGCAATATGATCATAACACCTTCATCTAGATTGAAAACACCACACGGCATTACGAAAAGAATCATGAGGACGAGTAACTTTTCGATGTAACTTAACAAGTTCATGTGGCATTACCCACTCAGTACAAATCAAGCAATACAACCGTAACACCTTCATCTAGATTAGAAACATCACGTGACGTGCTGAATTGAAATATCCAACTTACATATGTCCATACATCATCATTAGCTACGCTAGTTAATAAATTATGCATTAACTAAACTATCTAATCAGGATTGATATTTTGTGATGGGAATGTCCCATTGTCTTGTTTTTTGTCATCATCAAATGAACTTATTTATATTAAACTATTATTGGTATATAAAAAAAAACAAAAAAAAATTAATTAAATGTCAATTGTATATACACCATTCAATACTAGTAGAAAAACAGAGTTGATGATGTTCTTTACTTCTTTCACGTAAACGACGTCCAGTCGTTCTTTCCTTTCTTTCTTTCTTCACCCTTCACGTGACTCTCAGATACGTACACCACCACCACTCACCCCACAGCGTAAAAGAAGTTCGTCCCCAGGCATCCCACGCTACGTGGCGCAGCGTCCTCGTTTTTCCGTACGAGACTTCACTCGCCAGTCGATATTTTTTATTTTTGCACTTTCACTCTCTCTTTCTCTTTCTTTGTTTTTTCCTTCTCTGTCTCCCAAAGATTTATAATTCCTTTTTTTTTCTTCATATTTAAGTTGTGTTGTTTTTTCTTCTTTTTTTTTCTCCTGCCAGAGTTTATAATTTATATATGGGATAGTTTCAGTCGAGTTTCGATTCTTTCATTGGCCTCTGGGCTCTGAGCCTCTTTCTCTGCCTCTCTGATTCTCTGTGCGATAGATATATAGCCTCTGGTTCTCTATTGGCCAACAAGAAAAACCCAAGAAACCAAAAAAAAGAACCTGGTTTTCTGTGTTTTCCTGAGATCCCAAGTCGTCTTCTTTGGCAACATGGACTCTGTGGATCCTACCAGAGCTTTTGTCAATCGTGTCAAGCGTATCGTCGTTAAGGTACATCCTTCAAAAAAACATAACATACATTCTCTGCACATCCTTCAATATTGCTTCTGAGTTACACAGGCACATTTTTCTTTTTCTGGTCTTATATTTTTTCAATGTGTTTGTAGAGAGAGTATTTGAAATATGAAAACCTGTGTTTGAGCCCAGTTTGCAGACTACTTTTTATTGTTTAAATATGTCAGCTAATATGACTTGTGTATTTATTATTGCATTTGTTGACTGCAGGTGGAAATTCTGAACCTTTTCTTTTGGTTAATTCCTCTCAACTTTTTTATTCATATTTTATAGATATTGGATATCTTTTTTTCCTCTTTGGATCATGGGTTTTCGTAGAAGTGGTATTCAAAGAATCAACTTTTTGTGTACTGTAACAAAATGTGGTCAGATATGACATTATTTTGGAAAGTGCCTAATAATGTATAATTCCAGATTTGGTGAATTTTTCCCAGATTTTATGGGATAAAGTTGGTTTTTTGGGTACCATTGTGGGCTGCTGTTGATTTAGGAGAAAAACTTAGTTGCAACAGGATACCTCTAATAATGCTGCCGCTCTTCCTTCGTGTATTGCATTTAATATTTTTTATTAGATGGTTATTAGCTTCAGTGGACACCGTTGTATTAAAAACAGAGCAACCTTTAAAACCCAATATGAGCATGTATGTGAGCTTTTTATTACAAGTTCTCTCTCTCTCTCTCTCTCTCTCTCTCTGTCTCTCTGTTTTCTGGGTCCGAAGTTGAGAAACAAAACTTGGGTTGAATAACATCATCCTTTTCCATTTTTATGAAATTGGTTATTCAAGATGCTTTTGTCATATTTCCATTTTGCTTACTTGTTTGTTCCGATTATTGAAGGTGGGAACAGCTGTGGTCACTCGTGGTGATGGAAGATTAGCTTTGGGCAGACTAGGTGCTCTTTGTGAGCAGGTATATAATTGGTTGTAAAACTAGGAGGATAATTTTCCCTTTTGTTAAGTTTTAATATGGCAAGTTTTGCTATGATTTGATTGTTCTTTCTAATATTTTGAATGAAATACATGCAGCTCAAAGATATAAACTCTCAGGGCTATGAGGTTATTCTGGTGACTTCAGGAGCTGTTGGTCTTGGCCGTCAAAGGCTAAGATACAGGAGATTGGCAAACAGCAGGTTTATATTGTTTTCTTTTACAATGACATAAAATAATTATCTGTTGTGTGTGCTTATTTCGGCATCAAAGTGACCAAATAAAAGTTCCTGAAAGAAGTTTATACTTGTTTCGCAGCTTCGCTGATCTCCAAAATCCACAAAATGACTTCGATGGAAAGGCTTGTGCAGCTGTCGGACAGAGCAGTCTCATGGCTCTTTATGATACCATGTTCAGCCAGGCAAGACAATAATCTTCTTGCAGTCTTATTTAGATGACTCCATCAATTAAACAGTTTTTAGTATGTCTATTGCTTTTGCAAGTACTCTATCAGTTACTTTTTGTCGTCGGCAAATGTTAATTTGGCAATCTTTAACATGCAGCTTGATGTGACTTCTTCTCAACTTCTGGTGACGGATAGTGTTTTTCGGGATGAAGCTTTCAGAAAGCAACTTTCTGAAACTGTGAAGTCATTGTTGAAGCTGAGGGTTGTTCCTATATTCAATGAAAATGATGCTGTTAGTACTAGGAAAGCTCCATATGAGGTATGCAACTCTGCTTGTTCCTATACTTTTTCATTTGAAATTTGTGTTGATATGCGTTTTGTTTGGGGTAGCACTAAACAAATCTCATCAACTGCTTAGGGCCCGTTTGGTAAGATTTTTGTTTTTTGTTTTTGGTTTTCTGTTTTTAATTAAAGATAGAGAAGACAAAATGAGAGGATAGTGAAAAGAGGGAGGATATATGTGAGGGAAATAGGAGATGGTGTATGTGTAGAATGGTGCATAAAATAAACACTACAAGTAGATAAAATAATTTGAATAGTTCTTTTTTCCTTTTCTTTCTGAACATAGAGTTTTATACACTCTCCTTCATTTCTTCCTCACCTCTTTCATCTCTCATCTCCCCCCCAGTTCTGTGATATACATTTTCCCTCTATCTCTTTAAATTCAAACAAAAAACTGAAAATAAAAAATAGAAAATGTTACCAGACGGGTACTTAATTTTCCTGTGTTCAATATATATCCGTTGCTTCTGATTGGAAGTTCTGTTTGCAGGATTCTTCTGGTATATTTTGGGACAATGACAGTTTGGCAGGTCTATTGGCTCTTGAACTAAAAGCTGACCTTCTTGTTTTACTAAGCGATGTAGAGGGCCTCTATGATGGTCCCCCGACTGACCCAAAATCAAAGTTAATCCATACATACGTCAAAGAAATACATCATGGAGAAATAACATTTGGAGACAAGTCAAGGGTCGGCAGAGGGGGTATGACAGCTAAAGTCAACGCTGCTGTTTGTGCAGCTTATGGTGGAATCCCTGTTGTTATCACTAGGTAAAGTCTGTCATCATGTGCTTATTTTGATACACAACAAAGAGTTTGGATTTAAGAGGATATTTCTTTGTTGTACAACCTGCAATTTCCTGGCATAATTCATTGGAATTTCTGATCTCGTCCATTTCTCATACATATGTACATAAACACATTGACCTAAGAATTTTATAGGATTATAAAGAGCATATATCAACTGTTACAGGGTTTTTCTTTCTTATATTATATTATAGAAAGTTTGTTAGTTTACTAAAAATAGTTTCTTGCTTACTGAACTGGTTTCCTATTTCATTATAGTGGCTATGCCACAGACAACATAAAAAAAGTGCTTCGTGGAGACCGGATAGGTACTGTCTTTCATCAAGATGCACATTTGTGGACTCTTGTTAAAGAAGAAGGTGCACGTGATTTGGCTGTTTCAGCGCGGGAATCTTCTAGACAGCTTCGAGTAATGAACTTCATATTTTACTTTTCTTTTATCAATTGTGAAGCTTGAGGTTGCTACTATTGGTATAATTTATGCTAGAGATTAAAGTAATCCTCCAGAGCTTCTGTGTTCTCTGGTTTGTTTAATTTATTGGATATAGAGCAAGTGGTAAGTAGAGAGATTTATGATGATGTGTGGAATTATTTTCATTGCAGGCTCTAGGATCTAAAGATAGGAGGAAAATTTTGCTTGACGTAGCTGATGCCTTGGTGGCAAATGAAGGTCAGATTATAGCTGAGAATGAAGCTGATATTGCTGTTGCACAGGAGAATGGATATGAAAAGGCCCTAATATCTCGTTTGGCCCTAAAGCCTGGGAAGGCATGCACTTTGCTACTTGCGTAGTTGAAATTAAAGCCTGTATCACTTGGTATTGGATGAACACCTCCTTATTTTTTATTTAATGTGTGTCTACATACAGATTGCTGCTCTTGCAACGTCTATACGTAAGCTTGCAGACATGGAAGAGCCCATTGGCCGTGTTCTACAGAAAACAGAGGTCAGGACACCTTTCTAGTTCTTCTGATTCAGTATTAATGAATACATTATGATACCCGTTGAGAATTTTAATGTGTGAAAGATGGGCACGAAACTTTTTTTTCTTCACCCATTTGAAGTATCTTGCAGTGCTGCTAATATCCGATTTTTGCCTTGGGATTCATTCCTGACACTTTTCATAACTGCTCTTCCATGCAGCTTGCAGAAGGACTTGTCTTAGAGAAAGTGTCCTGTCCTTTGGGTGTTCTTTTAGTTGTTTTTGAGTCTCGACCTGATGCCCTTGTTCAGGTATACATAAATATCCATTGTATTATATACTCCTGCATCTTTAAACATTCTGCTCATTAATGATTAGCAAAATGATTTTACATATTTTCCTGATCCATTAAGTAAACACCGAATTAGAATTTGCAGTTTTACGGTCTTGTTTTGGGTATTGACTTCCTTTTCCATTAAAGAAAACACTTTGTATATGCATGTTTCCTTTTTAGCTTCACTTGTCTTGCAATCTATGGCCCTTCAAACTTATGTTTAGATTTTTTTTTTGGTGCTCCCATGGTAATTTCTCAGTTGACCAGTATTTTTCAAATGATTCAATAGATAGCTTCGTTAGCAATTCAAAGTCGGAACGGTCTTCTGCTTAAAGGGGGGAAAGAGGCCAAGCGATCGAATGCAATCTTGCACAAGGTTTGAGACTCTAGATTCTGGCCTTCTATTATTATGCCAAAAAATAAAATAAAATCCTGAGTGTTGCTTTCCCTATTTTTATGTGTTTCTAATTTGCGCTCTTGTTCTGTGAGCTTAACTATTTTCTTCTTTTTGCAGGTCATCACCTCAGCAATCCCAGAAAATGTTGGTGGCAAACTTATTGGACTTGTGAATACAAGAGACGAGATTCCCGATCTGCTCAAGGTGCGCACAGAAATTTAAAACTGTTTATGGTTTTTTGATATGATGAATATTAACGAAGTTGTTCTGTTGCAGCTGGATGATGTGATAGATCTTGTCATTCCTAGAGGCAGCAATAAGCTCGTTTCTCAAATTAAGGAGTCCACTAAGATACCAGTTCTTGGTCATGCCGGTAAGAGCATTAATGTGGGAAATGTATATTCTACCACTGCAAACTAGAGTTTCTAGTAAATTTGCTGCTTTTGATGCACAGATGGAATTTGTCATGTTTATATTGACAAGTCAGCTAATAAGGACATGGCAAAGCGCATTGTTTTGGACGCGAAAACGGATTATCCAGCTGCCTGTAATGCGATGGTAATTTCACTTTCTGCTATTATGACTGACCATTCATGTCTATTTAACTACCACGGGATTATATTTCATAAATCTGACCTGTCTTGACATAACACCCTTTTTCTCAGGAAACACTTCTTGTACACAAGGACTTGGTGACTGATGATGGTGGGTTTAAGCAGATAATTTCAGGACTCCAAGGTTTAGGTACGACCCTGTGTTAATGCCTTATCTCTCAACAAGGTGTTGCGAAATATATAAAATGAGTCATATAGTAATTCGTGTTCGAAGTTTAGTTCTCACAACTTGATTCTCTTTTGGTATGTAATTAGTACAAGAAACCAGGATTCATGATGCCACCTTGGTTGCAGGTGTTACGTTATATGGTGGACCAAAGGCATCAACTGTGTTAAATATTCCAGAGACAAGCTCATTCCATCATGAGTACAGTTCATTGGCTTGCTCAGTTGAAATCGTTGATGATGTGACTGCTGCGATTAACCACATCCATGAACATGGAAGGTATATGTGTTTCCTATATTTTATATTTTCTTTTTTCCCGTATAGTTTCTGTATTGATTATTTTCTGGCGATTTCTCTAACTTTCTTGCCTCTCCTCTCCTCCCCAAATCCCTTTTGCAGTGCTCATACTGATTGCATTGTTACAGAAGATCATGAAGTTGCTGAAACTTTCCTAAGTCAAGTGGACAGGTAAGCATGTTTCATGCATGCAAAGTGCTAACAGTACAAGAAGTATCATTTGCTGCTGAAGCCATATTTTCTCTCGGGAAAGAAATATCATTGCATCCACCTTTTGAGAGCAATGTCATAGCAATTTTGGCTTTAAATATGGGTTTGGGTTTGGCTGATGACAATTAATGTTCCAGAGATGGAAAACAAATTGGCTTAAACGTCACATAACTATTAGTATTAACTAACATCTACTCTGCCTTCCACTGAAGTAGTATATAAATTCAGAACAAATTGCCCTTTTGATTATTCAAAAACATATCAATCATCCCCTAAAAAGATATTTTTCTAATAATCAAGGCACGTAAGTTAATGAGTTTACTGATAATTTCTGAATGTTGCACATCTTGATGTCTATACTATTTACCTCGACAGCGCTGCAATCTTTCATAATGCAAGTACACGATTTTGTGATGGTGCACGCTTTGGACTTGGTGCAGAGGTAAGTCGACTCTGAATAGTTCTGGCATTGATTCCAACATTTTATTTTCCCCCTCATTTCTCACTGGTTCGTTGGTTTGACAGGTTGGGATAAGTACGAGCAGGATTCATGCTCGAGGTCCTGTAGGAGTTGAAGGATTGCTAACAGCAAGATGGTACGGCAATTCTGCATTACTGTTCTCTTGAAGCTTGTTTATTGCTAGTTAACTGACTGGTGTTGCTGATATTAGAGTTTTTTCACTTCAATTTTTTGGTGCATGATCATGCTTCCTTTGTGCAACAAAATGCAGGATTCTGAGAGGGAATGGGCAGGTTGTAGACAGCGATAGAGGGGTCAAGTACACCCACAAGGACCTGCTTACAAGTACCTAAACTCCCAATTATAGAGGGGAAAAGCTTTGTAGCACACAACTTACAAATGTTAACCTCTGTCATGTGTTAGCCTTAGTTTCTATTTCACGTTCAATTATAGTGTAGGAGTTCGACTGCTCCACGGAATATTCTATGTATTGTGTTGTCATACAAATGAACCTTTATCCCCTTGCCAGATTTTGATCACCTGGATGATTTAAAGGGGCTTCATGTAATCATCACCTTAATTATGAATGAGCTTTCTAAAATCTTTTTGTGTTTTCTGCCTTTAATCACCCTGATTGTCAATTGTCACCTTCTCGGCATGCCAGGACATACATTCAGCAAGCAGGCATGAAATGAACAGTCCAAAGTACGACACCGGCATCTGTATTCTGTACTGTGCTTGCTTGGCCAACCACCTCAGATAGTGGTTCTTTGATCAGTAGTACACACAAGAGCATAACGAGAAATTTTGAACTTTCTAAATGCTGAGTGTATTGATCAAATTCATGCATAAAGAACAAAAGAAAGAAAAGAAAAGAAAAGAGAAAAGACATTTAAGTTTTAAGAAATCAAGGGTTAAAAAAAAAATTCAAATTAAGAGATGTATAGAATTAATGTGACTGTTTCTCTCGACCTCCCACTAGTCATTTATCTCTTTCTTTCGTGTTTGTCTGATCTAAGACTAAGAAAGGGTTTAACTTCAGGGCATTCTGAATTAAATTACTAACTAAAAAAAATAAAATTGTGGGTTTTGTTAGCTTGTTATATAGCTCTCTGTCAGCAATTTTTTGCCTCTCCACATGTAGGAGGAGCCATTGACTAACAACTTACACATTTAGTGTTTTCGGCTGCCCTAACAAATAACATTTTAAGCTTTTCTCAATCTGTCATTTCAAGTCCCACTCGAGATGATATGTTTCATAAAAATTCATACATTGGACAAATGACTGAATGAGAGTTCAAGTAGAATAATTGGAGCTCAGGTTGCTCAATGTTTTTGACATAATTGAGGTGCATGTAATTGCATCGGACTAAATGTGGAAAAACTAGTTATCAGCCAAAGGTTTCCATAGTATAGGAGAGTGTGGGAATATGATGTGAATGATTTGAATTATAAAAGCAGACAGTTATCTTACAAGGTTCATTCATACTATTTAAGAAAGCTAAAAACACAAGAATACAATTTCTTCCCTCTAAAATGTGGCAGAGAACGCATGAAAATCGACAAACTTCTCTGAATCAAATTGAATAAAAGAGGGCTTGATCATCGTCTCATATTTCACCATCCCACAGTTCTTGAAGGCTTTTATAAGGACTAGCTGTCTCGTGGATTGCAAAATCACCCCGGAGGAGCCTTTGCTGCATAACAGAGAAGCAAGTAAATGTCAGTAAACAATTTTTATGCGATAATATGTGTGATTGTAAATATGTTTTTTCAGGCATGTATTATAACATACCTGGTGGATGCCTGAAATTTTTGAGAAGAGGTCTGGGGGAATGGACCAGTCAAATAAACTAAGATTTTCCTTGATCCTATTTTCATTTACGCTCTTTGGAAGGACACTTTGTCCACTCTGAATACCCCAACGAAGACATACTTGCGCAGGCGACTTCTTAAGTTTTTCAGCGATTTCATTCAATATTGGTTCCTTCAGGACCTCCCCCTTCACCCACGAACCTGGAGAACCCAGAGGAGAATATGCCTGAAAGGAAAGAGTTTGCTATTAAATGATATAAACAAGCTCAAGCTATATAGCCTTAGTGCCCCTGAAGATTAAAGTTGTTGAAGTTCGAGGTTACCGATAGATGAACACCAGCAGATTTGCACAAATTGTGAAGAGCAGGTTGTTGCCACACAGGGTGGCACTCCACTTGGTTTACTGCAGGTGGAACTTTTGCATAAGCAAGGAGGTCTTGCAGCTTCTTAGACGAGAAGTTGCTCACCCCGATCGCGCGTGCCTGACCAGATGCATACAGGCCCTCCATTGCATTCCATGTCTCTGAAAGGCACAATGGAGCCATGTTTTCCGGAGCCAAACCCTCTGAGCCTGGCTTTGTACGAAGTGGCCAGTGTATCTGTACAAGGTCGTTTCCCAAAACCATTCCAATTTCTTCATTATATTACAGTTCCGGATGCAGGCAGAAAAAATCTTAGTCTAACAAAACCTCAAGCTTTGCTTATGAAAGAACTAGATGCATACAAGATATAGATCAATGTAGTCAAGCTGCAGGTCTTCTAAGGTCTTGCTCAGTGCCTTGGAGACATCCGCAGGGGCATGGTCGCTGCACCTGTAGAATGCCACAAATAGTCGGAAGAAAGAAGCAACATAATCTTCTAAGGACACACTGCTCAGCCAAACCTCGTCTCTAAGCTCAGATCAAATTCTATCAGTTTCTTAGTTGTTCAGCAACATGAGACTCAATTTGAAAAAAAAAAGAAAAGAGAATGAACACATACCACAGCTTTGATGTGATAAAGAGTTCACTACGCTGCACCACCCCAGTGGAAAATAACTCTTTCAATGCCACCCCTACCTGCATCATGAGCATGGTAAAGAGGAATTAAAAATATACACACACACGCACAAAAAATGATAGTATATTACCTCTTTTTCGTTTCCGTAGATTGATGCACAGTCAATATGCCTGTAGCCATTCTGCATAACCATGAACAATATTTTGAGCATAATTTTTTTCTTCCCCAAAACAGGAGGCTTTAAAAGAACCAAAACTAGACATTGAGAAAATGAACCTTGACAGCAGCGGTGACAGCTTGGCCGACCACACCCGGTTCAGCCTTCCATGTTCCAAGGCCAACAGATGGAATCTTAGCTCCCGTGTTTAGATCAAAATGTAAGGTTCCAGGGTTTTTTTCGTTATGCATATTCTACGAACTGATAGGGTTCGCGTCAACCGAAACAAGATGAAGCAGCAGATTAGCTTGTTTCATTAGAAGAAAAAAAAAAAGCAGTATACCATTGTAACCTGTACATTTAAATTCAGTGAATTGACTGAATATGAATTTCAGATTCTAGATGGTTGATGAACTGAAGAAGATATTACCTATTTGGATGAAATGTTGGGGAAAAACGTCAGAGATGCAAAGAGTTTGTTGGATGCAGTTCAGCAATGTATTATTAATTCATTGGCTTACCAGTTTTTCGATGTCCAAAATTTTCTCGGAACTTGATTCATGAGCTATATGTGTTAAGCCAGACTTTCACGGCAGAAAAGTTGGATCTTCCACTACTCCCAAACCACAAAATTATTATTATTAAAAAAAAAAAAGAAGATCAAATTACAAGAAGAAAAATGCACGTTGCATTGTCAGCAAACTACAAAGCGGCATGTGGATGTGGTGCATTGGTATTTGGTACCTCAGGAGGACCAACACTCAGATGATTTAGTGTTAAGAACTCATGCAACCTGCTGTGCCCAGCATGTCAAGGAGGAGGTTCACATTCTATACGTTAGGCCATGCCCATGACTGCCAGATTATTTGAACTATTTCAATTGAGGTTCATTTTTTCTTCTTCTCATTTTTCTTATATTTCAAGTGAGGCTTGCTTACAAGTACAAATTCAACCTGCCAAATAGCACTACCTCCAAATATCTTCATGGGAAGACCAACAAAGAAATGGGATTCAATTCCATCAGGCATCAGGAATAGAAATAGAATTGTAGTGTTCGATCAATTCGATCGATGAATTCACGAAGATTCCAAATCATATCTTACCAAGAAATGGAACTGTAGCGTTAATATTCTTAAAAAGGGGGGAAAAACCCACCACACTGATTAATCATTAGAAGACAATATTTGAACTAGTTCTAAACTATTTAGGCCCTAACAGGGATCTCAAAATAATTAAGCATTGTCTTACAATGCTTCATGGTTCCAATTTACTATACCTAAACTGGTTATTTTACTGCTAGTATAAATAATATGTTGTTCTCAAACTAATACAGCTCCAGACAACGAATGGTCAAAAGGAGGCACAACCTCACTATCCTTCCCCCACCATTGAAAACAGCTGTGTTTTGCTCACTGCTCAATATAACCCTTGAGGTTCTTCAACCAAAGCAGGTACTCTTTGTTGTCTTTCTTCCTCATGTAATCAGTCAAGAAGATAGTCATGCTGAACTGGATCCCTCGAGCCTCGAGATACTTGTAAAAAGCATTCTGCAAGCACTCATCCAACTCACTGTTGAAAACCAAATCACATCAGAAAACAAACAGAACTAATATATAAGAGATGAAAACAAAAGTACGGTTCATTAAGACAAGCTTACTGAAATTCAGGCCCATCATACGGAAACTGTTCTGGAGAATGATCGGGATGGACGATCGACAAGCTATCAATCGAAACCTCTTCTTCGAAACCAGTGACACCAAACTCCAATTGCATCCCATTTTCTTTGGAAATACTCACAACCATTGGAATGCCAGGGTCGTCATTCTCGTACTCGTCGCTGTCTTCGTCCGCAGGAAAAACATGAGGAGCATCAACAACCACTTGGATGGTTTCGCATTGGAATTGTCTTTTCAGTAGAATAGTTTTTTCTCCAGGAATGTCTATTATTTCAAAAGGAAACTCATCTGGGACCTCCTAAAGTGTGAAATCAAACAAAACCCAAATTATCAACTACTGAATTACTAAATGGGTCAAACTTGTTTCATTGAACAACCGATTAAAAATGAAAAAAGCATGCAAATTTACAGTAAAGAACAGCATTAAGTATTAAGCAAAGAATTCTGGGAGAAAAAGAAATGGAAACTAGAATTAGATACTGACGGGAATTTTGATTTTACGCTCTTGGGCACACTTGATCTCAGACTCCAGGCCTCCGATCAGGCTTTCATTGCCGATCAGTTCAGAGGCGGTGGCGGTGGCCGTAGAGAATCGCCGAGTTGGAAAAGAGCTTCTCGGGCTGTGATCACCGCTGAAAGTAGGGACGGTGGAGATTGCGCGGTGAAAGGTCCTTGCTGATCCGACAGCGCGTGCGGCGAGAGCCAGTGCAGAGTAGGTCGGCCTGCGAAGCATCGAGAACAGAGCCATTTGAGGTCCGGCTATGGCTGAGGAAGGGTTTAGGGTTTTGCAACTGCAACAGGGTTTTGTGCTTTGCTAGGGGTTTTAGGGAGGGAAATTGCAGTGTATTGTTGGGCTATGGCGTAGCAACCACGGCGCGAGTTAGAAATGGGCCCAACTGGGTGGAGGAGGCTTGAGGTTGTACAAAGAGCCCAAATGAGCTTAAAATTATTCTCCATAAAATAACTGCTTTTGATAAAAATATTAATTTGTACAAATCTATCTAAAGGAAGAAATTTAGAAGAAGAAACTAGAGGCTCGCAGAAAACCAAAAAGGATTAAGGTTTAAGGAAATTGGGAAAATGTAGATAATGGGCTGATCTGTCTGATTTTATTTCTTATAAACAAGGTGACCCAATGCATATGTGGGTTAGGGCATATGTGGGTTAGGACAGTCGGCTAAGGCGATATGGGTTGCACCCGCCAGAGTTCGATAACTGAAGCAAAACGTTAGACAATACCAAAATATCTGGGTCATGATGATCATGCAAACCATAAATATCCAATCTCACTATTTTTAAAAATAGAAAAAAGAAAAAAATGCTCCAAATTTCTTCCATAGAAGCACTCATCTGACTCTAAATTTCACCATCCCACAACTCCTCAACACTCCTGTAGGGACCAAAAGTATCATGAACAAAGTTCGTCCCTCTGACCAGTCTTGCCTGCACAGTTGAAAACCAATGCAGTAGGTTAGGAGTAAACACAAAAAAGACAAGTTCTTGTAACAAAATCACTGGACCTAATCCCAAAACCTCCCCAAGAGAACCCCAGCTTGAAGATTCATCCCAAGGAAGAACACCTCTTAAGTGATTCTAGAAAGTTTTAGCAGCATTCACATGTAATAATAGTGGACTGTGTTTCAAGATTTTGACAGCTGACGATAATAAGATCTTGGCAAGGGGAATAAAGGAACATCAGTAACCACTTGCCTGCTCAATCTCCGAAAGCTTAGCTAACAAGTCCTCCGGGATAGACCAGCCAAAGACGTCAGAGTTCTCCTTGATCCTTGCTTCATTAGTACTCTTAGGAAGAGCACTATGACCCATTTGCAGTCCCCATCGAAGAGCAACTTGTGCAGGAGTTTTCTTTAGTTTCTCTGCGACCATGTGAAGAATCGGATTCTGAAGGACATCACCTTTGATCCATGTTGTGCCAGGAGAACCCAGTGGTGAATAGCCCTAAAAGAAAAATACATAGCAATTATTTAATTTCTAGCTATCTCAGCTGCTAAGGAAAGTAAATTCTTGCCCAGTTATACACAACTATTTCAACCAAATAAGAAAATCGATGTAGGAAATGTAATTCAATATTTGCATACTCACTGAAACGTGAACTCCCTTGGATTTGCAGAAAGAATGCAGCTTGGCTTGCTGCCATGAAGGATGACATTCCACTTGGACAACAGCAGGAGGAACACGTGCCACGTCCAGCAAGTCAGAGAGCTTCTTTGTTGAAAAATTGCTCACACCAATAGCTCGAGCCTTACCCGAATCATAGAGAGTTTCCATTGCTCTCCAACTGCAAGGGATATCTGGTTCAACAAGGTTTTCAGGAGCAAAACTTACTGACCCCTTTTTCAAACGAACTGGCCAGTGCATCTTCAAATTTTCAATAGGTCATTAGTTATAGCTGAGTAATTACCCCAACAAAATGGTATTAACAAATTCAAGACGATGATGCTAATTACCCACAATTCGGACCTTAATAGCTAGATGAAGGCAACATAGCCAGACTTAAAGGGATCGGGAATTTTGGAAGTAATTCCTATCAACAAGCACAAAGATGGCAAAAAGAATGTAATTCCAGTCTTCTAAAGGACTCTATTTTAGTGAACTTCTGAAAAAAAGTGCAGATTTCACCTTCAACTAGGCAATCACTACTTTATTTATAATGATCCCCTTTGAAAGCTCTGGTATTTCGTACTCTCTTGCACCAAATTCTAACAAGCATAACTGGAGAATGAGCTTTGAACAGGTAATACTTACAAGATACAAGTCAACATAATCAAGCTGCAAGTCTCGCAAAGTCCTGTCCAATGCCTCTAACACATCTTCTGGCGCATGATCGGTACACCTGCGAACCAGCTTGCTTTTAGAAAGTACAAAATGTAGAAGACTCTAAGCTAAAATATTTAAGGCCAAAGCATAACAGGACAAGGCTCACGGCACCATCACTTTGGCATGATCAATTATAACTCATTGTATTGCCTCATTGAAATTGAAACAAACCAGAGTTTGGAGGTGATCCACAAATCCTCGCGCTTCACCACACCGTCTTCAAACAGCTTCTTCAGAACCAAACCAATCTACAAGAAATAAAAACCAAATCTTTGTCACATTTAAATCGTAGTAACTACTTGGCATCTTAAAACAAATGAGCCAAACACAAAAATTATTTTCTTTTTCATACAAGTATTGTAAAATAAAAGGGTAAAAGCAAAATTAAAACTTCAACTTTAATGAAGGGAAATGATATAAAACTTCAAATTTATTTAATAATTTAGCAAAAGGCAACTGCAATTACCTCCTTCTCATTGCCACAGCGTTGAGCACAATCAATATGGCGATATCCTCCCTGCAATTAGTAGAACCCCACTTTTCAGCTGAGTGTTAGATGCTAAGTCTACCAAATCAACGGTACAGATTACACAAAATTCGAAGCGGGGAGTGATCAACGATGAAGACCTTAACAGCGGTGGCGACGGCGTCGCCGACAAGGCCAGGGCTTGATTGCCAGGTCCCTAACCCTAACGAAGGGATCCTGGCTCCGGTGTTCAACTCAAACGAACGAGTATCGTCCGCCATTATCAATCTCTCAGAGCGAGGGTGAAGAAGTAGACAGAGTGAGGCAGGCAGCAATGAAAAACGGCGGTTCCTTTTTTTATTATAAATAAATAGTCTAGCCGTGCGGCTGTACTCCTTTAATTTATTATATTATTTAAAGCATAGCTATAATATTTCTTTTAAGGGTTATTCGCAGCAATGGTCCCTCAACTATACCCGTAGTTACACTTTGGTCCATCAATTCAATTATTAGTTGCGGGGGTCACTCAACTAGGTGCTATGTTGCACCAGTAGTCCCTCCGTCAAACTCTGTTAAATTTTCTGTCAAAAATGAGGGTAAATTCGGAAATTCATCCACAACCCTCCATTGTCGCAACCCAATCCTTGCTTCTCCTCTCTTATACCAAAATCTGGGCAGAAAAAAGAAAAGAGAAAGACAACTCAATTGCTTCTCCTCCCTTGTACCAAACTCGCCACCCAATCCTTCCTCCCACCCCAACCCAGCACTCACTGTAAACCATCAACCATAAACATCCATCAATTTCTCTGTTTTTATATTTTGATTTTTCTATTCGTTTTTAGGAAGGTGTAAGCATCTATAAAGCCATCCACGGCAAATACTTGCACCACAAACGCAAACGAAAATTGTTCTCAATTTCTTTAGCTGCCACGACGCCATTGATGGAAGCAGACGAAGTAATGGAGCTATATGATTCTTACTGGTTTCAGCTCGGAATCTTCGAAAAGCAACCAAATTCATCAAACCCATCAAGGATTGAAGCAGACCCGGTTCTTGAAATTGAAGAAGAACCATCAAAACCAGAGCTTTTACGCATCCCGACCCTCCTCCGTACTAGGTCCATGAGCGAAAAATTGAGCTCCACTCCCTCACCAGACTCAGTCCTCCACAGACCAAAGCTCTTCACCATTCTCTCTGGCAAGGAAGCCACAGAAGTTGAAACCCCAATACAGAGACATGTCGAAGAGTCGCCAAAGAAGATTACGAGACGGAGGAGGAAGAAGAAGAAGGGTGAGAGCAAGAGCTTGACAGACCTTGAATTTGAAGAGCTAAATGGGTTTATGGATCTTGGTTTTGTTTTCTTAGAGGAAGACAAAGAAGATTCAAACTTGGCTTCGATCATTCCTGGGCAACAAAGATTGGGGAAGAAGGACGGCCAAGATGAGGTCTTTGACGAGTCTACAATTCCAAGGTCTTACCTTTCTGAAGCTTGGAAGGTGAGGGATCAAAGAAAGAGAGAGAAGCCATTGATGAATTGGAGGTTTCCTGCGTTGGGCAATGAAATTGACATGAAAGACAATCTCAGATGGTGGGCTCACACAGTTGCTTCCACAGCTGCTAATCGTGAATTTAGCCCGCCTAGCCGCTAGGCGTGCAGAGGGTTTCTTTTGTTCTACACCAATGGGGTTGCAAATTTTAAGTTCGCTCAGAGAGAGAAAGAGAGAGAGAAAGGGATTGTTGTGGAGGAGAGGGAGGGGTTGTGGATGAATTTCCAAACTTACCCTCACTTTTGACAGAAAATTTAACAGAGTTTGACGGAGGGACTACTGGTGCAACATAGCACCTAGTTGAGTGACCCCCGCAACTAATAATTGAATTAATGGACCAAAGTGTAACTACGGGTATAGTTGAGGGACCATTGCTACGAATAACCCTTCTTTTAAAAAAAGGGAACGAAACCGGGTATAGCCGCTGGGCTATAATATTTCTTTTAAAAAATTTGGGAAAACCTAGAAAGGCCGGACGGCTATACTATTTCTTTAAAAAAAAATTAAAGGGTTATTCGCAGCAATGGTTCCTCAACTATACCCCAAGTTACACTTTAGTCACTCAACTCAAATATTAGTTGCAGAGGTCACTCAATTAGGTGTTTTGTTGCACCGTTAGTCATACCGTCAACTCTGTTACTTTTTCTGTTTAAAATGATGACGTGACGAGCATCTCTTAGATTATTGATGGGCAAATGTGACTTTTCAATTAAGATTATTTGTAGCAATGATCCCTCAACTATACTCGGAGTTACATTTTGGTCACTCAATTAGGTGTTATGTTGCACCATTAGTCCCTACCGTTAGAGAGACTTGATGGTAGGATTAACGGTGCAACAAAACACCTAATTGAGTGACTTCTGCAACTAATATTTGAGTTGAGCGACCAAAGTGTAACTTGGGGTATAGTTGAGGGACCATTGCTGAGAATAATCCAAAATTAAAAAACCGAGTATAGCCGTGCGGCTATACGAATTCTGTGTGAAAATATAAAAAAGAACGGGTATAGCCGGGCGGCTATACGATTTCGTTAAAAAAATAAAAAAGAACGGGTATAGCCGGGCGGCTATAATATTTCGTTAAAATGTTTTTTTGAAGCATTATAGCCGCACGGCTATACTATCTCTAGCTTGGAATAAACCAAGGATAGCCGGGCGGCTATACTATTTCTTTTAAAAAATTTAGGGTTATTCGCAGCAATGGTCCCTCAATTATACCCCAAGTTACACTTTGGTCACTCAACTCAAATATTAGTTGCAGAGGTCACTTAATTAAGTGTTTTGTTGCACCGTTAGTCCTACCGTCAAGTTTGTTACTTTTTATGTTTAAAATGAAGACTAGACAAGCATCTCTTAGATTATTGATGGGCAAATGTGACTTTTCATTTAAGATTATTTGTAGCAATGATCCCTCAACTATACTCGGAGTTACATTTTGGTCACTCAAGTAGGTGTTGTGTTGCACCATTAGTCCCTACCATTAGAGAGACTTGACGGCAGGACTAACGGTGCAACAAAACACCTAATTGAGTGACCTCTGCAACTAATATTTGAATTGAGTGACCAAAGTGTAATTTGGGGTATAGTTGAGGGACCATTGTTACGACGAATCCAAAAATTTAAAAACCAAGTAGGCTATACTATTTTTAAAAAGTTAAAAAAACCTAGTATCGCTGCGCAAATATACTATTTATTTTTGAAAAATTAGGAAAGAAACCGAGTATAGTCTCGTGGCTATACTATTTCTTTTTAAAAAATTTAAAACCATAATATAGCCGTGCTGCGATACGATTTCTTCAAAAAAATTGTAAAAAACCGAGTACAGCCGCACGGCCATACGATTTCTTTTCAAAAAATTAGAAAAAACCGAGTATAGCCGTTTCTTTTATTAAAAAAAAGAAAAACCGAGTATAGCTGCGCGGCTATACTATTTCTTTTAAAAGGTAACAATAGACTCGGGTAATAGCCTAATATACTCTTTAACTACACTAGGGTCCTTTGTTTTTTTTATTTATTTAAAATTTCCCTTATTTTTGTTTATGGATAAGTATAGTTTAGAGCATTATCCATTACTATTAGGCCAAAGTCTCTATTGTTCCCTTTTGCTTTTTTACTTTTCCAGAGTTATTACCCGTGTAAAGAATTTTTCATTTCTCCCATTTAATACTTGTATTATATATATATATATATTTTTTAATAATACTTCCGTTTTCCATATACATGTAACATGTTAAAGACTCGATAACATACATTTAAAAAAAAAAAAAAAAAACTAACGTACAATACTTATATATTTTTCATGTTTAATACATGTGTTTTTTACAATTGTCATTAATACAGACAACATTCACGTATTATACACATAATTTTCACATATTATTGAATAAAAATATTATATAGTGGCCGAACTCTTCAGTTTTAACTTGCAAAAATTTTGCCAAATAAAACACGTGCATATTTTATTCGTAATTTGCAATCTCTCTGCCAACCAGAACAACAATTTCAAACAAAGATTTATGGGTACAGTAGTAAGAGGTGGTAGTATTCTTTATGTAAACAAAACACGGAGATGTGCAAGTACCATAATCAAGCAAATCGCTTTTTAGGACATAAACGATCCATACAAATCATAAAAGTTCAATTTTTCACATAACAAATGCTCCTAGACTCTCTTCCACAAAAACATTCATGCGATTTTCTAGATTTCACCATCCCAGAACTCCTCTATGCTCCTGTAGGGACCAAAAGTATCATGAACATATGAGCCCCCTCTGATCAGCCTTGCCTGCACAATTGGAAATCAATGTAGTTAGGAGAAAAGACTGCATGACATCAGTGCTTGTATCAACATCATCAACACGATGAAATCTCAAGACGTAATCCCCAGGCCCAGAAAGAAACGCCCATTTGAAGAATCATACATGGAAGAACACAAGTGATGTCCAGAAATTTTTAACAACGATCACATTAATAATATAATGTTGGAATGTGTTTAATGGTGTTATGGCACAACTGACCATACAAAGACATCAGGGTACTGATTGCAAGGAGAATAGAGGATCAATTCCAGTAAAAACTTACCTGCTCAATTTCAGAAAACTTGGGAAACAAGTCCTCTGGGATAGACCAGCCAAGGACATCAAGGTTCTCCTTGATCCTTGCTTCATTAGTACTCTTAGGAAGAACACTATGACCCATTTGCAGTCCCCATCGAAGAGCAACTTGTGCAGGAGTTTTGCCTAATTTCTCTGCAACACTGAGAAGAATTGGATTCTTAAGGACTTCGCTTTTAATCCATGTTGTTCCAGGAGAACCCAGTGGTGAATATCCCTGAAAGAAAAATATAAACATGCTTAAATTAAAATTTCGTCCAATTACAGACAGGTGAGTTGTCACTACTCAATACACAGGCAATGTAATTCAGTATTTGCGTACTCACCGAAAGGTGAACTCCCTTGGATTTACAGAAAGAACGCAGCTTGGCCTGCTGCCATGAAGGATGACACTCCACTTGGTCAACTGCAGGAAGAACACGTGCAATATCCAGCAAATCTGACAGCTTCTTTGTAGAGAAATTGCTCACACCAATAGCTCTAGCCTTGCCCGAATCATAGAGTGATTCCATTGCTCTCCAAGTTGCAGGGATATCTGGGTCAATAAGGTTTTCATGCTTAAAACCTACTGACCCCTTCTTCATCCGGGCTGGCCAGTGTATCTTCAAATTTTCAGCAGGCTCATTAGTTACAACTGAATAATGCCCATATGCTATAACTAATTTAAGACAACGAGGCTAATTATCCATGATTTTAACTTGATAAGTTATAGCAAATTCCAGGAAACATAACCAGACTGAAAGGGATCAATGAATTCAAAAGTAACTTATGTATTAAAAGATGGCAAACAAATTGCCATCCCATTCGTTTAAAAGACCCTCTGCTGTATGTAAATTTTTTCTTTAAAAAAAAAATTGCAGATTATACCCTGAACTAGGCATGGCACAGATTTATGTATACTGAACCACTGTGAAAGATCCGATAATACATACACTATGGTACCAAACTCTAAGAGACAAAACTTGAGAAGCTCTGAACAGGTAATACATACAAGATACAAGTCAACATAATCGAGCTGCAAGTCTCTCAAAGTCCTGTCCAATGCCTCTGGTACATCTTCTGGTGCATGATCAGTACACCTGTGGATGAACAACCAAACAAGGTTGGCAGCACCATCACTTTAGCATAAATTATTACTTATGCAATTCCTAATGATATGTCACTACTCAATTAAATTTGAATTAAATTTATAAGTTAGAACGAACCAGAGTTTGGAAGTAATCCACAAATCCTCACGCTTCACCACACCATCTTCAAATAGCTTCTTCAGAACAGAACCAATCTACGAGAAACAGAAACAGCATCTTTATCAAACCATATTCGGGTAACAACTTAAACATCTTGAAAGAATGGTGGAAACATAAACGATTTACATTTTTATCTACAATTGAAAACCTAAAGATGAACTTGACAATTAAACCATTATGGTAGGAGTTACTGAGAGCAATTTTCAACATGCACAAATTCATAAAGGGATTATTAAAAAAAAAAGAAAAAAAAAAGATGGACAGCAATAATGAAATGAAAACTACAACTACAGTAAATTTTTCGATAACTAATTTAGTATACAAAAAAAAACAAACAACTATAAATTACCTCCTTCTCATTGGCATAGAGTTGAGCACAATCAATATGCCGATATCCTGCCTGCAATTAGTATAACCACATTTTTAGTCGAGTGCTAAGTTTACCGAATCAAACAGGCAATCTAAAGAGGTTTGATTTCCCCGTTTGGGAAAAGCACAAAAACATTCAAATCTAGATCTCATTTCCTGGTAACCAAACAAAGCCTTAAGCCATTTCCGGAAACATTTCCATAGTTTTTCTTTTCTATTTCAGAGAAAATTGAACAAAGTAAGGGAAAGAGAAAGACCTTGATGGCGGCGTCGACGGCGTCGCCGACGAGGCCAGGGCTTGACTGCCAGGTCCCTAACCCTACGGAAGGGATCTTAGCTCCGGTGTTCAGCTTAAAGAAACGAATATCGTCCGTCATTCTCAATTTCTCGGGAGCGAGAGTGAAGTAGACAGAAGAGTGATCGAGAACAGTGAAAAGCCTCTTTGCGCTCTTTATATAGGAAAGAGCGGGAGAGAATCAGAAATGATTTTATTTTATTACAAAATCAGATGGTTGTTGTCTAGAGAATGCAAAACGTCACCGTTGACGACCGTTTGATAAGGGACGAAAGCGGGCTTTTTACTTCTTCTTTTTATTTTATTATTTTATTTTCCGACTGGTTAGTAGTGCTCCACTAGTCCTGGATAATATCTCGCATCAGATGGAAGGGGGAGATCTGAGCCGTTGATATGGTATTTGCCAACTTTTTTTGCCGTTGATCTTACCAAGTCTTAGAGTGGCCAACAGTATGACACTTGGTTGGTGGAGTTTTTATTTATTTTTTGGTTGGTGGAGTTTTTATTTTTTAGTTGGTGGCCAACAGAAAACTCATCCGTCTTCGCAACAATCATTCAGCTTTATCGTTGATCCAAAACAAATAAGGAGGCCAATTTTGTACTGAGGGAGGTCGAAGAAATCAAGCTCATCTATATATACTGATTCAAAACATCTAAAGAAACTTTTCACCAAAAAAAAAAAACATCTAAAGAAACTGTTGAATTGTCGAAGTCTATCCTCCTGATTGACACAAGGGGCCATCTGAGTGCAGCCATTTCTCTACAATTGCATTTTAACTTTAATTTCACAACATATCAAATGTAGCTACCGTGTATATTTTAGAATTAAACTCAAACAATTTGGCCTGGTTTGTGTAGATTTATATTAAATGAGTATAGCCAGGCGGCTAGACTCGGTGTTTTTTTAAATTCCTTTTGAAATTAATAGTGTAGCGGCGCCGTTATACTGTGTGAATATAATATATTAAAATAGTATAGCCGTGCGGCTATACGCCCTTTTTTATTTTTTCCTAAATTAATAGTATAGCCGACCGGCTATACGCAGTGGTTTTTTTTAATTTTTATTCCAATTAATAGTACAGCCGAGAGGCTATACTGTTTAAATATAATATATTGGGTTAATTACTGTAGATGTCCGTGAACTATGGCCCTAGTTGCAATTGGGTCCGTGAACTAATTTTTGTGCCAATTACATCCTTTAAGTAGACAATTAGTTGCAATTGGGTCCTACCGTCCAACTCTGTCAATTTATCTGTCAAAGTGAGGGGTAAAAGAGTCCTTTCACTCTGTCTCTCCCTCTCTCTTTCGCTGTCTCTCCCTCTCTTTCGCTCTGTCTCCAAACCACCACCTACCTATCAAATGTTTTTCTTTCTCCTCTGCTCAGTTCATGTATATAAAATAGCCATTGATTAATTAATTGAAGAAAATAGTGGCTATTAAATTTTGTACATCAATCAAGGAAAGAGTATAGATCTTTCGATCCAAATATGAGGCAAATCCTACATCATGCCAAATTTGGAAGAGGTAATTTCATTTTCTCATCTATCATTTTCTCCAAACCCGACACCCATTCCCACCTCAATCATAGATCCAGCCCCACCCCTTTACCCCATAAAATATAAAACCCAACCCCACCCCAACACTAGCCAACCTCCCTCTCTCCAGATCCGACGAGCCCCACACTAGATTCGTCATCTTCGTCTTCGTTGCCAAGGCCACACCACCCTCTTCATCAAGGCCACACCAATAAACTCATGGAATAATGAGTGGTGATGGCAGGGACGGATCTACAGAGGAGCAAGGGTGGTCAAGTGACCCCTGCAATCTCTGAAATCTGCCATGGAAGGGGAGAAAATTGACCCCTGCAAAGTGTTTGATGAAAGTCCCCAAAGAGCCACAATCTGCTTCTCCAGCGCGCTTCCTCTTCTTGTTTTTTTTCCTCGACGTCAAAACGACGTCGTTCTACTAATGTTTTTATTTATAAAAAAAAAGGCCAAAACCACGTCGTTTTGTCTCACGTTTAAAAAAAAAAAAAAAAAAAAAAGCCGCAGACTCTGTTTAACACAAAGAGCCCGATACCTCCCCTCCCCATATCAGTTTCAGCTCCCAGATTTGGGTATTAATTGTAAACGTATCTTGGGAATTTGTTCTTTTTCAAGTTATGATCTTTCTAGCTGGGTTTTAGAAATGTAGAAATTTGGAAATTGAACAATCACTGTACTTTGCCAATATTCTGGCATAAACATGGTTTTTTGGGGCTCTGTTTTTGTTCAAGTTTAAAGTTCATTTCGTTAAATTAATTGTCTGAATCATTGATTTGTGTTTTCTAGTATTGTTTTGTTTAAAATCTGTTTAAATTTGATGACCTTTCTGCCATTTTGTGTTCTAATGGCTAGAACAATAGATTTGATGAATTATTGGGCTCTGTTCTTTTTCAAGTTTTAACTTTGTCATTTGGTTCCAAAAATTGTGTTTCTGGGTTTATCAGTTTCTTGAGGATTTTTGTCAATCTATCGGCATCAATCTTGTTTTAGGATCTATCAATTTCTTGATGATTTTTGTCGATTTGTTTAAACTTGATGAATTATCTGAATCTTTGCGTTCTAAAATATCCTCCTTATCTAATTTTTCTCGTCTCTTTTTGTTTACAATTTCAGTAAAGCTAGAAACTAGGCAAGTCTTTGCAACTCAAGTTTCACACAGAACCAGCAAGAGTAAATCATAATAACAACTGAAATACAAATGCATAGATACATATCCATCCGCACCAAGTCTATCGAGAGAGAGAGAGAGAGAGAGAGAGAGAGAGAGAGAGAGGAAGGTGAAAAAAAAAACCTGTAATTGCAATTGGAAATTAATAACCCAAAGGAGGTGCAGAAGCTGATGACGTTGGATTTGGCCACGGCGTTCATTCTGGAGCCAAGGGCGCCGCCGCTGTTATGGCGGCAGTGGAGGAGGAGAGCTTGAGCGGATGGGGTTGCGGGTGGGTTCTGGGTTCTGCGGGTTGGAAGATGGGGGGTGGGTTGCAGGTTGGGTTTGGATTTGGGTTTTGAGGGGGTGGACTAAGGAGGAGGGGGAATGGGTTGCAGGAGAGAGGGAGAGAGAGAGGAAGAGCTGAGAGAGAAAGGAATTTGGATTTGGATTTGTTATTTTTAAGTTTATTTACTTATTTTATTATTATTATTAATTTTTAGTTTTTTTAGTTTTTCTTTTCAGTTTTACAAACTGTATATTATTTATTATTATTATTTATTTAACCCAAAAGGACGCTTTTACCCCTCATTTTAACGGATAAATTGATAGAATTGGACGGTAGGACCTAATTGCAACTAATTGTCTAATTAAAGGATGTAATTGGCACAAAAATTAGATCACGGACCCAATTGCAACTGGGGCCATAGTTCACCTACAGTAATTAACCATAATATATTAAAGGGTTATTCGCAGCAATGGTCCCTCAATTATACCCGTAGTTACACTTTGGTCCATCAATTCAATTATTAGTTGCGGGGGTCACTCAACTAAGTGCTATGTTGCACCAATAGTCCTTTCGTCAAATCTGTTAAATTTTCTGTTAAAAATGAGGGTAAATTAGGAAATTCATCCACAACCCTCCATTGTCGCAACCCAATCCTTGCTTCTCCTCTCTTGTACCAAAATCTGGGCAGAAAAAAGAAAAGAGAAAGACAACTCAATTGCTTCTCCTCCCTTGTACCAAACTCGCCACCCAACCCAGCACTCACTGTAAACCATCAACCATAAACATCCATCAATTTCTCTGTTTTTATATTTTGATTTTTCTATTCGTTTTTAGGAAGGTGTAAGCATCTATAAAGCCATCCACGACAAATACTTGCACCACAAACGCAAACGAAAATTGTTCTCGATTTCTTTAGCCGCCACGACGCCATTGATGGAAGCAGACGAAGTAATGGAGCTCTATGATTCTTACTGGTTTCAGCTCGGAATCTTCGAAAAGCAACCAAATTCATCAAACCCATCAAGGATTGAAGCAGACCCGATTCTTGAAATTGAAGAAGAACCATCAAAACCAGAGCTTTGACAGACCTTCCTCCACAACCCTCCATTGCTGCAAACCAAATCCTTGCTGACACCAAAAAATTCAATTAAAAAGAAGCCGCACAGCAACAAGAATATTTTCAGACCAGCAAGCAAATTCAAGATCTCGCATTTTAACCAGTAAACAGCGTCTGGTTCGTGATTTTGTTTCCGTTGTGTGTCTGAATTGGCAACGATGGAAGAAGATTCGGAGGCATCTCCTCTGCGATTGGAAGATTCAGAGGCATCTCCCCTGCTTCTGGGTATCGAATTCAGCACTCACCTGCTTCTCCCCAACAATCTAAAACAACCCAAAAGATAAGCGCAAGAAAAAAGAACCAACCTTTGAATCCGATCTGGGTATCGAGACCAACCCTTCTCCTAAATCACATCGGTCTTCCATAATCTTCGAACCCAATTCAAATACACCAATTTAAAACCCAACCCTTTTGCAAGAGCCACTAAATCTGACTTATGCGTGCTAAAATTTGTAGACTTTTGAAACAAAAACGAAAAAGGGTAAGTGCTGAAATGATGAATCTTTGGACCTCCCCGAGAGAGCAAACAAGAATGGAAGGTTGAACCATAGGTTCGGCACAAGAGGAATCTTTCTTAGACTCAGTTTGCCGTCAGTTTGCAAACCATCGAGAGGTTGAGAGGGAAGAGGGGTTGGTGGGTTAGGGTTTTGAAGTTTTGTGTAGCAGAGCCGTGGGAATTTTTATTTTTTTATTTTTTTATTTTTTTATTTTTTTATTTTTTTATTTTTTTTGTTGAGAGATCCGTAGGAATTTTTATTATTTGATATTCAATTTGAATTTCCAAATTTACAAATTTTGAAGTTGAGGAGGATAGGGAGGGTTGTGAATGAATTTCCGAATTTACCCTAACTTTTGACAGAAAATTTAACAGAACTTGACAGAATGACTACTGGTGCAACGAAGCACAGAGTTGAGTGACCCCCGCAACTAATAATTGAATTGATGGACCAAAGTGTAACTATGGGTATAGTTGAGGGACCATTGCTGCGAATAACCCTATATTAAAAGAGTCCGTGTTTCCTTTTTTTATTTTTTTTCCTAAATTAGTAGTATAGCCGGGCGGCTATACTTGGTTAATTGATCACTACAACGGCCTTATTGCATTTTGACCTACCACAAGGTCTGGAAGACAAGTACCTAGGCCTTTTGATACAATGTTTAAGGCCATTTTACAAAACCCAACCCGTTAGTTATATTAAAAATTAGGTCAGATATCTTCTTCTTCCCAGCGTCGCCTTCTTCTTCCTCTCTCTCTCTCTCTCTCTCTCTCTCTTCCTAACAAGCAGCGGATCCTGCGCGCTTCAATCGCCCTTCATCTAAGCCTCAACGGCAAAACACCCACCCAGACCCTCCTAGAACCGCCTAGGCGGGCGCCCAGGCGCCGCCTAACTCCCTGGCGCCTACCCCTAGATGCCACATTCTGGAAGGGTACCTCTTGGTGTACCGGAACTGACTTAAGTTGGTTCCAAATTGAAAGATAATGAGCTTTTGGTTGGAGTGGAATTAGGATTACACTGTTTTCAGTCATGTGGCAGGTCACTAGTGTGTCAACCTTCCTAGTCTGATGATCTCGTACTGAAATACTAACTAACAGGGTGCATGCAACCTTAGGCCATTTCACTTGATTTTGTTCCATCTCCTGCATTTAAGCATGTTTTTGCTTATGCACTTTTTATCTTTGAAGTTGCTGAATCACTTGCTATATGGAACCAGACCTTATTTGCTATTATTTTGGGCCAGCTGCAGTAGGTGCCCCTTGAAAAGTTTATTAATGTCTCCATTTATATTAAAAATCCCCAATTAGAAGTGAATTTTGATTGGATGGTAGTGTCTGATACTGCTAGCAAATCATCAAAACCGAAACCAAGTAATATAGAAGAGTTGAGGTAAATGAATTGAGAAATGCTAACATTGTCTTGGAAAAAGTTCCATTTGAAAATGCTTCATAATATTTTCCTTGATGTCATCTTTACAAGGACCAATTCCTGAATGCCTTTTCAGGCCAAGCAATTTATATTAAACGTTCCATTCTTAATGCTCTCTCTCTCTCTCTCTCTCTCTCTCTCTCTCTCTCATGATGTACGCATGCTTAGATTTTAATAGCATTCCCAACTTAAAAAGAATGATAAGTGAAAATGGTTGTAAGTTGTAACAATTTGATTCCATTGAGCACTCTCATCTAAATCAGGGAGAATATTTGATTAATCAGTTTTGTCTGGTTTAGGATGCGTGAATGGATATGATCAATACAATTTATATTTAAATTGAGCTATTAAGATCCATGTTTAGTCAGTCCAAGATCTAAAACCCAGTCATATGAATGAAATAAATCTTATAACCCAGCTAGCTGTTCTCTTCTATACGGATTATCATTTGTGAATAAGGAATTCTCATCTTCAAAAGCAGCCTTATAATGATCTATTAATCATGTAATTATTGAAGATAAATCCTGAAACAGAGGATGATAATTAATGAGATAAAAACAACAATCCTAGTTGTGGGGTAAATATATTATCCATCAACCGATATTCACGACCAGTTCACTTCAGGCTTTTCAAATAATATTATTGATCCGTCTTCTTGACGGCATCAATGGCAATCGCCAAAATATAAGTAGATGTAAAAAGGCCACAAAGTTCTGTTTGCTGAAGGGGGGAAAGCACTTTTGTGGATTTGCTTTTTAGTCTTGTCTTTTGCCTCTAGGCATTGCCACTAAACTCTTCTCTAACAAGGATGACATCATGGGTGGAAGCTAGTCAAACTTTACAAGAGCATTGAAAATCTCAGTGACACATACTACAACCCGCTACTAACAAGGACGAGGCCTTGCTGAAACCTACGACACTTTCTGCTGGAGCTAATGTCCTTCAATTTTGACCACCGATGATCCAAAGGCCCGCTGAACAGTTCTGTTGTGCAACCAGTTGCTGGTATGTCTCAGACAACCCTAAGCTATTTGTCCACGCTGCAGAGGAACTATAGTCCCACAAGATGTATATTGCTTCACCAGCAGCAACTATAAGGCGACCCTTGAGATGACAAAAAGAAATTGGAAATGTAGCTTAGTTGATGGAAATGTTATATTGGTAATAAAGACACATTTATTGACTCATCTGTAAACTATATTCCCTACATATAGGTAGTGACAGATTTGTACCTGTAGAGTTGGCTTTGTGGTCGACTGATGCAGGGTTCAAGGTGACCCTCCCACTTCATGATCCATTCACCATTCCATTTTTGATTTTTTTTGAAATTTAGGACTTCTTTCTAAGCCTATAAATGGGTCTTTTTTTAAACGCTTAAGCATATGCTGCCCTTGTCCTCTGTCCTCAATATTGCGTGAATGGCTACCACCAACAGCGCTACTGTGAGTTTGAAGCTCCTGATTGACACAAAAAGCAACAAAGTTCTGTTTGCTGAAGCAAGCAAGGAAGTTGTGGATTTTCTCTTCACTCTTCTGTCCTTGCATTTTGCAACTGTGACTAGGCTCCTCCTCTCTAATGGTGGCATGGTTGGTTGCTTAGGCAAACTTTACGAGAGCCTCAAAAATCTCAGTGACACATACATGCAACACAATCTTAACAAAGACTCCCTGCTGAAACCCAAGACAACAATTTCTGGCGCTAACATCCTTCAATTGCCAGCCAACAATGACTTGAATGCGCCTAAACGGTTCTACCTCTGTGTAAATTGCAAGCGCCATATTTCTGATAGTCCTGTAACAACGTGTCCAACGTGCATTTCACTCAAAATATCCACCCAGGTGTTTTATGTTGCTCCTCCACCAGAACCTACTGGAGTGACGTGCGGCAATATTAAGGGAGGATACGTCAAGAGTGACGTTATGTACATGATAATGGATGATTTGGAAGTGAAGCCTATGTCTACTGTATCAAGTATCACATTGCTTAAAACGTTGAACTTTAAGACGGTTGATGCTTTTGAAGGTGGTTGATCTTGACATTGAGGAGGTTTGATCTTTTTTTTTAAAATTTGTTTTGTTTACAATACATAATGTTCTCTATCTGTATCTATTGATTGATACTACATATTTTGTTTGTGCTTTTGCTTCTCAGGGGCTTGAAGTTGGTGAAGGCATCGTTGGAGTCAAAAACCGCTCTTACAAATGTTTTCCTTGGTAATAAAGTGCATGAAGGTTTCAGCTTTGGTCCTCTAAAGAAATTGAGCTTTTGGAGGTTCATTTTAGTTTGTGGATTGACATTGACTATATTGGCTTACATTGGATTATTTCAACTTTGGCCCTCTGATCTTATTGGAAACAAATATTATACCACAAGATATGGTAAAAACGACCCAACAAGTCCAAGGAAACCAATCCGCTATCCCAATGATCCTTTTGCACCGTCGTTGATACAAAAATGAACAAGGAGAACCGATAGTGTGGCTGAAGTAAACTTGCTCATCTACACTACTCCGCAAGGATAAATGTGGACTTTATGAAGCACTGATTCTCTAAGGCATTTGCACTGTTTTGTTTTTTGTTTTTCTGTTGATTTTATGTTTTGGGCTCCATTTCTTCGTTTCTTTTCGGCATGATCAAATCTCAACCAGTTGGCAGGAGACCAACTGGGCAGTTTTATGAGTTCTTAGGCTTTTGTACCATTGATTCAGTTTGAATTGCTGTTGATGGTTTCTAAGGCTTGTCTTTCTAAGGCTTTTTAGACATATTATACACATGTCGTCCTTCTCTGTCCTCTTTGCACAAAGAGTTACAAGCAAGCAAATAGGTTGTTGACTTTCTTTTCACTCTTCTGTCTTTGCATGTTGGCGGTTAACATTTGCATGAAACCTATGGTTAACTAACACGGACACCTTGCAACTCAAACCCTTGTCATGTCACACAAATTCTTACTTCAATTTCTAAACACATCAAATGTAGATGTAGTTTTGTTTCTGAAGTGGCAGTTTGCAAGCTTATAAAAACTTTTTGATGCCTTGCATTACAGCTCCTCCTATTTTTTCACACCAGATTAATCCATACTCTTGCGAACATGTGACAAAATTACATGTTCTAGTATCTTCTCTCTCTTTACCTATCAAATTTCTCTCCTCTTACTTGATCTATGAAGTTCATCATCCATTTCCAAAGAATAAACTCATCCATGTAATTATGGATCAGTCTTCTTGGCGTCATCAATGGCAATCACAAAAAATAAGGTGAAACTCCTAGTCCATGTAAAAAAGCCACAAAATTCTGTTTGCTGAAGGGAGCATAGACCTATTAGTTGACTTTTTCACTGTCTTAGGCCTCTAAACTAGTGAAGTCTGAAGATACAATACAACTAATATGACAAAGCAAATACAAAACAAAACGAATTGTAAATATGGCTGTTGGTTTAGTTAATGAATGCCAACTAGTGGAAATAAATACATATTTATTCGCTCATCCGTAGATTATATTACCTTTGTATAGGTAATGACAGATTTGTATATGTAGAGTTGCTTTGTGGTCGACTGATGATGCAGAGTCTCTAAGGTGACCCTCCACCTTCTTGATCCATTCACCATTGCCATTTTTGAATAATTTTGAGTTTAGGATACTTCTTTTATGAAGCTTATAAAGTAGGTCTTTGAAGGCTTAAGCACATGCTCCTTCTTCTCTGTCCTTAATGTCCCCTCAATGGCTACCACCAACAGCGCTAGTGTGAGTTTGAAGCTTCTGATTGACACAAAAAAAAAAAAAAAAAAAAAAAGGCCCATTTTAATACAATGTTTAAGGCCATTTTACACAACCCAACCCATTAATTATATTAAAAATTAGGTCAGATATCTTCTTCTTCCTAGCGTCGCCTTCTCCTTCCTCTATGTCTCGATCTCTCTCTCTCTCCATCTTACTTCCTAACAAGCAGCGGATCCTGCGCGCTTCAACCGCCCTTCGTCCACGTCTCAACGGCAAAACGCCCGCCCAGACCCGCCTAGAGCCGCCTAGGCCTCCTAGGGCCGCCTAGAGCGGCCTAGGCGGGCGCCCAGGAGCCGCCTAACTCCCTGGCGTCTACCCCTAAGGATTAGGGTGAAATTGCGGCGGTGTCCTCCTGCCTAGCGCCTAGGCCGATTTTTCGAACCTATTTAAGATTACCGTTTTCTAGTGGAATTAAATACATATTTATTCACTAATCTGTACATTTTATTCCATATGTATAGGTAATGACAGATTTGTATATGTAGAGTTGCTTTGTGGTCCACTGATGATGTGCAGAGTCCAAGGTGACCCTCCACCTTCTTGATCCGTTCACCGTTGCCATTTTTCAACAATTTTGAAGGTCTATCCTTAATATCCCCTCAATGGCTACCACCAACAATGCTAGCGTGACTTTGAAGCTTCTGATTGACACAAAAAGCCACAAAGTTCTGTTTGCTGAAGCAAGCAAGGAAGTTGTTGATCTCTTTTTCAGTTTTCTGTCTTTGCATGTTGCAACTGTTACTAGGCTCCTCTCAACTGATGGTATGGTTGGTTGCTTAGGCAACCTTTACCAGAGTGCCGAAAGCCTAGTGTCAACTCCTACTTGCCACTCAATCTTGAGGACACCCTGCTCAAACCCAAAACAACAATTTCTGCGGCCAATATCCTTCAATTGCCATTGCCGACCAACAATGACTAGAATCTTTCTAAATTGTTCTACATTTGTGTGAGGTGCAGTAACCGTCTTTCTGAGAGCTATGGAATCCCTTGTCCACAGTGCAGATCATGTAACATTTCCACCCCGGTGTCTTTTGTTTCTCCATCTGCTCCTACTGGAGCAACCTCCAGCAATATTAAGGCAGGCTATGTCAAGGGTGGTGTTATTTACATGATAATGGATAATTTGGAAGTGAAGCCAATGACCACCTAATCAAGTGTTGCAGTACTTCAAAAGTTCAATGTGAAGGGGATTGATGCACTTCAAGTTAAGGAGGTTTCATGTCCTATATATTTCTCTAACTCTTATCAGTGGCTTGTTGATCTATTTAGAGAGCTAAATGTCTTACGTGTATATTTCTCTCTCTTGTAGGGTTTGAAGTTGGTGAAGGCATCATTGGAGTCAAATACCGCTCTTACCAATGTCTTCCTTGGAAAGAAACACCAAAAACTTTTCAACTTTGGTCCTCTAGCGACATTGAGCTTTTGGGGTTTCATTTTGGTTTGTGGATTCGGATTTCTATTCCATTACTTTGGATCATGTAAACTTTGGTCCATTGATTCTATTGGTTTCATTCATTATATCTCAAGAAAACTCATCCGCCATTGCAACAATCATTCAGCCTCATCGTTGATCCAGAACAAATAAGGAGGCCAATTTTGTACTGAGGGAGGTTGAAGAAATCAAGCTCATCTATATATACTGATTCAAAACATCTAAAGAAACTAATGAATTGTCAAAGCATATCCTCTTGATTGACACAAAGGGCCATCTGAGTGCAGCCGTTTCTCTACGATTGCATTTTAACTTTAATTTCACAACATATCAAATGTAGCTACTGCGTATATTTTAGAATTGAACTCAAACAATTTGGCCTGGTTTGTGTAGATTTATATTAAATGAGTATATATAGCCACGCGGCTAGACTTGGTGTTTTTTATAAATTGCTTTTGAAATTAATAGTGTAGTGGCGCCGTTATATTGTGTGAATATAATATATTAAAAGAGTATAGCCGTACGGCTATACGCCCTTTTTTATTTTTTTTCCTAAATTAATAGTATCACCGCCCGGCTATACGCCGTGTTTTTTTAATTTTTATTCCAATTTATAGTACAGCCGAGAGGCTACACGTTTTAAATATAATATATTAAAGAGTATGCCGCAAACAGTACAGCCGCGCGGCTATACGTGGTTGATTGATAACTACAACAGCCTTATTGATGAATTAGTCGAGAATGGGATCACACCCTATGTGACCTTATTGCACTTTGACCTACCACAAGGTTTGGAAGACAAGTACTTAGGCCCTTTGAGCGTTCTTTTGTGGATGATTTCAAGGCTTACACTGAAATTTGTTTTACAACATTCAGAGATAGAGCCAAAAATTGGATCACAATCAACGAGCAGTTGATCATTGCCAAATTTGGATATGATTATGGAATTGCTGCGCCAGGAAGGTGTTCTATTTTAGCAGGGTTTCCATGCATAGTGCCGGCAATTCAGCCACTGAACCCTACATTGTGAGCCATAACCTTCTCCTAGCTCATGCCACTGTTGTTGAGCTTTACAGAGAGAAGTTTCAAGAGAAACAAGGTGGACAAAGTGGAATTTGTCTTGTAGGACAGTATGTTGAGCCTTACTCAGAATCCGCAGAAGACAGAGCTTTTGCTACCGCAACGATCCTTTAGCTTCAACGCTGACCGAAAACAAAAATAGAGATCCTATTGGTCCCCAGGCTGAAGGAAACTCGATCCTCTACATTATTTATCCACAAGGTGTGAAGAAATTGTTGGAGTTCATGAATAAAAATTATCGGAATCCGATAATCTACATTACTGAAAATGGAATTACTGAGCCAAAGGATAATAAACTTGGACTTGATGCTGCACTGAAGGATCCACATAGAATTGAATAATCTGAGGCATTTGTACTGGATGAACAGGGCAATGAAGAATGGAGTGAACTTGAAAGGATATTTCCACTAGGCTCTGTTTGATGACTATGAATGGGGTGATGGCTATACCTTAAGATTCGGGCTTTACTACATCGATTACAAAAACAATCTCACGCGCATTCCCAAAGAGTCTGCTAAGTGGCTCCCTAAATTCCTCAAAGGGTGAGAGAAGAGAATAGAGATCAAGCTCTAGATGCATGTTGATGAAGACCAAGTTCCAATGTTGAGTTTCATTGGCACAATGCCCTGTACTATGATACACAATGTTGAGTTTCACTGCAATAAAGGCAACGTACGTTTGAGTGCTTCAATTAACATCTATAATTAGGCACACAAAAATGACATTGGCATACAATTATTATATAAGGAATATATAGCCGTACAGTTCCTTTGTCTTCCTCATCACTAGTTCAATAAGGCATCAACCTCCAACGTTTGTGTGAGCTTGAAGCTCCAAAAAAAATAGACACAAAGAGCCAAAAAAATATTGTTTGCTGAAGTGAGTGAGCACAGAAGTTGTTGATTTTTTCTCCTCTTTTCTGTCTTTGCATGTTGGCACCGTCATTAGGCTCCTCTCTGAGGATGGCATGGTTGGTTGTTTAGGCAAGCTCTACGAGAGCCTTGAAAATCTAAGCTACACATACTTTCAACCTAATCTCAAAAGGACACCCTGCTCAGACCCAAGTCAACTGTTGCTGGAGCTAACATCTTCCATTTGTTGACCAGCAATAAATCGGGAGCTAAGAACTTTTAATACTGTGGTTGCAATGAAAGGCTTAATTCAAACTGTCGGGTATTCAATGAGACAAACGACTACGACACACGGTATGTGTCAGACGACGCTAGAGCCCTTTGTCCAAAGTGCGGAAGAACAATGTCCAAGCAGATGACTTATGTTGCTCCACCCGCAGTAATGTCTGCACGAGATACAATTTTGTCCAGCGAGGGAGGGTATGTGAAAGGTGTTGTTACAATTTTGTCCACCCGCAGTAATGTTGTTACATGTAATACTTGTATTATATACGTACGTACGTATTTTTCAATAATACATCTATTTTCCATATACGTCTTAAAATACATGCTTATGTATATTTTAATGATTATTTAATATCAACAAACAAAAAACAAAGTCCACAAAATAATTTAAAACTATTATTTACTATTTACCAAGTAATTTACGAAATCAGTAAAATATTTAAATATTCACTAAAGAAATAATAATTAAAACGTAATGTCTCGCATCAGATGGCAGGGGGAGATCTGAGCTGTTGATATGGTATTTGCCAACTCTTTTTGCCGTTGATCTTTACCAAGTCTTAGAGTGGCCAACAGTATGACACTTGGTTGGTGGAGTTATGAACCAGTTATTTCTTGCTTTTTATGGGAGTTAAAAAATATCTACCTTTTAATAGGAAATGTCCTGAGTTCGAGTCCTAGTATTCATGTAATATGTGTGAGTTTAGTATGTTATCGCCCCTCTTAATAAGAAAGGTCCTAAAAAAAAAAAATAGTCTACCTTTTAACTTCCATATCCATAACACATGTGAGTGAGAAATTTTGCTCTCTATTGTAATTTAGGCTATCACTTGCATTTTTTTATTTATTTAAAAAGTCTAAAAGTCTACCTTTTTGCAATAGAAAAACAATACACAGCAATTTTTTTTTAATTTCAAGTAAATATTTTATTAGTGAGAGTGCATAAAGAATATTTTGAAGTGCAAATAATAAATTACAAAAAAAAAAAAAAAAAAAAAATTTAAATTTAAAAAAACCTAAATTCTTCATTGAAAAAATTACATCAATGAGTATAAGAATAGAATGAACGTTCTTGGTGTAAATTGTTGACAAATTGCACACCACCCCTCTTTTGCATTCTATAATTTGATGATAGGACACCAATTTTATGATCAGGCCTTTGTACTTCTACATAAAGCACTAGTAATTTTGAAATAAGGAGGAAAGCATCAGAAAATGATTGTCTTCTATCTTGATCTAAAACCAAGAATGAATACAAGCAGGTGAAGGAGATTGAACATGCAACAATTCCACCTCTCACATCACTATATACTCATCACTTATATTTTAATGGCAGAATCAATCTTTCATACAATTCTAGTTTTGGTGCGGTTGCACTTACACGTTAGGTATAAAGTTATAAACCATTGAAACAGGACCTAGGTTCTTCTCACAACTCGCCATCCCACAGTTCTTCAAGGGTCCTGTACGCACCCAAAGTCTCATGTACAAAACCAGTTCCTGGAACAAGCTTCTCCTGCATCATCAATTACAAAGAAGGTTAAATTCAACCGTCCAAAAGAAACTAAAGCCCTCTTGACAAGCACGCACCGAAACTAGAACAAAGAAAGAATGAAAAGAAGGGGGGAGAAAAGGAAAAGGCACTTGCCTGCTTAATTTCAGAGAGTTTGGCAAACAAGTCGTTGGGTATAGACCAATCAAAAAGATTAAAGTTTTCCTGTATCCTTGCCTGATTCGTGCTTTTAGGCACTACACTGTGACCCATTTGTAACCCCCATCGAAGAGTCACTTGGGCAGGAGTCTTGCCCAGTTTTTTTGCCACCAAGTTCACAATAGAATTCTTAAGGACCTTATTCCTTGCCAATGGACAATAGCCCTGGAATAAGATTATTCATCACAAAAATACATCACTAATTAGCCAAGGCTGAGGTTCGGGAACCACAAAAATGAAAATCTAGCCTATTCAGTTCCCAAATTATTCACAGAAGTCATGTGTAACAATAAACGACTTTGTCTCCGCATACTCACAGATAACTGAACTCCCTTAGATTTACAGAAAGCGTGCAGCTTCGGTTGCTGCCAGTGAGGGTGCAATTCCACTTGATTAACAGCTGGAGGTATTCGTGCCACCTCTAACAGATCTCCAAGCTTCTTTGAAGAGAAGTTGCTGACTCCAATAGCCCTGGCCTTGCCAGAGTCAAAGAGTGCCTCCATTGCTTTCCATGTACTGGGTATATTAGGTTCGGTAAGGTTTTGAGGATCAGAGCCAACTGACCCCTTTTTCATGCTCACTGGCCAGTGGATCTACCAAGATTTTTATGACATTCAATAACAAATAAGCAATTGCAATATTACTTTATGCATACATCAGAACAAAATAAATGTGCTAGTGAGACTCCAAAAGTTGATGTCTCTTCAAAAATTTGTTTTGATTAGTCAGTCCAAGGCATGTGATTAATTAATTTCATTTTACCTCCAATAAAGATTAAGCGCACTCAAACATACATTTCTAGGTGAAATCTTCAAGGTACATTTACTAAAGGGTAAATCTTAAACTTGTGAACTTACAAGATAGAGATCCAGATAGTCGAGCTGCAAGTCTTCCAAAGTTTTATCAAATGCCTTTGGCACATCATCTGGTTCATGATCAGTACACCTGCAGATAATTTTGATTTCAACTTAGCATTTGATGGTAAAGTTGGAATTTTGAGATGATAAATTGAAGACTACAAAACTTAAGCAGAGTTCCAAACAATAATTCTGATTTCAACTTAGCATTTGATGGTAAAGTTGGAATTTTGAGATGATAAATTGAAGACTACAAAACTTAAGCAGAGTTTCAAACAAACCAGAGTTTGGAGGTGATCCATAAGTCCTCACGCTTCACAGCCCCATCGCTAAACAGCTTCTTCATAGCAAAACCAATCTACATACATAAACCAGAAACTGCTCTCACGTCTCAAACCAACAGTTTCCAGCATAAATTAGCGCATAAATGTCAAGAAGTAATTTTAATCGGAAACCCCAAAAAAAAATTACATATATGAATTCTTGAATTCTTATCTTACCTCCTTCTCATTGCCATACATTTGAGCACAATCGATTTGGCGATATCCAACCTGCACACAAAAACACAGACACAACGGGAACGACTCAAATTAAGCTCAGCATTTCATGAACCAGGCTTAAACTACCTACAAAAAAACTATTAAATACACATAATTATACATATAATCCTGATTAATAATTAAAATTGATGGATCAAAACGGAGAAAACAGTAACCTTAATGGCAGCGGAGAGGACGTCTCCGATGAGATGAGTATCGGCGCGATATGTGCCTAACCCAACGGAAGGCATCTTGGCGCCGGTGTTCAGCTCAAAAAACCGAATTGCGTTCGCCATTTTCTCACTCTGGCTCTGCTTGCTGCGATTTTGGAATTGCTACTTGTGCAAGCTGACCTGAGCTGCTTTTCAGTTGAGCACGAAAGGCGAAAGTGGGGATCGTTTGGCTTAAATTAATCGCGGGTGGAGATAGTTTCCAATCCGGGTTTTCTTTCTTAAGATAGCAATTCAGCTGCTTTTCTCAAACGCAGACACACTTTTTCTTTTCTTTCCTCAGCAAATTATTTTTATAATGAAAGAAAGAAAATATAACTTCATATAGAGGAGGACGAAGAAGCACACGTGCTTTCCCACTTGCTTTTTGTATTATTATTTTGGGTTAGTGAATAATAAGTACTTTATTTTTTCAATGATGCTCCAAAAATTCTCCTTTCGAAATTTATAAGTTTGTTTCATTTTGCGTTTAAAGGATGTCAAGTAGATTTTGGTCATCTTTGTTAGTTTGGGACATTTGTTCACTATTACGTGCGGATGTGTTTAAATGTTGCGTTTTTGACTTGTTAGTTTTGTTGCGTATTTGAGTTTGGGTTTGTTACAACATGTAGAGACGTATTGAATGTATTTTTGAAATTTATCAAATGAAATTTGCTATTTGAATAGATGTACTGCACTTAACTCTGGTCTAGTAAGTGCATCAAAGCAAAAGGCAGATTAAGCGGACGGACAAAGAAAAATCTCCATCAAGATTCATAATTTCATGACAGAGAGTCCAATACGCTGAAGCAGCACAGGATTTTGTATGTCATTACAGCTGAATGTATCTTTAAAAGTTAAACAAAAAAAACAAAGGTCAACAGAAGTGCCACAACTTCTGAATCCACCATTCTTCATGAAGCTAATGAAAATCAAGCTACAACCAAACATACAAGCTAAAGAAAGGCATATAGAAAAGCCAAATGTTTCTAACATCAGCTCATCCAGGTTATGCTCACAATTCGCCGTCCCAAAGTTCCTCGATGGTCTTGTAACCTTTGGAAGTCTCGTGGACGAATCCAGTACCTTTAAGCAGCCTCTCCTGCAAACAAAAACAGAATTCTTTAGCAAAGTCAAATCACCACCAGACAACAGATGAATGGAATTCAGGAACAGAAAAACATTTATAACAAAGAAGAAATAAGAAGAAAAAAGAGTTACTTGCCTGCTTTGCTTCAGCAAACTTTGCAAGCAAATCTTCAGGTATAGACCAATCAAAAACATCAAAGTTCTCCTTGATTCTTGCCTCCTTTGTGCTCTTAGGCAGTACACTGTGACCCGACTGGAGCCCCCACCGGATAGCCACTTGTGCAGGAGTCTTGCCCAGCTTCTCTGCCACCGATGTAAGAATTGGATTCTTAAGCACATCACCCTTAATGCTGCTTGTGCCTGGGGATCCCAATGGTGAATACCCCTGAAACAAGAAACACATTCCAATATTATACCAGTAATCTGCAGTTGGTGCTTTTGGTAAATCAGAAGAAGAATATTTTACTTCATATAAGCATACTCACAGTTAAGTGAACTCCCTTGGATTTGCAGAATTCTTTTAGCTTTGGCTGCTGCCATTGAGGGTGCAATTCCACTTGATTAACAGCCGGAGGTACTCGTGCCACTGTTAATAGGTCTCCAAGCTTCTTTGTAGAAAAATTGCTAACCCCTATGGCCCTGGCCTTGCGAGAATCATAAAGTGCCTCCATTGCTTTCCAAGTACTGGCTATGTCAGGTTGGGCAAGGTTTTCAGGCTTAAAGCCAGTTGAACCCTTCTTCATCTTGACAGGCCAATGGATCTTCACAAAATTTACAAACATTCAGCGGCAAATAAACAATGATTTGTATAACTTCATAAAGCTAGTGAAACTTGCTTGCAAGGTTGCCGTTTCATATTTCCAGATATAAACAAAGTCCAAAGTACAAAGACACATTATGAAAACTAAAGCATAAATCTGAAAAAGTGACTTCATTATTTTTCTTTTTGGACATATCATTACAGTTTTGCTTAAGAATATGTTATTTTCTCATCAAGTTTGACATGTTAAGTTGTCAAAATAAACAATTAATCGGTTGAATTCTTATTTGAATGCGTGGTCTAAATTCGTAGCAACAACAGATTACCCTTTTTATGTGTCTCTAGATATTAATAAACAAACAGTAATTGAGTGTGGTTTGGTTTACGTACTAGATAGAGATCGAGATAGTCGAGTTGTAAGTCTTGCAGGGTACTATCTAGTGCTTTTGGCACATCTTCTGGTTCATGATTATTACACCTGCACAGTGCACATAAGGGTAATTTCAAATTCAACCTTTTCAAATTTTCAATTAGATATAGAAAAGAATCAAGAGAGTTATACTGAAAACAAACCAGAGTTTTGAAGTGATCCATAGGTCCTCACGCTTCACCACACCATCATCATAAAGCTTCTTCAAAGCAAACCCAATCTATAAAATCCAGCAAATCGGTCACTGTTACATTGTAACACATAAATCATAAAATTTGATATAATTTACAAATTAAAAAAATATATCTAAAACAAATAAATTAAGCAGAGAAATGGCAAAAAAATCAATGAATAAGAGTTGAATTTGAAATTAAATACCTCCTTTTCGTTGCCATAAGCTTGAGCACAATCAATATGCCGGTACCCGACCTGCATTTCGCACAGATGAACAGTTGAACGACTTATCAAAATCAAACTTGACATTTTTGTAATTGCATTTCCAATTAAAACAAGAAACAAGAGAGACCTTAATGGCGGTGATGACGGCGGCGGCAACGACGCCGGGCTCAGCCTGCCACGTGCCCAAACCGAGGGACGGGATCTTGGCCCCAGTGTTCAACTCAAAGCACCGAATCGCTTTCGCCATTTTTGTTTTTTGAAAAATTCACACTTTGCTGCGACTTGCGTGTGTAAACTGTCGAGCAAGTTAATTGGGTCAGTTATTATAAAGCGGGACCAAAACGTATTGGGAAATGGAAAGCCAAAGGATCACGTCATTACACGTTGCATAAGAATAAAAAGAAAGCCCATTAAAAGATTGATTTTGGAGTTGCTAAAAAGGGCAAAAGTGGAAGAGAATTTTTGAAATGGGGCCGGCCATGAACGAGGATGTCATGGAGTATGCAATTGGGCTGTATTGTGTTTGTAGTTGGTGTGAACTGTTGGATCGTAGTGCTCCGAATTATAGGTTCTACTCCAAGTGAGCGCGACCAAGAAGAAAGATCCAATGGAAACCCCGATTCTCTGTGTTCTCAGTTTCGTTGTCATTGTCGTGTGTCTGCGATTATTTTGATCAAAATTCGTTGCTAATTTTGTTTCTCTCTTTGTTTTAGATCAAACGTCACTGTCTAAGTCTTCCCTTTGAATTGTATTTTTTATTAGGTACTAATCCTTTGATGAAGTGCGTGGTGAGTGAGCAGAATTTCTATGGTATTATATATGATTAGGGTCACCGGCATAGACCTCGAAATTTTTTTGTGGGTAATTTAAACTGCATAGAACTTTTGTTTTTGGCTAACTTTATGCCAATCATTGATAGCTAAAGTTTGTAAACTCTGGAAGAAATAGTTTGTACATATGCTCAGTGCCGGTCCTGAATTTTTCAGGGCCCAGGGCAAAAGTAAAAATTAGGCCCTATATATATTTAAACTTAGTGATAACTCTCTTATTTTTCAACCAAGATCTAATCTGTCCATCGATTCAAACTTCAATATATTAAAATTTAGAATAAAAGGCTACAATGTATAAACAAGATAAATACTTATAACAATTCAATAAGTTCTTTTTCATCCAGCAAAATAAGTTCTTTTTCATCCACCAACAAGCAACCAACCAAAAGAAAAAAATTCTCTACATGCTGAATAGCCTAAGCAAAATAACATCAATCTATATGAAACCCTTTTGCATCCTTAGCAACCAGCAAAACAAAAATGTCTTTACATTCTCAATAGCCAAAGCAAAGTGCAGCAGCCTACTTGAATCTCTTTGCATCCTCAGCAACCAGCAAAATATCAACATCACCACCTGCAAGATAAGGTGAAAAACAACAAAATCACAACTGAAAAGGTATTATGTAAATGATTTTCTTCTTGCATTTTGAGAAGCAAAATCCTCAATGATGCTTTCAAATTCAAGCTTTTCTAACATCTCCTTTTCAATGGATAAGATTGCTAGCCCATTTAGCCTTTCTTGTGACATGGTAGACCTCAAGTAAGATTTCAATAATTTTAATTTAGAAAAGCTTCTTTCTGCAGATGCTACAGTCACAGGTACAGTCAATAGTATTCTATAGGCAATCAAAACATTTGGAAAACAATCCATATCTTTTACAAACTCTACAATTTCAAGTGTTGTGTTTACTGCTGATGGTAAAAGATATTGCAGCACCTGTAACTCTGAAAACAAATCACTTGCATCAACATCAGAAGACTCACCATTTCTTAAAGTAGTTTCAAGCTTCAGACAACAATTTTTCAATTCCTCATCACCCAATGAAGTTAACTCCTACAATTTCTTCAACATGATTTTGCTGCTCAGATTCATTGACTAAATCTTCAGTTGAGTTATCAAGTGAACTATTTGTTTTGTTTTGAAAAAATTTATCCAGAGCACCCTTTTGAGATTGAGTTAATTCTTCTCTCTGTCTTTTTTTTTTTCTTTTCTGACTTCCAGATGGGTGTTTCTTAGGGAACATTGTTACACCGAAAACAGAAACAATACAAGGAAAGCCAATGCAATTTTAATACTTCAAAGAATAAATAAAAAACAACATAACCTGGAATTTGAGAAACCCCCTTTGAGAAATCGCTCTCCACATAAACAAATTTGCAATCAATTAGAGCTTAAAAGAATCCCTGCAAAGAGAATATGTAATTTCATGAGTTCACAAATCTACAAACAAACAAAAAAAAATCATATTTCCCTTTTCATTTGATATATCAAATCATAAAAAAATTACCTTCAATTGATAAAAGCCCACACTTTGGATTTTGGAATCTCCCCAATCTACCAACAGAAAAATTAATTTAGGGATTCACAACTTTGTAACTTGTAGGAGAGAGGCTTAGATGAGATGAGATGAAGGGGATTCACAACTTTGTAACTTGTAGGAGAGAGAGAGGCTTAGATGAGATGAAATGAAGGGGATTCAAAATTCTGTAGAGGAAGAGGAAGAATAAGAAGAAGAATAAGAAGCACCAGCAAAAGCGACGAACTGGAGGAGTAGAACAGATGCAACGTTCTTCTTCTTGAGGAGTGGAACAGATGTTCTTCTTGAGCAGTGGAATGGAACAGATGCAAATGTTCTTTTTCTTGAGCAATGGAATGGAATAGATCCAAATATTCTTCTTCTTGAAGAGTGAAACAGACCATCGTTGGTCTTTTTTTTTCTTTTCAAAATATTAAATTAGTTAATAGTTATAATAATCTAATATAATACTTACTAAAAAAAAAATTTTTTGGCCCCTCTGAATATTGGGCCCAGGGCGATCGCACTGTTTGCCCCTGGCCAGGGCCGGGCCTGCATATGCTTCAAAGGCTACCTGTGATGAATTCTTTTGTATTTTGGAGCATGTGGTTTGTATGAGAATGACTTGATGAAATTTCTGAAAATGGAATATATATTAATATGTTTGAAAGTGTATGAGAATTGAAATAGTCCATTAAATGCAAATGAAACAACCCAAAAAAAAAACGTGAACTCACGGATATCATTACAAAATACAAAGAAAAACATGATGGTAACGCATTAAAACGTATTGTTTGAAATGTGAAGCAATTACCAAGAACACTCTAACTCAGCATGCAATTCTCTACAATAAATAATGTGTGCAGTAACAAAATTTAGTAGCACTCGAGAGAACAAGGTAGACCAAAGGAAAATATTTCCACACAAAAAGAAGAAGACAAAATTGAACTCTCAAATTGATTTACGATGAAATTTCTCTCTCTTCAATATCTGCTCTGGAGATGTCGAAATGAGCAAATTAATATCTATAAAGTATTAACTAATGCAACTAGAAGGGATATTTTTTCCAATAAATATTTCCACACAGGTTGCTATACTATTTTTTTAATAATACAAAAATGTAGTATAGTCACACAGCTATACGATTTTTGACATGTGGAGAAGCGGGTGCTTGGAGCCAGGTGGGTCCTTTTTTTTATATAAATAAATAGTATAGCCAAGCGGCTATACTCGGGGTTTAAAAAAAAAACACAAGTATGACCACACGGCTATAATACGGCTTTTATTATAAAAGGAAAATTTGCATAAATACCACCTAAACTTTTGGGCATGTGCGCTAATACCACCTAAACTTTGAATTTTTATTTTTAACCACCTGAACTTTGTAAAGTGTTGCAATCCACCACCTATATATAACTCTGTTAAAATTTCCGTTAAGTTTAATGGCATTTCCATCAACTTACTATGACTAAAAATAATTATAAAAAACAGAATTTGAAAATTAAAAAAATTAACCTAATTGCACCACACCTTCCCTAGCCCTACCCTTTTCCAAAGCCAATTCTCCCCCTCACCCTCATGGGAAATTAAAGATTCAAAACTCATTTTTATCTTTTCATACAAAACTTTAGGGAAAAAAAAAAATTCAGAAACTCATCCGTCATTTGGACCACCTGTGATATATACCATTTATATTATATTTAATTTTAATTTAGGTGCACAGGCATAGCCATAGAATGCTCATTCATGTCTGGGTCGATGAGTGTAATTAGGTTAACTTTTTTTTTTTTTGGAAGCTGCTGTGTAATTAGGTTAACTTTTTTATTTTTTAAATTCATTTTTATTTTTAATTATTTTTAGTTACAGTGAATTGACAAAATTGCCTTTAAATTTAATGGAAGCTTTAACAGAGTTAGACATAAGTGGTGGATTACAACACTCTACAAAATTCATATAGTTAAAAATGAAAATTAAAAGTTTAGGTGGTCTTAGCGCACAAACCTAAAAGTTTAGGTGGCATTTATGCAAATTTCCCATTACAAAAATATAGTATTGCCACGTGGCTATATTAATTTTGACACGTGGCAAAATGGGCACTTAGCACCAGACTGTTCCTTATGAAGAAAAAAAAATAGCATAGCCATTTGGCTATAATCGGATTTTTTTAATAATACAAATAATAATTCATTATTTTATACAAAATTAGTTTGAGCAAATTCAAGTCTCGAAACAAAAACACTAGCAATACAAAATTAGTTTGAGTAATTTTATACAAAGTTACTTTATATTTATTTATTTTTTTTAAACCTCTTCCGACGAAATTTCGTCGGCACAGCTCTATCCCGGAAAAATTTGCCAGATTAGATCTCTTCCGACAACATTACGTCAACACAAGTCCATTTCATCAAGACAACTCTAACTCGGCAAATATTTGCCGGCATAGACTTTTTCCTACGAAATTTCATCGAGAGAGGATTTCTTGCTTGTTTTCATATGTTAAAAATATAGAACGAGTATAGAATATTTTAACAGTATAGCCAGGCGGCCGCCGGCCCCAAGCGGGTCCTCCTTTTTTATTTATAATAAAAATTGTATAGCCACGCAGCTATACCACGGTCTTTATTATTAAAAAAAATAGTATTGCCTAACCGCTGAGAGGCAGACTTTTATTTGAAGCAAAATATCTTGCTGGAGAAGATTTCTCCGAGATCAAACCATTAATATCGATCCCAACATGGTCATCATTGATGTCATTAAACTCTTTGCTCTGGATGGTGTCGAGCTTTACAGCAAAAACATGATTGTTGGCATTGCCGTTGTTGGTCTCACTGAAAAGGCCAAGGTACTGGCTTGGAAGAGCTCCGGGAAGGCCTCTTGTTGGAGCAACAACGAAAGCCACGTCGTGGCCACCCAGGTCTATATATTCTGATCTAATAGCTCAGACAAAAGTGGTAGAGAAGGAGAAAAATGTGCCATTAGATGAGTTCTTGAAGGTTACAGAGTGGGGATAGAAGGCACGACCCTAGTTCTGTTTAATGTCGTTTGTAAGCCTCAAAATACCATTGGGTGTGACTCCTGCTATGCCGTCTAGGCAAAGGTTATGAGAGCTCTGGCAAAGCCATGTCACCTTCCAAATACTGCACAACTTGGCTTATGCATGCTTGGCCTAGCTGAAGGCTCTGAATGAGAGCACAACAGCCCAAGCTTCAACACCTATTCAACTTGGCGCATTCTTGATTCTTCATTGCAAGTTTTTGTATATATATATATGCATCAATTCAACAAGTGTGCAATATATAGGCACCAAAGAAAAGGCTAGGTCGATGTACGTAGCGGACATTGTCACTAATTACCATGAAAAATGATTAAGGGTATGTCTAAATACCTAGTACTGAGATAATATCTAATTAATTTTGTTGGCCTTTTATATAGGTATGTCTTAAGAGTAAAAATCTACCATCTTTGATAGCTTTTGATTCTCTTCCTACAATATTTCAAGCTGATGTCGATTTGCCTCCGCCGTCTTTGACATCTCCCTCTTCAAACTCCTTATAACACGCTGACAATCTTCAACCAAATTCCTCTCTGTAACCAACTGAGCTCTTAACACTTGCACCTCATGGGATTTCACAATGAGGCGATGCCCCACACTTGCGACAGCTGTCGCACTTTGCACACTCAGTGCCATGACATCACTCACCACCCGGTTATCATCCCTCGTTCCCAGCACGCGTGCATCCCTGCGAGTCACCAAACTCCTCTCAACTCCAACAATAACATCGTTGTCAAGGAGTAAAGAGTCGTTCACAATAACTAGTCCTCGTGAGGTAGCAAAATAGGGCATCCACACTAGTGCAGCCCCTTGCCCCCTGTTCGGTTCATTTTTACACATGATTTATCATGTTATTCGCCCATTATTTTGAGTTAGTTCTTGAAATTTTATAGCTTTTTACTTCCTTTTTGTGTTTTCATAGGTTTTACCTTGGTTAGAATGAAAATGAGCTAAAAGTGCATTATTGGTTATAAATTCTGATTTTTGTTCATTTTCGTAGGTCAACTTCTTGGCCTTGGATCAACATGCTCTGGTGCTCGGATGAGGTGAAAATCTTCATGAAACTTGTTCCAATGGATGTTAACTACAACATATCCAAATTTGAGCTCCATTGGACAAGTGTAGCCTATCCAACTGATCTAACAATTGATGCTGGCTCTGGAAATCTGTTTTGGGCCAGTTTTACTTTCACTTGGTGTTACCTCATTTCTACTTGTTACCATGCCTTTTGGTAACAAGAAATTACTTTGGTTAAGAGATATTTTCTGAAGCAATGAGCATCTTTGTGAAGACAAGAACAAAAACAACCCATCATGGCAAGGGGACAAAGGCTAAGGCTTTGGCAAAAGAATGTGTTTTATATTGAAGTATGAGCTGGAAAGCAAGGAGAGAGGAGTGCAAAGAGCATCAGCCATTGCAATCAGATTATTATTGAATTTTGCATAGATTTTGGGAGCTAGAGAGCAAGGAGCAACCAAGGGGAGGGGAGAATGGCATAACAATTAGAGAGAACCTTGGGGAGCCTTGAGGCAAGGATCCAAGGGGTTGAAGATGCATTCTCTTTCTCCTCTTTGTTCTTAGTTTCTTTCATTTTATTTGTTTCTTGTATTTTCTTAGTTTCAATGTAATTTCTTATTTTTATAGGGCTTTGGTTGAAGCCCTAAACATGATTACTTCATTGTTTTGATGCTTTGAGTTTATGAAATTTTAGATGTTGTTGATGGATCCTTTTCACTAATTGAATCATATGATATGTGTTGCTTCCTTTGATTGATCACCTTAGGTTGTATGCATGTAGCTAAAGTTGAGAAGTTGTGTAAGATACCCAAGAACATAATTTCTAATTAGCAACAAATGATAGAACTTGTAGGAAAAGTGAACATCATGTGAATTGGTTTCTTGACAACAATTGATGAATTTCAATTCACTAAAATAATCTATCCTTGATGTATGTTCTTCTTTGATTGATCATCTTTGAAAGCATGCTTCTTGAGATTGTTGGGATTGTGTTTATCTTCATATTTTCCTAAGCAACAAATGGATGAAGTAAGAACCATCCATGTGAATTGGTTTCTTGAATGCCTAATGTAAACACCATGCTATTAGGATTCTTGTGATGTTCATATTCTCTTTGAACTTAATGGGTTTTCCTTGTAATTGAATCGAAGTACGAACCATACCTAGGTTCGGTTATGGGGAGGGCACGAGTATTGTAGCACGAACCATGCACTCTACTTATTTTAGAGAGAATCATGCATCTTGAGCCACTAAACCCGGTCTTGATTGCGAACATCTTCATCAATATGTTTAGAGTTTATTACTTGAGTGTCCATGAATATGGGTGGAATTGTTTAGGGTGGATTCCGAAACCCTAGTGTTTGTTACATTTTACTTTCACTTTTTGATTTTCATTCTTGTCATTCTTGTTAAATTTAGAGTTCAATTACATTCAAGCATTAGAATTAGGTCACTCAAATCAAATCAAACCCCCCCTCCCCCCAAAGTGTGTTATGTGTGTGTGTTTGAAACATTGTGTATTTTCTTTATTGAATTCTGTTTATTTCTGTAACTGTTTTTGACTTTTGGTCCGCGCTGTGTTCTTTGTTTTTCTGTGCTGAATCTAACCGTATTAATAACTTGAAATTTGGACAAACGGTTGGAAAGTTATAAGTCAAAAACTGGACAAAGGTCGAAACTGGAAAAACAGAGAAACGAATCTGCCTAAAAACGACCGGTCGCTTTGTATTTTTTACTGTTTTTGGAATTTGGTTCTCGGTGAGTTCTTTGTTTTTCTGTGCTGAACCCAACCGTATAAAGAACGTGAAATTTGGACAAACGGTTGGAAAGTTATAGGTCAAACACTGGATAGAGGTCGAAACATGTTTTTGTTTGTGTTTTTCTTTGATTTCTTGTTTTGTTTCATTCCTTTTACATTTCTTTACTCATTTTCAGTTCCCATTTTGCATTTGTGCATGTGTGGTGTGTTAAATTAGTGTTCTTTACGTACTCAAATTAGAACTTATAGGAAGCCGATAGTTCCCCGTGGGATCAACCCCGTACTTACATAATCTATACCCCAATAGATTCGTGCACTTGCGGGTATTTTTAATTGGTTGTTTGTACATTAATTTGTGTTCAGTTAATAAATACAACACCCCCATGTCTGTGTTGGCGGAGCTAGGTTTAGATCGAGAGAAAATGGGAATGAAGAGGCCATTTTATTTCTGAGTTTAAGAAGATAGGTTTAGATCGAGAGAAATGGGAAGGAAGAAAATTGGTGGTGCTAGGTTTTTTATTTTCTGAGTGGTGATTTTTTTCTCCCCCTTGTTTCCTTTTATATACGTCCATTATGACATCCGTTTCTGATTTTTTCCGCATTCCTCGAGCTCCACACCCGTAGTTTCTGGCTTTCTACCTCCATGATTTCCGCTTCGTATTTTCCGCTTTCCATGTTTTATGGCTTTCCACCTCGAGCTACACACCTATGTTTTCTGGCTTCCACCTCAACTCACTTAATTAGAAAAAAGAAAGAAAGAAAAGAAAGAGAGGAGAGAAGATAGAAGGAAAAGAACGAAAAAAAAGGACGTGTGAAATTCTACTTATTTAAAAAATAGCTTGTAGAAACATTATAAATATCACATAGTGTAGCATATAATCACAAAGTTGTATGTAGCATGGTGGATAAGGTGTTAGAGAGGAATGAAAGTGGCAGGGGTTGAAAACCCCTTGTGTGTGTGCAGAGAGCATTGAAGAAGATAGAGACCAGCAGTAAAATCAAAGAAAAAGATTGAGCTTAGGGGAGGAGAACACGGGTTAAGCAGAGATAGAGCATGAGAGGCCGATACAAAGGCGGTAATACAGAGATACGAAGTCGGCAACACAGTGATAGGGCTTAAGTGGCCGATACCAAGTCGGGAACACAGAGGAAGAAACAGGGGTTCTGCAAGGGAATAGCAACATGTAGCACGGCAGAGAAGGCTCAGCGAGCGTTGACGAGGCTCACGGAGGAAAGAGAGATGGCTAGGTGAACGACGACGAGCGGCAACATCAACAAACAAAGGGAAAATATGGAAACCACGATAGAGAAAAACCATTAGAAAAACATGGGAAAGAGAAACCATGATCATAAACTAGGATAAGGCTCGACGAGCATTGACGAGGCTCGCAAAGGCAAGAGAGATGGCTCGGCAAGAGAGACGGTGCGACGGAGACAAAGAAGTGGAGAGAGATTTCAAGAGAAAGAGATAAATCAATGATAAAGAGGTGTGGTCTCTGAGGGAAAACAGAAATATGGCCATCATGTCAAGAGACGAACATAGATGAGGAGTGGGACTAGGTATCTGAGGAGTGGAAGAGGCACTGGGCTATGGAGGAGAGGCTGGATCGTGGTCTTTCGAATACCCAATGGCTTGTTTGCTGGTCGGACACTTGTGTTCAACATGAGCCATGTGTAAGTTCTGACCATTGTCCTCTATTTTAGCTAGAATTTGGCTAAAATTTGGAGACTCTCCTGGAGATGCTCTTAGTTAGTTTTAGAAGTAGGTAATATGCCTATATAGACCTTACCAAATCCCTCACGTCCCAAAAGCTCCGTCTCCCTAAACTCTTTTGTTGCCATATATAACTCTTTGTATTTAAACCTTTGAGGCCCATACTCAAGCTCCCAATCTTCAAGCAGCTCTGCAAACTTCTTCTTCCTTCTTATGAAATAAATTGAACTTGAAATTGCTAGCAAAACCAGACTCAAAGACATACAAGCACACCAATGGTCAAAAGTTTAAATCTTTTTTTACCTCCTATCCAAGGCAGCTTGGGAAGTTCTGAGAGATCAAGTTCTTGAGCCTGCCTGGCCATTCATCTCAAAGCTCCAGCCTATAACATAATGAGTGTGTGGAGTGAGCTAGCAAAAGAGGAGAAGCCAACATACAAGAGTGGAAGATGGGCTTTATCAACATTGATTGGACCCAAAGTGATATTGGTTTGCTTCTGGATACCATCATACTCCGCCCAAACTTGCATTGGTTGACCACTGACAAGGGTCAAGTTTCGGAACCCGCCAGTGTTTGGAGAGTAAGATTAGCAGACAAGAAACCATTGTAGGTGAAACTAGCATCTTCAGGTGCTGTTATAGCTAGGCTTACTAGGAGCAGGATGGGCAACATTACTGTGACAAGCTTGAAAAACATGGCTATTATTTCTAATTCTCTGCCAACTTATCTATGATCTTTATCTTCACATACTTATTGGGGTAAGTCTTTCTTGTAAAAGTGTACAACTCTCCGGAACCAAGCCATAGAATAGTAATTCAATCATCACAAAGTTAGAATATGAGTCAAGTTGGTATAGTTGTAATGTATTCAAAGACCAATGGATTCATTTTGTTAATTAATGAAATATCTGAGATCAGTGGTTCTAGAACTTTCTCTCTCAGTTGTTTTGATTCTCTCATTTTCTGTCTATCCAAACACTTGTAGTTGTGACTTTCATCATTTCCAATACCCTATGCATCAAATCATCGAGTATAACCACAAAAAATAAAGCACAACTCAATGAAGCTGAGCTGACCCTGTATTCTATTGTATTTGTTAACTGACACAAATTAATGTGCAAACAACCAATTAAAAATACCCGCAAGTGCACGAATCTATTGAGGTATAGATTATGTAAGTATGGGGTTGATCCCACGAGGAACTATCGGCTTCCTACAAGTTCTAAATTGAGTACGTAGAGACCACTTAATTAACACAACACAAGAAGCAAAAAGGAAACTAAAACACGAGTAAAGAACGGTAAAAGAAAGGAAACAAAACAAGAAACCAAAGATAAACACAAACTTCACGTTTCGACCTCTGTCTCATTTTTGGCCTATAACTTTCTAACCGTTTGTCCAAAATTCACGTTCTTTATACGATTGGATTCAGCACAGAAAAGAAAAAGGAACTCAAGTGGACCAAATTCCAAAAACAGTGAAAAATACAGAGAGACCAGTCGCTCAAACAGTGGCGACTGGTCGTTTTTAGGCATATTCATTTCCTCTGTTTTCAGTTTTGACCTCTGTCCAGTTTTTGACCTATAACTTTCCAACCGTTTATCCAAATTTTAAGTTCTTTATATGGTTGGATTCTGCATAAAAAATAGAAGAACTTGTGTGGACCAAAAGTCCAAAACAATTACAGAAACAAACAAAATTCAATAAAGAAGACACACAACGTTTCAAACACACACACACACATTTGGGGGGGGGGGGGGGGGGGTTTGAGTTGGTTTGAGTGACATATTTCTAATGCTTGAAAGTAAATGAACTCTAAATTTAACAAGAGTAGAAGGAATGAAAATCAAAATATGAAAGTACAAAGTAGCAAACACTAGGGTTTCGGAATCCACCCTAAACAATTCTACTCATGTTCATGGACACTCAAGTGATGAACTCTAAATGTGTTGATGAAGATGTTCGCAATCAAGATCGGGATTAGTGGCTCAAGACGCATTGATTCTCTCTAATATACGTAAAGTGCAGGGCTAGTGCTACAATATTTGTGCCTTCCCTATAACCAAATCTAGGTGTGCTTAGTACTTCGATTCAATTACAAGAAAAACCCATTAAGTTCAAAGAGAATATGAACATCACAAGAACCCTAATACATGATGTTTACATTAGGTATTCAGGAACCAATTCACGTGGATGATTCTTACTTCACCCATTTATTGCTTAGGAAAACATGAAGATACACATAATCCCAACAACCTCAAGAAGCATGCTTTCAAATGTGATCAATCAAAGAAAAACATACATCAAGGATAGATTATTTTAGTGAATAGGAATTCATCAACAATATCTAGAAATTCACAAACTCAAAGCATCAAAACAAAAGTGTAATCATGTTTAGGGCTTCAACCAAAGCCCTAGAAAAATATGAAATTACATTGAAACTAAGAAAATACAAGAAACAAATAATGAAAGAAACTAAGAACAAAGAGGGGAAAGAGAATTGCATCTTCAACCCCTCTTGGATCCTTGCCTCAAGGCTCCTCAAGGTTCTCTCCAATTGTTATGCCATTCTCCCCTCTCTTCCTCTCCAAAAACCTGCTCTCTTCCTTTAGCTCTCTTCTTCTACTCTTCAAAATCTGCCCCAAAAATGAATTCCCACGTTCAAAGGCTGATGCAAGATGCCTCTCATCATTCCTCATCCCTCTTCCCTCTCTCTCCTCCTTTCCAACCCCTTTAGCATTTGTCTCCTCCTTGTCTCCTTGCCATGATGGGTTTTTGTCTTCACATAGATGCTATTTGTCTCAGAAAATTCCACTTAACTAAAGTAATTTATTGTTACCAAATGGCATGGTAACAAGTAGAAATAATATGACACCAAGTGGAGGTAAAACTGGCCCAAAACAGATTTCCAGAGTTGTGGTGACATTTTGGATCAGTTGGATAGGCTATACTTGTTCAATGGAGCTCAAATTCGGATATGTTGTAGTTAACATCGATTGGAACAATTTTCATGAAGATCTTCACCTCATCCGAGCATCGGAGCATGTTGATCTAAGGCCAAGAATTTGACCTACGAAAATGAACAAAAACAAAATTTATAACCAATAATGCACTTTTAGCTCATTTTCATTCTAACCAAGTTAAAATCTATGAAAACACAAAAAGAAAGTAAAAAGCTACAAAAAGTCAAGAACTAACTCAAAATATTGGGTGAATAACATGATAAATCATGTGTAAAAATGAACCCAATATATTCTCACACTAATTAAATATGTTGTCTTTGTGTAAAATGAAGAGCGATCCAGACTGTCCGGTGCCTGCTACCTTACGCAACAAGTTTGAAATTTCTATGCAAATTGCATATTAAATTCATGAAATTTCTAAAACAAGCAAGTTTTTCCCTTTCTTTTTCATGATATTGTTGTGCACTTCAATATTCACTCCTTGGCACGAGTTTGTGTGTATGGAATTAGTACTTTTTGCAGAATTTTATTCCCACCCAACTTACATACAGATTGTTACAGTATTGATTTTTGTACAAGTTACAAAACTAATAAGTAGAGTCAACATTCTAGTGTGCTAGACAATCTTAATTGCTTCGAATCAGCGACCACCCGAGAGGAGTGTGGACTCTGCAGCATATGATGAATGTGAAAACCCCTTGCCCAGAGAAGACGAATATGACATTGCAAAATCATCAAAACCTTCATGGTGAGCAAAAGTCAAGCCATTTGAAGAGAGCCCAAGAAGAGAGAGCTCTGGCAAAGCAATGTCACCTTCCAAATACTGCACAACCTGGCGCATGCTTGGCCTGGCTGTAGGCTCTGAATGAGAGCACAACAGCCCAAGCTTCAACACCAACTCCACCTCCTCGGCTACATATTCAGAACTCAAGTTTTGATCTCTTGCCTCAAGAATGGCACCTCTATTCCAAAAAGAAAACACCCAATCAACCAAAATCAAATCCTGGTCTGGACCTTGTGCCTCTGTTGGCCTTCTTCCACAAGCTACTTCGAGCAAAAACGCCCCGAAAGCAAACACATCGGTGCTCGTTGTGGCCCGGCCTGATCTTATATGCTCTGGAGCTAGATACCCAAGTGTTCCAACTATATGAGTAGTTTGAGGGTCTGTTCCATGGTCATATAATCTTGCAAGGCCAAAATCTCCTAGTCTTGCATTCAATTCACCGTCGAGTAACACATTGCTGGCCTTCACATCTCTGTGAATCACAACTTGTTCCCATTCTTCATGAAGATAGAACAACCCTGAAGCCACACCTCTGATCACTCTAAACCTCTGGCTCCAATTGAGAGTGACCATAGGGCGGTCATAGATGTACTTGTCCAAGCTTCCATTAGGCATGTAGTCATAGACCAAGAGCAGCTCCCCTTTTCTTCTGCAATAGCCCAAGAGTGGGACTAAATTTCGATGGCGAAGCCTGCCAATACTCACAATTTCTGCAACAAATTCCTTCATCCCCTGTCGCGATTCGTGTGAGACTCTCTTCACAGCAATCTCAATTTTTGAGGAGGGTAATATGCCTCTATAGACTTTACCAAAACCCCCAGCGCCCAAAAGCTCCTTCTCCTTGAACCCTTTTGTGGCAATATATAACTCTTTGTATTTAAACCTTTGAAGCCCATACTCAAGCTCCCAATCTTCAAGTAATTCTGCAAACTTCCTCTTCCTTCTTATGAAATAAATTAAACCTGAAACCACTAGCAAAACCAAACTCACAGACATCACAGGCACACCAACGGTCAAAAAATTAGATATTTTTTTACGTCCTATCCGGGGCAGCTTAGGAAGTTGCGAGAGAACAAGTTCTGGAGCCTGGCCATTCATCTCAAAGCTCCAACCTAGAACATAATGAGATGTGACGAGTGAGTCAGCAGTAGAGGAGAAGCCAACATACATGTTCGTGTTAAGGACCATGGAAAGGTCATACTTCAAAGACAAGAGTGGAATATGGGGTTTATCAACATTGATTGGACCCAAAGTGACATTGATTTGCTTCTGGATACCATCATATTCCACCCAAAACTTCATTGGTTGACCACTGATGAGGGTCAAGTTTCGGAAACCGCCATTGTTTAGAGCATGATATCCCGCTGGAGTTGAGTTCACTGAGCGCACATCATTGATATCAATCCCAACGTGGTTGTTGTTGATGTCGCCAAGGTCGGGGTTCAGTATGGTGTCAAGCTCTACAGCAAAAATATGGTTGTTGGTGCCGTTGTTGGTTTCATTGAAAACGCCCAGGTACTGGTTTTTAAAACCTCCGGGGAGCCCTCTTGTCGGAGCAATGACAAAGGCCATTCCAAAGCCACCCAAACTCGTTCCTAATCCAGATCTGATAGCGAACACAAAAGTGGTCGAGAAGGAGAAAGCGGTAGCATTGGATGAGTTCTTGAAGGTTACTGGGTTGGGGTAGAAGGCATGGCCGAGTCCAGTGTCATTTGTAAGCTTCAGAAGGCCATTGGATGTGACTTGGGCTACGCCATCTAGGCTAAGATTAGCAGACAGGAAACCATTGTAGGTGAAATTGAGATCTTCAGCTGCTGCTAGGCTTACTATTATGACTATAACAAGCTTGAAAAACATGGCTATTAATTTCAATTCTCTACCAAAAGTCTATTAAACTAAAAGTCTGTCTATGTAAAATTCCCTTCTCTGAATTTCTTCATATAGCAAAATTGAGAATTCAAATTTGTTTTAATGATTATCTACCAAACATAAGCAAACAAGTTTGAAATTTCCATGCAGATTGAAAATTCATCAACTTGATGGTACAATGTTGGCATACCAGTGGTACACATTTATACTTGTAACTTTGTAAGTCATGGACTATACCCACAAAAACAAAGCAGAGCAGCTGATCACCTTGTTAACTTGGGTATGAGTTACCCTTGGGGCTTCATAACTACGAGTTTGCTCCTGTCTCCCTCTCGAGCTTGTTGCTGGATGATGATCTAGGAAGAGCCCAAAGTAAGGCTGTGCCTTGTTAGCTTTTTTCCTTTTCTGGCTTCGGCCTGCCTTGTAACCCAACAAAAAAAAAAAACATATACAAGAATCTTTGAACAATACAAATAAGAGATACATGTGACTTAGACTAGAAACTGTTGAGAATTAATGACTAACTCACTGCCCTTTTAAGATCTTGTTGTTGATGGACTTTGGACAAAGAACTCAATGATGGATGAGTCTTACACACACACACAGAAATTAACCAAGCACAAATGACACAAGTGTTTATAGAGGTTCAGCAAATTGCCTACATCCTCTTTGGTGATCACCTTGAGAAATTTCACTAATGAAGATAGGTTACAACTTTGGTTTACAAAGGAAACCCCCTTAGAACACTACCCTCACAATCTGTTTCTCTCACACCATTGCTCAACACCTTGATACACTTAGAGAACTCTCTTGCTCTCCCCTTAGTTTTTTCTGAACACACAACTAAAACTTCAGCTCTAACTCAACTTGGAATACCAGCTTCTTCCACTTACAATTATTCAACTTGTTTTCTCCTCTTGTGTTATCTTACTTCACCCCATTTCCTACACAAGCCAATAGACAAGAGATAAGATATCAGCTTGTCCTCCACGTTCTTCCCTTTAGTCACCACTTAGACTAAATGTCAGATCAAGTAGGTAAATAGAATCCAACTCAGCCACCTCCCACTTACACCAGAAAATGGAGAGTGATTTCTTTGAAATAAGATAACCAATTAGCCATGAGTGCTCTCCCAACTATCCAGCAGGTAGTCAACGTTCATTTAACTCAGAAGTGACCCACTAAGCCTCTGAAATCTTGTGGAAAGCGATAGCCATTGAAAACACTGTTGAAAACGCGTAAGAAATCGTCACAGCACGACTGGGACGACCGGTCGCCAGGAACTGGCGACCGGTCGCTTTTGGTTTTTCCTCCAGACCTTGAATCTGCTTCTAAACGACCGGTCGCAAATGCTAAGCGACCGGTCGCTAGCTTCCTGCGACCGGTCGCAAAGAACTGGCGACCGGTCGCTCGTTGATGTTGCTCCAGACTTCGAATCTGCTTCAAAACGACCGGTCGCAAATGCCTAGCGACCGGTCGCTTTTAGGCAGATTCAAAATCTTCCTTTCAGCGCCAAAACCAACCTTGTATCCTTAGGTGAGCCATTTTCCCAACAATCTCCACCATGGCGAGCCTAATACTCCTTGTGGACATCATTGCCTTCTAGGACATCTGTAATGTCTTGAGAATCGTCCTAATAACTCTCAAGAACTCCACCTCAATCTTTAGCATGTAACAAGATTGAGCAAGCTCAAACAATGCTTGAACTTAGCTGTTGTGACTGGCTTTGTTAGGCAATCTGAAGCGTTCTCATTTGTATGAACCTTCATTATTGTGATGTCTCCATCATTCACCCAATCCCTTATCCGGTGGTATCTCACATCAATGTGTTTGGACCTCCCATGGAACACTTGATTCTTCACTAAGCAAATAGCACTTTGACTGTCACTTAGAATCACCACCAAGTCTTGAGCTATCCCGAATTCCTTTGCCAATCTCATCAGCCATACCGCTTCTTTTGAAGCTTCCGTTAAAGCCATATACTCCGCTTCCGTAGTAGACAAGGCACTAACCGATTGTAACACTGCTCTCCAACTAATCGGTCCTCCACCACAAGTGAAGACATATCCTGTGGTGGATCTCCTCTTGTCTAGATCTCCTGCATAATCAGAATCTACATACCCCGACACACATGCCTTTCCTTGTTGTCTTTCAAACAATATCCCAAGCCTTTTGGTGCCCTTCAAGTACCTGAGAATCCATTTTGCTGCTGTCCAATGTTGCCTTCCAGGATTCGCCATATACCTTGACACCACACTAACGGCTTGGGCTAAGTCGGGGCGTGTGCACACCATTGCATACATGAGACACCCTACCAAGCTTGCATATGGAACTTTACTCATTTCCTCCTTCTCCACATTCGTAGAAGGACATTCTTTTGCACTTAACTTAAAATGCTCCGCCAAAGGAGTAGACACCGGTTTGCAATCCATCATATTAAACCTTTCAAGTACCTTGGAAATATACTTGCTTTGTGACAGCCACAACTTGCCTTCCTTTCTGTCTCTCCTTATCTCCATTCCTAGGATCTTTTGTGCAGCACCAAGATCCTTCATGTCAAACTCCCTTCCAAGTAATGTCTTCAAATTCTGGATTTTTGACATGTCCTTACATGCAATTAGCATGTCATCAACATAAAGAAGCAAAAGGATGAAGTTACCATCCTTGAATGCATGAGAGTACACACAACAATCAGATTCACATCTTCTATACCCAATCTTCATCATGTAAGAATCGAAGCACTTGTTCCACTGCCTTGGAGATTGCTTCAGTCCATACAAAGACTTCTTCAACCTGCAAACCAGATTTTTCTTCCCTGCTTCAATGAACCCTTGAGGTTGGCTCATGTAGATGTCTTCCTCCAATTCACCATGAAGGAAAGCAGTCTTCACATCCATTTGCTCCACCTCCATGTCCTCTTGTGCTACTATGGAGAGTAGTAGTCGTATAGAAGTATGTTTCACCACCGGAGAGAAGATTTCATCATAATCAACTCCCTCCTTTTGCAAGAATCCTTTTGCCACCAACCGAGCTTTGAATAAGGTGGCACCCTTCTCATGCATTTCTTCTTTCTTCCTAAACACCCATTTGCAGCCAATAACCTTGCGACCTTTGGGTTTAGGAACTAACTCCCAAACTGAGTTTTGGTGTAGAGATTCCATCTCTTGCATCATAGCTTCCATCCAACTTTCCCGTTCCTTGTTCTCAACAGCTTCTTGGAACGTGGTTGGTTCTTCTTCACTAGCATTTAGGGCATAGTGAACTGCATCCATCTCCCATCCAAACCTTTGAGGTGGTTTGATGGTTCTCTTGGGCCTGGACCGAGCTATAGATGATGGCTCCACCTGTTCTTGAGCCTCTTCTTCTTCTTGAGTGTGTTGTTGATGCTGCCCAGCTTCTTCCTCTTCAATGTCGGACTCCACCTCCTCCTGAACGTCTTCAGTTGGCAGTTTCTGAGTAGTCTTTCTTGACACCTTCTTGAGTGGAACTTCAAAGGTTGTTTCTTTCTCAACAACATCCTCCTTTGCCTCTGAATTCTTGACTTTGTTCATAGGTATGGTCTTCTCATCAAACACAACATTTCTGCTGAGTATCTTCTTGTGGTTCACTGGATCCCACAGCTTGTAGCCCTTCACACCACTCTCAAATCCAATGAAAATACATTCAAGAGACTTTGGCTTCAACTTGGATCTTTCATCACTAGGAATAAGTGCATATGCACTGCACCCAAACACCTTAAGATTCGAATAATCGATTGACCTTTTAGACCATACCTCCTCTGCACACTTGAACTCAAGATTTCTTGAAGGCGATCGGTTAACCAAATAGGCAGCGTGGTTAACCGTTTCTGCCCAAAAAGATTCGGGCAACCCTGCATGAATTCTCATACATCTCTCACGCTCCATGAGAGTTCGGTTCATCCTCTCCGCAGCTCCATTTTGTTGGGGTGTCTTCTTCACGGTAAAGTGCCTCTTAATGCCTTCACTTTTGCAAAACTCAAGGAACTTGCTGTCCTTATATTCACCACCATTGTCACTCTTTAGGATCTTGATCTTTCTTCCGGTTAGGTTCTCTACTTCCGCCTTCCACTCTTTGAATTTGGTGAAGACCTCAGATTTCTCCTTCATGAAGTAGACCCAAACCTTCCTGGAAAAATCATCCAAGAAAGTCACAAAATAGCGAGCTCCACCCTTCGATTTAACCGGTGATGGCCCCCATACATCCGTGTGAATATAATCTAGCACACCCGTGCTTTCTTCCTCTTTGTTTCGCTGCTTGAAAGCTATTTTTGATTGCTTTCCCATGGTACAAAATCTGCAGAACTCAAGCTTGCAACTTTGAACACCTTTCAACAATTTTCTGTTGTGTAGTTCCTGCATGCCCCTCTCACTCATGTGCCCTAGCCTCAAATGCCAAAGCTGAGTTTCATCTTCCGAGTCCTTGCTTGTAGATACAGCTGCTCCACCTATGATTGTTGTACCACACAACCTATATAGACAATTAGGTTGAATCTCACCCTTCATAATCACAAGTGAACCTTTTGAGACTATGAGTTTCCCTCCATTTGCTTTGAATGAATAACCATTCTTATCAAGAGTTCCAAGGGAAATGAGATTCTTACGCAACTTTGGAATGTGCCTTACCATTCCAAGCGTCCTAACAGCCCCATCATGCATCTTTACCTTGATTGTACCGGTTCCTTTGACTCTACACATTGAGCCATCCCCCATCATCACTTCACTGCTATCTTCTTTCTCATACGTGTCAAACCACTCCTTGTTTGAGCACATATGATATGAGCATCCGGAATCCAAAATCCAATCGGAAGAGGAACACCTTGAAGAATTAGCCAATGCATTTGTTTTAACATTGCTATTAACACACAAAAGCTCACCATCACTTTCCGTGACATCCTCCGCTGTGTTTGCTGCATTCTTCCCTTTGTTCTTCTTCTCCTTCCATATGGGGCAATTCTTTTTCCAATGCTCCTTTGACCCACACTCGAAACAACCATCTTTCGCCTTGGATTTGGACCTTCCTCTATTGCCTTTCTTGCCTTCACGCCTCTTTGAACGACCTCTCTCTCTGGTCTTTGCAACTAGACCTTCACCTTGAGAGTTTTCTCCCGAACGTTGAGTCATCCTATGGTGTGTCATGATGTCTTGCACCACAGGCTCAAAATCAAGAGTAACCTTTCCGAACATAAGAGTGGTTCGGAAGTGTTTATAGGACGAAGGTAAGGATGTCAACAACATGAGAGCCTTATCCTCCGGACTATAATTCACATCCATTCTCTGCAAGTCAGCAACACATCTATTGAAACTACTTAGATGTTCCATTAGATTTCCTCCCTCCTCCATCTTAAGATTCAGGAGTTCTTCCTTGAGGAAGAGTTTGTTGGACAACGATTTCCCTGCAAACATCTCTTCGAGCTTCTCCCATGTTTGCTTCGCTGTATCCTTTATCACGTTGATGAGCACCTCATCGGAGAGATAGTTTTCGATAGCTCCTCTGGCTAACTCGTCAAGAACTCCCCACTCATCATCCGTCATGCTTGCTGGCTTCTTCTCCTTGCCAACCAACACTACATGGAGCTGTTGTTGTGTAAGAGCTGACTTCATCCTTCGTTGCCAAAGAGTGAAGTTCTCCTTCCCTGTGAAAGGCTTTAACTCCACCTTCATACTTGCTGCCTGTGGTGGCTTCATATGCTGTGAACTGCTACCACTCTCAGCTTCCATGTCACTTGCCATCTTCAACACACTAGCACTCCAAGAGAAGAACTAGCTCCAGCTGCCAAACACAGCTCTGATACCACTTGTTGATAATTAATGACTAACTCACTGCCCTTTTAAGATCTTGTTGTTGATGGACTTTGGACAAAGAACTCAATGATGGATGAGTCTTACACACACACACAGAAATTAACCAAGCACAAATGACACAAGTGTTTATAGAGGTTCAGCAAATTGCCTACATCCTCTTTGGTGATCACCTTGAGAAATTTCACTAATGAAGATAGGTTACAACTTTGGTTTACAAAGGAAACCCCCTTAGAACACTACCCTCACAATCTGTTTCTCTCACACCATTGCTCAACACCTTGATACACTTAGAGAACTCTCTTGCTCTCCCCTTAGTTTTTTCTGAACACACAACTAAAACTTCAGCTCTAACTCAACTTGGAATACCAGCTTCTTCCACTTACAATTATTCAACTTGTTTTCTCCTCTTGTGTTATCTTACTTCACCCCATTTCCTACACAAGCCAATAGACAAGAGATAAGATATCAGCTTGTCCTCCACGTTCTTCCCTTTAGTCACCACTTAGACTAAATGTCAGATCAAGTAGGTAAATAGAATCCAACTCAGCCACCTCCCACTTACACCAGAAAATGGAGAGTGATTTCTTTGAAATAAGATAACCAATTAGCCATGAGTGCTCTCCCAACTATCCAGCAGGTAGTCAACGTTCATTTAACTCAGAAGTGACCCACTAAGCCTCTGAAATCTTGTGGAAAGCGATAGCCATTGAAAACACTGTTGAAAACGCGTAAGAAATCGTCACAGCACGACTGGGACGACCGGTCGCCAGGAACTGGCGACCGGTCGCTTTTGGTTTTTCCTCCAGACCTTGAATCTGCTTCTAAACGACCGGTCGCAAATGCTAAGCGACCGGTCGCTAGCTTCCTGCGACCGGTCGCAAAGAACTGGCGACCGGTCGCTCGTTGATGTTGCTCCAGACTTCGAATCTGCTTCAAAACGACCGGTCGCAAATGCCTAGCGACCGGTCGCTTTTAGGCAGATTCAAAATCTTCCTTTCAGCGCCAAAACCAACCTTGTATCCTTAGGTGAGCCATTTTCCCAACAGAAACATGGTCTGGCCTCTCAGTTTTGTAGAGAAAAATTGCATTTACTCCCACAACGGACATTGTCACAAATTAACAAGAAGAAAAAATATAGAGTAAATCAGAATCATATAAGTGGAAAATTCTTCCATTCAACTAGTTCAAAAACTGCATTCAATTTCCCTTCTAGAAATACATTACTGACCTTTGACAAGATAACCTCGAAGATACGGGACCACAACTTGAAAAACATTACAAGCTTGAAAAACATGGCTATTCTTGATTCTCAGCCAATGCCTTTTTGAACATATCCTTCATTGCGAGTCTTTGGATACACATCAAGTCAACAACTGCACCTACCAAAGAAAAATCTAAGTCGATGTAGCGGGACATTGTCAAACAACTTGACCGTCATTGTCACTAATTAGCTTTAATGTAGAAATTATGGACACTAACTGTTAGCTTGTGTGTGAAAGCAATAAATGTTGAGGTGTGAAACCAGGAAATATTCACTTGACTTGTGAAGGCTGCAGCTTGCAAGTTCCAGGCCTTGGAAACCAAATATGATTAGCTTGGTTAGCAAGCCATCTACTTGTATAAATTTGTTGTTAGCAATACAAAGAAACTATGTTGAAAACCAGAAATTTTCTCTCTCATTCTCATATTCTCGCATATTAGACGTTAAGAAAACTTGACAATTCATATTTCACAAGAGTAATGCTAGGCTTACCACATTTTTCACGAGGGTAATACAAGGTCTGGGCAAAGTCTGGTTCGGCCTGATTCTCAACCAAAACTAAAACAGAATTGATATTGTTCATCCAATATAATCCGATCCAGTCCGATTCGGCCCGGTTCTCAGCCAAGACCCTAAGCTTTTACAATCACTCACACTCGTCTCCCACTAGAATTATGATCAATTCTATAGATACAAAGGTACAAGACTCTCCGACCCCATATCTTAATCACTCACTGTTATGACCAAAAAGGACTAGTAAACAAGTGTCCCGAGATCAATTCCATGCCAGCTAAATGTGGGGTTACCATGGCACGTCTGCTTCACTTATTAAAGTAAAAAAGAACAAAAAAAACAAAAACCCTTCTCACAAATTCTTCATGCAGCAAAATGCCAAATTTATTTTTATAAAATGATTATATACCGAAACAAAAGCAAACAAGTTTGCAATTTCCATGCAGATTGCCACAATCATCAACTAGTGCTACAATATTGGCACACCAGTAAGTCGATATATATAATGTAAATTCAAATTTCACAAAGACATTAAAGAACACTTGACAATTACAAACGCACAAAGGGCACAGGGACAGAGAGAAACCTGTGGCCAGTCCAATGCTTCGAAGTGTACTTAGCTGGGGGAGAGGTCTGTCGTTTCCACGAATAAATTTTGAACCTTCACAGTGATGCAAATGTACTTGGTTTAAGGCGACGGAGCCAAAATAGTTGGAGCCAAAAACACAGAAAAGCTTGCGTCTAGAAGGTTCAAGAATTCAATCCTGCTCCTACAACAACGCGATGTACCAAATAGAAATGGAGGTTTCTGCCAAAACCCATTCTCTAGAAAATGGCCAGAGATCTGTTTTGACATCGGACGACGGTGAAGGACCTGAAAGTTGAGAACTTGAGGAGGTCTGCGGAGCTCTCCGCCACACTCATCCAGTAATTACTAGTCCAAGATTCGGCCCGCATTCCGGACCCAACCGACTGCCGCCTCTTAAAATTGCTCCTTTTTCCCGTTCTAATTTTTTACTATTTATTAAGATTAAAATTTCCATGTCTGTTTTCTTATATAAAAAATAGTATATATTATCAATAACAACAATAAAAGATATAAAAAATAGTATAATACAAAACACCTATTTTATATGCAGCATTGATTTATTGTAACAAGTAAGTAGTTACAAACTAATAAACTAGAGGAAACATTCAAAGCTGCATGTATATGTTCTATGGCTCGTACTTGGGTGAGAATCTTAATTGATTGGCCTCAGCGACCACCTGAGGGAAGTGCCGACTCTGGAACATATGACTCCTTTGTTAGCAATAGTGGTTTCTTGTGTGATTGTCCTTTGTGGAACACAAAGACATGAAACACAAGACACCCCTTGTCTCATGGCACTTGTCTCATTCCTTGTTTTAGGGAATGCTTTTCTTGAGCAATGTAATCCTTGTTTTAGGGAATGTTTCATGGAATGTTTTAGGGAATGTTTCATGGAATGTTTTTAGGGTTATTACATGTATATATGTTTTGATGTGTAATTGAATGAACATAAGTTGAAATCAGAAAATATGCATAGCTCCCAAATTCTCTACACTCTCCATTATCTCTACTCAACCTTCAATATCTCTTCCTAATTTGACGTGGTATCAGAGCAGCGATCTTGCTGACTCTAGTCTCGAATCGTTGCTGCAATCATGGGAGAAAACGATTTCTTTCCCACTGAAAGTAGCACCACCGATCCGGCTACTCCTTATCAACCTACCTTCACAGAATTTGCTACTCAAATGGCTGAGTTGATGAAGACACAAGCATCAACATCGACTACGACTCCGACTCCGACAATTACCTACGAAACCTCCTCTGTACAAATTGGCATTAAATTGGATGGCTCCAACTATGCCTTATGGTCTCAAGTTATTGAGATGTATGTTGCTGGCAAAGACAAGCTGGGATATCTCACGGGTGAGCTCCCAGCACCTCCTCAGACAGACTCTACATTCAACCGATGGCGGACAGAAAATGCAATTGTGAAAGGGTGGCTAATCAACTCCATGGAGCCAAGGTTGATTGGCAACTTCATTAGATTCCCGACGGCCAAAGGAGTTTGGGATGCAATTGCCACAACTTACTTTGATGGCACTGACACCTCCCAGGTGTATGATCTTAAAAGGCGAATCTCCCGTATGCGACAAGGGGGAGGTTCGATTGAAACCTACTACAATGATCTCCAAGGCTTATGGAGAGAAATCGATTTTCGTCGTCCAAATGAAATGAAGTGTGAGCTGGATATCAAGAAATACTATGATATCATCCAAGAAGATCGAGTTTATATTTTCTTGGATGGTTTGGATGACCGACTTGACAAAGCCCGAAGTGATGTGCTCCAAATGAGCCCATTCCCTACAGTAGAGCAAGCCTATGCTCATGTCCGACGAGAAGATATTCGACAAGCTGTGATGTTAGGAGCTCCAACACCAACCGGAGTAGGATTGGCAACAAAAGGAACATACCGACCCTCTCGCCCAACTTCAACCCCAGTTGCTGCTTCTCTCCAACTACAGACCACTACCAACAAGACGATTACTCCACCATCTTCTCGACCCAAGGCTCCCACAAATGGGAATGGTTGCACTCACTGCGGGAATCCAAAACACACTCGAGAAACCTGTTTTAAACTACATGGCTATCCAGAGTGGTGGGAGGGTCTCAAGGCTCGTAAACTTGCTACTGGAGGAACGGGTCGTGCTGCCCTTGTCACCATGGGCTCTCCGGTAACATTAATTCCTCATGAAGAATCTACCTCAGCACCAGAAAAGAACTCTCCATCTTTTAGTGACTCAGGTAACTGTGGATACGTATTTCATACATCATATACAAGTGACTCCACATGTTGGATTATTGATTCAGGAGCCACAGATCATATGACGTTCGATCCAACTGATTTTCTAAGTACAACTACACCACAACGAACAAGTATTGCCAACGCAAATGGTGTTACCTCTCCCGTGGTCGGTGCTGGAACCATTGGCCTCTCTCCGTCCCTTACTCTTCAAAATACTTTGCTTGTCCCATCGTTGTCTAATAAATTGATGTCTGTTGGCCAAGCTACTGAGCAACTAAATTGTTGTGTACTCATGTATCCCGATTTCTGTCTATTTCAGGATATTCTCATGAAGGAGATCATTGGTCGTGGTACTAAGAGAGGGGGGTTGTACTATGTGGATGATTTCAGTATGGGAAAGGCACATAGTGTGAAGCACTCATCGACTTGGAAGGATCGACAACTTTGGCTATGGCACCGACGTTTGGGGCATCCGTCTTTTGGCTATATGAGACATCTATTTCCAGATTTGTTTTCAAATTCCTGTACCACTGATTTCCAATGTGATACTTGTATCTTGGCCAAGAGCCACAGAGCCTCTTATCCATTAAGTACAAATAAAAGTGTTGCTCCATTTGCTTTGATACATTCTGATGTTTGGGGTCCTTCACCTATCTCCACAACTTCTGGCTTTCGATGGTTTATTACCTTTGTGGATGATTGTACCCGCATGACTTGGCTCTTCATGATGAAAAATAAAACTGATGTGTTCCCTATATTTCAGTCATTTCATAAGCAAATTGACACTCAATTCTCTACCAAGATTCAAGTCCTCCGTTCTGACAATGGAGGTGAATATATCAACCATGATTTTCAGACCTACTTCCAAATGCATGGCATCATTCATGAGACCACTTGTCCTCAAACTCCTCAACAGAATGGTGTTGCGGAAAGAAAAAATCGACACCTCCTTGAAACAGCACGAGCTCTTTTGATTGGAGCTCATGTTCCTCGCCATCATTGGGATGATGCTATAGTCACTGCAGTCTACCTCATCAACCGAATGCCTTCCAAAGTTTTAGACTTCCGGACTCCATTACAAGCACTTGCCCAACATGGGCCCTTGCCCTCTGTTCAGATGCTTCCGCCCCGAGTCTTTGGTTGTGTGGCATTCGTACACCTCCATAAGAATCAACGTGGCAAGCTTGATCCATGTGCTATCAGATGTATTTTTGTAGGCTATGCTGCCCATCAGAAAGGATATCGATGCTATCACCCCTCCAGTTGTCGTACATATGTCACTTTGGATGTCACTTTTATGGAATCGGAAATGTTTTTCCATGATCCGATGTCCAACTCTCCGCCTCACAGAGACATACAAAGAGAATCACTGGGCAATGAGGCCCTGGAAATTCAAGAACTTGAAGATTGGAGCAAAACGGATCCCAAAAGTCCAGAAGAAAGTGTAACCTGCCAAAAAGCGACCAGTCGTCAGGAGCCTAGCGACCGGTCGCATAGAAGTTCTGAAGGTGAAAAACGAACCTGTACTAAAACGACCGGTCGCCAGGAGCCCAGCGACCGGTCGCTTCCAAGCGCTGAAGCTGAAATTCGAACCTGTACTAAAACGACCGGTCGCCAGGAGCCCAGCGACCGGTCGCTTCCAAGCGCTGAAGCTGAAATTCGAACCTGTCCAGAAACGACCGGTCGCCAGGATCCCAGCGACCGGTCGCTCCACAGCAGAGAGCACAATCTTTTTTCCTACTTCGCCGACGATAATGATGAAGACCCCCCTCACATCTCAGTACCAGCTGATCAATCTCCTGAGAATACTCCTGAGGTACGTGATTCTACTACATCTAATGTTTTAGTTGATGAAACTGTTAGATATCAATTACCCAATAGACAGAACCGTGGAAAACCACCAATTCGGTATTCACCGGATAATGGCAAAGCATCGAAGTATCCAATTGCAAACTATGTTTCGGCTGAAAAATTATCTGCACCTCTCCAAGGCTTTGTACACCAATTATCTGCAATTTATATTCCAACCAAAGTGAGTGAGGCATTGAAGGATCCAAAATGGGTTCACGCAATGAAGGAAGAGATGCATGCTCTGGAGAAAAATCACACATGGACACTGGAGAGTTTACCTCGGGGAAAAAGGACTGTCGGATGCAGATGGGTTTACACCTTGAAATACAATGCTGATGGGTCAATTGAACGCTACAAAGCACGACTTGTGGCAAAGGGTTACACGCAAACATATGGTATTGACTATGAAGAAACCTTTGCCCCGGTTGCAAAACTTAACACTGTTCGAGTGCTATTGTCCCTTGCAACAAATCTTGATTGGCCTCTCCACCAATTTGATGTGAAGAATGCCTTTCTCCATGGAGAACTCACAGAAGAAGTCTACATGGATATCCCCCCAGGATATGTTACATCTACTCCTGCTAATGTGGTGTGCAGATTACGGAAGGCATTATATGGATTGAAACAGTCTCCCCGGGCATGGTTTGGGCGTTTTACCTTGGCAATGAAGAATTATGGTTTTAAGCAAAGTAATTCTGACCATACTCTGTTCTTAAAACACAAGGGAGGAAAGGTAACAGCTCTTATCATTTATGTTGATGATATGATTATTACTGGGAATGATAAGCAGGAAATTTCTCAACTCCAACAATGTTTAGCAAAGGAGTTTGAAATGAAAAATCTTGGTGGACTCAAGTACTTCTTGGGCATTGAAGTTGCTCGATCAAAGCAAGGCATTTTTCTCTCACAAAGGAAGTATGTTCTAGATTTATTGGCAGAAACGGGACTGTTGGATTGCAAACCTGTGGACACTCCAATCGTTCAGAATCACCGCCTTGGGGAATATCCCAATCAAGTACCCACTAACAAAGAAAGATATCAGAGATTGGTGGGACGACTGATCTACCTATCCCATACCCGACCCGACATTGCGTATGCTGTAAGTGTTGCTAGTCAGTTTATGCATTGTCCGAGTGAAGATCATATGGATGCGGTTCTTCGAATTCTTAAATATTTGAAGTCTGCACCGGGTAAAGGACTTATGTTCTCTAAAAATGGTCATCTAAATATCAGTGGCTATACAGATGCAGATTGGGCAGGGAATGTCACTGATAGACGATCAACATCAGGGTACTTCACATTTGTTGGTGGTAACTTGGTTACTTGGAGAAGCAAGAAACAGAATGTTGTTGCTTTGTCTAGTGCAGAAGCCGAATTCAGAGGCATGACCAAAGGAATTTGCGAACTCCTTTGGTTAAAGAAATTGCTTACAGAGATTGGATATGCACCTACATTAGGAATGCATCTACAGTGTGATAACAAGGCTTCAATATCCATTGCACACAATCCAGTCCAACATGATCGTACAAAACATGTTGAAGTGGATCGACACTTCATTAAAGAAAAACTTGACAATAAAGAAATTCAGCTTCCGTTTGTCAGGTCAGAAGACCAGCTGGCCGATATTTTGACAAAAGCAGTTTCTAGCAGGGTATTCCACAACTCACTGGTCAAGTTGGGCATTGGTGATATCTATGCACCAACTTGAGGGGGAGTGTTAGCAATAGTGGTTTCTTGTGTGATTGTCCTTTGTGGAACACAAAGACATGAAACACAAGACACCCCTTGTCTCATGGCACTTGTCTCATTCCTTGTTTTAGGGAATGCTTTTCTTGAGCAATGTAATCCTTGTTTTAGGGAATGTTTCATGGAATGTTTTAGGGAATGTTTCATGGAATGTTTTTAGGGTTATTACATGTATATATGTTTTGATGTGTAATTGAATGAACATAAGTTGAAATCAGAAAATATGCATAGCTCCCAAATTCTCTACACTCTCCATTATCTCTACTCAACCTTCAATATCTCTTCCTAATTTGACATCCTTGCCCATGGAAGACGGATATGACATTGCCGAATCATCAAAACCTTCGCGGTGTGCGAACTTCAAGCCACCACCAGAAGAAAGACCAAGAGATGACAACTCCGGCAGTGGAATGTCACCCTCTAAATAATGCACTACTTGACGCATGCTTGGCCTAGCAGAAGGCTCTGAATGAGAGCACAACAGCCCAAGCTTCAACACCAATTCCACCTCCTCAGCTACGAATTCTGAACCCAAGTTTAGATCTATTGCCTCAAGAATATTACTTCTCTTCCAACAAGAAAACACCAAATCAACCAGAACCACATCCAGATATTGACCTTGTGTCTGTATTGGCCTTCTTCCACAGGCAACTTCAAGCAAAAATGCCCCAAAAGAAAACACATCGGTGTGCGTTGTGGCCCTGCCTAATCTTGCATTCTCCGGAGCTAGATACCCAAGTGTTCCAACTACACGAGTAGTCTTAGGGTCCTTTCCGTGGTCATATAATCTTGCAAGGCCAAAATCTCCTAGTCTTGCATTAAATTCTGAATCTAGTAATATGTTACTGGCCTTCACATCTCTGTGAACCACAACTTGTTCCCATTCTTCATGGAGATAGAACAACCCTGAAGCCACACCTTTGATCACTCTGAACCTCTGGCTCCAATTGAGAGTGACCGCTGGTTGGTCGTATAGGTATTTGTCCAGGCTTCCATTAGGCATGTAGTCATAGACCAAGAGCAGCTCCCCTTTTCTTCTGCAATATCCCAACAGTGGTACTAAATTTCGGTGACGAAGTCTGCCAATGCTAATAATTTCTGCAACAAACTCCTTCATCCCCTGTCTTGATTCATGTGAGACCCTCTTCACTGCAATCTCAGTTTTGGAGGAAGGTAATATGCCTTTATAGACCTTACCAAATCCCCCACTTCCCAAAAGCTCCTTCTCCCTAAACCCTTTTGTTGCCATATATAACTCTTTGTATTTAAACCTTTGAGGCCCATACTCAAGCTCCCAATCTTCAAGCAGCTCTGCAAACTTCTTCTTCCCTCTTATAGCATAAATTAAACTTGAAATTGCTAGCAAAACCAAACTCACAGACATCACAGGCACACCAACGGTCAAAAAATTAGATATTTTTTTACGTCCTATCCGGGGCAGCTTAGGAAGTTGTGAGAGAACAAGTTCTGGAGCCTGGCCATTCATCTCAAAGCTCCAACCTAGAACATAATGAGATGTGACGAGTGAGCCAGCAGTAGAGGAGAAGCCAACATACATGTTCGTGTTAAGGACCGTGGAAAGGTCATACTTCAAAGACAAGAGTGGAATATGGGGTTTATCAACATTGATTGGACCCAAAGTGACATTGATTTGCTTCTGGATACCATCATACTCCACCCAAACCTGCATTGGTTGACCACTGATGAGGGTCAAGTTTCGGAAACCGCCATTGTTTAGAGCATGATATCCCGCTGGAGTTGAGTTCACTGAGCGCAAACCATTGATATCAATCCCAACATGGTTGTTGTTGATGTCGCCAAGCTCGGGGTTCTGGAAGGAGTCAAGCTCTACAGCAAAAATATGGTTGTTGGCGTTGCCGTTGTTGGTTTCATTGAAAAGGCCCAGGTACTGGTTTTTAAAACCTCCGGGGAGCCCTCTTGTCGGAGCAATGACAAAGGCCATTCCATTGCCACCCACACGCGTTCCGAATCTGGATCTGATAGCGAACACAAAAGTGGTCGAGAAGGAGAAAGCGGTAGCATTGGATGAGTTCTTGAAGGTTACTGGGTTGGGGTAGAAGGCATGGCCGAGTCCAGTGTCATTTGTAAGCTTCAGAAGGCCATTGGATGTGACTTGGGCTACGCCATCTAGGCTAAGATTAGCAGACAGGAAACCATTGTAGGTGAAATTGAGATCTTCAGCTGCTGCTAGGCTTACTATTATGACTATAACAAGCTTGAAAAACATGGCTATTAATTTCAATTCTCTACCAAAAGTCTATTAAACTAAAAGTCTGTCTATGTAAAATTCCCTTCTCTGAATTTCTTCATATAGCAAAATTGAGAATTCAAATTTGTTTTAATGATTATCTACCAAACATAAGCAAACAAGTTTGAAATTTCCATGCAGATTGAAAATTCATCAACTTGATGGTACAATGTTGGCATACCAGTGGTACACATTTATACTTGTAACTTTGTAAGTCATGGACTATACCCACAAAAACAAAGCAGAGCAGCTGATCACCTTGTTAACTTGGGTATGAGTTACCCTTGGGGCTTCATAACTACGAGTTTGCTCCTGTCTCCCTCTCGAGCTTGTTGCTGGATGATGATCTAGGAAGAGCCCAAAGTAAGGCTGTGCCTTGTTAGCTTTTTTCCTTTTCTGGCTTCGGCCTGCCTTGTAACCCAACAAAAAAAAAAACATATACAAGAATCTTTGAACAATACAAATAAGAGATACATGTGACTTAGACTAGAAACATGGTCTGGCCTCTCAGTTTTGTAGAGAAAAATTGCATTTACTCCCACAACGGACATTGTCACAAATTAACAAGAAGAAAAAATATAGAGTAAATCAGAATCATATAAGTGGAAAATTCTTCCATTCAACTAGTTCAAAAACTGCATTCAATTTCCCTTCTAGAAATACATTACTGACCTTTGACAAGATAACCTCGAAGATACGGGACCACAACTTGAAAAACATTACAAGCTTGAAAAACATGGCTATTCTTGATTCTCAGCCAATGCCTTTTTGAACATATCCTTCATTGCGAGTCTTTGGATACACATCAAGTCAACAACTGCACCTACCAAAGAAAAATCTAAGTCGATGTAGCGGGACATTGTCAAACAACTTGACCGTCATTGTCACTAATTAGCTTTAATGTAGAAATTATGGACACTAACTGTTAGCTTGTGTGTGAAAGCAATAAATGTTGAGGTGTGAAACCAGGAAATATTCACTTGACTTGTGAAGGCTGCAGCTTGCAAGTTCCAGGCCTTGGAAACCAAATATGATTAGCTTGGTTAGCAAGCCATCTACTTGTATAAATTTGTTGTTAGCAATACAAAGAAACTATGTTGAAAACCAGAAATTTTTTCTCTCATTCTCATATTCTCGCATATTAGACATTAAGAAAACTTGACAATTCATATTTCACAAGAGTAATGTTAGGCTTACCACATTTTTCACGAGGGTAATACAAGGTCTGGGCAAAGTCTGATTCGGCCTGATTCTCAACCAAAACTAAAACAGAATTGATATTGTTCATCCAATATAATCCGATCCAGTCCGATTCGGCCCGGTTCTCAGCCAAGACCCTAAGCTTTTACAATCACTCACACTCGTCTCCCACTAGAATTATGATCAATTCTATAGAAACCAAATATGATTAGCTTGGTTAGCAAACCATCTATTTGTATAAATTTGTTGTTAGTAATACAAAGAAATTATGTTGAAAATTATAAAAATTATCTTCTCTCATATTAGACGTTAAGAAAACTTGACTTCATATTTCACAAGGGTAATGCTAGACTTACCACATTTTTATACCACATTGTGTACCACCTCTTTGGTAAGTCTAGCATTTTCCATTTCACAAAGGAGTAATGCTATTCTTACCACATTCTCATACCACCTTATGTGGCACATGAAGTAGACAACCACATCAATTAAAAAGTGTCGATAAATCGTAAAAGAAAAGAAAATATTAAATTAATTTTATATATCTATGACAATTTTATACCTACGATATTGAAGTTTTTTATGAAAAAAATAATATGGAAATTTATTCAATATAGAAAAAAGAGGTATACCAGGCCAGAGGGACATAAAAAAAGACAGACATTAAGAAACCAAAAGCCTGGAAGACCAGAAAAATTGAGTGAAAAGGCTTGTGATCCACATGAATGTAGAGGTGGAGGTGGAGGTGGTGTCATTTTTAAAAATTAATGATGGTATTTTAGAAATTAAAAAAGTTCATTAAAGACTCATCTTTGCTTCTTTTAAAAGCAGCTTTGAAAAGCAACCCAAAGCCTGCTTTTAAAAGCTGCTGTCAAAAGGCTACTACTTTTAAGATAATTGGGATATTTTACTTTTACCAAACACCTTAAATTGCTTAACTTTAAAGTGAAGCAGGTTTTTGGCCAAAAAAAAGTAATCTCAAACGGGGCCTTGGTGTGAGAGAAATCAGCTATGAGAGAAAGCAATTTGGCGTTTGGTAAACTTTTTTAGATTTTCTATTTAAACCCCACACTTCTCTTTTGTTCACCCCATGTTCTAAGTTCACCCCAATTTCTACTTTAAATTTTCACAATTTCTAAGAAAACCCCACTATCTTCCCAAACTACCCTTAAATACACCCCAAGCTGAAAAAATAAGAAATAAAAGAGATTTCCTATTTAAACCCCGCCTCTTTGTTTACCCCAATACTTAAATCATTAAACAATATTTGTAGTATACATGAGATTTTGTTGTTTTCACAAGCTGTTTTTATCATGTGATAAGTTCATATGGGAAATTGTAGTTTGTTTGGTTTCGTTTTAGGATGACAGTGAAAACCAATGACGACAACATATTATTTTATTTTTTTATCCAACGGAAAAAGGTCAATTATCAAACATTGTTAAACCAACCCTTGTATCAAATACTCAACGCACAATCTCAAATTATTTACTTTGCATACTGTAGCTTATTTTAATTGCTTATTAAAAAGGTTAACTAATTAGACAAAGAACTGTGTGGTAGGGTTCGTGTAACATCCCGACCCAAAAAATTAATAATTTTGATTTTTATTAAATTTAAATGTGAATTTACAATTTTGCCCTTCAGAGTAAGGGTAATTTGGTCATTTTTAATTCGGGAGGATTTCGGGGCTGTGGCTGGTATCTTTACGTAGGTCGTACTGAGACGAGTTCGTAGACATGCAGTAGGCTTGAATCGGAGTTGTAACGAGAAAGTTACGAGATAAAGACTCTCAGTGGCACAATCGTAATTAATTCGAAGTTCAATTTTAATAAAAATCTCAGAATTTCTCTCTCTCTCTCTCTCTCTCCGCGCGCAGCACCCCCCTCCCTTCGTTTTTTCAGAACAGCCGGTGGCTTTGCAAGCCACCACCGTGGCCACACCGGACCACCGGCCACGAGACCGGTCCCATTCGAACCGCCACCTCCTCCTCTCTCTTCCCCGGCCAGCACCGCCCTTGGAGCCGACGAAACCGCCCGGAAAAACGCAGAAAATTTGCTGGTTTTTGACAGATTTTGCAACGGCTCGTTCTCCCTCGTTTCTCAACCAAATCAGTCGAGTGAGGTATGGATTCTCGACTATTTTTCGTGCTCTAGCTTCCTGGTGGATAGGATTTCAGAAATTTTGAGATTTTGGAGCTCGATTTTGGAATTAGGTTTCAGCCGGTTTTCAATTTGAAATTCCGGCCACTTCCGTCGACTTTTTGGGGTATGTCCAAGAACAAAAGTGACTCCAAATTAGGGGTATTACCTAGGGTAGGAGTCTTGAGCCGAGATTCTAAGATTTTCCGGCATCCCAATGCAATCCCCTGGTTGTCACGAGCGCGTAGAATTTTACGGATCTCAATTCGGATAACGTTTGAACCCCGAACGGATTTTACATGTGTGAATTCCGGGTTCGATATGTTAGAACCGTTGGATCGCTTTCAAATTAATATATGTTGACCTAGGTATTCCCAGGATCGTGTAGGATTCAACGGATCGTGAATCGGAGCTCCGGATGTTCCGATTCAATAACTTAAAGTTTGTGTTTTACAATAACCGTCCGATCGTGCGATCGTGAGCGATCCGACCGTCCGATCTGAACCAAATTTGTAGGACATGTTTCCTAGACCGTGTGGAACCCATAGGAACTTTCGGATCGTAAAACGGAGTTCGTGGGTCCCGCGAGCCCGGTTGACCAAGTTTGGGCAGTTTGACCCTCGGTTGACCGTGAGCCTTCCGAGGTAGTTTCACTCTTCAAAGAGTACTAGAACGACCCTTTTGGACGAGTCTTGACCGTCATTTGATTTATGTGGGTCTATGAGATTATTTGTATGGTTTTGTGATGGAAATCTTATGCTTTTGAATTTAATAGTTTATTTAAATTCGGTTTATATTTAATCGTTGAATTCTTTATTTTTGGTAAAGTAGTTGCAATATATGTGGGTTTGATATATTCGAGTGTCTTGAGTTTTTATATAATATTTGAGAAAGTACTATCCTTGTTGATTTTGTATAGGGTACTTAGAACGTTAATTTGAGTGTTGTTAGCACTACCTTAGGCACCTCCCTGGTTATGGGTTTTATGTTTGAGAGTTTATTTTGCCCAGGCCCGTCGGAGTTTGTCCAGACCCTTCGGAGATTTATTTTGGAGATTTATTTTGCCAGGCCCGTCGGAGTTTGCCCAGGCCCTTTGGAGATTTATTTTGCCCAGGCCCGTCGGAGTTTGTCCAGGCCCTTCGGATGTCTTCTTAATACGATGCCTTGGGAAAAATTGGATTAAGGAAGGGAATATTACTTTATAATATTTATATAAGGATTACGAACTCCACCATCATACGTACCTCCCCTCTTGGATGATGATATTTAGAAACAGTGGATATGGACACTAGGATACATGGAAATGGATATATGGATATGGTTTGGATATACTATTCACACACGTGCCAGGTTTCGAGCGTGTGGGCTTTATTGGTCACGGATCCTGGAATTGTGGGATGCATGGAAAAATTGTGGATATGGTCTGGATATGACGGAACCTGGGGCATCCTTGACGGGATGTTGCTGTAGACCCTTGATTGGGTAGTCTGCACGCGTAGGACGGTTTTCAGACGTACGGGTCTTGATTCTTCGTCCGTACGGGCTGGTTAGAGTATCAGTCCCCCAGTTGGACGACTCATCCCTAGCCACATGGAAATTTGAGGGCCTGATAATTGTGAGCTAGTCAACAATCCCCTGTTGGATTGTTTCCCCCAGTACATGATGTGCATCAGCATATGTACCTCCCTTTGGATACTGATATATGGAAATTGTGATATGATCTGGATATGACGGAACCTGGGGCATCCTTGACGGGATGTTGTTGTAGACCCTTGATTGGGTAGTTTGCGCGCGTAGGACGGTTTTCAGACGTATGGGTCTTGATTCTTCGTCCATACGGGCTGGTTAGAGTATCAGTCCCCCAGTTGGACGACTCATCCCTAGCCACATGGACGTTTGAGGGCCGGATAATTGTGAGCTAGTCAACAATCCCCTGTTGGATTGTTTCCCCCAGTACATGATGATGGTGAGAGGTGGGTATTATTATATATACACACATATATATATATATATATATATATATACTCATTTATAGGCATACATATTACGTATATGTGTATGTGGTTTTGATTTGGGTTAAGATCAATGAGATTGTGCTTTGTGAGCACTCTGTACATGCATGAATGTGTAAGCCCTGGATTGTGGAGTGTTGTATGGCAACATACGCCTTGGATAGGGTATGGTTGCGGAAATGAACTGATATAAAGGGATGAAATCGATAATGTGTTCATTGTGTTTTGTCAGAATGGGAGTAGTGATAAATCTAAAATGTATTGTTGGTTTTGCTTTAAATAAATATATATTATCAGAGTTGTGATTGTTGAGATGAGAACTACGTGTGGCTTGATCCCTTGTCCAAAGGTACGTAAGCAGCCTGGGGTCTCACCAGGTGTAGCCGTGGAATATTATTGTGTTTAAAAGGTTTGATCGATTCTGAATGTGTGATCGGATTTTTGATGTGGTTAATGGATTTGAATCCAGTTTAATGATTTTTGGGAGTAATCGTATAATTGTTTGAGATCATGAATGGTTTGGTTTTGAATTATCTGAAGGCCGGAGGCTTATTATGTGATTGCATGTTGATAATTTGTGCATGCTGCCAGTTGGGATATAAATTGTGAATTTTTAACATGTGGAAAAATTTGGGAAAAGTCAAATTTACAGGGGAGACTGCCGAATTTTCAGCAGAAAGTCTCGATTTTTAGTAAGTGGGCCCGGCATTGGTATGATGTCGGAATTTTCCACAGGATTCGTCTCGGGTTCCGAGGAATTCGGGGCGGGTCCTATCAGTTCGAATCTCAGGCCACTGACATGCAATCTGGCAATGGGATGTAGAGTAGTTTGTATTTTTCTAAAACTTAATATGAAGAGTGGTGGGGTGTGGGGTGTGTGTATAGATGTACTAGTGTTAAGTATTAAGTTGGATGACATTTTTTGTCTTTTTACACAAAATAAAACTTACAGCTTAATGATTTAAGTATTAGGGTGAACAAAGAGAAGTGCGAGGTTTAAATAAAAAGTCTCAACTTTTATTTGTAAGTGTTGTTTGTACAATAATCAGTTTCTAAGTGTTTGCTAAATTTTTTTTGTGAAAGTGCTGTGAGCTGTGTATAATAACTAAAAGGGCATTATGTTGAATTGGCTTTTCTATTCAAGTATTTGGTAAAAGGCAAAGCACTTTCACTTTATCTTATATATATATTTTTTGGTATTAAATATGTTTCCATCACAGCCTAAATTTTATTTTAATTATAAAATAAATAAAGTTTTCATTAAAAATAAATATATTGTTAATAATATGGTCATAAACGAAAATTAGGCTAGTCATAAACAAGCAATCATAACCATTTTGACATCTAATTGAAGGATCATCCTAGCATAAATTAACTAAATCAGAACCATTTAGACATCTAAATGGGATAAAATAAAGAGATTTTCTATTTAAATCCCGCACTTCTTTTTGTTCACTCCAATACTTAAATTATTAAGCTATCAGTTTCATTATTGTATAAAAAGACAAAAAAGGTCATTCAACTTAATATTTAACCCTAGTACATCTATCTATGTGCACACCGCACACTCCCGACCACTCTTCATATTGAGTTTTAGAAAAATACAAACTCCTCTACATCCTATTGCTAATGGAGTCAAGTCCCGTTAAAAGGGTCTTAACTTCCATATCAAACAGCCTTGTGAAAACAACAAAATCTCATGTATACTACAAATATTGTTTAATGATTTAAGTATTGGGGGTGAACAAAGAAAAATGTGGGGTTTAAATAGAAAAACTCTTTTATTTCTTTTCTTTTTTTCAGCTTGGGGTGTATTTAAGGGTAGTTTGGGGAAGATAGTGGAGTTTTCTTAGAAATTGTGAAAATTTAAATTAGAAATTGGGGTGAACAAAGAGAAGTGTGAAGTTTAAATAGAAAATCTCTAAAATAAATACAGTGTTTCTTATTAACACTAAATAATTGTGATGATAATCACGTGGCTAAATGTTTTACAATTTGGATGATTTTTGCGAGCATTATTCTTCAAGTGGACCAAAAAACAAACAACTCCTCTCATTAGACACCATTGCAGGGTGAGCTCAAACATTGTGTCCCATATTTGAATCTCTCTCCGTATATGCACACATGAATACAGGCATAGACACGCATATACACGAATTTGATTGAGAATCTAAACCGAATTTGATATATACAATTGCATACCACAAAAGTTCAATATGAAGTAATATTGACTGTGGAATAACATAAGGTTTTTATTACCAGATGACAAACATTACCTGCAACTGAAGAGTATGAAGTATAAAGTTCCGAACGATATCGTACTCCCTCTTCAAGAGGAAAGCTATGCCAGAAGGTATGAAATCACGAATAAAGACTTTATCATAATTTAACACATTGGAACTGGTAGGATCCTTTGCAGCAATGGTTCCAACAGGACTTCCGCAATAATAAACCATTCACGTAGTAGATCCTGTTGGAATTTTAAAAGGTTTTAAAAATTTAACCGTTTTATTTAATTAATTATTTTGGCTATTTTATTTGATTTATTGTGGGGGTTATAAATATTTAATATTCATGTTTTATTTCTGGTTGGTGAATGCCTTAATTTTTGGTTGGTGAACTTTTATGATTGGTGAAGGTTACTTGTTTTTGGATGCCTATAAAAGGCCACTCCTCCTTCACATTTGAAACACACACATTACACCATCAGAATATCACATACCACAATCACCACCATAAACTGATTCTCTCCTTTTCTACTTTTATATATATTCTCTACTTTATATTATTATTTTGGCAATGGTTCTGTGACTTGGATACCCATATCCGTCTATGAACGTGCTCATAGCGGATCTTGAGTTTGTGTACAAGGGGTCGTATCTTGGAGTCTTGTAGACCGTCAGTACCTGCACGTAGGGAGGCTACAAAGGCTTTAGGACAGCGTCTTTGACGTGCTTCACCGTACCAAACTCACCTTCTTACTTATTATTTATTTTCCTTTTACTTACCTATTATTTTGTTTTCTTCAATTTCATTATACCTTAAAAGCTTTCCTATTTATTTATATGTTATTTATAATATAATATTTTTTTGTGTTTGGCTTTACGGAAAAGGAAAACTATATTTTGTATATTTTTTATAACAATCTAAAGCCTTTGTAGATTAAAACTACTTTTTTTCCGTACTGTTGTGAAGCCTCAATTGAATACTTGATTGATGAGATTACCACTTGCTGCTTGGTTCAAACTGTAGTAAACAAAGTATTATCTTACATGTATTTCGAATAAATCATATTTGTTAGGTTGTGTCTTTATCATAGCATAAGTTTGATTATATATGTGAAACCATATGTCTATTAAACCTTTGTATGTTAAAATCATTTTCTTTCCGTACTGCTATAGGTTGTTTGTAGTTTACAATTGTTGCAATTCAATATCTATATTTATAGTATATATGTAAGCTCTGCACAGTTTAATTTTACAAAATATTTATTAAGTGTGTTTGGTAAAAGGCGTGCTGGTTTGAAAATATTAGTGTGATGATTTGAATTTATTGTTTGAACAACCAAATATGTTCTCAACCTTTTGCTCAAAGACTTGTTTATCCATAAGTTTCAAAGTTCTATCAAAATGTATTTTTATCAGTTTGTTGGTTAAACATAATTATTGGTTTGTATAATTTTGAGGAACAATTATTTGTTTTGTTGCATCTTTGTCATGCTATATATATATTGCACAGTTCATTTTGTATACTTGAAACTTTGCACAGTTCATTCTGTTGTTTGGGTTTCGGCCTTTTTCAAAATTAAAAATTAAAACGCATTTGGCCGATTTATATCATATTATGCTATATACTTTGAATTAATGCATTGAAATTGTGACTCTTATGATTATGCTATTATTCCTCTAAATTTTTATTCAGACATTATTCCTCTGTATAAATTTTAGTTATATATTTAATTTGTGATTTGCAGTTGTAAGTTACTCAAAGAACACTTGTATTTTGAAATTGAGAGTTTGCTTTGATAAAATTTAAGAGCCTATTAATATATTTTCTTTAATTAATAATTTACATTACACTGACCATTCATTTGGATTGACTAATTGATATTTTGTAAAGTTCTGCAACTTATTTTATTAATATGTCTAATTAATGACCTTATTTCAATAGCGTTGGTATATTAATCATATTATTGCTGATTTTGGATATCAATTATCTTTAGTTTTTGGAAAATGGATCAAATTACGTTATGTGTGGTGTCTTTCGAGTATTTTATATAAATGTACATATATATTGCACTAACGATTGTGTTCAAGGTTTATCTTATTTATGGGAATAGAGATTTGCGTTATTTTCAATTTGGAGTTATGATGGAATCGGTATCAGGGGTCCAATATCATGTACCACAAGATAAGTTCTACCAATTAATACTTTATCTTATGCAAGTGTGAGCATTGCTATAAATTTATGTGATTCGAAGAAATTAACTTAGTTTGAATTTTGTGAATAAGACAATACAGAAACTTATCATTTGGCACTTGTTTAGTTTTGTCAAATTTTAAATAAATAAATAAATAACTTGAAATGGAAATGGAAAGTGGAAATCTGTTTCATGATCTTATCTACATGGTCCCTTTGTTCTTTACAAATCAGAGTTTGTATTGTGTCTGTTTATTGTTTTACTTAATCTAGAAATGTCAATTCATGAGTATGCTTTTTCTTGATTGCATACACTTACACCTTTTCAAAAGACAAAAATACTTTTTCTTGTTGAAATTAATTTTCGAGATTTGGCCTAATGGTCACACTTGTTTTCAATTCCTACATTTATTTTGGCAAAAAAGTTGCTAATAATGTTGGGTGATTATTGCCCTTAACATGGTTATGAACTTAATGAAATTTTGTGCTAATACCTTCTTTGTTTTAATTCGAAAAAAAAAAAAACTGCAAATTAATTTAAATTGATTTGATATTAGCATTTAATTACTTTTAACGTTGGATTTTTATACACTATCTTTATGTGGTTTAATGTATTATGAAGGAATAAAGCATTATTGGTCAACAGACAATTAAGTTTTCCTTTTATGAAGATAACTTTGATTTGAATATTCAATTGTTGCATTTTCGCAAATCGGTATACTACTTACTTTGGTTTCAAATTCTTGAAGTTGTAGTTTCATTTTGAATTCAAAATCTAATATTGCGTCAATTTTAGTTTTGGCCTATTTGTGTATTCAATTGTTATATTTATTATTTATTTTCATTTATAGATATTAATTTTTGTGGAAAAGGGCAGAGAGTTTATGTGACATTATTGCAAGTTTTATTGACCCTAATTATTCTTTATTTTGCTGACTGTCATTGCTTTGAATTTAGGAGAAAAACATACAGTTTTTTTTTATAGTATAAATGCATTAGTTTAATATACCTTGGTCTAATTTGGGAGGCAATCCACTACTATTTAAAGCCTTAGCTAGTTGGCTGATACATCAATGTTGAGAATCAATACTTTTATATTTGTGGAGAAATTATATTTTATGCATATGCATATATGTTTCAAAATTTCATTACTTATTTTATGTTGAGATTAATTTCCCGGATATAAAGTATTCTAATATGCTATAATTGGTTTTGGACGTTATTTTTTTTTTTGGTTCGAAAATTGGTTAATTGATATTAACTTATTTAGAAGTTTTGCATTGCACATTCAATTACGAGATAATTTTATTTACTGCAGCCTTAATTTCAAAACGTTAGTGCCGCAATTGCATATTATCAATTTTATGACGTTTAGAGATTTATGTCTGGCAACAGTTGATATTGTTGGGTGTTTATTGCATTTAACATTACTAAACATTTATGCAATTTAATTACATCTTTGTTTTAATGCCTTGGATTCATTTTAAAGTTGCCAACGCCTATATATATTTCGATTGTGCAATCCTTCATATTAGTTACTTGAGTTAATCTTGATACAAATATATTGAGTGAACTAATGTTCTTTTGATTGTGAAGTCTTGACAGTTGCCACATTGAGTTAAGTGCCATGAAGTGTACATTGTGAAATCCTCATGAGAAAACTGAAATGAAATAATAAATTATATGACTGTAAGTGGCATTAATTTTGAGTTTTTGTGTAAGGTTTTCAACCCTTAAATCCTCTAAAGTATTATTGGCATATCTTATGAATTTAAAATTAAATATAAATTTAGTACAATCTTCATATATTTTGCAAATTCCCTTAAATTTGTGGGGGTTGAGTTTTCCTTAACTATGTAGGTATTTGTTGTAATTTTTGTGGGTATTTCAAATACAAAATTAATATCAATACTTTTTATTTATTTTAATTTTTAGATTTTGAGTGGTTTTAATTACCTCTTTAAAACTAAAGTTATGTTGTATACTTATTATAAAAGTTTTGCATTCTTAATTTATTTTATTTTAAAAACAGTGTAGACAATTTGTGGAAGTTGAACTTTTCTAAATGGGAACTTTATTGCTGTAATTTTATTTGTTACTATCATTAAGCAATTTTTGCTTTTATGCTGGAAAAATATTAGATTCATTTATGTAGGCTTTCCTTTTCTCTTTCCCAAAATTTTGAGTGTGTTTTCAATCTTTATGCTCTCGTGGGAAAGATTCATTACATTTCATTTAGTGACATAATAATTTTATATTTCCTTGGCAAACATGTTGTGTCCGTGTGAAATTTGTTTATATTATAAAATTTTATTATGAGACTAATTTGTCTTAAATTTTGATATGAAAATGTGTGCAACTAATGATGATTTTGGTATAAAATTTTGGTAGAGACTTCTTATTGTCTTATAGGTTCCTATTGAGAATCAAGAAGATACAATTTCAACCTGGATATGCGATCATGATTTCAGCCACTTTGAGTGCACAAAAGGGAGTAAGAGTATCCTGAAATACTCAGTGTTTATAGTTAAATTTATTTAATGAATTAATTTTATATTGTCATTCATAAGTGATAGCAGGTGTACTCAAAGTTTCATGGACTTAAGAGGTACTCTTGATCATAAGATTTAATGTATGATGTTTTCTGTTATACTTAAATGTATACCAATCCGTATCTAATTTCCAATTATACTGAGGTGAAATCCACTAATCGTTTGTGTGCAAGATTGTGTAGGAAATATTTCCAATAACATGCAGGTTTAGAGCGCGCTAAAATGGAGAACAAAGACATGAACTACATTATATATGCCTTGTGAAGGCTAGTCTTGATATGCATGCCTCGTGGAGGAGGCTATTAATGCAAAATGTCGAGGGGGATGTGCTTAAGCCCATAAGGGAGTCACCTAGGGAGGTAACCCAACTTCTGTGATTGGAGATCCCATGAAGGAAGTTCAATGTGGTAGAAACAATCCATATTGCGTGACTCATATAGCACTGATAAAACTATGGAGATATCCTTGAGATATTCTTCTGCTCATCCCTAAGGCAAAAGTGCTATTTTATGTGACGTCAGGAAGGGATTTATCCCTGAATGAGTTTCGAGGCGGGCAAACTCCCGCAGGGTACAGGTCACATGTACTCTTGGAGAACTCACCTAAGTGAGAGACGTCGTGAGGCCGCGACTATGAGAATTGGGCTATTCTCTAGTAACTCTCATGAGAATCAAGATGAGCGCATGGCCATAAATAGCGCTACCCCGCATCCAAGTCTCAACTAATACTATGTGTGGGATATGTTGAAGTTTGGTCAAAGGTGCCGAGTTCAATACTGTGTACACTCAGGTTCCTCAAATGGAGACTATCATCACTAAGTGAAGGTTCAAGCCCGGAAGGCACCTACACCTATTACATAGTATTATATTGCCATATATATTATATATTTTTCACTGTTTTTTTTGTCACGGTAAAATTTTAAAAACCTTGTGGGGGATTGTTGGAATTTTAAAAGGTTTTAAAAATTTAACCGTTTTATTTAATTAATTATTTTGGCTATTTTATTTGATTTATTGTGGGGGTTATAAATATTTAATATTCATGTTTTATTTCTGGTTGGTGAATGCCTTAATTTTTGGTTGGTGAACTTTTATGATTGGTGAAGGTTACTTGTTTTTGGATGCCTATAAAAGGCCACTCCTCCTTCACATTTGAAACACACACATTACACCATCAGAATATCACATACCACAATCACCACCATAAACTGATTCTCTCCTTTTCTACTTTTATATATATTCTCTACTTTATATTATTATTTTGGCAATGGTTCTGTGACTTGGATACCCATATCCGTCTATGAACGTGCTCATAGCGGATCTTGAGTTTGTGTACAAGGGGTCGTATCTTGGAGTCTTGTAGACCGTCAGTACCTGCACGTAGGGAGGCTACAAAGGCTTTAGGACAGCGTCTTTGACGTGCTTCACCGTACCAAACTCACCTTCTTACTTATTATTTATTTTCCTTTTACTTACCTATTATTTTGTTTTCTTCAATTTCATTATACCTTAAAAGCTTTCCTATTTATTTATATGTTATTTATAATATAATATTTTTTTGTGTTTGGCTTTCCGGAAAAGGAAAACTATATTTTGTATATTTTTTATAACAGATCCCATGCTTCATCCTCGAGCGAATCAACACTAATCTTGTGGAAGGCATCTCTAACTGTTCTGTTCCATTAGGTGACAAGCCCTCCTTTTCCTGTTTCAACTGCTGAACATCTTGAAATTCCAAAGCATTCGGTGCATTCACCATGTTGTTGATTGTGTTCAATTTCTTTGCATTATCCGCAAACCATGTCCCATTCTCATCTTCTGTAGTTGCCCCACTTATACTTTCAGCTTGTTGGCACTTGCAACTCTGAATCCAAGAATCACCTACGGTCATAGTTCCAAACAAATCACTTCCTATCCCCTGGAATCGATAATTTCCAATACGACTTCGTTGCAGACCTAAACAACTGAGCAATTGCATGTATCTTGAGACCCTTCTCTTCCGATATTTTAGTTGGTATTTAGAAGAAAATTTAGGATCACATTTGCTAAAACATGAATCATGTTGAGAAGTCAACTAAATCCCAATATATTAGGGATTGAGTGATTATCCAAATTATATGTAATTTACTATACATGATTTGCTTTCCTTTATTAGTCTGTTGATTGTAGGAAACCTGTGTATAGATACCCTTGATAATGTAAAGAGAAAATCATCCAGTAATCAAATATTCTTCCTTTGATTACAATTTTACAAATCAGTACTACAAAGACGTGGTACAGCCCCACAAAAAACTTGAAGAACTGCTTCAGAAGTTCCAGACCAAAAAAAAAAGCTTCAGAAGTGCCCATCAGCTTAATGATTGACGAATTCACTGGCCTGTATCAAGCTGATAATCCTTTCAAATTTGAAATAGTCAAAGTGAATCCAAGACCACCACTTCAACTTAAGGACAAGAATATACACCTTGAATCTGAAAAGGAGAAAACTTATTTAAATTTACTTCAACAAAAGTGTATCAGTATTAGCAGAACTATAAATAAATAAATTTAAAAGGAAATGGAAGTTGGATTATGCATTGCCAAAATAGCAATCACTGCAAGGGCAAAGTAAAAAGCATCTCCTTTTTCTTGATATTCCTAATGAACCAAATTGCTCTAGTTCTTCAATCTCTCTGAATTAAGGATGCAAAATAAAATAAGAAATCTATAATTCATGTTGAGCTTGGGGGAGCTCTTGTGTTTGTTGCATAGCTTCTTTTGGAGTTGGTAATTGAGCTCTTGTGTTTGTTGTATAGTTGGTGAACTATTGACCCAGAGGAATCCACACAATTCCAAGTGAACTCGACAAAGACAAAGATCCAACGGTATGGAAACATATTACATGGTTAATTTTAAAAATAAAGACCCGTTAGATAATCATTTAAGTTTTTAAGTTTTAATGCAGAGAGAGCAAGAAAAATTCATATTGCAGTCGCTGATTCTTTCTTGCTTATATACCTTTCGCCCTACCATACCTCAACGAGAGAGGACTCACAATAGAATTTCGCTATTAAGCTGACGTTTGGGCAATTTTATGTGCAACAATGTGCGAGCTTAAAATTGGGTGGGTCTGTTTGGGCTTTGCCACCAAAAAAAATTGGTGGCGGGTACTTTATAAAGCTTTTACAAATCCAGTGTTTCCGAGACCACTGACAATACGTGGTCCCTAACCACTACCATTTCCCCGCCAGCAAATTCAAAACACCCAAGTGGGCGAGCCCACCCAGACTCGGTAGTCTCGCATGCACAGGAACCTCACCTCGACTATACCAAGAGAAATATAGAAAAAGAAAATCCACGTCGGAAGTGTCAGTGAACGAGCCTCCTCAATTAAACTACTTACTAAAATAGACAGCGCCAGTCCACCGGAATTAATACTTTCCCGTCGTTTTCAAATCCGAATTAATCAAGACATAATCAAACATTAGGGTTTCTTTAACGCAACGTCTTCGTGATTTGTGATTTGCTTCCAAAATCGGAATCAATCAATGCGTGATAGAGATTCGCTTCATCTTCCTGAATCTAATTGAATCCAATTTACATAATTTGGTTCGAAATCGGAAAGTTGAGAAAAATATGGAGGAGATTGGGGGAGATTAAGGTGTGATGAGAGGAGGACTGTGAATTCTAGGGTTTTGGATTTAAGGGCCCTTTTGTTTGGAGAAAGGGCCCTTCTGCAGTCTCTGCTCAGTCTGGTTCAGAAATGAAGGAGCTGATTGGGAGGCCTGGGTCGGTGAGTGGGTTATTGCTCAGGATAGGCCAATTTTCATGCGCTTCTATTGCCATTTCAGTCATGGTCACCACTGCCGGCTTCGCTACCTTCACTGCTTTCTGGTATTTTGTTTTTCTGTTTTTCGTTATTTCAGTTACCTGCATTTTTAGTTCACCCAGAAATTATTTGGATATGATAAGGACGCCACATGTCTGATAATCATCTGTTTTTGTTTTTTTTTTTGTTTTAAATGCTTGTAATTGGACTTTGATGGGTTTTGTTTTTGCCTGTGTAATATGTTTTGGTTTGATTCCAGTGATGAACTGTTTTTGATTGGTTTAAGCTGCTGTTTTGTTGGGTTTATTGCTTTGACATTGCATTGAAGACACAACTGTTTGATAGCTGAATGGGAGATCAGACCAAGCAATTTTGTTGACGTTATGTTTTCGTGTACGAAACTGTATGGATCAGTCGGGGAGGTTTCGTCTGATTTCTTAGTTTCGCCTTAGAAAGAGATTATTGCATAATCCACTGCCTTGTTGGTACATACATAAATGCAGAAATTGTCCACACATAAGTAATTGACAAATACATTGCTTGGAATTTTTCTAATTTTTCATATTCTTCCAAAATAATCCTACGTCTCCCCCTGTTTTTAGCATGTTGTTTTTTGTAGCGATTCTATTGTTTTTATGTATGGAATTATGTTAAATTGGTATCAGTTTGTCACTTTTGTTAGTTCCTCATATTTGCTTCTTGAACCCTAATGTTATTGATTATAGTGAACTGCTATTTTTAGATTCTTTCTGATGGTTCTAAGATAGGTCTAGGTCATGAATCACTTTCTTTTTCTTGCATATGTTTTAACTACTAGGGTTCACTGCTAGTTAATTATTCTGCACAAACTTTGTGTTGATCTCTGTCCTATGGTTCAGCTATTTGATTGCATCGATGGGGCTTCAACTGCTATGGAGCTTGGGGCTTGCTTGTCTTGATATTTATGCTTTGTGGAAAAAGAGAGACCTTCAAAATCCAATCCTAGTGAGCCTATTTGTTGTAGGTGATTGGGTATTTCACTTGTCTCTTAAACTCCTTTCACATCTTACTTTTCTGAGCATCTTTTAGTTCTTGGTAGAATATGAATCAGATGCATGCATGTGCGTCTGCTAAGTTGTCGCTGATATTCTATTTTGGGCGTGTTTGAGATTGTATACTGGCTGCTGAAATAAATAAAAATCTCAAATGTTCAGGTAACAGCTACTTTATCACTAGCTGCTGCAAGCTCTTGCGCTGGGCTTACAGTTCTGTTTTCAAGAGACCTACATTTCTGCAGGGGTGAATACCATTTGCCATGCATCAACTACAAGTTTGCAGTTGCGTTCGCTTTTGTCACCTGGGGCCTTACTGCCATATCTTCTCACGTGATGTTTTGGATCTTATTGGCATCGGTTTAGAGACTCATGTTTTTCTGCCCTACCATTGAAACACATGTACGTTACAGCATTCATTTATTTTAACTTGTAAATGAGAAAGTTTCTGTAACATGCCTTCTTTTTTTTTTTTGGGGCAATTCAGCATCCTCCAATTTTTGTTTCAATGTCTGCTCATGCATCATATCTTGATCCACCTAATGTACGAAGATGTGCTGAAGAAGTTCTACAGATTCAATGTGATTTCTCGTTTGCTAGACGTCCAGAATTTAGGCATGGAATTTAAATACTTGGAACTGCATGCAGATTAGTTAATGTTCATAGATTTATTGGACCTGCGGGGATGTACATCCTCCTGCAATACACAGCAGATGTGTGATTTATTGCTAGACGTTCAACTATCACGCAATCTGAGCTTTGCTTCCCTTTAAAGCTACACTTTGTTTGTTGGTTACGTGTTCATATGTTTGTCAACTTGGTAGTGCTACCATATATAGGCCCCCTGATTTGAAGAGACAGATGGAGGTTTGGCTTAGATTAGAAACCAACCTGAAACTATAAGGGCCGTGTAGATAGATCGAGGCAAGACAGGCAATGACTTTTTAACATACAACGCCTGTAAGGCAGTTGAATCATAGAAAAGTTTCTACAGTTGATGAAAGAAAAAAAGACCATACTTTCTAAAATTAGGATTTAGACAAGTTTCCATGGATGCGCTCACAAAAACAACTAGGATGCAGGAACATCACTTGTAACAATGCCGATCATATACTCAATCTCATAAGCAACCTCTTTCATCGAAGGCCGGTTTTGCCTCTGCTCATCCAAGCATGATGCTGATAGAAATCCCAGTGCCTTCATTGTCTCCAAGTCTAACTTGCTAGCTCCCTCTTTAATAACTGGATCAACAACATCCATCAACCTCTCTTCTTTCATCACCCTCTTCATGTACACCACTAAGTTCACATCTTCCTCTCCTCTGTTGAAATCAATAACTTTCATAGAAGTCAACAGCTCCAACAAAACAACTCCGAAGCTATAAACATCAATCTTATCAGTGAGTTGAAAGTTAATGTAATACTCAGGGTCTAGATAGCCAAGGGTCCCCTGAGCAAAGGTGGAGATGTGAGTATTTTTACTGGTGTCTGTGCTCTCAACCAGCCTTGAAAGCCCAAAGTCTGAAACTTTTGCCTCAAGCTTTTCGTCAAGCAAAATGTTGCTAGACTTCACGTCACGGTGGTAAATTGGTGGCACTGCAGAAGAGTGAAGATAGGCAAGACCTTCGGCAGTTCGGTGAGCGATTCGGAGCCTATGGTGCCAGCTGATCAGAGCCCATTTGCCTTGGTGATGGAGGTGAAGATGATCGAAAAGAGTGCCATTCGGAACGTACTCGAATATCAGGACAGGCTGCTGGTCCAGCTCAACCATACAGCCAAGGAGCCTCACCAAGCTCCTATGATTCACCTGGCAAAGAATTCGAACCTCATTTAGAATTTGATCAATGCCCTTGGTGTTGCCAAGCTTGGCACGCTTGATGGCTGTGATGGTCCCATCATCAAAAGTGCCCTTGAATACCTCACCAAAGCCACCAGAGCCAATGAGATTGTCCTTGGAAAAGTTGTTGGTTGCTCTTGCTATCTCCTTGGTGGTGAAGAAGATCCTGGCTGATTTGCCACTGCTTTTCGAAGATAATATCATCTGCTCCTGCTTCTTCATCAAACCCTTTTGTGCATTTCTCTTCAAATGGTGACGTTTGGTGTACCCTACAATCCCCATTATGCCAACAACTCCTCCTACAACCATGGCCATACCTGAAGAAGAGTTTTAAATAAGCAGAGAAGTTTGTACCACACTACTCGGATCCACCAAACATTTTGAATTCAACAAGTACTTGCAATCCACAGGGCTCTTGCAAATGGGCTCTCCCGGCGAAACCCACTCCAGCTCCACACCAGGCTCAGGCCATTTCGTCTTCTTCACACCGACCACTGCACTACTTGGAGGACCATCAAAATTCACAAAGCTCTGGTACGCTGAGCACCCTCCTCCGTGGACCCTGATGATGTAAGCAGTCTGGGACCCACCAGTCCTGAACGTACAACACAGCGGTGCTCGCGTACACGCGGCCGCATTGTCCCTGATAAAGCTGTGGCACAGGGTGTTCGACGAGCAGTTTATCGGCGCCTGTAAATTCAACATGGCGTCTGTACAGTTCAAGAGCAAGACGGTGTTGCTGCTCGTGATGTTGAAGGGGAGGTTAGGGTCCAGCTGAATGCCTCGGCTGTGGAAATCGCTTGACAGGCAAGTATTCGGGGCAAGGCTGGCGGGTCGGATTGTGATTCGTTGGGTTTCCGGGTTGGTGGATGTGATGGCGTAGGAGGAGTTGTTCAGAGTGTCCAGCCATAGTGTGCCTGCGGTGCACCGGATCCTGTACCACGGCTCGCCGCACCTGGGTCCCGTGCTTAGCGGATATGGCACCGGAGTGGGGCCACAGTTTCCGCAACGCAGCGTGGCAGTTACCGAACGGGCACTGCATGATAGTAGTAGTAGTGTTAGCGCATGGAGAGTTGCTGTAAACATGAATTTCTCCATTTTATGGTTAAAATGGATGAAATATAGTGAGCCTTATAAGTTATAACCATTGTGCTTGCAGCATTGTAACTTGTTTGGTCCAGTTAATGGAGAATCTTGCTGTATGATTTTGTGGGGACACATTGTGTTACAAATTCACGTCCAATTGTTATATTAACGGTATAATTTAGATGAATTTACAACACCAATTTGATAAGAAACGTAATATCACCGTATCGAGTGATAACTTTTTCAATTGTTGATAATTGATAAAATTATTTGTATCGATCTACTGATTGCATTGCTTATTACATCATTTACAAAACCAAATAGGATTTACTCTAGAAGATCCCTTGAAAAATAGAATCACAAGTCATTTTTGTGTTTCCAAAGAACTTGTTGGCAAGCAGAATGGCTACTATTATATTGTATGATTATATGCATGCTTGGAAGAGCCCTAAGCCGTTTGTAGCATGGTATATGACACATATAACTCATCTAGGTCATCCAAATCCGGGCATTGTTTCTTGGAACATTGTTCAATTCATTGTTCGATCATGACTTGATTGATATTGGAAGTAACAAAAATCTCACAGTTGATATGCATACCACTCGTTCTTTTGCATTTGAATGAGCATGTTCCCCTGTCCACTCGACATTTCAAGATCCTAAAACCATCCTGCTCTGTTTAGCATCCCATAACAAATGTCAAATCCCAATTAACAATTCCAAGAGATCTTCCTCGGCTTCATTAGACACTTGTCCCTTCCTTATTGGCTTTTCTATCATATTGGAAAGTGAAATGATCTTCTAATCCCTACCCTCATCCCATGGTTGAATACAATGGACAGTTCCCTGACTTGGCCAGGATTTGAATCTTTTTTTTATTTGTGTTTGACATTTTCTATCAATTTCACATTTTTATTAGCATCCATGTCCTCATCAACTCAATATCTCTGTTAGTTTTCATGTTTGGTATTTCCTATTTTACAAGTTTGCAAATTGTTTTATTCAATTTTCAACCAAGAAGGCAACAAGGAAACTCTACCAAAAATCATAGCCTCTGTTATTATACAAAGCGCTACGGATGATTGCACGTGTCAGAAGTTTATCGGAAAAAGAAATAAAATTTAAAATTTTCCAATGCTAACTCCTTTGCCATTCATGGACCTAAGTTGCCGAAACCTGATTTGTAACAATACTAATGATGTACTCAATCTCGTCAGCAACTTCTTTCATTGAGGGCCGATTCTGCCTTCGCTCATCCAAGCAAGCCGAGGCTAGCGACCCCAAGGCTTTCATAGTCTCCAATTCTACAATGCCAGCCCCCTCTTTTATCCTAGGATCAATGGCATCCATTAGTCTCTCTTCCCTCAAAATGTTCTTAACATAGACCACCAAGTTCACATCCTCTTCTTGTCTGTTAAAATCAATAGCTTTCTTAGATGTCAACAGCTCCAACAGCACCACTCCAAAGCTATAGACATCGCTCTTATCGGTCAGTTGAAAGTTTAGGTAATATTCGGGGTCAAGGTAACCCAAGGTCCCCTGAGCACATGTTGTGATGTGACTTGATTCAGTCATGGCAAGCCTTGACAGCCCGAAATCAGCAACTTTTGCATTGAGCTTGTCGTCAAGTAAAATGTTGCTTGATTTTATGTCACGGTGGTAAATTCGTGGCACGACAGAATCGTGCAGATAGGCAAGCCCTTCAGCTGTTTGATGAGCAATGGTAAGCCTCATAGGCCAAGTGAGTGAGACCCTTTTTGAAGTGTTGAAATTTCCTGTATGGAGATGTTCGAAAAGGGTACCGTTGCGGATATAGTCATAGATCAAGAGAGGCTGTTCAAGCTCAAGGCAACACCCCATCAATTTGACTAGGCTTCTATGGTTTACTTGACAGAGAATTCGAACTTCGTTGAGGATTTGATCCATGCCTTTTGTGTTGCCAGGCTTGGCTCTCTTGACTGCTGTGATTGTTCCATCATCAAGAACGCCTTTAAAGACTTCACCAAATCCACCAGAGCCAATAACGTTGTCTTTGGAGAAATTGTTGGTTGCTCTTGTGATTTCTTTGCCCGTGAAGATCTTGGCTGATTTGCCAGCACTATTGTTGGCATTTAGCATGTCTTCCCGGAACTTTGTTAAGCTAAAATGTGCTGATCTTGCAACGTTTTGGTCACGTCTCTTGTAGACTATAGATCCAATAATGGCTCCAATAAGCACTGCAACCGCAGCAAAGACCAGGCCTAATTAAGAAGAAATTAGAAAAATAATCATTCATCCCAATCATTTAACCAGAAAAAAACAAAAACAAAAACAGTATAAATTTCTTCAGTGACCAAGGCATACCTCCAATGAGTGGAGCTAGTTTCTTTCGACGTTTGCAGAGTCTCCAATTCGGACACTCGATGTCTACACAAAAAGACAGTTTTTGTATTAGCTTGAGAGCATGTAAAGAGCTTGTAAGTGCATATATTGTTAGCGAGAGATATCCTATTCTATTAGGATATTATTTTATTTATTTTATTTATTTCCTTTTATATAGATATTATGTAATTAGGATTTCACTTGTTTTCCCAGTTTGACCCTACTAGGGTTTGTAACCTTGTATTATAAATACCTCCTTTCCGGAGAATGAAATACATCTGAAAATATTCTACCATATTGTTTGACTTGGCATCAGAGCCGACTTTCTGGTGACTTGTGTGTGTTGTGCCCACCCGTGTTCTACTGTGTGCCCTAATTTCTTTTAGGGTTCTTGTGTCTGTGCCTTTGTCGTGTTCCGCTGTGTGCTCTGTCGTGTTCGTGCCTCTACTGTGTGCCTCTACTGTGTTCTTGCATTTGCTTCTACTGTGTTTGTGCCTCTGTTATCTTCGTGCATCTGCCATATTTGTGTCTGTGTTATGTTCTGTTGTATACTCTGCGTGATTTTTTGAGTTTCTGCTACAATCATGGGTGATAATTCCATTGTTGGTGCTGCTGCTGCTTCTGCAAATTTGCATGTTTCTGACTCTATTCAAGGTACTGGCTCCAATACTTGGATAATTGACACTGGTGCTTCTGATCATATGACTTATGATGCTAAATTTTTTGATGAGTTGTCTAGTAACACCTGTGACCCATACATAACTAGTGTTAATGGTTTACCCTCTCCAATTACTGGCAAAGGCACCATTTCTCTCACCCCAACTCTGTCCTTGTCTCGTGCGTTATTAGTTCCCAATATCCATTGTAACTTGTTATCTGTTGGTCGCTTACTTGATACATTTAATGCTTCTGCTACTTTCTATCCTACCCATTGCTCTTTTAAAGATCTCAAGACTCACGAGGTGATTGGGCATGGTAAACGGATAGGGGGGTTGTATTATTTGACATTACCTTTTGCACCAGTTCGTGATCGTGTCATTAATACTGTTCAACGTTGCAGTGTCAAAGACAAACAGCAAATTTGGTTATGGTATCGTCACTTGGGACACCCGTCATTTAGCTACCTTAAGTGTCTGTTTCCATCTTTATTCCGCTCCTGTGATGAGTCTAGCTTCAAATGTGAGACTTGTGTAATGGCCAAGAGTCACCGTACTGTTTTTCCCTTAAGTAATAATAAAGCTGCTTTGCCTTTTGAGTTAGTCCATTCTGATGTATGAGGTCCTGCTCGTGTGACTTCTCATGGTTTCCGTTGGTTTGTTACGTTTATTGATGACTGCACTTGCTTAACATGGGTGTATTTGATGAAGAATAAACATGATGTTGCCTCTATTCTCCCTGATTTTTGTGCCATGGTATCTTCTCAGTTTCATGCTCATGTTAAAGTATTTCGGACCGATAATGGCGGTGAATATGTGAATCATACATTGAACCAGTTCTTTCGTGATCACGGTATCATTCACCAAACTACCACTCCATTCACTCCTCAACAGAATGGCGTGTCTGAAAGGAAGAATCGTCAGTTACTTGAAGTTGCCCGCTTTCTTATGTTGGATATATCTGTTCCCCATCATCTTTGGGGACATGGTGTCTTGGTCGCAGCCTACTTGATTAACCGTACTCCTAGTCGGGTTCTTGATTTCAAGACTCCGCTTTCTTATGTTGGATATATCTGTTCCCCATCATCTTTGGGGACATGGTGTCTTGGCCGCGGCCTACTTGATTAACCGTACTCCTAGTCGGGTTCTTGATTTCAAGACTCCGCTTGATGTGTTGTGTGCCCATACTCCTTCGGTTTCGGTCTCTAAGTTACCTCCGAAGGTGTTTGGGTGTGTTTCTTATGTTCATGTCTACTCCCATCAACGGAGTAAACTTCATCCTTGTGCTCTCCGTTGCGTTTTCATTGGCTATTCTACTACTCATAAGAGTTATAAGTGCTATCACCCGCCTACTCAGAAGGTACATGTTACTTTGGATGTCACCTTTCATGAAGAAGTACCCTATTATGTTTCCCCCTCCTCTTCAATTCAGGGGGAGAGGGAGAGTGAATTGAAGAGTTTCGGAGTAGAAAATATGGAAGATATTGGACCTGAAGAAGGAATTTCTGGCGAACAGGAAGAGACCGGTCACATGGAGGAAACGACCGGTTGCGAACGAATCTACCTGGATACGACCGGTCGCATAGAAGTGAGCGACCGGTCGCTAACGAATCTGCCTGAAAGCTATCGGTCGCACATAGGAAACGACCGATCGCCTGCCTCGATGAGCGACGACAATGACGATACGAGTGACGCGACCGGTCTCCAGGATTGTCACCACTGGTCGCCCGGTGATATTTTGGAATTTTTGGAGCCTCTCTCATAAGGACATAACAGTGATACTAGCAACTCTCATACAGATGAAATTGATACAGGACCCCCCTCTGCCCTGCCACTGCCCCAATCAACTCGTGATAATGAGGTACTTTCTAGTGATGTGCCTACTTATTCATTGCCCTCACGCACTACCCGTGGGAAACCTAAAGTACAATATTCTCCTGATATACATGCTAAGTCCAAATATCCCATTAACCATTATATGTCAACTCATCGTTTATATAAGTCATATGCATCATATTTGTGTCAATTATCTAGTGTATGTGTGCCAACTAAGTTGCAGGATGCTCTATCTGATCAGAACTGGGTAGATGCAATGCATATTGAGATGAAAGCCTTGAACAAGAATGCTACTTGGGAGTTAGTTCCTTTACCAAAAGTAAAAAAGGCAGTTAGGTGCAGATGGGTGTTTACTTTGAAGTATAAGGTTGATGGTTCTATTGACCGTTACAAGGCAAGATTGGTAGCAAAAGGGTATACTCAGACCTATGGAGTGGATTACACGGAGACTTTCGCTCCAGTAGCCAAGTTCAACACTGTACGCATACTCTTGTCCTTAACTGCTAATCATGATTGGCCGCTGTTACAATTTGATGTCAAGAATGCATTTCTCCATAGTGACCTCAAAGAAGAAATATACATGGATCCTCCACCAGGTATCCTTGTGACCTCTAAGGAGGGTATGGTGTGTAAGCTACGGAAATCATTGTATGGATTAAAGCAGTCTCCAAGAGCTTGGTTCGGGAGGTTTGCTGCAGCTATGAGGAAATCTGGGTATGTACAAAGTAACTCGGATCATACTTTGTTTCTGAAACGTCGCAGAGGTAAATTGACAGCTTTAATAATTTATGTTGATGATATGATTGTAACTGGAGATGATCAGGTAGAAATACAGAGTCTTCAGAAATATCTTGCGTCTGAATTTGAGATGAAATCATTAGGTGACTTGAAATACTTTCTTGGGATTGAAGTTGCCAGATCTAAGCATGGTATTTTTCTGTCCCAAAGAAAGTATGTTTTGGACTTACTTGCAGAAACTGGAATGTTGGATTGTAAACCTATTGATACTTCAAGTGAACAGAATCACAAGTTGGGATTGTATCCTGATCAAGCTCCTACTGATAAAGAGCGCTATCAAAGGCTTGTGGAAAAATTAATTTATTTGGCTCATACACGTCCTGATATTGCGTACGCAATAAGTGTAGTGAGTCAGTTTATGCACTCACCTAGTGAAGATCATATGGATGCGGAGATTGTTTCCTTTCCTCCGTTCTGAGTACCAGTTAGCCGATGTTCTTACGAAAGCTGTTTCTACAAGTATCTTTCTCAACTCGCTTGACAAGTTGGGTATGCGTGACGTCTTTGCTCCAACTTGAGGGGGAGTGTTAGCGAGAGATATCCTATTCTATTAGGATATTATTTTATTTATTTCCTTTTATATAGATATTATGTAATTAGGATTCCACTTGTTTTCCCAGTTTGACCCTACTAGGGTTTGTAACCTTGTATTATAAATACCTCCTTTTCGGATAATGAAATACATCTGAAAATATTCTACCACATTGTTTGACTTATATTCTGCTAATGGCAGATGGCATTTTGTGCATTACTGGTTTGTCAAGTTAATTTTTAGAAAGAATTCTGATTATTTTATTTTTTTTTTGGGTGAGACCCAAGGGTATCCACCGCCGACAGCAGTGACTAATCCCTTTCGCCGCGGGAGCTCTTCCAATGGAGGTAAACGGCTGGCCACGAAATGCGCTCCATTCCCATGGACGGGGATCGAACCCCCAATCTCATGGTCATGGCATTTTGTGCATTACTGGTTTGTCAAGTTAATTTTTAGAAAGAAAACCCTTAATTTTCAGTTTAAGTTGTATATCACAAGTTCAAGGACTATAGTTTATGGTTTTCTTTTTGTTACTACGAGTACAAAAAATTCATAAACAGCCGTTGTATTTGTCAGAGAATTCATTTCCTTTGATGAGTATATAACATATAAATATTCTGTAAACGAGCCAAATATATAATATATATGACAGAAAATTAAAATTTGCTTCGAAATCACGGAAGATCTCAGATCACAGTACTACACTACTTGTTTTGACTTAAATTCGAGTAAAAAAATATAGTCAATATATTATTATTCAGGAGCCCCTGACACTAATAAAAACCACCGCATGAGGAGGATCCAATAAATGTTTGCTGGCAAATAAAGTTTTCTCTCCAAAATTCAAATCTTGTTCAATGAAAACTGTGATTTCTGAACCTAAAACAAAATCTGAAATTGGATTCTGGAATTGAAAACAAAACTCTAATTATAATTAAGCATTAAGAAGGCAAAAGAGACACATACTGTGACATATTGCATTGATGGGGTCCCATTGAAACCCAGCCTTGCACAAGCACCTTCTTTGTCCAAACCGATCCGCCAAACATACAGAGTTCATCAAATCGCCACAGTCAATTGGCAGCTTGCACTCTGGCTCTTGCGGCAGCTCCCACATAATCTCAACCCCAGGCTCAGGCCAGCTGCTCAGAGCCCCAGAAGAAGTGTCCAAATTCACAAAGCTCACATAAGCCGAGCACCTCTCCTTCCTAACCCTGATCTTGTAAGCATTGTTAGACCCTCCAGTCTTGTACAAGCAGCACAACGGAAACTTCCCGCACGCCGAGGCAGCCATCGGGTTGTGCTTAACATAGTCGTGGCAGAGACTGTTTGATGAGCAGTTTTGAGAGAGAAAGTGAGCATTTCATTGGAACAGTTCATGCCTATGACTGTGTTGCTGCTGCTGATGTTGAAAGGGAGGTTGTTGTCCAGCAAAATGCCTTGGGACTTAAAGTCAGCTGCCATGCACGTGACGTTGTTCGCTAACCCCGGCGGCCGGATGATTAGGCGCTGGGTTAGTGGGTTAATTGATGTGACTAAGTATGATGAGCTGTTGAGAGTGTCAAGCCAGAGCACCCCTGCATTGCACCGGACCTTGTATTGTTGGTTGCCACAGTCCGGTGATGTGCTTAGCGGGTATGGCACCCGGGTGTGCCCACAGTCAGGGCAACGCTTGACGGTGGCTGCCGTGCGTCCAGCGCAGCATAAGATTGCCATTGTGAGAATTAAAAGAGAAGCCGTTCTGTTCTCCATTTGCTCTGTATGTGAAGAGGGAAATGCTTAGGCTTGTGTCTTGCTATAGTGTATTAATTGGTTAGGCTTATAAAGTACAATGTACCATGGTTTCTCTCGTTATAATGCAAAGCCAACTGTCCTGGTGTCATTTTAATCTCGTACTTAACGAAAAGGGCAATTAGTTTTGTGGCTCCAATGGCCTCAAATTAAGGTTTCGCCCTAGAAGCCGGAAATGTTTGCGGCCAAGATTCTTGTGTTTAGAAATGAATAGTGTCAGTCCCTAAATGCGTGCAATTGTAGTGTGTGCTAAGCTCATGCTCGTGATCAGCACATCCTTCGGCATTTAGTATCACTCGGGCATTGAATCAAACAAGAATTTTATGAGAGCTCTCCAAACACCCTTTGAATTTGTCTTAATAGTTTTCAGGAGTCGTTTTTTTTTCGTAAGTGCGAAGATAAGTATTCTACCACCATCGGAACTTAGAATGCCGTTCATATATCAATTACAAAACATTCCATTTCTCTTTGGTATTTAGATGTTTCTTTTTTCTTTTTATGGTAAAATTTTAGGGACATTCTTATGTATAAGAATGTGGGGTAGGGTTTTTGATGTCAAGGACAGACCCAACCACAGGCTAATCTAGGCTATAGCCCAGGTGGCTTTTGTTATTGTCCAGCCCAAAGTCACATGTAGCCCACCTTACAGTCCACCCCACTTCAAGCATCAGCCCTTCAACATATTCAATTTTCTTGGTGAGTCATATTTTATTGGTGGAATGTTAGCAAAAAAATTATTTTATTGGTGGAATCTTACAATTTTCTTTCCTCAATTTATTGTTACTGAAATTTGGGGATTTTTTAAGGTTCAAGAAGTATAAATTTGGGATTTTCAATTCTATGTTATGAATTATCAATTAGGGATTTGCAATTAGGTTTTGTACATAAGGTAAATTTAGCCTACCTCATTTTGAAATCCTGGGTCCGTCCCTGTTTGATGGGGATATCTGTCCGAACCCCGATCCCCATCAATTTGTATCAGAGTTGTGGCTTAAGATCCACGTTCTCGGGAAGGTTTTTGGATATGGAGGGTTGTGTCAACAACTACAACGACATGGAAGAAATTAGGAGGATGCTACAACAACTTACAGAACAAAACCTGGCTCTAATACCAATTGATGGGGATTGGGGTCCGGACATAGGTCACCAACAACACACACGAACACCTAAGTCTAGGGCTAATGCAAACTCACATATATTGTCACAAATTCATGCCACAAATAAACTATTTCATTAACCATCAACAAAAATAACCTCTACAAACGATTACATTAGCCTTATTTATAGGCTTTACAAGACTTGGGCACCAATACTACTTGGTCCAAAAGTAAACTAATTAATTATAAAATCACAAATAAATAATAAAAGATAACTTAAAACTACATAAATAAATAAAATAACAATATCTCATGAAATAACTAATTAAATTATAAATATATGTCTTAATCCACCCCTATGTTCCTGCATCAGTTTTACACGTTGTAGATCGGAGGATTTGTCCCCCAACATGCAGGAACCATTATTAGAGGACATGGAGAGGAGTTTAACCTTAATCCCCTTTGTAATAGTCTCTTAACAATTCCTTAGCATAAGTAAAATCCTGTAATTAGCTTCAAATGTACAGATCCAAAGCAAGTTGAACTTGTTTATCTTCCCGTCACCAATTCCCCAATTAACAATTATAAATAATTTGCGTCTTCCAAAACAAATTCCCATCGATTTGGTTCAAGTTTTACAGCTCCCATGAGACAGAAGTATCATATTTTTATTATGTCAGACTAGAAAGATGTCGGTAAATTGATGGGGAAGCTGCTTTTGCTTACTTTACTCTTTTTTGACAAGGAAATGGTAGCTGGTGATCTCTGCAAATAGGAAATTGTAACCACCGTGTATAATAAGATTGTTTAGTTGAGATATATCTTTCACATTTTATCCACACCACACCAAGTGGCTTTCTCAACTCGAAAATGAAACTAATAATTTAGGAAGGTGTGTCTATCAAGTTTAATAAGCACATAAAACAGAGGACCAAAACAAGGGCAAGCCTTGTTACTACTTGAAAGCTTATGGCAAAGTTGTGCCTTGTACCGAAAGCTACTTACCAACTTACAATATCTTCTATGGTAAATTTCATTTTATTACCCGCAAGTTTTCTGAAATTCTGACTTTACTACATAAAGTTCTTTTCTTCTCGCTTTTGTACCTAAAGTTTGACTTTTTCCTCCATTTTCATACATCTGTCAGTAATTCTGTTAAATGCTCTATTAAATGATGACGTGGCAATTAGTGATCTCACTTGAACTCACTTATACTTGAACTCACAAATTTTATTTATTTTTTTAAAATAACTTCTCTTGAGCACTAACCCCCATCTCCCACTCCCAAGCCACAATCCACCATCTCCATGTCGAGATCTCCCTCAACCCCCTTCCCCTTCTTGGACCTCCAATAGCCCCACCCCACCAACACCCTCTGCACCATTGCCTCGCCCCCCCTAAAAAAATGTCTAAGCACACCCATCCCTCCCCGAAAAAAAGAACTGTGACTATCAACCAGACCTCCACCTGCGAAATCTTTCTCAGAAGAAAAACAAATTATTCAAACCCAAAAATAGACCGCAACATCATATGGGTTAATGGAGAACATGATGGAAATACTAACGGATGTATGAAATTGATAGTAAATGTAAACGTTAGGAATGAAAGTGAGAAGAAAAAAACTTTGTGTAATAAAGTCATAATTTCGGAAAACTTGCGGGTAGTAAAGTGAAATTTACCATATCTTCTAACATTTGAGAGAGAAATACATGCGGGACCAAAACATTGGTTGATAAATTTAGGCCTACTGGTAGCATGTCTCTAACTCAACCAAAAAAGGAAACGGTTGCACCCAGATAAAGGTCTTCATTACTAAATTAGGGTAGCCTTCAAGGGAAAAACATATATTACCTTCATTTTTGTTAATTTTAAGCATGTTTCACCCAAATTGAACCTTGTAACCCCACTAAATTTTAACCTAGTAGCACTAAACTCCCATATATTTAGTTCATTAAGAGATTTTAGGCCCGATTCCACGAGCAAAAAACTTAGCTAACCATTTCCGTTAAAAATTCCTATTGCCGCCCTTAGATGGGAGATATACAGAATGTCAAACAAAAAAATGAAAAGAAATTGGAGATAGTTACAAACAACTGTCAATAACCAATTAACAGCTGATAATATGGCCCTTTGGCCACCACACTTGACTTTCCTTAAACATTACAAGTCGCCATTTACATTTTGATTTGAATCATTTCGACACAAATCTGATTTCCTTTACCTTCACACTAACACTTAACAACACCGACAAAGCAAAAGCGCATGGCCCCTTTGGTTTTCAGACGCTTATTGCTCCATCCAAACTAAAAACCCATAAAACCAAGAAAATTAATAAAAATAAAATATATATTACACAGTTTTCGCTTAACCCAACAACACCTTCAGCTTTCTTCATCCATGCATGCCCACTAATTTACTTCACACCGTTAATTACTAGCAACCCGATGACGAATTGGGGATTGAACTCCAGACGATTTCATGATCTGGGCAGCAGAAGAAGATGCCGAAGAACCAGAATTCATCCCATAATCCGACATGAACAGCTGAAAATCTGAAGCTTGGATCCGACCCGAGTCGCCGGGTAAACGGATATACGAAGCTGAAGTCGGCGACTCGCTGAACCACGAGTTCAAGGCTCCGCCCGCTTGTTTCCCATTCTTGTATTCAACTATGGCTCTGTACACAAAAGGAATCAAACCCTCCATTTAATTTCTGCAAATTTCGATCTCCAAGAGGCAAACAGAGGAAAAGAAAGCTAATTGCTCTGTTTCTGCTTCTGCTTTTGTTTTTGCTTCTGCTTCTATGGGCAGCGATGGTTTGATTTAAAAGGGGGGAGGGGGGATTGGATTTGGTGACGTGGCGTAAACAGGATATTTGGAGTTTTGGGATTGGGAGTGTCCAGCTCTTGAAGCCAAGCCACGCAGGCAGGAGGCTTTCAACGCAAACCCGCACGACGACTTTGAAAGCTCTATCCAAACCCACGCCAATATCATCTTTCTTTCCAATTACATCTTACCAAATTTCGTAATTGTCGTTTATTTTACTAATTAAGTTTGTTAATTATTATTATTTTATGAGGGTTTGGTTTGGTTTGGGTCAGTGGTTTCGGAGCTTTCTATACAAGATTGTATTGGTCTGCTTTTTAATAATTAAAACGTTTTTTTTTTGGGTCTCAAACCAATGGCCGTCACCACCACCAGTTTTGTCTTAGCTGTCTTCTTCTAATTACTATTTTTATTCCTTACTTATAATGTGTTTGATCAAATCTGATTTCAAAGAAAGGTATTTGCTTGATTTAGTAATTAAGAATCATAAAAAGGTTCCACATCTATGAATACAATACAAATTATTTTAATGATGCTTAATTAGCTGGTTGTCTACGCCATAACAAATACCATGATTATTATAAGTTCTCTGTCTAATCGTGTTAATCAGATACGGTTGGTCGTCGAAACTATAATATGATATCCTTTGTATTGTATGCTACTTGATCCCCAGTAAAAAACTAAGTCGAAACTAAGTCGCCTATGATCATACGATTTCTGTATAATTAATCTTTGGTTTAGTATAGTAGTTGTTGTCACTTTGTTGAAAGAGGGTTTTAGATTCAACTCACATGGATATGATGACGATTTACAAATGTGATGAGTTTTGATATTTAATTGTAACTAGTTTCACTAGCTAGCGTGACGTAGCCTTAATGTGCGGGTGTGTATCGTTATGTCATTTGTAAAATAAATAAACAAATAGAGCCGTTTTCATTTTGAGGGGGAGGAAGCGCCACTGTTCTTCCTCCCCTCTCCCCTTCTCCCTTCCTCCCCTTCACCATCCTTTTTGCGATTTCTTCATGTTTAGAATAAGTCGCAGAGACTCTTTGGGGTTTCTGTGTAATTTTCATCTCTCCTTTGTGAGAGCTTTCCATCTCTCTTCTATGAGCTATGAGAGTTTTATTTGTATTGTGATGGCTTGATTTTTTCAAACTTTATCTTTTTTTGGTTTGTTCTGAGTTTACGTTTTTAGTAGAGATGTCTATGCCAAAGTTTGTTCGATCATGTGTGATCGTTAGTGGAGGAGCTCCAAATTATCTTAATTTTAATGTTAGATCGCTCCGTTATTGTAATAATTCTTTGTGGCTAATTTGTATTGGCCCTTTGTAACTAGTAGTTTTTTGGCTGAATTATGAATGCAGTCCAAAAATTTCTCAATAAAAAAAAAATCAGACACATTTTGTGCGGACATATGTCCAATAAATCTTAAATAAAGTGACAACTCTTTTTTTTTTTTTTTTTTTGGCTTTAATAGATTCGTCTTACGCTCTTACCTTGTAACATAGCACGTTATGTGCTTGAACACATCTCATTAATTTCATGTTACAAAGTAACGACTTATAATACATGAGACAATCGTATAAAAGTTGAGAAATGGAAACTTATATGTTTAGCATTTTCCTTTAAAATATTTTTTTTCTTTCAGGAGCTGAATATTCGAGAAAGTCAGTCTCAATGTTATATTTATGAGAGAGTCAAACTTTGTTAGATTACCTCTAAAATTGACAGAATGTATTGATATATAGTCTGACAGTCTTAACCTTATACGACTTGATTTGGACATAAAACTTATCCCAACTAATACAAAATTTCAATTTGCTTTCTATTAATCAGTCTAATTAAAACCCAAATGACGAATTTTTGGACCGTCCATCATCCACATCCTATATCTTATAAATTTATTCTTAGCAAGTCGTCAACCATATATATATATATAGGCTGTATATGTGCAGCTTGCTTCATCAAAATAACCACTCCATTGTCTCTGTCGTAGATGAAGTCATTGCCTGCATCATAATCCAATTGAAAACCAGTCTTCAATCCTCATGTCGTTTTCCTTTTCCAATAGAATTTGTAGCTTCAAAGCAGCCATCGAAAGCACCGCAAACCCTAAGCAAAAGCAAAAACCTGCGTGCTCGCTTTGTTTTGCGAATGGAGCATTAAACAAGCTGCTCTTGTCACAGTCTGCGTTCTTTGCGGTATTATTTTCCCTCATGAACTTGAGGGCAAACACACAAATGAGATAAAGATAACACTAACTTGTATAGAAAATTGGTTTCTAGCAACATCAAGGCATAGGTGTTGGTGATCTTGGTGATCTTGGTGGTGGGGGCCATGTTAAGTTAGTCTTTGATTTTATCTCCAATCAGCATTGTCATGATTTTATGATTATGATTGATGATTATTTACCCAATAAATAACAACATAATTCATAATCCAAAATAATGGTCTGCAGTTGCAAGGTGTGGAACATGAGATCACATATACAGCCTGTTCAATCTTCTCTTCCAAGATTTATTGACAAATGTCCATAATCTTGGATAATATATAGCATATAGTCTAGCTTGAAGTGACTATTAATTTCATTTTAAAATGGGATAAATCTCGCAAAGTACCCACTAATGTAGTGGTTTGGAGCAATTGCTTCCCCAAAAAAGGTCATGGATTCAAATTCTAGCATCAGTGTAATGTGTGTTAGTTTAGTACGTTATCACCATATCTCAATAGAAAAGGTTCTCTAAAAAGGGGGTTAATGCCAGTTATTCTTATACTTATGCTGTGATTAGAATTCATTATAATAAAATTTTTAAAATAAAAGGTTATTTTAATTTTTTTGGGCTTCTAATTTCCATGTTTGTATACTGCATCTTCTTAGGCCTCATCACATCTGGGCTTAGTCACGAACAGTCCAACTCTGTTGGGCTTCATCATATCTGGGCTTTTTTCAAATTCCTGTCGTTATTTTGATCAAGATTCTGGATATATGATGTGCCTATAATTTTTCACGACAATGAAACACAATTGAAACCTAATCACAAAGAGCTTGTAGCTAGTTAAGAGTATTTACCCCTGCTTTCAAAGTTGTAGGTTTGATTCCTCCCTCCCCAAATATCATTTGTATCAAAAAAGAAATTGAGCAAGAGGCTTATATATCAAGTGGTTAAGAGCATTTCACTACAAAACAAAGTGGCAACGGTCACCATTACTACAGCAAATGTCACCAAATAATGGTGACTGTTGCCACGTTTTTTTTAATCGTGTTTACACAAGCGCATCTAAAGTTCAGGTTTGAATTTGATTCACCCCTCTCCCTACACTATATATATATTATAGGGTAAAGTTTACTCATGCATGCACCACCTATACAGCATCAAGGGTCATCATCATCACCCTAAATATCCCCTTCACTTACTAGTGTGGTCTCTTGCACATGCTCTAGCCACTGATTAATTCAAACTCCATGCAGTCACTTTCTTTTTCCTTTTCTTCTTGCTTCTTCTTCCCCAATACCAATTTGGATAAACCTGTATCAGCTTCTTCTTGCTTGCGGACTAATAACTTTATACAAATCAGGTGGAGAGATTGATAAATTTGAATATATAATAAATAAATAAAAAGATTTAATTATAAGATGAAGTTTTTAGTATTGCTGCTGCGACTTTTTCCCAGTGGGATATGCACGCGTGCTGATTGCCGGATGTGGAGGGAAAGCAGTACAATTGTCTTATTCAGGTATATTGCATATAAATGCAAATGATTTTGGTCTGTTTATCTTAGTAAAATATGCCCTTGCCACCTTTATGTATAGAATTGTGTTCTTATCTTTCCTCTTTTCCCATATGGTCCCTCCCCCGAAGCAGCATGAAATATTGCAGCTTTATTCTAAAGGATTTAAAGAAGGTTCATTTTTGCTGCAAAAGTTGCATGCCTACCTACCTCTACCTCATAGGAGAAATGGTGGAAACAAAGCACAAGAGATATTGGAAGAATCAAGAAAAATGTCCAATATTTTGTGGCTAGCTGTAGGGCTTCATTCATTTGTACTACCAGAGCAAGGAGAGTTGCATGCAAATAGTTGGGAGATCATAGCTTCCCAAAAGATAAGCCCGCAGAGTTTTCCCGGAGCTAGTAGTAGCTAGCTTGTTTTCTTGGGATATTTTACTTCACTTTTCCAACTTTGGTTGTCAGATGTTCGGAAACTTACTTAATCCTGCGTATAAATCTCACATTTTTCAGCATATTCAAATTTTTTTATAAGAAAAAAAGTGAACTACTCCACAATGCAATTCAACAATCAAAACTATCTATATTATTTTAGGTTTGAAGTATTAAACTTTAGACTCCACCCAAAGTAACCTAAAACCGAAACGATTAACGAATTCGAGACTAAAAACCTAAAATTTGACCGAATGATGATTTTGATGAGAGTGTTTCACACTGAAAGATGGAAGCTTTGCAATAATTTTTAATAAGATTTTGAGTATCTCCGTGTACCAAACGGGTCATGTTATGTAGTATATTAGAGCTGACCTTGAGACAAACTACTGAATACGAACATGCATAATCACATTAAAAAATCTTGGCTAAAAGTGGTCGATTGCCTCCCTCCCTTGACTTCTCCGGGCTGTTCATCATATAGCTGTTTTGAAATGATTTTCTTTTCTTTTTTCCTTCTGATCCAACGATTAGAAATGTAGTTTTTTTTATTTGGCACTTAAATTCAAGACCCTTTAATAAAGGCGCGACAAAATGAATTGAAGCAAACGAAAAGTAAAAGGGCCAAAAAACAGTACGGGCTCCCGACAAAGCGCCCAGTGTTTCTGAGTGTACAGAGTCTGCCATCATTCTTGAAATAGACTGTTTTCCGTCAACGGCGGGCCTATATCACTAGGCCCACTTGCATGATCTTCACTGTTAATGGGCCCATCTCTGCAAATTGCTTACGTATGCCTCTGGCTTAGCTTACATAGCTTTAGCTCAAGTGCCTTTTTCTGTTCATTTCTCTTTTTGGTCTGTGCCTTGTACTACACTCCATTGCCGTACACCACTCCATTTGTGTAAACAAGAGCCACTGAATGCTCTGCTTCTTTTCCACCTTTTTTTGTCGATGCATGTTGCGATTTGGTAATTAACTCAGTGACAGTCTAATTAGGGTTTGTGCTTTCGCAAGAGTTGATCCAATTGCTTGTCACAAGAGCACATAGATGGTATAAGTTGAGACGAGGAGTGCTAGGCTCAATCGTCCATGCGCAATTTGGTAATTCATCATACAAACTGTTGACGTGTGTGAAATCTTTTATGAATTAACGGCTTATAATAACTTACTGAACTGTATGTACCACCGCGTACTAAACCTCGCATTTCTCAGCTAAGATATACGCTTGAGTTCTTAATCATCTGATCAACTACATTAAGCAATGCTGAGATGGAACATAATGATCATAGGTTTCTTTTACCTCGAGATTCTGAAAAAACAGGTTAACTTTCCAATACAACTTTGATTATGGACCCACATAAGTGATGTGGATGGTAAATGAGGCCCCACTCACGTGTATGTACCTGGCATTCTATAATAATTCTATTGCCGTCGGACCAATAGCTTCCCATTGATCTGGTTTTTCTCTTAAAAGATTATTCAGTGTCGGCTCTAGTCTAGGTATAGACTTCCATTTCTCTCTTATTTTTTATTTTATTTATTTATTTATTTTAGATTGTCTTCTACTACATTTTAGGATGAATTTAATAATTACTTTAGTTGACTACATCCATGCATGATTGATGCATGCACCAGAACTTTTGTTGAGCTCATAAGAAAAAAAAAACTTTTGTGGAGAGTTCATTATGTAATTAAAAGACATTCTCGATGCCATTGCCATGTGCATGTATATATAAACCCTAATCAATTCAAAATTTTCTGAAAAAAAAAATATATTTAGTAATATACTTTTTCTTAGCACTAATAATATAGATAAACTCTACATCATTTATATACATAAAATATATATTTAAATACAATTGAAAACCTGTCAATTAAAACTTTTTATTTTTTTTAAATACATTGCGGCTTAGAATATAAAATCTTTGTGCATATGCATAGTAAATTTTCCCTTAAAAAATTTAATATGGTGATGAATTATATAAGCAGACGTGCAAGAAATCGAGCTGAGTGCGGTCACTTCCAATAAATTTAAATAACGAGGGCTTTTTCAAATTATAATTATTTTGACCATTACAGACGTGACGAATATGCTTGCTTCATTTAACCAAAATAACTCTCGAGTCATCTTCTCTTCCACATTTTATATGGTTTTAAAAATTAAAAAAAAAAGACTATATCAAGCCATCTTTAACTGCCACATTCTTCATGTATTTGATACATTAAATAATACTGTTCCATTTAGTGGTAAGTTTTCTTCTTGGCGTTCCATCTTGAAGTTGGAGAAATCATCTATAGGGCCTTATAATTTTAATTTTCTGAAGGAAGAAAAAACTGCTAGAGAAATAATATTTTAGGTCACACACACAACTATGATGTCGTGAGAATTCGAACTTGAGACCTCTGATCATACAATTAATTCGTAAGTGTTAATTAATACACCAATTATCAATTAACGTAACCTAAAAATATGATTTCTCTAATCATCTTCCATTTTAAGAAGCGGTGTCTCATTCATCTTCATCACAACACTAAAATATTAATTGTACTTACTATATAAATAATGAATTGGCGCCTAATAAATTTCACAAAGCTGACTTGTGGAAGTATTAATCTATACTAATGTGACGAAAACAAACATATGGTCGGTCCAATTATGTGGCAAATGTTTAAGCTGCCACGACACGGGATGCCATGATCACTTTTATATACAATCTTCACAAAACCTATATAAAATGTTTCTTCTTAATGAACCAAATTCAGAAGCGTTTTGCATGAGTCAGAGGTCAATATTTTCCTCCCTCCCACCCCAAAAAAGAAAGGAAAAACACATTGGCACCTTTGTCTCAATGCATCTATACCTGTATCTTCCAATCAAATTTGTTTTTTCAATACAATGGATGGTCTAAACGGTAGAGAAATGAGGTTACGAACTTGAGATCACTGGTCTGCATATCAATGTCATTTTTCATTTGGAAAAACCCCGTAGGCGTCCCAACCAAATTTTAATAAAAGAATCACAATTAATAACATATATTTCTATAATGTTGTTAAGTCAACTAGCTGCAGAAAATGTCAAGCACGCCCACCTCAATATTTTAAAAGTATGCATATATAATTGAAAAATATCCATAATTTGAAATTTGAAGGTTGTTCATATTGGTGCACTTATCTTTCTCAGGTCAACATATCAGATAGGTTTTATCCAAAAGCTATAAAATACTTTAGAAAACTTCGTCTACTTATCGTATTTGCTCAAACTCTGTCGTATATAATGTATGTATGTGCTTGCGTTTGCCGTACATTGTCAAATCTGATAATGTTTTTTTAATTACTGTTAATCTTATTTGAACAAGTATATATTTATATATTATTTTTACGTGACTCCCACTTGCAACTTGCAAAACGGGTCGTTGTTTTCTTAATTAACAATGTATTTCCGGTGACTAATAATAATAGAGGCATCACAATCAAATATTGCAAATTGCAAAACCGGTCGCTGTTTTGTTGCAGATTCAGTTCACTGTTGAACATAACCAGAGTACCAGACCATGGGCCCCACGGCCCATAGCAAACAAATTTGTGGGCCCCAACACCCACTCCGTCCAAGCTGAGTTATAGAATCTGACTTTGGACAATTTTGAAATCCGCCCAAATAAAACAAAACGTTATAAAAAAGTAAAAAATTAAAAACACAACGTGACCGGTTAACCGGTGGCGGCATTTTGTTTATTTATATGATATGGTGGTTGCAGAAGCAGCTTAGAAGCCGTTGTTTGTATTGTGGTAGTGTTTGGAGCTTCTTGACTTTGGAGAACGAAGAAGGCCAATTTCCCCAAACGAAAAACTGAAAGAGAGAGAGAGAGAGAGCCATGGAAGCCAACGAATATGAACATCTACAACGTCTTTGATTTTAGAGGTACAGCAACACACTAACTGTAACTGCTTCTCATTTTTTCTTGAAGTGAGCTGATCAAAGTTTGATTATAATAGTTTCGTGTTTGTTTGGCAGCGGATTTGAGCTTCGAGCAGATCCGAACAGAATCATGAACAGCTTCTTCCAAATTGTCAAGCAAGTAGGGGGAGAGGTCTTTGTTGATTGTGGAATTGTTTAAGTGCTTTTGGAAAAAAGTTGATTAGGTAGCTGAGAGCGAAAGCAGATTGGTGTTTAGTGAGCGTCTAGCGATGGAACTGTTTTCGACTGGTCCACCGATTAAACGACGAGCGGGATTACGGATTAAACAGGCGGGTCGGGCTTCGTACCGGGGCAGCTAGAGAAGGTGGTGGTGGTGTTGTCGTTTTGTGTTTATTGGATGTGAGTAAATTGTGTCGTTTGTTAGTTGTTGAATAATTTGAGCCTTGTTGAGGAAGTTAAGAAGATATGGGAACTACTGCTCTGAGGCAGTTGCTCAAGAGCCTCTGCAGCAACAATTCACCTTGGAAATATGCGGTGATTTGGAAGCTCAAGCACCAGAGCGATTTGTAAGTTTCTTTTTTACTTTCTATTGTTTTAAATTTATGAACTTTTAATCTTGCAGAATTTTGTTTTTTGTGTTTGGCCACCATCAGAGTTCAGAAATCAAGTTACTAATCAAAATGCTTTGGCTTTTGAGATTGTTTTCTATGATTATTTTGATGCATTCTGTTTGAACCACAAATTAGGGACTTCAATTTTGTTGGTGCAGCCAAACATGGTTTAAGAAGTTATAGTATGCTTAGACTGTTGCATATGCATATAGAAGTTTGAGCATTTATATCTTATAAAATCATAAAATAGAATTTGAATCTATAATCAATATGACTGGAGGGATTATGATCATTCTTTTCACATGAAAAAAAAGTTCTAGTATGCTTAGACTTTGACATCCAAATGACCTTTTCCACGGCGAACATATTGTGTATCTCATGAATATCAAAGCTAATGATGATCTCCAGTATGATAGTTGTCTTCTTGTTAATTAAGGATATTGGCCTGGGAGGATGGGTATTGCCATCATCCAAAACCAAGAGAAGCTGTGGAACATTCACCGGATGACATCTACTTCAGCGACGCAAATCAGATGCATTTTAAAAATTGTGCCACAAGTATACACGATGGTGGATCTACAGGCTATCCAATTGGACTAGCAGTTGCTGATATGTCACATCTTCAGCACACATTTGGAAAAGGGTACAATCTTGTTCTTCATTCTTGTCTTGCTGTGTACTTCCGTTCAATCTCCAGAAAAGTTTCTGCGGATTTGTTTTACAACAAATACCTACAAATATAAAAGCAATAAAAAGAAATTTTGGTGGAGGATATTTCCTTTAGCATGCTCTTAATTATTTGCCACAATGAATCCAATACTCTGGGTGTCCAAAATCACCATTACTCTTACGAGTTCGCCGAAAACTGTCTTTACACACGCATAAGCATGCACACTACTTATTTAAACTGACGCTATATGCAAATTTTTTGTTTCCTAAGAGACACCAGCAAGCCACACAATGAGTTAACTATTAATGTGCTCATATATTTTACGGAATGAAGAATGTTAATGGTTCATTATGGATTTGAAATAATTTCTCAGGGTTGTCGGTGAGGTGGCTTGCACAGGGAACCATAACTGGGTTTCCCTTCACAGTTTGTGCACCAGAGAGTCGGACTCTAAGTTAGTTCCTGAGGTAAATCTTATTTGAACAAGCTAATGATAATTCTGCAAGTAGTGATAGTGAACACTGTACAGTATATCTAAAAAATGAATATTTTTCTATTTATTCAGTGTCCAGATGAATGGCTTCTTCAGTTTGCGTTGGGTATCAAGGTAACTTGTTTGTCATATCCTAGTGGCATGAGCACAGACTAGGTTACAGTTGCGAATTTTAATCCTCAGGATTCACATGTAATTACTTATAAATGGATGAAAAATCTGATTATGTATTTGATTTCTCATGCAGACAATTTTGCTTGTACCTGTACTTCCATATGGAGTTTTGCAACTTGGCTCCATGGAAACGGTGCGTGCTCATTTTCTGAACTTATTCTAAACTTCATGAATTGGTTGTAGCAGTTTATTTCCTGTAACCATGTCATTATAGTGTAGTAACTAATAGCTTACAAGTTTATTATCTAGGAAGTTGTAGCATTAGATTTTTTTGAACTCACGCTGCATGAATCTGACATATTATTCTGACCCCCGTCCGGGGCTTAAGCACCTTGCATGTGATTCTCAATCTGAATCTCTCTGTCTTTGTGTCTTGCGTGTGTGTTCCATGTATATCGATTTGATTGTATTAATCTTATTTGTCCCTTTCTTTTTCGATCAAGTTGTAGGTTGCTGAAGATCTGGCAGTGGTTGCTTTTGTGAAAGATAGATTCAATGCCATTCACAATGTTGTGGGGAAAACTGTACCTTTTACGTTATTTAGGGACATTCCAGCTGAATCATTATGGCCACAATCATCTAGTTTAATGGAGAACACATTTGAGTCATCAGCTGTTACCAGTAACATCAGACTGAATGATATCTTACTGTCGACTTTGGAGCAATTTGTGCAATTGCCAACCATTGAAAATGTACTTCTAGACTCTGGAACAGATCAGCCAGAAGTTCTTAAGAGAATTGGAGAAAATGAGATTGGTGTTCCACGTATTTATCACATTGGAGAATCGAATCCACTCAGTCAGTGTGTAGATACCGACATGCTGGAGACCATAGAGGCTCAAATGTTTGGGTTGTCTTGTTTAGAGGATGAACTTCAAGCCTATTCTCAGTATGGTGGTTATAACGTGGATGTGCTTGGAGACCCTTTAAGTGGTTTCAATTCTTACTCTGCCGGAGGTATAGCAGAACAACTGTTGAATTACAATAATGCTGAAGATATAAGTTACAACATGAAGGATAGTTTCTTTAGCTTTCCTGAAAATTGTGAACTACACAAAGCACTCGGAACAACTTTCCGGAGGCAGACCGATGAACATTTATGGAATTCATCCATCTCCATTGATGACACATGTAGCAGCTCTGGTTTGCAGAAAGATTTCATTCGAAGTATTGAGCCATCAAGGCTTTCGAAAGGAAGCGACGCTGAGAACCTCTTTGAATCCATGGTAGCCAGAGATGACACCTCATCGAGCAGATCTGACAATATTAAATCATGTATAACCACATCAAGTCAATTTCCTGCTTCTTGTGAACAATTGAAATTTGAAGCAAGTGCCCCAATGGAGAGTGATTCAATGACATGGAATCATGCATCAGCTTCTTTCAAAGGCACGATGAGCACTTTGCTTGACAAAGAGCAGCAGGGCAAAGGATACACTTCTACAAAGCCCAAAAAGGAACAAAAGTTGTCCGGTGCCAGTGCAAGAAGGACCAGGCTAAGCAACAGCCCAAAGCTAAGACCAAGAGATAGACAATTGATTCAGGATCGTGTCAAAGAGCTGCGGGAACTCGTCCCAAATGGTGCCAAGGTGGGTTTTAGGGTAGGTTCAATATTTTGTTGCGGGGCAATACATAATCACTTATCTTTCTCTAACTAGATATGTTTTTCCTTTTTGTGGCAAGTTCAGTGCAGCATTGATGGCCTTTTGGACCGAACCGTAAAACACATGCTGTATTTAAGAACCATGACTGACCAAGCTGAAAAACTGGGGTGCTATGCGCATCAAGAGGTATGCAAAGCTCGTTCGTGTTTGGTACACCAAGAATCTAAAACTTCTGTGAGGCCGGCACAATATCCCCGACCCACAGAAGTTTTTCTTTTACAAAGCCAGCTTATAGTTTACCAGCTGGTGTCCCAATTGTTACAAGTTTCTGACCAACTCTATGATTCTTTTCCAGGTACCTCGTTCTAATAACATGAGCGAGGCCAAAAGTGGTGGCCAAAATGGGACAAGCAGGGGTTTTGAAATCGGAAGCGAACTTCAGATTTGCCCTATTGTGGTAGAAGATCTTCAACACCCAGGGCACATGCTCATAGAGGTATGTTGGTGTTGCATGACCCCCAAATTTGTAAACTTTTCGAACACACACAGCTTCATTGCAGAATGTTTCAACCAATTACTATGTCCATTTCAGATGCTATGTGATGAACATGGACTTTTCCTAGACATTGCCCAAGCTATCCGTCGATTGGAGTTGACCATCTTGAAGGGTGTGATGGAAACCCGCTCAAGCAACGTGTGGGCACATTTTGTTGTTGAGGTATGATTTGTTAACCCATTTATTTTCGTATAAAAATTCCACAATGATTTCTTTTTTTTCTTAAATACTATATTTGCATTATGCTCAGGCTCCCAGGGGGTTTCACAGAATGGATGTTTTTTGGCCGCTGCTACACCTTCTGCAACGCAGAAGAAATAACATATCAAGCAAGATCTGAATCTGATGGTTGACCCAAAATCAACAACATTTTAGGCATCTCTTTTTGTATTCAAGAAAATTGAGCAAGCCTTCAAGTTTTGTGCTTCAAACCCGGATAATTATGACAAGACCTAAGAAGCATAATGTCTTCGTCGGAATGTATAGTATCAGTACAAGTAGTTAATGTTTGTGTACAAACCCAGACAGAATTTCGACCCAAAAAAACAAAAACTCCAGACCGAACTTTCTACAATTTGCTGTTGGAAGAAAATTAGGCCCGTTCGGTAACGTTTTCGAAGAATGTTTTCTTAGAATATTTTTAGAAAATGAAAACAAGAAAATGAATTTGCATTTTCAGGAAATGAAAATGCATCTGGTAGATTAATTAGAAAACATTGCCAGAAAACAAAAACAATGAAAATGTGTCTGGTAGTATAATTTGAAATAAAATGTGAGTTATTTTTATGAAAATGTTTCCCATGAGAATGAAAACAACTTTTTTCTTTTTTCTATAAGTACACATGAACTTGTTTTCATTTTATGAATACATTTTTAGTGTTATCTATTTCTGGGCCACCTAACGTGTTTTGGCCTCATTTTTATTTTCTGAAAATGAAAATAACTCCTTAAAACGTTACCGAACGAGCCTGGCTTCTAAAATCTACAAAGAATGGAACACATGGCTCTGTTCACGCACGCACATAAAAAAGAATGTACATTATGCATAAACAGGACGAAGTGTGCATTTAAGAACTTAGAAGGCAGACCATCTGAAGCAGTCATATCCTAATAAGTCATTCTGTTTCTGTCACCGTCATCGATTAACACAGATTCAAGCGGGTCTTTCGGCTAGCAGTAGCGTGTGCCACCAGCCACATGCAATATTTTTAGGCAAGCAACCGTCTGTAGAAACTTGAGAAGGAAGGTTCCTGTCCACGGAATCGCCCAGGCCAAGCTGCATCCAAACGGGAATATAGAATTTTCAAAAACGATCATGAAAGAACATATACGTTTGGGGCTCAAAATATTAATCATAGAAGTTGGGAATCATACTTGGCCATACTTGTTCCACCCCCAACTAAATAATTGGCCGTCTTCTGCAGGCAAAGATAACAAAGAGATTGTGAATATCCAAGTACCATGTTTAGTGCAACAAGTAACTAAAATTCTGTTTATGGTCTACCGCATTAAGCTCATGTTGGTTGAAATTGTTAAGAACCCTATCAACAATTTGATGGATAGTACTTAGAATACAAATATTGGCCCTCTTTATAATGTGGGATAGACAATGGCACCCTCTTACCCGTTAGTATGGCACTATGGCGTGCCCCACAGGAGACCACTTTGGCATGCTTGCTTTCCAAACTTGGAGAATCTAATGGCCTAGGTAGAGTCTGAATCAACAATGGTGTGATTTAGTTAATTTATACAGGATTCCTCTACAGAGTTTTACTAAAAAATTCCTCAGCAAAGACCAGTATTCTTTAAAAGCAACACGATGCAGATAACACTGCAGACAGAAACCAGTTGGACTGAAAGCGTAAGATCACAAAACTAACTCGGATTCAGAGTAGTGGTTTGCATGTTCCAGTTATAAATTCTGACATGTTTTCCACATTCTGGCTAATCAATAAAAAACAAAAGAAAACCAAGAAGAAAAGTTGTTGAGCGTACCTCAGCCTCATCGGCACCTGTTCCCAGCTGTCCGAACTGATTCCCCCCAAAAGCATGTACACGACCATTAACAGATATACATAGAGTATGCCACAGTCCGGCAGAGATGGTTTTCACTCTAGAATTGGACAATGAATTCACATAACTTGGTCTTAGTTGATCTTTTGTATTCCCTTGCCCACACTGGATAAAAATAGGGGGAAAGAAAAGATACCGCAGATAAATACAAGAATCAGGAAAGACAAATATAGAAAAAGAAAATGTGGTTCCAATTGAATTACTAACCAGTAGTACTCCCAATTATCACAGTATATAAGGAGAATGCTACCAAACGGTTCACTCAATGCAGAACAACTCAAACAACATAAAACCCTAACTATCATAGAAAGCTCACCTGTCCATAGAGTCCCCAGCCAAAAGTAAGCAGTGCTCCAGCATCTGCAAATTGAAGAATTATTGATAAAGGGAAAGTAGATGATAAAAATGAAAGCGATCACAGCAAAACTGGATGTTTTCATCAGATTAACAAGATCCATAGAACAGCCAACAATAATCTCACATTTTGCATTGACCCAAAGGTAATCAAGGAGAGAAAACAAATAAGTAGGCTTAGCACATACAACCGACAAATCCAATCTGTTGATATGTTCTTCAGTTATAAGTATTAACACTTTAGAGAAATATCAGCACTATAAAACAATCAATTAAATGCTGACCTGTTACTACCACACTATGTCGACCACCACAAGCAATCTCTTTCACATAACTTCCAGGAACTTTTGTGCCTTGAGATACCGCAGAAGACCTATCCTTTCCAGAAGAAGATGGCTCAATACAGGGTATGACATGAGGAGAAGAGACCATCTTTACCCGGGTACCCAAACCTAGCTGTCCTTCGCCTCCATAGCCCCAACCCCACACCTGTCCCATATCTGAAACTTCGGTTAAAATTATGATCCATCAGGTGTCCTGCTTTACATCAAAAATCTTCCATAGCTTCGTACTTCCTACAACCTACAAAACTATATGGTGTGACCACAAAGACAGAGTAACTATCCTGAAAATCATAAGCATAATCCCTGTCCCTTGTGGTCTTACCTGACAAAGCTAAAGTGTGGCGTCCACCAGCTGCAACACTGTTGATCCTTACTCCAGGACCCAGAGTTACAAGACAAGGGGACAAAGTGAAGAAATCATCACCACCTGTTGGAGTTTCAGATTCAAGTTTAGGTGATGAAACTTTCCTCCGCTTTGCAACTTCCTCTCCAGCCCTTTTGCTGTCAAGATGAGATACTGTCCCACTAGTCAAATTGAAGCCTTGAGGCATTGGGCTTACTGTATAAGATCATAAAGTCTTAATCACATTGATATAGTAAAATCGACAACGCTTCCCTGATTGGTTTTGTCAGATATGCCCAGGTTTCAGAAATACCTTGTTCAGCTGGTAATGAACTTTGATTCCCTATAGTATCTGTTTGAGGAATTCCGACCATAGCCAATTCATGGATAAGCTTCCCAGACGGAACACACTCCTTCCATCCCCATGAGTATACATCCCCAGGCTCTGTAAATTAACAAATAATACGAATTTATTTAGATTCTCCCATCAAAACCCAGATTATCCACATAATAATCATCCGATTAGATGACTGAAACTGACATCGTAGAATTACCAAGAATTTCACACATGGACTAAATGCAACTGTCACAAAGAAATACTAAGAATCCATTCAATCCGCATATTAATGAACTAATTACTCTTAAATTCTTTCATTTCTAACACAAATTTTGGGCCCTGAAAAATGAATATCCTATCCGTGATTTTCATAATTCAACTAATAAAGAAAGCAGAAATCAGAACCAAGGTGCACCTGTGACAGAAACGCAATGGGCCCAACCAGCAGCAGCCTTGAGTAGTGAAGCCTCAGTTGGAAGAGGAAAAGGCTCCGGAGTCTCCTTAACAAAGGTTCAGCAGCATATACATAGAAGATCCAAAAATGCAAAAATCAATGACAAACAATTTGAATGCCTAAAACATTTCAGTTATTAGAAGATCACTGCATTACCCCATGCTTCCCAGAAACCAGATAGCTCTGCCCTTCATCGTCTGCCGAACCCCACGTTATGAGCTTCCCACACTCTAATCTCAACCATAACCAAACACCCCCCCTCAGCCACAGCTAATCAACTTTCAAATCAAGCTTAACAAAATGAATAGTAATAGCATCAACTACTAAACAATTAGATAGAGATTGAGAATCAGATAATCAAACCTGAGATGGCCATGGCGAATCCACAACCGCCACCGCAGACGTCCTTCCACGAATCTCCACCGTCCTTCCAATTCGGAAACCGCACCGGCGCCAGGGACAGTACCGGAGATTTCTCCGGCGAAACTCCGGGAAGATATCCACACATATAAACCAAAGCTTCTCTGCGCTCCTCCGTCTTCATAGAGTCTCCTCCTTCTCCTTCATTGCAGTTCATCGCCGATCCAAACCACACAGAGCTCGTTTTTGTTGTATAGAAATCTCAAAACAAAGCTCAATTAACTCAATCTAATTCCCTTTCTCTTTCTCTCTCTCTCTCTCTCTCTCTCTCTCTCTCTCTGTGAAATTTCAGTTTAAAGTAAAAGCGTTGGCTGAGAATTTTTCAGTCAGCCTGGTCTGGTCTGGTCTGGTCTGATGGAGAAGAAAGCAAAAGGACCGAGACTGAGAAAATCGAGGCGTATCATTTACAGGGATGTAACCCGCACCACGTCGGATGCCACGTGGAATGATCTGAGCCGCGATTGCGGATTACTTTTTTGGGAGCCACGAGTGTGCTGGAACTTTCTGGAAGGGATCGATGTTCGAGGCCGTCTCGTTGGTTGCCGCGTGTGGGTGAGGCTACGCCCATTCCGCTATATTTTAATCGCGGTTGGATTTGAAATTTAATCCTTGTTTGACCGGTTATCTGTGTTCTCATCTCACACTGGTGTCGCTGCGTGGAACGACAGCGAACGTTAGATTCACACATTTCCTAATTGACGAACACAAATGTGCCACCGCGGCTTGGATCTAATCATGATTTGCGTGAAAATTACGGGAAAACTACTTTTCTATGGACAAGCATAAACAATTTTAAGGTACTTTGCTATGGGCCTCCATCTTTGTGTTGGGCCGTTGCTCTATTTGTTTGGCCCTCTTATTTTGCTGCAAAGATGTGAAATTATATAGTGAGGGTGTCATATATGAACTCTTCATATGGATCTTTATATTAGCCACACGATCATTTCATTGAACTTAAGTAAAGTTACTATTCAGATGAATCATGTGGCTAATATGGAGGTCCACATCTATAATCTATATATGACACTCCCACCACCAAAGAACGACTCCTGCAGAGATAGTCATTTATTCTCTCATCCGGATGTCCTGACGTTATTATCAATGTCCGCATGGGAGAATTCAACTTATCTAGTATATATGTATATTTTCAAGTTGACAAGAGCATCCTTTCCTAGACACCCGACTATTCACAGTTGGAAGATGTGCTTGGTATAGTTCAGATTCATATGACATCCAATTGAAGTATAAAGTTCATTCTTTAAGCAACTTACAAAGTAAACATTCAAATAACAAGGACTTCTTGGAAACAGAATTACATTGAAAATTTGAATGAAGGTTATTATTAACTTTAATATATGAATCTGGAACTATCAATAAATTGGAGGGACTGATATTTGTCTACAGGAAATAATAAAAGAATTATTGTTGGGAATTAATATAGACTGCTACAGCGTCACAAACTGTTTCTCGATCGATATAAAATTCTTTTCCATTGATGTAAGAAGCAGCTGGGAGGCAAAGGAAGCTAACCAGAGATGAAATTTCATTAGGCTCTGCGGGACGACGGAGATCATCATCAGCACGAACCTAAAAACCGAAAACAAGTTTGAAATGTTAGATTATTGTGATACCCTAATTGAAACATATTAATAAAACTGGTAGACCAAAAATAACATTAATTAAGTGGATGAGATACTTTAGCCCCATTGTTGTTGTTGTACATTAGTTTCACAGTGTTCGTGCGAATGTTGTCTTTTGCCCATTTCCACGCCAACTTCTGTGAATTTTGCGTCATAGCACCTGTAAAAAACAGTAATGGTTGGAACATATACACTTTGATTTTTGTAATGAAAAAAAACACTGAATGACTAACTGCTTGTTTCTGCAAAGGCAGAGAGTTTCAGATCAGCAAAAGAGGCCAGAAATACAACACTTGCATTTCCTGAAGCTTTCAAGAGAGGGTATGCAAGTAGAGAAAGACGGTAGGGATAGTCAACAATGGTGTTCCTCATACTACTTCTTATTGCCCAAGTGCTCATATTACTTGGAAATTCCAAATTTTTATCTGGAGTTCCAATTGCTCCAGTATTATTTACCTATAGAAAACATGTAACAAAGTATTTATAAAAACAAAAAAACCATCTCAATTATGTTAACTAATCTGCTAATTAAGGTCTGAAGTATTAATTATTCTGACTTAAATGAACTTACAAGGATGTTAAGCTTGCCATCAAAAGCAGATGAGACTGTGTTCATGAGGTTCTCTCTTTGAGCTGAAGATTTGAGGTCAAAAAATGAGCCGGTCACTTTTAACTCCCTTACTTTCCCATTCTTGATTCCTCTCATCAATCTGTGCTTGGTCACTAGAACAGGCATATTGTACGGTCGCTCCAAGTCCTGCTAGCTCTTCTGCTATGGTATATCTAATTATGCATATCAACCAACCACCATTAAACTCATCGTGGACAACTGTAATTTTTGTTATTTTTGTCATGAATTATGAGTGGAAGTATTATATTTTTCTATGTTTTAGTGTTATTTTCATTTTAAACAAATTTCAGAACTTTTACACCATGACCCTATGACGTAACAATCATGGATCCGCCACTAAGTGTTATAGTTAGCAACCGATAAGAATAATTAACACACTCGATATGAATTTTCATGCAAATAATACAGAAATAAAGAATGAGAAGAAAAAGCTAGCAAATTCAATTTAATTACCCGATGCCTTTATTTCCACCAACTCCAACTACGAGGGCGTTCATACCCTTAAAGACCATCTTAGGCTGTTGAAACCTGCCATGTATTTTGCTTCTGGAACTTAAAATGTTCCCTTCAATTCAAGAAAGCTTGGACCACAGGAGTCCAAGAGATTTGTGGTCACTCACCGTTGGATGTAAATTCAACGGTTCACTCACTCTTGCACTCATTTTAAGAAACTTTTTTGAATCATTGGATTAATATCCAACGGTCTATAAACAATGAAACTTCAATCTTTGTTCCATATCATTTATATTGAATAAATAGGAAATTAACAAATGGACAAAGAACTTAGAACAATATAAATTAATCTAACCTGTAAAGAATATATATACATATTCAAAGTCTTCAAGTAAGTTGTAGGAAAATAAGGATTGAGAGCAAACACCCCAAACGTTTTCTTCTTCAGTTTTCCGGTGTGTGCGGTTGTGCTGCTGTTCACACTTAAAAAACATTATAGCCGCTGGCTATACTATTTTTTATAATAAAAAGTCGTCGTAGAGCCGCGCGGCTAGACTCATTGAGTATATTATATTAAAAAGATGTATAGCCGCGCGGCTATACTCATTGAGTATATTATGTTACAAAGATGTATAGCCGCGCGGCTATACTATTTTTTAAATAAAAACAGTAGCAGCTATACTCTCCAAAGAAGTATACTATTATAAAGCGTATAGCCGCGCGGCGATACTCTTTATTAAAAAAAGGACCAGCGTAAAGCCGCGCGGCTATACGCTTCAGTTTTTTTAGAAAAAAAATCCCGAGTATAGCCGTTCGGCTATACTATTTTTTAATAATAAAAATAGGACAAAGAGTCACTCTTGGTCCCTATAATTTGCCACTTTTACCACTTTAGTCCATGTCGTTTCACTTTTGTCAATTTTTTTGTTGTTGTTTCAATTTGAAGCAATTCAAGAACAATCCTTAATTTCTGTCAATTTTTTAAAAACTTATGCTAGTTGTGGGTGGATAATTCGGTCAATAAATTATTAAAAAAATTCATTCATTTTAAAAATAAATATTAAAGACAATAAATATAGTAAAATTTTCAAATTGAAAAAAATAAAATAAAAAACATACCCAATTCCTCCCCATTGCAACCTCTACACGCACCAAAAATTTAAAACCAAACCCAGAAAACGCCACCCCCATCTCATCTTTGAAAGAAGAGTAAGAAGGAGGAGAAATTTAGGGTTTGTAAGAATTGAAATTGTATATTCAATGATTGTGAGATTGTACAGTTGTATATATATACACTTGAAATGGAAATATCTAGACTAAAGTTTGTTACAGGAAAGATGGAGATAGTGACAAGTGTACAGTAGTGATGAAGCTTAGTTGTTTCCTCCTTTCTTTCTAGAACTTATTCCAGGTACAAGTTTGCTGTGCTCAATTCTATTCTTTGTTGTGTGCTCTTGATTTGTTGTTCTAGAAGACAGAGGCTGTATGAGAGTGATCTTTGTGTGTTCTTCATTGCTCTGTTCATCAATCTTCCCCAACACACCCCCCCCCCCCCCATGCCACGTTTGTGTAGAAAATTCATGTCCAAAAGATTAATCAAAATTCCACTTCCTTTTTCTTCTGGCATCACAGAAACATGACGCTGGGAGAGAATCTCAGCATTTTAAAAAATTGAGTTTTCCCCAGACAGCACGAGTCTGTTCTGAGTTCTTTTCAGTCTTCATCATCGAATCCTGTAAACAATAAAACAATTAAACATGAGCAACAGAGAGTGTAAATAATATCATAAACGACTGATAAAGAATATAAAACAGCAGACAAATTTTTTATTTTTATGTTTTCAATTTGAAGATTTAAAAAGGTAGTATAGCCGGGCGGCTATACTCTTTGAGTATATTATATTCAAAACGAGTATAGCCGTGGCTATACTACTTTTTAAAGAAACAACCCGCCTAGCGCCCACGTGTCAAAAACAGTAACCATTTTTTAAATAAAAACGTAGTACAGCCGCGCGGCTATACTCTTTAATAGGAAAAGAAAACCCTAATATACTTCCTATTTCTATTGATGAGATGACTTAGGAAAATATGATTGGTTCATTCCTTTTAATTTCTATAAATTATATTGGCGGGGCCCACAAATAACTGATTTATTTTTGAAATATACGTCATGATGAATGTGGGACGATCAACAAATTGGAGGGACTGATAATCAGGAACAAGAAGTAATAAAAGAATTGTTGGGATTGTTAGAAAATACGTGATCAGATAGGCTGCCAGCTGATTTTGCACCCCACACACTGACGAGGTCACTAGAAGTTGTGACTCTGAAATCATCATCAGCTGCATGGCCATTCTAAATCATGAATCCTAATAATTATCAAACAAGTTTGTAATGTTAGATTAAGTCATGAATCCTGAATCATGAATCTGAAATCGATGTGGGACTGTATGTTGATCGGTTCATAATTGTATATCATTTTGTACCCTTCTAGCTTATGATTTGGTTATGTTTTTGAGTTAAACTTGTGCTTTTAATCCTTTTTGTGTTTATCTTTCAGTTCATTGAGCTTTAGGTAATAATGATGGCTTTGGATAGTAAATGATGCAATCTATGCATGTTAGGGCCTAATTTGGATGAATGGATGAAGAGCTTAAAGACAAACTCAATTTTGGCTACAGTCCCCTGCCAGCCCAGTTTCGTAGGTCATATTGCAAGCTTTGTTTTAGCAACCTACATAGCTCGGATGAGGCCACATTCTTCATGAAAGTTGTTCCAATGGGTGTATACTATAACATATCCGAAATTCAGCCCCATTGGATAATTTTGGAGTCTGTTACCTAGCAAACACAGAGCCATGCTCAGGATGGATTTTATCAGCGCGCAAAATGAGTTAGCAATTTGTTTTGGCCTTAACTTCCTCCTCCGACCTTGGATTGGCCCAAATGATATATGGCTGGAAAGAAGACATTCTGAACTTCAAGTTTGAGTGCTTAAAGTCTTAATTTGCTTAAGGGAAGCCCAATTCGTAAGCCCTTGAAGTTGCTGGTCATGCTGACCTCAGGATGAGCTATTATTTCTGGTTGGAAGCTTGGTCATGGTGACATGAAGATGAGCTAGGGCTGCTGGTGGGATTTATTAGTGAAGTGCATCAACCATTTCAGATTTTATAAAACAAGTGTTGTATGCATTAGCCATACTTAATTCAGATTTTCAGCTTCCTTAGGCCTATATATAGTGAGGTTTCCCAAGCTTGTAAACACACCCCAAGGGGGGGAGCTCTCAAACACTTCTCTAGAGCTCCCTTCCCTTCTCTCCCTCAAATTCTCTTAGTTTCTCTTTCTAGTTTTCAATTGTTATAATGAGATCTTTGTGCTGAAATTCTCCTTAAGTTTTTCTTAGTTCCACTTTACTTTTCATTATGTAAATTCTTTTCTTTAGTTTCAAGTTTGATTAGTTTCCAAGTTTCAATTATGGTTTTTGTTCTTATTCATTATGCTTATAAGTTAATATGCTAGTTTGAATGATTGATCACCATTTAGGCTTGCATGTTAGCTATCTTGGTTTGAATTAAGAGTAGACACCATGCTTTAATTCGAATTGAACTATGAATAGGAAGAGTATGTATGGACATTCGACAACAGGGATTAGATACATGCTTGGTTGTTTAAATTGTTCTTCTATGCTTAATGGGTTCCTAATGCTTAATTTTAGGTTAGACAACAAATGATCAAATTAGGGAATTAGGAACACAAGGTTATGACCACACACCATGGCTTAATCATACTTTAGCTAGAACCAATCCATTAATCTAATTGAACTTGGGAACCTATTTTCTTGAGTTAGTTATTTCTTTCTTCCTTGTTTTATTTATTTCCTTTCTTTTTCATTTCTGTTTTGTGTAGGGAAACTAAATTGGATCATTCAATCACCAATCCCTGTGGAATCGACCTCGCACTTACATACGCTAAACTACCAACGGTTCGTGCACTTGCGAGTATCACAAGTTGAGGATGCAACTGAATCCATTTTGGTGCAGCTGTATCCACGCAACAAGTTTTTGGCGCCATTGCCGGGGATCGGTAACATTGTTTGATTCTATTTGGCTTTCCTACTTTATTTATTTTTTTTAACTAGACAATTTCAAGTTTTAAAGTTAATGACGTTAATGGACAAGTTGTGTTTGTAGTCCAACAGAAAAGGACAATTGCCCAACAAGCAAGAGAACTGGGTTTAAGTCCCAGCTTACACAACCCATTGGTGCTTGTTGTTTTGAAGCATGGAATTGGATGTGTGTTGATTTTCCTTTTCATTTTAGTTTTTATTTCCTAATCCTTTTAATTCCATTTCAAGTTTGTGTGTTTGTTTTAGCAATTTATGATAGCTTAATAAAAATGGAGAGAGATGGCAACCTCAATCATAAGAATGGGAAGTGTGGAGCAATGGGAGAAGTCGCGACCTCCAAGTGCATCACGCTCGACCTAATCGCTTCAAGGGGTAGCATTTCAATCCTTTCTCTTCTTTGAATTCTGTTTATTTTCGTAGTTGTTTTTGCCTTTTGGTCCGTGTTGAGTTCTTTGTTTTTCTATGCTGAATCCAACCATATAAAGAACGTAAAATTTGGACTTACGGTTGGAAAGTTATAGCCTAAAAACTGAACATAGGTCGACGCTGAAAAACATAGAAACGAATCTGTCCAAATGGTGATAAACGGGTGATAGAAAGTGCTGTTTGTTTTTTTTTTTTCTTTGGTTTCTTGGTTTGTTTCTTTTAGTACAACAATTTATGTTGTTTGTTTGAATTTGTTTACAGTACTTAGTTCATTTTTGTTTATGGTTTGTTGTTTCATTTTATCTTAATTTGTATTTTTTCTATCTTAAATTTTTTTTTAAAAAACATTTTTCATATGAGCTGACTTATGGTAACCCCAGTGAGCACTTCCGTTAATACAGTGTCTAGGAGTTCTTTAGGCGACACCTTCGGTGTCTAAGAAGTTTGGGTTTTAAGCGGGACCATTGTGACCCCTCCAACCTTCCCGGATCCCCTGGCTGTGTTTTCTGAGGCCCTTAACTGGTCATCCATGAGTTGCTTGTATATTCGTGTGTTTTTAAATTAAGTTTTTTTTATTTTTATTTTTATTTTCTTTGTTTTCTTTTCTGTTAAGTCTTTGTTTTTGTTTTGTTTTTGTTTTTGTTTTGTTAAGTTAGTTTATGTATTTATTTACGTGGTATGGTTAGTTAGTTTTTTTTTCTCTGAGTGTTAAAAACAAACTTTATTTCAATTCAAACATTGCATAAAAAAAAAAATAATAATAAAAACAAAACAAAACAAAAAAATAAAAAACAATAAAAATAAAAAACAACATCATCATCATCTTCTTCATCATCTTCTTCATCTTCTTCATCTCCATCATCATCATGGCTTGCCTCTATTTTCTCGCACTTGTAGAATCTGCAGCAGCTCCACATGGTCCTCATTTTTTCTCTGCAGTGCTTCCACGTGCTGATTGGCACAGTAGAGCCGCTTCTGCAAGTCCGCCACCATAGCCTTCAAGGAAGCTATTTCCTCGCTCATCGCGGCACACTCCCTTGTCCTCGCCAGTAATCGCATGCCCAAATTGGTAGCGGAGACCGCGTGGAGCACAGTCAAACTGTGGGACTCCTCTACCGCTGCCTTATCAGACCTTTGTGCCACATGCAGATGATCTGTCGGAGTGAGCTTGCTGCTAATCATGCCTCCTAGCCGCACTGCTCTGTTCGACAGTGCCTCATAAAAGTTCGGTATTGCCTCAGCAAAGTTTGAGGCCGTGCCGTGATGATATGTGGAGTTTGGGAAGACAGGAGTTGGAGGAGCCCTTGTCTGGGCATTCGGTGGTGCAAGTGAGAGCTCAAGGTTGAGATCATCAAGGTAAGTGCATGAGGATGCCATTTTTTTTGTTTCTGGATTTTTTGATGTTTTTCCTTGAGTTTGCAGGAACAAATGCTGGGTATCATCCGCTTGCAGAGGTGTGGTTTAAATAGACATATGCTGATGAGAGAGAGCCAACACCATTTCGGATTTCCCGGGCATGCTCGACCTAATCGCTTCAAGGGGGAGCACCTTTACTTTTACTTTACTTTTCTTTTTTCCGTGTTTTCTGGTGTTTAATGTTTTTGCCCGTTACTTTCATTTTCTAGAGCTTTGTGTTTTTGCTTTTCCCTTTCGGCTATCATCTTTATCTTATTTTAGTTAGGGAAATGTGTTTTCTTTTCCGTTTGTCGTCTTTGTTTTATTTTAGTTGGGAAGTGTGTTTTCTTTTTCTTTTTCTTTTTCTTTCTGCAACCTTACTCTTTTATTTCCGAAACAAAATAGCGAAAATACAAAAACAACAAAATAAAATAAAAACAACAATAATGCAGTAGGAAATCATTTCTTCTCGGTGCTTGGTGTCTCGACCATTGGAGCTTTGAGTTTGGCCCTCTGGCTGTCCTCTTCCGGGGCTTCACGCACAGCTTCTTGGGGCTCATCACTTGAGCTCCCAAAGATCGCAATCTTAGCTTGAGCGTAACTACTCTCGCGATCTGCTTGTTTGCGTTTACCCGGTCGGTCTAGGTCTTCCAGCTGTTTTCGCATGTCGCGAGAGTACAACTCTACCATCTTTGATAGGTTTCTATTCTCGTCCCGCAATACTTCTAGCTGGTGTCGATTCACCTCCACTATCCTTGACCTCTCCCTTTTCAAGCTTTTTATAGCAGTCTGACACTCCTCAACCATACTTCGCTCCGCCGCCAACTGACCTTTTAGCACCTCTACCTCATGGGACTTCGCAAGTAGGCGATGACCCAAACTTGCGACTGTTGCTGTACTCTGCACGCTCAGTGCCAGGGCATCGCTCACGACCCGGTTGTCATCCCTTGTCCCCAGAACACGTATATCTTTAGGAGTCACTAAATTTCTAGCCACTCCAATGGCAACATCGTTGTCCAGGAGTATTGAGTCAGTTACTGTCACAGGCCCCCGTGCAGAAGCAAAGTAGGGCATCCATACTGGTGCCGCTGCTTGGCCTCGTGTCTGAGTCGGTGGAGCTAGGTTGAGATCCAACGAAAATGGGTAGTTAGAGGCCATTTGATTTCTCACTCTCTTTTCTTCTTTCTTTCTTTTCTCTTTTGTGTGTTTCTGAGTTTGCGTTTTTTTCACCCTTTCTTATAGACTTAGTCTTTGACAAACCCTAGCCATTACAGCATCTGAGCATTTTCTGAATCTCCAAGCATTCCTTGAGTCCCACAACCTTCTCGCCTTCCAACCATACCCAACTCATTTATCATGACGTGTCTTTTCTGAACGAACGCGTTCAGTAAAGTCTTCGCGCCTTTCCATGAGCCCGTAATTTTTGCTTGTGGAGTCTGCGGCGCCTCTATGTGTCGACACGTGTCTCGCCCTGTCTGTTGGTCCCTTACACTGAACCGAGACATCATGACCCATGTTAAAATCCCGCTCTTTGTGTTGCTAATCACGGTTCGATAGTTTGTTTTTACAAAACTAAATAATAATAAAAAGCCGGAAATGTAAACAAATTGTGGGTCGGGTTTCACTTTAGTTTGGGTTTCAAAGTGGGTTAAATTCACCGTGGTTTGTGTTTCGAAATTTTGGGCTTTGGGCTTCAAAATTTTTTTGGGTTTCAGAATTGTGTGATTAGGGTTTACTGTTTCATTTTTTTTTTTTTTTGTTTGTTTGTGTTGTAATTTTTATTTTATAATTATTTTGTTTTTCTTTTCTTTTGTGATTTTGTGATTTTTTTTTATTTGCTTTAATACCTTTCATTTGTTGTTATGACATTGTTTGTGGCTAATTTTTAAACATTGAGGACAATGCTCATTTCTAGGTTTGGGGGTATTGGAGTTTAGCAAGTAAACTTGGTTTTTCTTAAAATTTAAAAAAAATAAAAAATAAAAAAATTTTAAATTTCTTTCTTGTTTTGAATCTTGTTTTGTTTAGTCACTTTCCGAACACATTTGATGAGATTGTGATAAATGTTGCATGACTTAAATAAAAAATTGAATTTTATTTTTTATTTATTTTTTTTCCTTGTAAATTTTTATTGTAAAAAAATAATAATTAATTAATTAATTAATTTGGCATCGTTCTAGCATGACATGTTCGAAACCTTCTTTGCACTTGCCATTTGTTTCATAATTTTCCAATTAAAGGATTTGCATGATCTAAAGAATTGTATGAATCATAAATTAGACTTATTTAACCAACCATATAAAGTGAGCTTTTGAGCCTTGTACTTCAATTCATGAGTGTTATATACATACTCTTATTTTCTTGTCATCAAAGTTGTTGATCTCATTATTCATTGATTTGGTTGAACACTTAAAAGTCATTCATTCTTATGCAATTTGATTTCATGACATTTAAGAAGTGATATTAAGGCCCTCTTTGGATCGTTTGTGCCTTTCAAGCTAACCTTATGCATGCTTAAGCATGATTTTCCATTGTTAACCATTTTGAGCCTACATGTAAACCTTTTCTTTCATTTTACCAATTACATTTCCTCACCTTAGCCCGAAAAACAAGAATTTACCTTTCTAAGGAACTCATGAGCTCTAATTCGGATGTGTTTTTCATGCTAAGTTTGGGAAGGGATATTACATAAAGAAAAAAAAAATTCACTCAATTGGTGAAAGAAAAAAAAAAAGAAAAGAGAAAAAATTGTGATAAACTCGTGGTTGAATGAAATTTCATTTTTGGGTTTCATTTTTTGGCCTTCTAAATAAATTGGTGTTTGTTCAATTCAAGGAAAGGAGTATGAATAATTGTAAATGAAGGTATAAGGAGTTTTGATCGTGTAAAAGAAAAAATCTAATCGTGATGATTCGAAGTCTTGTAAACAATTGTTTTATGCTCTTATATTTTGAGTTTCTTGGACTTTGTTTTATCCATACCCTTCATTTCTTACTCACCTTACACCCTTGGCCCCATTACAACCTATGCTAAAGACCTAAATTGATCTTAAATGTCATATAGTTGAATTGCATGCATTTTCTTACTTTTAAGTGTTTGGCATCCTTCTTGAGATCATATTAATGCAAGTTCTTCATCTTTCTATTTCGAGTTAAGTCTTTATGGTTTAACTCTAATCTCATGTTTATAACTGAGTGTTGCATTATAGCCCTCTTCCGAGTGATTCATTTGTGAGAGGATAACTTTGGTGAGATTTGAAGTTGAACTTGTGCTTTGTATGATTTTTGAAATTGTGTGAAAACTAAGATTGGGGAATTTGTTGCATTTGGCTATCACACTACCACACTTTGAGCATATTATGTTTTGAACTTTGCCGCTTTGTGAATAATGTTTAAAATTGAGCTTTTATTGTTAAAACTTTTGAGTCATGTGCATGAGTCATTTCTCTTCAGAAAATGTTCGGAAAGATTGTTTTGAGTTCTTTTTATTTTTGTAATTTTTTTTTGTTTTGTTTTGTTTTGTTTTTGTTAATGTAATTATTTTTTTTGTTTTTGTTTTTTATTTTGCTTAAGGACTAACAATCTTTTAAGTTTTCTAATTACCTTGTTTTGTAGAGTCAGTAAAACGTTTGTGGGTATCGTATCTGTTAAACCCTCAGGAGACACAACTCCTCCTACTAGGGATGCCTAGAGGTTGAAAGGCTTGTTGCATACGCTCAATGCAATCGAGTTACCTACGAAAGTGGTCTAGTTAACTTCTTGTTTTGTTTTTAGCTTTGTTTTCCTTTTGTTTTGCTCGAGGACTAGCAAAATCTAGGTTTGGGGGTATTTGATCGGTGCATATTTACATATCATTTTGTACCCTTCTAGCTTATGATTTGGTTATGTTTTTGAGTTAAACTTGTGCTTTTAATCCTTTTTGTGTTTATCTTTCAGTTCATTGAGCTTTAGGTAATAATGAGGGCTTTGGATAGTAAATGATGCAATCCATGCATGTTAGGGCCTAATTTGGATGAATGGATGAAGAGCTTAAAGACAAACTCAATTTTGGCTACAGTCCCCTGCCAGCTCAGTTTCGTAGGTCATATTGCAAGCTTTGTTTCAGCAACCTACATAGCTCGGATGAGGCCACATTCTTCATGAAAGTTGTTCCAATGGGTGTGTAATATAACATATCCAAAATTCAGCCCCATTGGATAAATATGGAGTCTGTTACCTAGCAAACACAGAGCCATGCTCAGGATGGATTTTATCAGCGCGCAAAATGAGTTAGCAATTTGTTTTGGCCTTAACTTCCTCCTCCGACCTTGGATTGGCCCAAATGATATATGGATGGAAAGAAGACATTCTGAACTTCAAGTTTGAGTGCTTAAAGTCTTAATTTGCTTAAGGGAAGCCCAATTCGTAAGCCCTTGAAGTTGCTGGTCATGCTGACCTCAGGATGAGCTATTATTTCTGGTTGGAAGCTTGGTCATGGTGACATGAAGATGAGCTAGGGCTGCTGGTGGGATTTATTAGTGAAGTGCATCAACCATTTCAGATTTTATAATGGAAGTGTTGTATGCATTAGTGAAGTGCATCAACCATTTCAGATTTTATAAAACAAGTGTTGTATGCATTAGCCATACTTAATTCAGATTTTCAGCTTCCTTAGGCCTATATATAGTGAGGTTTCCCAAGCTTGTAAACACACCCCAAGGGGGGGAGCTCTCAAACACTTCTCTAGAGCTCCCTTCCCTTCTCTCCCTCAAATTCTCTTAGTTTCTCTTTCTAGTTTTCAATTGTTGTAATGAAATCTTTTGGGCTGAAATTTTCTTTAAGTCTTTCCAAGTTCTACTTTACTTTTCATTATGTAAATTCTTTTCTTTAGTCTCAAGTTTGATTAGTTTCCAAGTTTCAATTATGGTTCATGTTCTTATTCATTATGCTTATAAGTTAATATGCTAGTTTGAATGATTGATCACCATTAAGGCTTGCATGTTAGCTATCTTGGTTTGAATTAAGAGTATACACCATGCTTTAATTCGAATTGAACTATGAATAGGAAGAGTATGTATGGACATTCGACAACAGGGATTAGATACATGCTTGGTTGTTTAAATTGTTCTTCTATGCTTAATGGGTTCCTAATGCTTAATTTTAGGTTAGACAACAAATGATCAAATTAGGGAATTAGGAACACAAGGTTATGACCACACACCATGGCTTAATCATACTTTAGCTAGAATCAATCCATTAATCTAATTGAACTTGGGAACTTATTTGCTTGAGTTATTTCCTTTTTTCTTGTTGTATTTATTTCCTTTCTTTTTCATTTCTGTTTTGTGTAGGGAAAATGAATTGAATCATTCAATCACCAATCCTCGTGGGATCGACCTCGCACTTACATATGCTATACTACCAAACGGCTCGTGCACTTGCGAGTATCACAAGTTGAGGATGCAGTTGAACCCATTTTGGTGCAGCTGTATCTACGCAACAAGTTTTTGGCGCCGTTGCCGGGGATCGGTAACATTGTTTGATTCTATTTGGCTTTCCTACTTTATTTTTTTTTCTTAACTGGACAATTTATTGTTTTAAAGTTAATGACGTTAATGGACAAGTTGTGTTTGTAGTCCAACAGAAAAGGACAATTGCCCAACAAGCAAGAGAACTGGGTTTAAGTCCCAGCTTACACAACCCATTGGTGCTTGTTGCTTTGAAGCATGGAATTGGATGTGTGTTGATTTTCCTTTTCATTTTAGTTTTTATTTCCTAATCCTTTTAATTCCATTTCAAGTTTGTGTGTTTGTTTTAGCAATTTATGATAGTTTAATAAAAATGAAGAGAGATGGCAACCTCAATCATAAGAATGGGAAGTGTGGAGCAATGGGAGAAGTCGCGACCTCCAAGTGCATCACATTCGACCTAATCGCTTCAAGGGGGAGCATTTCAATCCTTTCTCTTCTTTGAATTATGTTTATTTCCGTCATTGTTTTTACCATTTGGTCCGCGCTGAGTTCTTTGTTTTTCTATGCTGAATCCAAACATATAAAGAACGTAAAATTTGGACTTACGGTTGGAAAGTTATAGCCTAAAAACGGAACAGAGGTCGAAGCTGAAAAACATAGAAACGAATCTGTCCAAATGGTGATAAACGGGTGATAGAAAGTGCTGTTTTTTTTTTTTTTTTTTTCTTTGGTTTCTTGGTTTGTTTCTTTTAGTACAACAATTTATGTTGTTTGTTTGAATTTGTTTACAGTACTTAGTTCATTTTTGTTTATGGTTTGTTGTTTCATTTTATCTTAATTTGTTTTTATTTCTTATCTTTAAAATTTTTTTTTTAAAAAAAAAAAGATTTTTCATATGAGCTGACTTATGGTAACTCCAGTGAGCACTTCCGTCAATACAGTGTCTAGGAGTTCTATAGGCGACACCTTCGGTGTCTAAGAAGTTTGGGTTTTAAGCGGGACCATTGTGACCCCTCCAACCTTCCCGGATCCCCTGGCTGTGTTTTCTGAGGCCCTTAACTAGTCATCCGTGAGTTGCTTGTATATTCGTGTGTTTTTAAATTAAGTTTATTTTTATTTTCTTTGTTTTCTTTTCTGTTGAGTCTTTGTTTTTGATTTGTTTTTGTTTTTGTTTCGTTAAGTTAGTTTATGTTTTTATTTACGTGGTTTGGTTGGTTAGTTTATTTCTGAGTGTTAAAACACATTTTTATTTCAAACATTGCATTAAAAAAAAACATAAAAAAAAAACAAAACAACAAAAACAAAATAAAAACAAAAACAATAAATAAAAAAAACAAAAAAAGAAATATTCTTCATCTTCTTCATCATCATGGCTTGCCTCTATTTTCTCGCACTTGTAGAATCTGCAGCAGCTCCACATGGTCCTCATTTTTTCTCTGCAGTGCTTCCACGTGCTGATTGGCACAGTAGAGCCGCTTCTGCAAGTCCGCCACCATAGCCTTCAAGGAAGCTATTTCCTCGCTCATCGCGGCACACTCCCTTGTCCTCGCCAGTAATCGCATGCCCAAATTGGTAGCGGAGACCGCGTGGAGCACAGTTAAATTGTGGGACTCCTCTACCGCTGCCTTATCAGACCTCTGTGCCACATGCAGATGATCTGTCGGAGTGAGCTTGCTGCTAATCATGCCTCCTAGCAGCACTGCTCTGTTCGACAGTGCCTCAGAAAAGTTCGGTATTGCCTCAGCAAAGTTTGAGGCCGTGCCGTGATGATATGAAGAGTTTGGAAAGACAGTGTTTGGAGGAGCCCTTGTCTGGGCATTCGGTGGTGCAAGTGAGAGCTCAAGGTTGAGATCATCAAGGTGAGTGCATGAGGATCCCATTTTTTTTTTCTGTTTCTGGATTTTTTGATGTTTTTCCTTGAGTTGCAGGAAGAAATGCTAGGTATCATCCGCTTGCAGAGGTGTGGTTTAAATAGACATATGCTGATGAGAGAGAGCCAACACCATTTCGGATTTCCCGGGCATGCTCGACCTAATCGCTTCAAGGGGGAGCACCTTTACTTTTACTTTACTTTTTTCCGTGTTTTCTGGTGTTTAATGTTTTTGCCCGTTACTTTCATTTTCTAGAGCTTTGTGTTTTTGCCTTTCCCTTTCGGCTATCATCTTTATTTTATTTTAGTTAGGGAACTGTGCTTCCATTTCCGTTTGTCGTCTTCGTTTGATTTAAGTTTGGAAAGTGTGCTTTCTTTTCCGTTTTCTTTTTCCTTTTGCAAATTTACTCTTTTATTTCCAAAACAAAATAAAGACAAAAACAACCAAAAAAAATAAAATAAAATAAAATAAAAACATCAATAATGCAGTAGAAGTCATTTCTTCTCAGTGCTTGGTGTCTCGACCATTGGAGCTTTGAGTTTGGCCCTCTGGCTGTCCTCTTCCGGGGCTTCACGCACAGCTTCTTGGGGCTCATCACTTGAGCTCCCAAAGATCGCAATCTTAGCTTGAGCGTAACTACTCTCGCGATCTGCTTGTTTGCGTTTACCCGGTCTGTCTAGGTCCTCCAGCTGCTTTCGCATGTCGCGAGAATACAACTCTACCATCTTTGATAGGTTTTTATTCTCGTCCCGCAATACTTCTAGCTGGTGTCGATTCACCTCCACTATCCTTGACCTTTCCCTTTTCAAGCTTTTTATAGCACTCTGACAATCTTCAACCATACTTCGCTCCGCCGCCAACTGAGCTTTGAGCACCTCTACCTCATGGGACTTCGCAAGTAGGCGATGACCCAAACTTGCGACTGTTGCTGTACTCTGCACGCTCAGTGCCAGGGCATCGCTCACGACCCGGTTGTCATCCCTTGTCCCCAGAACACGTATATCTTTAGGAGTCACTAAATTTCTAGCCACTCCAATGGCAACATCGTTGTCCAGGAGTATTGAGTCAGTTACTGTCACAGGCCCCCGTGCAGAAGCAAAGTAGGGCATCCATACTGGTGCCGCTGCTTGGCCTCGTGTCTGAGTCGGTGGAGCTAGGTTGAGATCCAACGAAAATGGGTAGTTAGAGGCCATTTGATTTCTCACTCTCTTTTCTTCTTTCTTTCTTTTCTCTTTTGTGTGTTTCTGAGTTTGCGTTTTTTTCACCCTTTCTTATAGACTTAGTCTTTGACAAACCCTAGCCATTACAGCATCTGAGCATTTTCTGAATCTCCAAGCATTCCTTGAGTCCCACAACCTTCTCGCCTTCCAACCATACCCAACTCATTTATCATGACGTGTCTTTTCTGAACGAACGCGTTCAGTAAAGTCTTCGCGCCTTTCCATGAGCCCGTAATTTTTGCTTGTGGAGTCTGCGGCGCTTCTATGTGTCGACACGTGTCTCGCCCTGTCTGTTGGTCCCTTACACTGAACCGAGACATCATGACCCATGTTAAAATCCCGCTCTTTGTGTTGCTAATCACGGTTCGATAGTTTGTTTTTACAAAACTAAATAATAATAAAAAGCCGGAAATGTAAACAAATTGTGGGTCGGGTTTCACTTTAGTTTGGGTTTCAAAGTGGGTTAAATTCACCGTGGTTTGTGTTTCGAAATTGTGGGCTTTGGGCTTCAAAATTTTTTTGGGTTTCAGAATTGTGTGATTAGGGTTTACTGTTTCATTTTTTTTTTTTTTTTGTTTGTTTGTGTTGTAATTTTTATTTTATAATTATTTTGTTTTTCTTTTCTTTTGTGATTTTGTGATTTTTTTTTATTTGCTTTAATACCTTTCATTTGTTGTTATGACATTGTTTGTGGCTAATTTTTAAACATTGAGGACAATGCTCATTTCTAGGTTTGGGGGTATTGGAGTTTAGCAAGTAAACTTGGTTTTTCTTAAAATTTAAAAAAAATAAAAAATAAAAAAATTTTAAATTTCTTTCTTGTTTTGAATCTTGTTTTGTTTAGTCACTTTCCGAACACATTTGATGAGATTGTGATAAATGTTGCATGACTTAAATAAAAAATTGAATTTTATTTTTTATTTATTTTTTTTCCTTGTAAATTTTTATTGTAAAAAAATAATAATTAATTAATTAATTAATTTGGCATCGTTCTAGCATGACATGTTCGAAACCTTCTTTGCACTTGCCATTTGTTTCATAATTTTCCAATTAAAGGATTTGCATGATCTAAAGAATTGTATGAATCATAAATTAGACTTATTTAACCAACCATATAAAGTGAGCTTTTGAGCCTTGTACTTCAATTCATGAGTGTTATATACATACTCTTATTTTCTTGTCATCAAAGTTGTTGATCTCATTATTCATTGATTTGGTTGAACACTTAAAAGTCATTCATTCTTATGCAATTTGATTTCATGACATTTAAGAAGTGATATTAAGGCCCTCTTTGGATCGTTTGTGCCTTTCAAGCTAACCTTATGCATGCTTAAGCATGATTTTCCATTGTTAACCATTTTGAGCCTACATGTAAACCTTTTCTTTCATTTTACCAATTACATTTCCTCACCTTAGCCCGAAAAACAAGAATTTACCTTTCTAAGGAACTCATGAGCTCTAATTCGGATGTGTTTTTCATGCTAAGTTTGGGAAGGGATATTACATAAAGAAAAAAAAAATTCACTCAATTGGTGAAAGAAAAAAAAAAGAAAAGAGAAAAAATTGTGATAAACTCGTGGTTGAATGAAATTTCATTTTTGGGTTTCATTTTTTGGCCTTCTAAATAAATTGGTGTTTGTTCAATTCAAGGAAAGGAGTATGAATAATTGTAAATGAAGGTATAAGGAGTTTTGATCGTGTAAAAGAAAAAATCTAATCGTGATGATTCGAAGTCTTGTAAACAATTGTTTTATGCTCTTATATTTTGAGTTTCTTGGACTTTGTTTTATCCATACCCTTCATTTCTTACTCACCTTACACCCTTGGCCCCATTACAACCTATGCTAAAGACCTAAATTGATCTTAAATGTCATATAGTTGAATTGCATGCATTTTCTTACTTTTAAGTGTTTGGCATCCTTCTTGAGATCATATTAATGCAAGTTCTTCATCTTTCTATTTCGAGTTAAGTCTTTATGGTTTAACTCTAATCTCATGTTTATAACTGAGTGTTGCATTATAGCCCTCTTCCGAGTGATTCATTTGTGAGAGGATAACTTTGGTGAGATTTGAAGTTGAACTTGTGCTTTGTATGATTTTTGAAATTGTGTGAAAACTAAGATTGGGGAATTTGTTGCATTTGGCTATCACACTACCACACTTTGAGCATATTATGTTTTGAACTTTGCCGCTTTGTGAATAATGTTTAAAATTGAGCTTTTATTGTTAAAACTTTTGAGTCATGTGCATGAGTCATTTCTCTTCAGAAAATGTTCGGAAAGATTGTTTTGAGTTCTTTTTATTTTTGTAATTTTTTTTTGTTTTGTTTTGTTTTGTTTTTGTTAATGTAATTATTTTTTTTGTTTTTGTTTTTTATTTTGCTTAAGGACTAACAATCTTTTAAGTTTTCTAATTACCTTGTTTTGTAGAGTCAGTAAAACGTTTATGGGTATCGTATCTGTTAAACCCTCAGGAGACACAACTCCTCCTACTAGGGATGCCTAGAGGTTGAAAGGCTTGTTGCATACGCTCAATGCAATCGAGTTACCTACGAAAGTGGTCTAGTTAACTTCTTGTTTTGTTTTTAGCTTTGTTTTCCTTTTGTTTTGCTCGAGGACTAGCAAAATCTAGGTTTGGGGGTATTTGATCGGTGCATATTTACATATCATTTTGTACCCTTCTAGCTTATGATTTGGTTATGTTTTTGAGTTAAACTTGTGCTTTTAATCCTTTTTGTGTTTATCTTTCAGTTCATTGAGCTTTAGGTAATAATGAGGGCTTTGGATAGTAAATGATGCAATCCATGCATGTTAGGGCCTAATTTGGATGAATGGATGAAGAGCTTAAAGACAAACTCAATTTTGGCTACAGTCCCCTGCCAGCTCAGTTTCGTAGGTCATATTGCAAGCTTTGTTTCAGCAACCTACATAGCTCGGATGAGGCCACATTCTTCATGAAAGTTGTTCCAATGGGTGTGTAATATAACATATCCAAAATTCAGCCCCATTGGATAAATATGGAGTCTGTTACCTAGCAAACACAGAGCCATGCTCAGGATGGATTTTATCAGCGCGCAAAATGAGTTAGCAATTTGTTTTGGCCTTAACTTCCTCCTCCGACCTTGGATTGGCCCAAATGATATATGGATGGAAAGAAGACATTCTGAACTTCAAGTTTGAGTGCTTAAAGTCTTAATTTGCTTAAGGGAAGCCCAATTCGTAAGCCCTTGAAGTTGCTGGTCATGCTGACCTCAGGATGAGCTATTATTTCTGGTTGGAAGCTTGGTCATGGTGACATGAAGATGAGCTAGGGCTGCTGGTGGGATTTATTAGTGAAGTGCATCAACCATTTCAGATTTTATAATGGAAGTGTTGTATGCATTAGTGAAGTGCATCAACCATTTCAGATTTTATAAAACAAGTGTTGTATGCATTAGCCATACTTAATTCAGATTTTCAGCTTCCTTAGGCCTATATATAGTGAGGTTTCCCAAGCTTGTAAACACACCCCAAGGGGGGGAGCTCTCAAACACTTCTCTAGAGCTCCCTTCCCTTCTCTCCCTCAAATTCTCTTAGTTTCTCTTTCTAGTTTTCAATTGTTGTAATGAAATCTTTTGGGCTGAAATTTTCTTTAAGTCTTTCCAAGTTCTACTTTACTTTTCATTATGTAAATTCTTTTCTTTAGTCTCAAGTTTGATTAGTTTCCAAGTTTCAATTATGGTTCATGTTCTTATTCATTATGCTTATAAGTTAATATGCTAGTTTGAATGATTGATCACCATTAAGGCTTGCATGTTAGCTATCTTGGTTTGAATTAAGAGTATACACCATGCTTTAATTCGAATTGAACTATGAATAGGAAGAGTATGTATGGACATTCGACAACAGGGATTAGATACATGCTTGGTTGTTTAAATTGTTCTTCTATGCTTAATGGGTTCCTAATGCTTAATTTTAGGTTAGACAACAAATGATCAAATTAGGGAATTAGGAACACAAGGTTATGACCACACACCATGGCTTAATCATACTTTAGCTAGAATCAATCCATTAATCTAATTGAACTTGGGAACTTATTTGCTTGAGTTATTTCCTTTTTTCTTGTTGTATTTATTTCCTTTCTTTTTCATTTCTGTTTTGTGTAGGGAAAATGAATTGAATCATTCAATCACCAATCCTCGTGGGATCGACCTCGCACTTACATATGCTATACTACCAAACGGCTCGTGCACTTGCGAGTATCACAAGTTGAGGATGCAGTTGAACCCATTTTGGTGCAGCTGTATCTACGCAACAGTCAACACGTGTCTCGCCCTGTCAGTTGGTCCCTTACACTGAACCGAGACATCATGACCCATGTTCTCTTAAAAATAAAAAATAAAAATAAAAAAACGTGTGGGCTTCGGATTTCATTGTGGGTCGGGTTTTCACCGTTGTTTAGGTTTCAAGGTGGGTTAACTTTCCTTTGGGTTGGGCTTTCATTTTGGTTTGTGCGTTTCTTTGGGTTGGATTTCTGCGTGCGTAGGACTGTTGTTAGGGCTTACTGTTCTGCTTGTTTTGTTTTGTTTTGTTTGGTTCAGTTTGGTTTTGTTTTGTTTTGCAGCCGTGTTGTAGTTGTATTTCTTGTTTGTTCTTGTTTTTACTTGCTTTATTCCCTTTATTTCTTGTTATAACATTGTTGATGCCTAAGTTCTTTAACATTGAGGACAATGTTTATTTTTAAGTTTGGGAAGGGATAGCAAGTCTTTTTCGTTTCACTTAAACTCTTGCTTTCTTTTATTTTGTTTTCTTTTCTGTTTTGAGTCTTTTTGTTTTCAAGTCACTTTCCGGACATATACGATGAGATTGTGATGAATGTTTACATGACTTGATTGAAAATGCTAAAAAAAAAAAAAAAAAAAATTGTTATTCACTAAATGGCATCGTTCTAGCATGATATGTTTGAAACCCTCTATGCACTTGCCATTTGTTTCATAATTCTCCAGTTGAGGGATTTGCATGATCCAAAGAATTGTATCAAGCATGAATTAGACTTGTATAACCATATAATGTGAGCTTTGAGCCTTTTGCTTCAATTCATGAGTGTTATACACATATTCTTATTTTCTTGTCATCCGAGTTGTTGTTTGATCTCATTATTCATTGATTTGGTTGAGCACTTAAAAGTCACTCATTCTTGTGCAATTTGATTACATGACATTTGAGAAATGATATTGAGGCCCTCTTTGGACCGTTTGTGCCTTTCAAGCTAACCGTATGCATGCTTAAGCATGATTTTCCATTGTTAACCACCTTGAGCCTATATGTATGTAAGCCTTTTCTTTCAAGTAACCAATTTTTACTTCTAGCCTTAGCCTGAAAAACAAGAATATACCTTTCTAAGGAACTCATGAGCTCTAATTCGGATGTGTTTTTCATGCTAAGTTTGGGAAGGGATATTACATAGAAGAAAAAAAGAAAAAAAAAGAAAATCACACAATTGGTGAAAGAAAAGAAAAGAAAAAAGTTATGATTAAATGGTGGTTGAATGAAATTTCATTTTTGGGTTTCATTTTTGGGCCTTCTAAATAAATTGGTGTTTGTTCAATTCAAGGAAAGGAGTATGAATAATTGTAAATGAAGGTATAAGGAGTTTTGATCGTGTAAAAGAAAAAATCTAATCGTGATGATTCGAAGTCTTGTAAACAATTGTTTTATGCTCTTATATTTTGAGTTTCTTGGACTTTGTTTTATCCATACCCTTCATTTCTTACTCACCTTACACCCTTGGCCCCATTACAACCTATGCTAAAGACCTAAATTGATCTTAAATGTCATGTGGTTGAATTGCATGCATTTTATTACTTTTAAGTGTTTGGCATCCTTCTTGAGATCATATTAATGCAAGTTCTTCATCTTCCTATTTTGAGTTAACTCCTTTATGGTTTAACTCTAATCCCATGTCTATAACTGAGTGTTGCATTGTAGCCCTCTTCTGAGTGATTCATTTGTGAGAGGACAACTTTGGTGAGATTTGAAGTTGCATTTGTGCTTGGTATGATTTTTGAAATTGTGTGGAAACTAAGATTGGGGAATTTGTTGCATTTGGCTATCACACTACTACACTTTGAGCATATTATGTTTTGAACTTTGCCGCTTTGTGAATAATGTCTAAAATTGAGCTTTTATTGTCAAAACGTTTAAGTCATGTGCATGAGTCATTTCTCTTCACAAAATGTTCGGAAAGATTGTTTTGAGTTTTTATTTTGATTTTGATTTTTTTTGTTTTTTGTGTTTTGTGTTTTGTTTTTATTTTTATGTTTGTTTTTGGTTTTGGTTTTGCTTAAGGACTAACAATCTTTAAGTTTTCTAATTACTTTGTTTTACAGAGTCAGTAAAACGTTTGTGGGTATCGTATATGTTAAACCCTCAGGAGACACAACTCCTCCTACTAGGGATGCCTAGAGGTTTAAAGGCTTGTTGCATATGCTAAATGCAATCGAGTTACCTACGAAAGTGGTCTAGTTAACTTCTTGTTTTGTTTTTAACTTTGTTTTGTGTTGTTTTGCTCGAGGACTAGCAAAATCTAGGTTTGGGGGTATTTGATCGGTTCATAATTGTATATCATTTTGTACCCTTCTAGCTTATGATTTGGTTATGTTTTTGAGTTAAACTTGTGCTTTTAATCCTTTTTGTGTTTATCTTTCAGTTCATTGAGCTTTAGGTAATAATGATGGCTTTGGATAGTAAATGATGCAATCTATGCATGTTAGGGCCTAATTTGGATGAATGGATGAAGAGCTTAAAGACAAACTCAATTTTGGCTACAGTCCCCTGCCAGCCCAGTTTCGTAGGTCATATTGCAAGCTTTGTTTCAGCAACCTAAATAGCTCGGATGAGGCCACATTCTTCATGAAAGTTGTTCCAATGGGTGTATACTATAACATATCCGAAATTCAGCCCCATTGGATAATTTTGGAGTCTGTTACCTAGCAAACACAGAGCCATGCTCAGGATGGATTTTATCAGCGCGCAAAATGAGTTAGCAATTTGTTTTGGCCTTAACTTCCTCCTCCGACCTTGGATTGGCCCAAATGATATATGGCTGGAAAGAAGACATTCTGAACTTCAAGTTTGAGTGCTTAAAGTCTTAATTTGCTTAAGGGAAGCCCAATTCGTAAGCCCTTGAAGTTGCTGGTCATGCTGACCTCAGGATGAGCTATTATTTCTGGTTGGAAGCTTGGTCATGGTGACATGAAGATGAGCTAGGGCTGCTGGTGGGATTTATTAGTGAAGTGCATCAACCATTTCAGATTTTATAAAACAAGTGTTGTATGCATTAGCCATACTTAATTCAGATTTTCAGCTTCCTTAGGCCTATATATAGTGAGGTTTCCCAAGCTTGTAAACACACCCCAAGGGGGGGAGCTCTCAAACACTTCTCTAGAGCTCCCTTCCCTTCTCTCCCTCAAATTCTCTTAGTTTCTCTTTCTAGTTTTCAATTGTTATAATGAGATCTTTGTGCTGAAATTCTCCTTAAGTTTTTCTTAGTTCCACTTTACTTTTCATTATGTAAATTCTTTTCTTTAGTTTCAAGTTTGATTAGTTTCCAAGTTTCAATTATGGTTTTTGTTCTTATTCATTATGCTTATAAGTTAATATGCTAGTTTGAATGATTGATCACCATTTAGGCTTGCATGTTAGCTATCTTGGTTTGAATTAAGAGTAGACACCATGCTTTAATTCGAATTGAACTATGAATAGGAAGAGTATGTATGGACATTCGACAACAGGGATTAGATACATGCTTGGTTGTTTAAATTGTTCTTCTATGCTTAATGGGTTCCTAATGCTTAATTTTAGGTTAGACAACAAATGATCAAATTAGGGAATTAGGAACACAAGGTTATGACCACACACCATGGCTTAATCATACTTTAGCTAGAACCAATCCATTAATCTAATTGAACTTGGGAACCTATTTTCTTGAGTTAGTTATTTCTTTCTTCCTTGTTTTATTTATTTCCTTTCTTTTTCATTTCTGTTTTGTGTAGGGAAACTAAATTGGATCATTCAATCACCAATCCCTGTGGAATCGACCTCGCACTTACATACGCTAAACTACCAACGGTTCGTGCACTTGCGAGTATCACAAGTTGAGGATGCAACTGAATCCATTTTGGTGCAGCTGTATCCACGCAACATATGTCACATCCCGGATTGGCTCCGCCGTAGCACGATATTGTCCGCTTTGGGCCCCCCCTCTCTGGCCCCACGGTTTTGTTTCTGGGAGCTCACGACCAACTTCCCAGTGGGTCACCCATTCTGGGATTGCTCTAGCCCCCAACTCGCTTAACTTCGGAGTTCCCATAACTCCGAAGCCAGTGAGCTCTCAAAAAGCCTCGTGCTAGATGGATGCGGGTATGTACATATAAGGCACCACTACTACATTTTAGCATTTGCGCGACGAATCAAAAATAGTCGCGCAAAGAACAAATCTGTCGCGGAAACAATAGCGCGACAGATATATCGTCGCGCAAATACCGTCACGCTAGACTTTGCGCGACAAAACTATAAAATATCGTCGCGCAATACCCTTCGTTGCGCCAATAGTTCAGGGACGACAAACAATCTGTCGCTCAATATTTTGCGCGACGAGAGTACAGGCGTTGCAGCAACTACGCGCGACGACACTTCAATCCGTCGCAAATATTTTTTGCGCGACGAATTAACAGACGTTGCATGAACATAATGCGACGACATATATTCGTCGCGCAAACAATATTTGTGCGACAAATATTTCGTCGTTGCAAATACCTTGTGCGATGAATAAGGATCGTGACTCAAACCCTTGCGCGACAATGATTTATTTGTCGCATTTTCTTTAGGGGACAAATACGTCCGTCGCGCAAACCGAGGATTATATTCGTTTACGATATATTTTTATGGTTTTTTTATTTTTTAAAACGTGATTTGCGCGACGGGTCATTTTTTCGTCGCGCAAATATTAGTAATTAATTTTTTTTTTTAATTTATGTGAAAAAAAAGAATTTTGATTTATTTTATTTTTATAATTAAATCAAATTGCAATTGAAAAATGTAATGAAGAGAAAATAGTTTTTTAAAACATAATATAAATGTATAATATACAAGAGAAATATTTAAAATGTAATTAAGAAAGTAAAAAACTAATTAAACAATGTAGCTAAATCTACTTCCTCGTCTGGCAAATGCGGCTCGGAGGTCTGGACATTGGGGACAGGGGCAGAGGTTTGGTGGCCATGCGCAGAGGTGGACGGGGGAACAAAAGATGGTACGGGAACGCCGGACTGGGCCATTGACTGTATAATCTGAGCCATCTGTGCCATCTGGGTTTCAAGCTGGGCCACCTTTGCTGTCAAAACACTATTTGACTGCGACGATGAACGGGATCTAGGTTCCCGCCGCCGGGCATTCCCCATCCCTCGACAGTATGTCCCTGGCCGCCTCCCTAGAGTCTGATCCAAGGTGTCCGTCAAGATCTGAAACCCTGCATCCTGTGGAGGAGCCACAGACTCGAGCGGCGTATCGGGAGGAAGCTGGGAGGCGGACTCCTGAAGAACCAACTGGCTCTTCTCAATCATGGTCGTCTGTTTAACATAACATAAAATATAAATATAAATATTTATATAATAACTATGAAACTTGAACGCGTAAAATAATCATTAAAATTAAAGAGTACTTACATGAAGGGACTCCGCCAACTCATTCCCAGGTCGAACATAAACGTCGCCGAAGACGTCAATCTCTGGGAATTTGGACCCCTCCTAAATTGAACAAGAGTATAAAAATGTTAGTACAAAAAAAAAGAAGAAATTAACATTAATGACATATTAAAAATTAAATAAAAACAACTTATTATTACCCGACGTCGCGCATCCATCCTATAGGAGAAGGGCCTGGAACCTGAATGATGGAGAAGAGCCTTCTTCTCCCTATTGCCCTTATTTGCTTTAGCCATCTTCTGTTATACAAAAATTAAAACGTATTATTTGAAATTGAAATGAAATATTAAAAAATGACATAAATCATTAGTAAGAAACGTGTAATAATTTTGAACTTAATATAAAAAATACCACATAATCAGCCTCCTGAAAATGACCACAGAGCCACTGCCAACTATCCTCCCGCCCCTCAAGCTCCTTCGGGCAACCCTCCTGAAGAGCAACCTGCGGATCATCAAATGCCTGAAAGTGGTGGTGCAGGTCGCTCTTCCACTGCTTGTACCTATCAGCGAAGAGTCTGTTGATGTACCCCAACAACTCATTGTTGACATTCTCTAAATTGTAATTCATCTACAATAAAATAATTACATACATTAAATATTTAAAATATATAAAATTGGAAGGAAAAACAATTAAAATGTAAGATACATACCGACAGGTGTCCATGCATCTCGTTATGCACCGCATCAGGCATGGCCTTCCAAGACTTCCATTTCATCGGACAATAGGTCCGAACGACTGCACCAACATCGTGCGCCAATGAGCTATGTTGGTCTGCCGTTGGGGCAGCCCGATGACGATCGTCGTATCTGATGTTGATACGAGAGTTGTTCACCCGGGTGACCTTCGATGTAGCCAACTGGCGACACGGTCCCCGGGTGTTCTTCTTGGCTGCAAAGAAATATGAAATTAATGTTAGTTTAATTTGACTAAAATATTGGTACGAAACATATGTAGTTGAAGGAAATCTTTACCTGGTCCGCTCGAAGTGGCGTCGGTGGTGCTGGAAAGCCGATGACGCCGCCTGGCGCTCATTGGTTGCGCCACTGATGACTCTGATGACGCCGGCGCATGGGGGGCACTGGGACCCACTGGCAAGTCGGGCAACTGTGGTGGGCCAGAGGCCGGTGACATCATAGTCGGGGGAGGCAAACTACGTGAAGGTTGCACCGGCTTATGACTTCTGCTGATTAGGTTTGACATCTTGCAATAAAAACAAGCACCAAAGTTTAAAAAAAATAGTTACTGTAATACACCAATCTAATAACAAATATAACATTTATTTCATTTCATTTAAAATAGAGTCAACGTCTAATAACAAATATAACAAATATAACAAATAAAACAAATAAAATATAACAAAAATATAAAACATTCTTCATTAATTATAAAACATAAAAATTATTCCAATTTAGGGTCATTATATAAACTAAGCTAACAAACATACAAATAAATCAAATTTACCAATATAAACTAAGCATATTTTAACAATATTACAAATTTAATTAACGCATATATGTTGGCGTACGGTTTGCGATTTCCGAGTATCCGGGACTCCAATCCACAATCCGTTGAATCCTATATGATCCTAGACATACAAGGTACATCATACATGAGTTTGAGTTTCATCCAATGGTCCGAACAAATCAAACCGTTAAATCGCACAATAGGCGAAATCCATTCGAGGCTGAAACGGTATCCAAATTGGAAACCGAACACACCTACACGGTCATGACAACTAGTGGATCGCATTGGGACACAATGTGATTTTGCTACAGTTCCATAGCGCTGCCACACGCGGCAGCAGCGCATGTATGTGAAAAAGCGATAACGATCGCCGGAAAAATCTCAAAATTAAGGGCCAATCTTCCTACCCTAGGTTCAGGACATCGAATAGAGGCAGTTTTCTTCTCGGACCTGGGCCAAAAAATGGCCGGAAGTGGCCGGAATTTCATCCCGAAATCCGGCCAAAATCTTAGTTACAAAATTAGACAACGTACGCTACAAATTTAACAAATCCTATCCAACCATCAGCTAGACAATAAAAAATAGGGGGAAATGCATACCTCAGTCGTCAGATTTGGAGGCCGGAGGAGGGAGAACGAAGCCGGAGATATTCGCCCAAAACCGGATAAATTCCCGCCGGTTTCTCGAACCCAATCGTCGCGGCGGCGGCTCGGAAAGGTCTGAGTCCGTTGGCGGTGATCGCCCGGTCGTTAATGTGGAAAGTTGAGGTGGTGGCCGGAGGAGAGAGAGAGAGAGAGAGAGAGAGAGAGAGAGAGAGAGAGAGAAGAGACAGCGGCGGCAAGAATGAACCAGAAGGTCTGAAACTGTCGAATTATTATCAGACCTTTGCGCGACGAAATATAAAGTGTTCGTCGCGCAAAACAGTAAAGTGTCTAAACGGTGCGTTTTCGATTAAAATTTTCGCGCAAAACTGAAAATATTAACTTTGCGCTACGAAATAAACTCCCATCGTCGCGCAACGTCGTTGCAGTAGCGGCAATTGAACCGCCAAAAATTTCACCACCTTACGCGACGGGGACAAAATTTTCCGTCGCGTAAACATCATACCCTAAACCCTAAACCCTAAACCCTAAACCCTGAACCCTGAACTCTGAACCCTGATCACATAAAACCCTAAACGACATCATCCCATTGCGCGACGAATAAAGTTGTGTTCGTCGCATCTACATGTTTTGCGCGACGACAGTTACCCGTCGCGCAATTTCTTCTATAAAATTTGAAACAAATTGTTTTCATAGCATACACATTCTACGAAACTAGTTTCAACGATCCAACCGTCAAACGTATTTGCTTATACTTAGAGATCGTATACACCAAAAATGGGGAAAAAAAAACGTGTAGAGATCAAGTAACGGGACAAAAGTTTTCGACGGTTATAATGGAAAAATCACGATTTTACGGTCAATTTTACTCTGATTTCGATAATTTTTTACGGATACAATCCTTCACCCAACTTGAATTCAATGACAGTATTTGATCTTCATTTCAAATTATTTACACTAGTGGATATCACAAAATCTTATGTTCTACTTAACAAGTTTATATATAAACTTTTAATAGTTAGTGACTATACTGTGTGAATCATATACGCATTATAGATAACTTTTTTCATCGATCCAACCGTCACACTTGTTTGTTTCTACTTAGAGATCGTATACGCCGAAAATCGAAAAAAAAAAAGGTATGTAGATTGCGTAACGGGACAAAAGTTTTCAACGGTTATAAAGGAAAAATCACGATTTAACGGTCAATTTTACCCCGATTTCGAAGATTTTTTACGGATACACTCCTTCACCCTATATGTATCCAATGACAGAGTTTGATCTTCATTTCAAATTATTTATACTAGTGAATACTGAGTTAAAATTCCTAAGTGTCATGTATAGAAATATTTTTTTAAAAATTAAAGTGGTTTACGCGACGAAGTGAAATATTTCGCCTGTAAATAGTTTGCACGACAATGATTTTTCGTCGCGCAAACATTTTTGTGTCGAGTTATTCGTCATGTCGTCGCGCAAAGATCAGTTTTAAATTTTTTCCTGACACTTGTGTTTTTTTGGGAAAATTAACCTTGCGAGACGAAACATATCGTCGCGCAAGGGTTACTATAACGACGCTGGTGTTGTCCGTCGCGCAAAAGACACTTCGAAACTATTCCCGGACACTTGTAAATTTTTTTGGACAATTATTCTTGCGAGACGGAGATAATCGTCGCGCAAATGGGTTTGGGCGACGCTATTAGATGTTTTCGTCGTGCAAAATTTTGTTTTATTTTAAAAAAATTAAATTGATATTTAGTGTAAATATTTGTTGATACTATATTCGTATTTACTATATATGCAAAAGATGATCACAACTTGTTTTAGGGGACGTGATAAAGCATATATTTATATGGTTTGGATATCATATATTTATATGATAAAGCATATAATTGTCATAGAAAACTTTATATTTTTTCATACTATATTTGTATTTTGTTATACCTTTATTCATTTGTCTTTTTACAAAACTCTATGCAAATATATGACGTTAATTAGGAAAAGTTACTGACACAAAGAGAAAACATGTACATTTCATTAAATTACAAATAAATTACATTATTCATCAGATGAACATGTACATTTCGTTAAATTATAAATAAATTACATTATTCATCAGATGAACTATAATAACCTTCGTTATCATCACTATCATGACTATCCGTCTCCCAATCCTCTTCCTCCTCCTCTTCCTCCGCCTCCTCCATAAGTACATCATCGTCGTTGTCGTCCCCCATGGTTGGATCGTATCGCGGAAGATCACCGAGGTCAATTGTAATTGACTGAATCGGTATTTCTCTTGAAGACACTCCGTCAATCTGAAATGGTTCTTGAACAACATTTGTATCGAAAAGTGTATGTGCATCATTTTCCATGGAAGAGTCTAAACGTTGGTCAACGACGTCGACGTCGTTGTCCGATGGGTCTAGTTCTGGTATATCATACACGTTCCTCTGATCCATATGCTGAACCACTTTCCAATCGTTCCCCGCTTTAGGGTCATTTAGATACACAACTTGTTTTGCCATGTTTGCCAAAATGTAAGGGTCGTCATCATACCAAGTTCTGCTCATGTTCACAGATAGTAACCCATGATCGATTTTAATACTTCCCTGCCTATTTGGGTTCGTATCAAACCATCGACACTTAAACATGATCACTTGGTACCGGTCTTTGTAAAGCAATTGCACGACAGTTGTGAGTTTGCCATAGAAATCAATGTCTGTACTTTCCCCTCCACCTGGAACATGGACACCGCTGTTTTGCGTACACAACTTGTCATCTCGTGCATGACCTAAAAACTTGACGCCGTTAACATGGCAACCTGAGAACAATTCTGCTCGGAGTGGGCCGAATGCCAAGTTATATAACTCTTCACTGTAAGTGGGGGAATTCTCTGATTTCAACTTATTCACCTAATATTATTAAAAAAAACCGAAATAGGTTAGTTTGGAAAAATGTAATAGCACAATATATATATGAATTAGAAAACACTTATAACTTACATATTCCAAAAACCATTGTGGAAACAATTCACGGTGTTTCTTGGAATACAAATGTGATGGATGTTCTCGCTTCATCATCTCTTCATGTTCATCTAAGTATGCCAATATCTCATCACAATTGTTCAATACGAACCAATGAGCTACCTCCATGTCATTTCTGGAAAACGATTCTCCTCGTACAGGATCTCCAAAGGGTCGTGCGCTTTGGGCAAAAACAGAAAGTTGCTCATTTCTCAGACCTCCGTCATTATTGCGCTGAGGTCGATTGAAAGCCGTGTCCACATCCTTTAAATACATTCCACAGAAAGTAAGCGCCTCATATTGAACCCAAGCCTCTACAATTGATCCTTCGGGCTTCGCTCTGTTGCGTACGCTTTTTTTCAGCTCTCCGAGTAGCCTGCCAAAATAAACCGAAATTAGCAAGTAGTAAGCATGAGATAATGATGCATACACAAATGATGATGATTATATACCTTTCTATTGGATACATCCAGCGATAGTTGACTGGACCAGCAAGCAATGCCTCTTCTGGCAAGTGAACCATCACGTGAATCATACTCGTGAAGAAAGCCGGAGGGAATATCATCTCAAACTTGCATAAGACTTGGACAATGTCTTGGCGCAACTGATCAATGTCTGTCTTTCGCAACGTTTTTGCCGTCAGTTGGGAAAAAAATCTGGACAACAATATGATTGGCTTGACTACATCTTCCGGCAATAGGTGTCGAATCCCCACAGGAAGTAAGCGTTGCATAAACACATGACAGTCGTGACTCTTGAGTCCAGTAAATTTACCCCCGTCAACCCTCACGCAACGTGCGATATTAGAAGCATACCCGTCAGGAAACTTTACAGACGATACGAACTGTAGAAACTCTTTGTTGTCATTCGGTTTCATGGAAAAAAATGCAAGATCCCGTATAGCTTTATCACTGCCCCTTTTCAGCCATAAACCCTTTCGTATGCCCATTCTTTCCAAATCAAGACGCGCTTTCGGAGTGTCCTTTGTCTTGCCCTTGATATCTAGAATCGTTCCCATCAATGTGTCAAACACATTTTTCTCAACATGCATAACGTCGAGATTGTGCCTCAATTTTAGTTTCGACCAATATGGGAGCTCAAAAAACATAGACTTGTGCGTCCAGTTCATATGTGTAGCAGGTCTGGTCCGACTAACTGTTTTCCCAAACGGAGCAAAATCCAAATGGTTAAGTTGTTCTAAGATCTGATCACCGGACCATTCTCTAGGTTTTGCGCGACGCTCTTTGTTCCCGTCGAACTCTATATCCTTCTCCCGCCACTCGTGGTCCCATGGCAACCATCTTCGATGCCCAAGGTAACACACTTTTCCAGCGTGCCAACCGGAAGTTACATCTTCCTTGCATACAGGGCATGCCATATAACCCTTTGTGCTCCACCCCGAAACCATTGCATATGCGGGAAAATCATTCACAGTCCACATAACTGCCGCCCGCAAAGTGAACATCTTCTTAGTAGATTTATCGTACGTGCGCACCCCGTTTGTCCATAAATCTTTGAGCTCATCAACCAACGGCCTTAAGTACACATCGATTGACCTGCCAGGATCCTCAGTTATCAAAACAGTCATCATCATGTACTCTTTTCTCATGCATTTCCAAGGGGGCAAATTATATGGAAATACGAAAATCGGCCAAGTGCTGTGGTGTTGGTTTAGAACCCCGTACGGATTGAAACCGTCAGTCGCAAGTCCCAACCTCACATTTCGGGGATCAGCAGCAAACTCGGGGAACATTCGATCGAAATCTTTCCATGCCTCCCCATCTGCAGGATGCCGCATCACATCGTCGTCTACCCGTTTTTCCTTATGCCATCTCATGTCTGTGGCAGTATGCGTCGACATATACAATCGCTGCAACCTTGGTTTCAGGGGCAGATAACGCATGACTTTTTGTGGAATCTTACTCATTCTATTCTGAGATGTCTGTTTGAACCTCGATTCATTGCATATAGGGCATGTATCCAACGTTTCATACTCTTTATAGAATAACATGCAATTATTTTTGCAAGCGTGGATCTTTTCATAACCCAATCCAAGACCACTCAACATCTTCTGTGCCTGTCTGTGATCTTTCGGCAAACAATTGTCTGTTGGAAGCATTTTCTTGAAAACCCCCAAAAAGTAATCGAAACACAAGTTCGACATACGATACTTTATTTTCCCGTGCATTAGCTCCACAATCGCCGTCAGAACGGAAAAGCGCTCGCACCCCGAGTATAACTCCTGGTTGGCATTTCTTAACAGGTTTTCATACTGTTCGAACTCTGCACTGTCCATTGGTGTAGGCACATCATCTTCTCCTTCCTGAGTGCTGCTGGTCGATGCAAATGGAAAAGCATCATGTATAATATCCCTGACTTGTTCATTAGGATCCACAATAGGTTCAACATTGTCCATTCTTGTGGCCCCTGAAGACGAAGCGATGTCTACTTGTTCCCCGTGATGGTTCCAAGTGCTGTATGTCTCAATCATTCCATTTCTTACTAAATGAAATCGAACATGTTCAATTGTCTCCCACAACATGTTGTTACACCTCCTGCAAGGACACCGGATTCTAGTTGCACCTGGGTTGTGTGTCCGTGCAAAGTCAATAAAATCCTCGATTCCATCCAAGTATTCGCTTGCGCACCTATCCGGGTTTTGTATCCACCTCCTGCTCATCTTTCCTGGAACCACAATCACAATACAACAATCATGTTGTATTCGTACAAAATCTTTCCTTATGCCTCCGGTAAGGGCCCTATCCCATTCGGAAATGCATAGCCATGTCATGTAATTTACAGCTACATGAGATTAGATTTCGACGTGGATAAATTTCGGCAGCATCTCGGTACAGTTCTTGAGGTGTACCGTAGATATAAAATACCTACGTACCACCCGAAGAACGTACCGAGACGACACCGAAATCTCCACAATCGAAACCTAATCATGTAGCTGTAAACTACGGGACATGACTATGCATTTCCAAACTGTCCAAAATATGGGACAATTGAAGAATTAATTGGACCGTAGTCGTGGTTTACCCACCCATGCGCGGTCCAACTAACCTCGAACGGGAACTAAGCTTTATAAAAAAAAAAATGTACAAAGTTAATTTCAATTAACTTTGTACATTAACGTACATTCATAATTTAACATCATATTATAAACATAATTTCATAAATCAATATAAATATAATGTTATACATTTTATATTATAAAACAACGAAAATACCTTCTAAATCGTTCTCCTCCAATCGCTAATCACATATAATATTCCTATATACAAAGAAATTAATGGTGTTAGTATGAATTTACAGTAAAATTTTTACACTAACGATAAAAAATGCATACCTAATGACCGTATCAGAGGCAGAAGTAGCTCAACTCATAAACGAAATGAAAATGACGAATTTTGTGTGCCGAAACCTCTTGAGAAAGATGCAGCAACAGCAGAGGCAAACTGCAATTTTTTCTGCAGTTTGCCTCTGCCATGGACGTGCTAAGCTTAGTATAGACGACGAGTTTGCGCGACGGATACCTCTGTCGTCGCGCAAGATTCTTCCGTTTTGCGCGACGAATAATTAGTTCAACATATGTCGCGCAAACCACGTCACCGTCGCGCAAAGGTTATTCCCCAGTCGCGCAAGGTACTGTCGACATCGATTTTTTGCGCGACGATGTAGTTCTATCCGTCGCACAATAATTCGTCGCACAAACAACGTGCGACGAAATGTTTGTCGCGCAATCCTCTGTCGCGCAATTTTTTGGCGCGAAATGCTATCGACAGTAGTCCGTTCTTCGCGCCTTTTTTTTTCGCGACGAAAGTTTTTACTTGTCGCGCAAAATACCTTAGCGCGACGAGAAATACTGTCGCGCAAAGTTCACCGCCAAATAAATTTTTCCGCGCGTTTTCCCAGCTACTTTATGCGACGCTCTTTGTTTTCGTCGCGCAAACAGTAATTTGCGCGACGATTAATTTTGTCGTACAATTTTGCGCTATGATTTATGTTACCCGTCGCGCAAAATATCTATGTGGGACGATTTATCCTCCGTCGCGCAAAAAACCGTCGCGCAAGGGCTAAAATGTAGTAGTGCACATCACCCCCTCTCCGTTGGTCGATGTGGGATCTTACATTGTAGACATTCTCTGTGGGTGCTCCACGTGTCCGGAGGGTACTTGGTGTCTACCATTGCGTTCGGCAATCTGGGGGGTGTTGCGTAGATTTAGCTCCACCAAAATGGATTAAGCTGCATCCTCAACTTGTGATACTCGCAAGTGCACGAACCGTTGGTAGTATAGCATATGTAAGTGCGAGGTCGATTCCACAGGGATTGGTGATTGAATGATCCAATTTAGTTTCCCTACACAAAATAGAAACAAAAACAAAGAACATAAAACAAGGAAGAAAGAAATAAGTAACTCAAGCAAATAAGTTCCCAAGTTCAATTTAGATTAATGGATTGATTCTAGCTAAAGTATGATTAAGCCATGGTGTGTGGTCATAACCTTGTGTTCCTAATTCCCTAATTTGATCATTTGTTGTCTAACCTAAAATTAAGCATTAGGAACCCATTAAGCATAGAAGAACATTTTAAACAACCAAGTATGTATCTAATCCCTGTTGTCGAATGTCCATACATACTCTTCCTATTCATAGTTCAATTCGAATTAAAGCATGGTGTATACTCTTAATTCAAACCAAGATAGCTAACATGCAAGCCTAAATGGTGATCAATCATTCAAACTAGCATATTAACTTATAAGCATAATGAATAAGAACAAAAACCATAATTGAAACTTGGAAACTAATTCAACTTGAAAACTTAAGAAAAGAATTTACATAACAAAGAAAAATAAATTACAACTAAGAAAACATTAAGGAAACTAAGAGAACTTTGAGGAAGAAAGGAAGTGTTTGAGAACTTTGAGGAGGGAGAAGAAAGTGTTTGGGAACTTTAGAGAATTTTGGAAGAACATGTGTTTGAGAGCTTTGAGGATTTTGGAAGGGAATGTGTTTAAGACATGGGGAATTTGGAAGAGAGTGTTTGAGAACTTGGAGGATTTGGAGAAGAAAGTAGAGAGGTGTTTTGAGAGCTTTGTGGATTTTGGAAGAGAGTGTTTAGGAACTTTGAGAATTTGGAAGAGAGTGGTTGAGAACTTGGAGGATGTTTGTGAACTTGGAGAATTTGAGAACTTAGGGAAGGAAGAGAAATGTGTTTGTGAAGTGTTTGAGACATGGAGACTTTTGGAAGAGAAGGGAAGTAGAGAGATGTTTGAGAACTTTGAGGATTTTGGAAGAACATGTGTTTGAAAGCTTTAGAGAATTAGAAGAAGAGAAAGGAAAAGTGTTTGATATTTAGTACAAAGAAAATTTAATAGAATGATCTTATTACAACAATTGAGAACTACAAAGGGAAACTAAGAGAATTTGAGGGAGAGAAGGGAAGGGAGCTCTAGAGAAGTGTTTGAGAGCTCCCCCCCCTTGGGGTGTTATTACAAGCTTAGAGAACTTCCCTATTTATAGGCCTAGGGGAAGTGAAAATCAGAATTCAATAAGACTAATGCATACAACACTTGAATTATAAAATCTGAAATGGTTGATGCACTTGTATTAGAAAATCTGAAATGGGTGATGCACTTGTATTAGAAAATCTTGAATTGGTTGATGCACTTCACCACTAAATCCCACCAGCAGCCCTAGCTCATCTTCATGTCACCATGACCAAGCTTCCAACCAGAAATGATAGCTCATACCTAGCTCACCATGACCAAGCATCCAACCAGCACATGCTGAGGTCAGCATGACCAGCAACTTCAAGGGCTTACAACTTGGGCTTCTCTTAATCAAATTAGGACTTTAAGCACTCTAAATTGAAGTTCAGAATGTCTTCTTTCCAGCCATATGTTATTTGGGCCAATCCAAGGTCGGAGGAAGAAGTTAAGGCCGAAACAAATTGCTAACTCATTTTCCGCGCTGATAAGATCCATCCTGAGCATGGTTCTGTGTTTGCTAGGTAACGGACTCCAGATTTATCCAATGGGGCTGAATTTTGGATATGTTATAGTACACACCAATTGGAGCAACTTTCATGAAGAATGTGGCCTCATCCGAGCTATGTAGGTTGCTGAAATAAAGCTTGCAATATGACCTACGGAACTGGACTGGCAGGGGGCTGTAGCCATAATGAATTTGTCTTTAAGCTCTTCATCAATTCATCCAAATTAGGCCTTAACATGCTTGAATTGCATGAATTATGTTCTCCAAAGCCATCATTGTTACCTAAAGCTCAATTAACTGAAAGATAAACACAAAAAGGATTAAAAGCACAAGTTTAACTCAAAAACATAACCAAATCATAAGCTAGAAGGGTAAGAAATAATATACAATTATGAACCGATCAGGGGGCCGAATGTTGCCTTACCATTCTCCTCTTTAGTCCACGTGTTGCTTTCCTAGTGGTCCACCAATTGTGGTGTAAACAAAAAACATAAACAAAAAATGAAACTAAGATCAGCATTAAGAAAAAGAAAATTTGGTCCACAATTAATTGAATAAGCTTGAGTGTAAATTATTCAGCATGACAAGGAATTGCTTCCTTATTATAATGCAATTTAAACTTATAGTTTGTCTCATTATTAATTTATTAGTGAGGAGACATTTGAAAATCAGATTTTTTTTGTTTGGATCACTTGGATCAACCAATTATGGACCTTCTTGGGTCGATAGTAAGTTTATATATATATATGATAGGAAGTAAAATTCTATAGCGAGGGTCCTTAGATGATGTTCTATATCTTAACCGTTGAGTCAAATTAGATAGTTTGATCCAACAGATAAAAGATAAGAGCTCTTCTTAGGGCCTTAGAAGGCCAAACTATTTGTATATGACAAGATACAATTTTTGACAACCTACAAAAGCAAACTGCTTTAGTCATCATGCATGTCAAATTTTCTTTATTCTGATTTCAGTTCCAAATACCTGCCATAAAAAAAAAAAAAATGGAGACTGATTTTCCCACTCTCTTTTTATCCACTTACGGGGAGTGAGAAAATCATTTACCAAAAAGAATTCAGTTCCAAAAGTTTAGGTACCACCCTTGATTTACAAATCCAATTCAACAAGCTCATATAATTTTGTTGCTTGAAGCCCAGGATGCACAATGAAGTTGAACAAGGCCCAATTTGACTTGGGCCTTTAAGCCCATTAGGTGAGCTGACCACACACTAATCCTATTCGTTTTTTAAATCAACAGGAAAATGAGATTTTTTTTTTCAATACAAGCGATTGTCTAAACTACAAGGAGGGGGTTTCTCTCTCTCACACACACACATTACCAAGGTGCAATAGGGATTCGAATATGAGACCTATGATATGCAAATCAAGGCTCCTTTCTACTCGACTAGACCCAAAATTCAAATTTAAGACTTCTTTCAACGTTAAGAAAAAGAATATTACTAAACTACCGAGAGTTATTGGCTGTGAAGGATACTAAGATTTTTATTTTCTAAATTTTTGATTTGTTAATCACCAACTACCAAGTTTGATGTAGCAATTCTCTTTGGATAAATTCTATTTTTGGATTTGGCATAATTTAGAGCCGTCACAACTGAATGAAATGATGACATATTTCCAGACATACATACTGGTGGTACAATGTGAAAGGGAACTACTTTCAAATTAGTTCCATGGCGTTTATGCACAAGTTGATCCTTTAAATACTAATTCTGATTCAAATACACCCAGACAAATCCATGCACATACATACCAGTAAAGTCGATAGCTAAGCGGACAAAGGGCAAAAAGTATTTGCAAAAAGAATAATGAAGTGATGGTTAACAATGATTGATGACGACCATTAATTGCTATTAACCTCTTGTTTAAAAAAATAATTAAGTTTGGATTAACAGCCCACACAGAGAGCTGAGAAGGTGACAAGTGCAACAACGTAACACATGAAAACATGGATGAATATTTGCCATCTTTGCCGTTTAAGTTAATTGCTGAGGAATTCTATATTTAATTTCTCAATCAATGTCATGCATATAAAGTTGCCTCGACAATCAAGGAGGGTCCTCCGTATATGTATACATCTCTCTCTCATAAGGCGACATATATTTGATGGCGATATGCAACCAAATACCTAATATAACACAAATTAATCTTCTTTGTAAATGAATGGCCCCTAGCTCCCTTATTCTTGGATTAAATATATAGTCTAGCTACCTAGCAAATGGTTTGAACAAAATTCTCTTGTTATAAACATAACATCAGAGCCGGTCCATTGATTTTGGAGGCCCTGTGCAAATATGGATGTCGAGGCCCTACATATACAAGTAGGAAAAAAAAATCCATATAGAAACAAAATTTTCTGACACTGGAGGAACACCTTCGGAAAGAGCTTCCCAGAAAAATTTCTTTAGTCACTCTTCCAAATCATAGAGCTGATAAATTGATTTTCCAATTTCAATGCTCAGTGAATTCTCATGTGAATGAGGGAGGGAGAAAAGATATTTAATATTTCATTTTTATTTTCATGTCTCAATTAATTGAATGCGTTGACTCGGAAAAAATTGGGGCCCCTAAATTTTGGGGGCCCTGTGCGGTCGCACATCTCGCACACCCCATGGGCCGCCTCTGCATAACATTTCTACTTATATATTTCTTGAGAGTTAAGAGACGACTGATTAAGAATATTATTGTACTTGAGTTATTCCGTGCTTTGTTGGAAAAGATCATGAGTTAATTAAAATATCATGAACAGACGTTTGTTCCATAAGAGAATTAAAAAAATGTAACTTGTATTAAAAGAAACAAATATTAGAAAATCTCTTCAAGGATATACGTCTTTCAGTTTGAAAAGTAGAGTATAGTTGATGCTAAGATCACCCAGATTATAGAACGCCAAGAGAATAAAAAGAAAAAGACTTTTGGTATTTTGTGGAATGTCTTCTAATGCAATCTATTGGCAATATTTTGTTGAAATCAATACTATCTACTAAAGATGCGTGTATTTTAAGCTATTCCAGAAAGGTACCCCTATTGCACCTAAACTCTTGTCTGTATTTTGATTTAAAATAATAAGTTCCAAAGACAATGACCTGACCAACAGTGCTTCATAATTATTTAATTAGTAATCGATTGGAAAATTACTTGTCAATTTCTATATATTTTTAGCAAGCAGACGGAAAGGTAAGTACAGTCTTTGCTTTATATTGCTTAGCTGTTTGAGAAACAATGGAAACAGTAAAAGTGAATTCCACTAACATTCAGAGAAACAAAACATGAAGAAAGAAAATAATAACTGTAACTGCTAAATTATACGTATGTATGAACGTTTGTCAACAGTTGATGATATAAGTTGTATCAGCGATAAACATACGTGACTGTTGAAAGCAAATCTCTTATCCTCATGTATTATTATGCAGTCACTCAGTGTCATGTCTCACCCAACACAAGTTCAAATAATTTCTTGACCTCACCATCATCTTCATTGCCTTTGAAAAATGAAACCCTCCTTTCTCTCTCTTGCTACATATTGTTTTATATGAAGAAACCAGGCCAGCTCAGTGAAGAAATGTATGATTAATTAAATCAAGTTGAGAATGAGGACATTAATTCCGTAGAATCTCTCTGGATAGGACAATCTCACTGTGTATTCTAACCTAAAAAGAAAGAGTCTTAGTCCTTGAGTTGAATTAATAATGAAGGCATCCATCTTAGCAAGATGCATTCATTCAGAGGTTATTTTTGAGCAGGCATATGCATGTGACCTGTTCCATTTTTATAATGAAACCATTCCTTCAACCCTGTTCTTGCCAACTTGTTTTGAAAATTCGAGACCTTGTTGTTTAATCTAGCTATGTGATGTTGGCTATGGCCTCGCTAGTTTTTGAAACTCTAAACTACTTTTGAATATATTTAATTATTCACTAAACAGAATCTCAATATATTTGATTAATCGTTGTCATGTGTTTTTCATGATCTAATTAACGACTCGGGTCTTTCTCTTTCTTTTTGTTTTACTTAAGTAAATATATATATATATATATATATATATATATATATATTTGTTGTATTTCCGGGAATTGTCTTGTAGTTCGAACTTAAAATCACTGATTATTTATCTATAGATAAATGCTCTTACCCTTGAGCGCTATGGATCCGTTGGGTTTTGAGTCATTTGACTATATATAGAAATTAAATCCAATAACATTAGCTTTCATTCGAAACTAGAAGATTGTTCAGTTAAGCTTCTTAAAATTTATGGCTCAAAAGAAAAATTATCTTCTTATCCCGTTTCTTGAAATCTTGGGTTGTGTGACTGTGTGATCTTGAATTGGCAGGTAGGATAATCCAATATCCCACTCAGTCAACTGGACCTCTGGCCAGACGTTTAAGCCAAATTTTAAGACCTGACCAATACCATTACCATATCCCCAGTCATTTCTGGAAATCTAAAAAATTTGTTATTGTTGACTGATGACTTTATTATTGACATGGAAGTCTTACAATTTGATTCAAACACGTCCCCACTTCGATATAGAAACAATATGAAACATCTTGAGGTGGACAAAATAAAAAGGTTAAAACTGGTGAGTTTATTATGTTTATATAGCCATCAACAACAAATTAAGAAGCAAAATATATATGTTTTTGAAATTCTGTAAACATAATTTCTTTAGGGAGATAATCACTCTGTTGAAATGTGGATTCAAATGTTAGAGCCACTCAAAAAATGACTATAAGTAAGCTTATGCAGGTTGACAATGTGTTTTGTAGTACAAGCGATAGTCTAAATTAGAGGGGAGAGAGTTTCTCACACACAAACACACAAACACACAACTAAGATGTCATGGAGGTTTGAACTTAAGACCTATGATATGCAATTAAAGCCCATTTCCACTCGATTAGACCCTATTGGCATTGACTGTCATTTTGTTAATTTCTCACGTTCTTGTTAATTTCATTATGCAAAGCGAAATTAAGGTTGAATTAATAAGAGAGATTAGTGTTAATTGAATGTGGATTGGGCCATGTGTTCTAGATGTGGTTGTTACGTAGTACTTTGCCAGAACTTCAACAACGGACGCCCTGTCAACCCTGAAGACTAATAATATTCGGCACACGTGTATATCTTTGGAATTAATGAGACCAAGAAAACAATGAATTTAAAATTGTGAAGGCAGCCTGGCCTATATATACGGCTAACTCGGCTAAATACTCTTTTAGCCTCTTAATCAAAGATTTACTGTTAAATCAGAATTATACATGTAGAGCAACTATCATGGTAGAACTGTTAATGTGTTTCTATCTCTGTAACTGTCTTAATTGACGATTTGATAACATAACATACGAAATTGATGACATAATATACGAAAATTTTACATTATATTATGCTTACTAAGGTAGAGCCATAAAGCAATATCTTTGTTCCTAATGATATAATAATGACGATGCATGATATCATGTGTCCTCCTGATCACTCTGACTCTTTGACTCTCTTGAAGATGTTGCTTCTAATTAAGTACAAATGAAGGAGGAAATGAGGCATCTTGGCATTCACTATTTTGCTTAAGGGAGATTTCAGTCAGATTGTTTCAGTTTGTCTGTAAGCAAACCCACACCTTACAAGATGCGCTCATCTTCAGGACCCACAACACTGATTTATTATTAAACCATTTGCTTCCCCCTCCTAAGAAAAAAACAGAGAGAAAAAATATATACACTTCTCATTTCAGTGAGTACTGATGAAAGCCAACCAGAAATACTTATTAAAAAAAAAAAAATTCAAGTAGCTACAACTCTATGACAGAGCAAGGTAGAAGAGAACCCACCACTTTACACCTTCCAATTAAACACCTCCCTAAGCAACCTCAGCCCCTTTATGCCTCATATCAATCCATGTACTTTTCAGTGTCTATAACTTAAATATATATAGGCTATCAGTTCTACTTTGTTTCAAAAGTCCATATATACTTTCAATTCTTCCTCTTTTTTGCAATTTAAGTTTTCCTTCAAATTAAGCTTGGCTGGAGAGTAAATCTGAGGTGGTGGTGGTAGTGTAATGGAACAAGCAAGGTACTGGATGTGGGCAAAGCGCAAGCACAACAGTTTGAGCTCATCTCAGCATGATCATCTTCAAGTGCCAATTAGCAATCCATCAAACGATGATTCGTGGGAAGAACAAGCTTTCGCGGAAGATGCGGCCGGGCCTCTTGGAGGGTGCATATGGCCTCCGAGATCTTACTCTTGCAGCTTTTGCAGGAGAGAGTTCCGTTCAGCTCAAGCTCTAGGCGGCCACATGAATGTCCACAGGAGAGACAGGGCTAGACTAAAGCAGTCTCCAAATGATGAAACTGCCCTCCAAAATCATCATCATCCGGATGATCATTCTGTCCAAAATCATAATCCCTTCTCCTCTTCATCTTTGGGTAGTTTTCAATACCCATCTCATCAAGTTTGTGCCTTGGCTTACAACCCTAATAACCCTAGTTCCGATCCCGGTGCTACTATTGCATCCTCATCACCATCCTCAGGTTCTAGGGTTTCAGCTCAATTACCATGTAAAGAAAATTGTGCTGACCAAACCCTGAAGATCCTACCTTCTTCTTCTGCTTCTGTATCTTTTCCTCAATCTTGGTCAATCTTGGGCACAAACAGAAATAATTATGATAAATCTGTTGCAAGGAATATTATTGAAGCAGAGAAGATTTCAGGAGCTGTGGAATCTGGGTGTAGGGCTAAGGGTGATCACCATGTCACAAGTACTACTGATCTTCACAATTTGTCTGTGAGTTTGAATTTGGTTGTTCGCTGTGCTCGTCCATCCGTCTCAGATGATGAGGATGAAGCTATAATTAGTTGCAAGAGAAGAAGAACGGAAGACGTCCCGTCATCGATACCTTTCTTCCTAAAATCAGGTTCTGTTGATAAAGTACATCATCTCCAATCAGAAGGGTTTGAACTTAGCTGCACCAGCTGCACCAGCTCTATAGAGGACTTAGATCTTGAGCTCAGGCTCGGTGACCGACCTAAGGTAATTAAAGTTGATAAATAGCAGAGGCTCATCATCAACTGCTGATCATATATAGACATATTACTTTGACCTTTTGTTCACTGTTTGATGAGTTCCTTCTTTATTTGCACCTTTTTTTTTTTCCTCTTTCATCTTGAGGCTCAAGGCTTCACTCTTCGCTTAAATTGATTTGATCTATTGGCTTTCTTGGAGTGCTTATGCATTTGTGTAAGGTGTAACAAAAACCATATGGGAATCACAGAAAAGGATGAAATTAAGATTCGTCTTTGTTGATAATCACAATGCATCTCAGCTTATTATTTTAATTATATATTTCATTGATTACAGTGTAATTGTTGGTTCCTTGGCAGGGTCATTACCATCTAAGTTGATGGAATTACTTAAGAAAGTAATATCATGATCCTAAGCCTACAATTTGAGATCATCATCTTCTTCTTGTAGTTTTCTGAGTAACAGTTCTATATGTGCATATTATGAATTATACAGTTTTTTTTTTCTTTCTAAATGGGAGCTCAAACACTTTCTCTACTCTTATGGCCAACTTCACATAGTTAGAATTAATTTAACTTTGAGGTAATTAGCAAGTTATAGGTTAACTAAGTAGTAAATTTGATACAGATCATGGTTTATATGGAAGAGAAATGATATCAGCCACATGCTGGTGTGATACAGCCAAAGAAGAGTGCAGTCAAGAGTTTAGGTTATAGAACGAATATCCTTGTCCCGAGAGAGAGAGAGAGAGAGAGAGAGAGTTTAGGTAGGCGATGATGAGATTAGGAGTAGATGTGTTGTATGCTTGTGGGGTTTGAAGGGTGAAGAAACTGACTAAAAACTGCATGGAATATCGTGACTCATTTTCCCATTCAGTACCTCACTGACATTCCATCAGATAGAGTCATAGACAACTAAACTTACCCACACACACACACACAAAAATACTCAGACTCCAGAGAGATGAGGTTTTCAAAGTCACATAAAGTCAGATACTTCCCAACATCGATTCTCTTTTCTCTTGTATTATTATCATCACCCATCAGATCTCTTCTTTCAGTTTCTGTAACCTCCTCCGCTAAAATCCATTTGCTTGTGTTATCTCTCTCACTTTTCCCTCTCTCTCCTCCTCCTCTCAAATCTGTCCAAAATGGCCACCAACTCTATGGAATCAATCTAATTAACTATTCATCACCATCACATTATACAATTAATACCAACTTTTTTAATCACAAAAGCGAATATTATCACTTCCACCATCTCTAGGCTGCTCTATATATATCTAAGCATCTTTTGGATCTTCTTGTGTTATAACTTGTATGTATGATTTAGCGATAATAGCCATCGATCAGTGACGGAACCCTAATTATATGGATTTTATAAATAAACAACATCAAATAAATTATATATGGCATGTCCATATAATTCCCCTATATATATAAACCCTAACCCTAGCCATAGCTAGCTAGGTAAGTACAGTGCTTAATTTCTTGCAGGACACAAAGGAGATCGTTCTGCTGGGTTCATTATATTTAAAACTCAACTGTAACCCCCCTTGACTTTAATGAGCTCACAGGCAAAACTGAGAAAGGGCAATTATTCGAAAAGGAATTTAAGTCATACCCAACAATTACATTCCATAAAAGGCTAGGAAATGAAAATTGTCTTAATGATTTGAGGCTCTTTCGATGTGGGAGTTTGTTTTCTACGATGCATGTGAAAAGGAAAGATGGAATAAAAATTTAAGACAATACAAGGAGGGTCTTGTATATACATATGTTTAGGGAAAGTGAGATTGTTTGCTTCGGATTCTACGAAGAGCTACATCTATGTAAAACGGCATTAATGGTGACTGGTTAGCTAGGGATTGTCGTTTTTCATTAAGGTGTGAGTTGGATAGGTCTGAAGTTTTTTTTGACAGAGGGAGGTCTCGGGAGGAAATTGGCAGTGGAGCACATGGGGTTTCAGATGTCGTTTTTCTCTGCTATATATAAGGGGGGGTATATTATAGAATTGAGTGATAGAATGAGATATTATTCTGATCTCAGCTTGCGTGGGGCTATCTCTTTTAGGGCGTTTTGACAAATCCCAAGCTATATATTGTTTAAAGAATGAGAATTTTGAAGAATTAATTTTCTGGGGTTATTAGGTTGTTGTGTTGGGAATAATTGTTTATGTATTGTTTGACAACTAAGGGTATATTTGTATGGGAGGGAGTTCCAACTTCCAGCTCTCACGAGCTCACCAAATACTAAAGCTCACTAATTTATCTGTATCTGAGGCCCCTTTGGATATTTATCACATCATACATACCAAGGTAAAGATCAACCTAAACCAACCAATCGTATGTTGGGATATCTAAAAAAAAAGGGATTCGAATTTGGAATATTTAATTTATGCAAAATGAGACTCAAACTTGAGTATAAAGGGGCAAATTCACTGTCTTTGGACTAACTCACTGGTGCCCTATGTTGGGATGTTTCGTTTATCAGCAAGGAATGTCTATTATTTTTTTACTTTTTTGTTTAAGAAATTCTAGAATTGCATTCATAAATTTAGCTGAAAAATCACTAGCTCTAAAGGACCAATACAAACTAGTCACAAAAGGCCATTAAAATAATAGAACAATTTAACATCAAAATTAACACAATTTGATGCACCTTCACTAACGATCACTTAGGATTGAAGAAACTTTGGTATAGGCATTCCAACTAAGATTGCAAACTCAAAATAACCGAAAAACATAAAGCTTTAAAAAAAACAAACCATAACAATACAAATAAAACTTCAATAGAAGAAATGTCTATTACAACAAGATATATGTTTGTCGTGCACTGGATCCGTGATATGTTTTTGGTATTATCACAAATGAATTAATATTTAATCCTATGTTATTTATAGAATCTCATCCATTTGGGGCTGAAGAGTGTATCTGCAAGCAAGCTTGAGGAACAGGCCCAGCCTAATGCGAGATTAACACTCACCATCTCTGAGGCCCCAAATCCACCTAATGTTTCTACACTTGAAATGCTGAGAAGCCCATTTGTGTCATACATGTTAAGATTAAAATACAAATACAAATACAGAGAGGATGAGAAAGAAGTGTTTAAATTGATGTTTGGTACAAGCAACATAATAATATATCATGCCCATTTGATTGAGAAAGGGTACAAGAACTTTACCTTTTAACTTCCTGCATTCCACAATACAAATTCAAGTCAAATACATCCCCCATGGCTTTGAAAACAAGTGCTTTAGAATAACCAACTCGATTATTATGGAAGAAATTAAGGTACATCTACAGTCGATCAGATCAATCATACTTTAAATTCGCAAATAAACAAATCATCGAAATGACATCCACATAATAACATTAATTTAAAAAAAAAAAATGTTACGCTGTTAAACTGTGAATTCAATCGATTGTCAATCTTGATTCTAAATTATATTTAGAACAGAAGAAACTATATAATATATATATATATATATATATATATATGTTAATATCAATAGTATATTAATTTATGATGAAATTGTCGGTTACCGGATCACTTGCATGAACGTCCCCTCTAGCCACATTTCTCAGCATCTATGATACATGATCAAAACCTCACATCCATATCTCTATCCAATCATGATTTTGGACGGTGGTGAATGACTATTGTAATGCAATATTATTGCCAGTAACAGCCAATTTCTCTCTCTTTCTTTTTTATTTTTTTTAAATTTTCGTGTTTTTCTTTTTTGGATGAGATCCAAGGGTGTCCACCGCCGACAACAGTGACTAATCCCTTTCGCCGCGGGAGCTCTCCCAAAGAAGGTAAACGGCTGGCCACGAAATGCGTTCCATTCTCATGGGCGGGGATCGAACCCCCAACCACATGGTTAAGGAATGAGGTGAGCTACCACCACACCACGTCTCATGGTTGTGTTTTTCTTTATTGTGTTGGTTGAGAGAGAATAACAGGCACTTATGGAATATTTATCCATTATCCCAAGCAACTCAGCAACACAAATTAAGAAGTGTCATTATATAACTATCGTCACATCTGGCATCATTCATCATCATGCATGCGAAGCAACATTTTGGAGGTGTTAGGTACCTAATTGCACGTAAGCTCTCAAGTCTCAACCGATGGTGATGTCAATGCATAATTTAACCATTGCAATTCACTACTTGTCAATTCATCACATCCGTCATCAAAGGCTTTTACAGAAACTTACTTATCAAGAAGAAATAAATAAATAAATCTCAATTTCTGTAGTTTCAATACTATATAGTTATATACGTTGATCTCGTATCGTACGTATGAATTTATTTAGATTTTCTTTTTGAATTTTCATCGTATATATACATGTCATAATCGAAACCGTTTATTTTCTAATAACCATTTAAAGATCATTTCTAAAAAGAAAATAAACCAATCAAATTGGAGATTGTCTAGCTCATCATGAGAATGTTAATTGTTCACAAAATCATCGAAATTTGTTTAGACACATATGAATTACTAAACGATCTTCACTTGATTGATTGATTGATTTTTTTATATAAACAGATATGATCTTTAAATTATGATTTAAGAAATAAAAAATTCCAATTATGACATGTGTATGGTGAATATTCTTTAATCATGCATCCAAAGAGTGCACCTAAGTATTATCCATATCTGGTCTTTTTTACCTTTTAGGACAATACCCTTGTGGTCTTCGGCAAATAATAAACAAACCTAGGAATCTATGGGAAAAAAAAAGGTCAACTTATATCAAGTTCTATATTCTCCACCCCACACCCCCCCTCTCTTTTGTTTTTTGCGTTTTATTTTCTTTTGGAGATTAAAAACGTATATTCATGTGTAATTGAGTATGGAAATTCGAACATGAGACCTTGGTCTGTAATAAAAAGTCATTTTTTATTTGACTAAACCGTTGACAACTAAATTGAAATGTTAAACATTAAAGTATTTAACCGAAAATATCTTATTAAACTAGTTAACCCGAGTTTAATTCCCAGTATCCGTTTAAACTTAACTTGACTCCACTAATTTCATATAATTAAGTTCGACTAGTAAATAGCAAAACGGTCTCATTAAAAGTTTTAATCAATTAATTGAGGTAATTAACAAGTTAACTAAGGAAGAGAGAACTTGAGTTAACATCGCTGTATATAGCATATACCTCAGTAGGGAAGTCGAAATCTGCCGTTTCTTTTACTACATGTAGCAGTAATTAAGCAGAAATTACTGCATTTAATTTTACAGGCTCCTGGTTCCTGTGAAGAGTTTAACTTCAGTTGCAAGATTAAGTTTTCATTCACTATAATAATAAATAAAGTAACTTTCCACGCTTATCAAGAATTAAATAGATTAACTTTTTGCATATATCTCCACCACAAAAAATACGTATACAAGCATGCATTTGGGACATATTAATTTTGTTTACCCTGCTGGCTGGCAGCTGGTCACAACTTAAAAACAAATTTCAAAAACTTCCAAAAACCTCGATGTCACATTTCAATAAAAAAAAAAATCGAATTAAATATACGTCCTCCCGTTTTATTTTCTTAATAATATATAATCCCTGCCTTTGCTGATAAAAAAAACCAAAATTCCTCTGACCAAAAATATTATTATTTTTTCATGCATGCTAACTTTTGTCTAGAAGTAGTAGTCCCTACGGATATTTGTTTCTATGTGAAAATTTCTCACACTACCTAACCGACCAGTTGACCACCTTAATGTCTTCTCTTATCTTCTCTCTCTCTCTCCATCTTTCTCTCTCTCTGTGAGTCTGTTTGTGTAAGTGTGTGTTCTTTATGGAGAGAAATCACTCCAGCAATAATATCGAAAAATTTGATCAGATTAAATGGAGCTCATCGGATGACCATAGCAGTGGCTCAGGGCAGGCAAAGTCCTACACCTGCACCTTCTGCAACCGAAGCTTCTCTAACGCGCAGGCTCTCGGGGGTCACATGAACATTCATCGAAGAGATAGAGCCCGGATCAGACAATTCTCCGAAGATCAAAACCAGCTTGCAAATATTTCTTCCACTGATGGAATTACCAAAAACCCTAGTGCTCATCACAGTCGTGCTAATTCGGAGGACAAAAATTCAATACAAATGGAATTAAACGAAACCAACATCCCCAGAAACCCAATATTATCATACCCTTTTACCAGAGATGAAGATGATGATGTTGTGATCATCGACGCCACGAATAAGGGAAAAGTTAGCATTGAAGAAGTTCAAGTTCAGCTTCAGCTTCCATTGTTTGTAGAGGAGCCATCCGGATTAGCCTGTACTGTCGACATTAATAAAATTACTGTAGAGTGTACAAGTGGAGGGTGCAGGGATGAAGAGATGATGAAGAGGGCTGAGGAATTGGACTTGGAGCTCCGGTTAGGACCTGAGCCGACTGAGACACCAAGCACTTTGAGCACAAGAGAGTTCTTTTGATTTTGATGATCACTTTTGAAGGGATTATATTTAGAGCAATTTTTGTGTGCTAAAGGGATGATATGTATTATGTATTATATATTAATTATGAAATTGATCATCGGCTAATTCGTAGGTTTGATTTACAGCTTCTCTCTCCCACTTTCTGAAATGGCATCTGGCAGGAATTATTTAACAAAAAGGTCTTCTTTTTTTTTTTAAAGCAGAAATTTAACAAAACAGGTTGAGAAGAAGTTTCTTGAAGTTAGAATTAGGGTTGTTCCTTAATTTGATCGGTGATTGGTACGACAGAGAGCACAAGAGGATTAATTAGAGAAATCGTATCCTACCTGGCCTGCATGCTCTTTCAAAATGTAAACAAGGTACGTATGTATTAAAAACTCACTTAAATTGCAAACTATCTCATGCATTGAAGTACATGAAAGCCCCACGGTATCCGTATGTGTGAGTTTTCTCTCTCTCCCTTCCTAACTTTGGGCGAAAAAAAGAAATTTACATATATCATATATATAGCTTTCTGATTATGTTACAGTACTCTCGTTCATCATATTTATCTTTTACAAAAACATGATCTATTCTTGCATTCTAATATTCCTCTACGTGCAGGATGTACTTTTTTGTTTTGGTTCATGAATTTCAATATTCAAATATGGATGCACTGCACACACATATGTCAATGACGATGGACTGCATATTCTATGACTCTAATATGAGTTTTGCTAGAGACAATAGTTCACGAAATTGTATTATAGATTAGTGTGGGCTCTACAGTGAAATTGAGGCTAATTTACGGTTAATAGTCGTCCACCAGCCTTTCCCTAGTAATACATTACAAGCCTATGTGGAAACAAACAATGCCCAAGTTTAGTGTATCTTCTAGGGGTGTGCAAGATCCAATCTAATTTTAATCAGTTTTAATGATTTGGCAGATTGAATTGGATCCCTAAATTCCAAAACCGACATGATTTGATCGGATGACGGATTTGCTTGTGAGGATCCAATCCAATTAATATAGTTAGGTTCATGCTTATTTTGCTCATTAGGTAATTTTCATTGAGAAAGTTATAAATATTTTAAGTAATTTGATGAAGTTATGTTTAATATATTATAAAATTAAAATAATTTTCTCTACCATTTCATTTATATTTTACATTTATGTCTATTAAAATGTTTGATTATATTAAACTTGGGGATAAATTTTTCATATTTCATTATTATTTTTTTTTATTATGATGAAAACCTATCATCCAATCCAATCCAATTCAGTATCAATTGGATCGGATTGGATTGGATTCAAACTTTTAATGTACTCGAATTGGATTGAAAAAAATAATCATAATTCAATCTATATTGGACCAGATATGGATTGATGAAATTATATTGGTTTCGAACCAATGCATTCCAAATCCATTGCAGTTGTTGTACACGAACCCATGAATCGTAGGTTTGGGCTTTTGATTTTTTTTTTTTCAATTTAAAAAAAAAACATGGCCCAATATCGTAGGTTTGGGCTTATCTCTCTATTGAACGATTATGTGACAAATATTCACTAGATTGCGTACCAAATTTAGACCACCACAACAAGACGTGGCCAGACACGGTCCCACCCTACAAAGTCTCCGAGGACACGTCACGGTTCAAATACTCCTGCGTGTACGGTTCGTATAGCGAGAATCGTAAAAGAGAGCTTCGAGTTGGGGTTGCAAAACGTGAGGTGGTTCGTTATTGGAGATGATGCTACGGTGTTTTTAACTCACAACTTAGTTACGGTGTTAGCGAAATACGATCAAAATCAAATGCACTATATTGGCGGGACCTTGGAGAGTGTGGATCAAGTTGTGATACAGTCGTACACTATGGCCTACGGTGGAGGTGGGTTTGCTGTAAGCTACCCATTGGCGGCTGAGCTTGTCAAAGATTTTAGATGGGTGCATCGATCGGTACGATCAATTACACGGCTCAGATCAAAGAATCTAGGCTTGTTTGAGTGAGATTGGGTGCCCTTAACAAAAGAGCTTGGTTTCCACCAGATTGACATACGTGGGAGCTTGGTCTCCACCACTTGGACTATGTACAGTCCATAGTTCCAAAACGTCCTTAGTTTCATTGATATTTTTGTCATAATTTTTTTTGATTAGTTACTAAACTGAAATGCTTTAGAGACATTGACCCAAGATCAAGATTCGTTGACCAGATAGTCAAAATAAGTTGTGGAGGGAAGAAAACGATAAACAGAAAGCACCTAAATCTTCTGCTGAATTTGCTGTGTAATAGTTCAGCGCAATTAGTGGCATATATGCATGGAATTATTATTTGTTTTGTTGTGTACATTTCTTTGACATTATATTTGATGAGTGCCTAACATGTTGGAGAAATGGGCAGGCACCACGTAAACAATGTTGTCAGATCATCAACGGCACACAAGGAGGGGTTGTTGATAGTGTGGTACAAGTTCAGATTAGAGAATGCAATCGGTTTGAGAGTGTAACTCCTCCTTAATTACAAGGTAAAACATGCCATAACTAACAAATTTCTTCGTTTCAATATGGACTCTACATTGCTTTTTATACTGGTCCGTATCTTAATTTAATATATGATAGGTTATGTTTAAGTTAGGTTAAGGTTCGATTCTCTCTATTATAATAAAAAAAAATTAAAAAATATTTATGATCGTCATTTTAACTTAAGATGTACCATTCTTCGACATAACCTCTTTGAGATTTCTTTTTCTCTATCGATATTTTGGGGAGTCATTAAAAGAGTCAAGTCTCAAGAGTGACTAAATTAAAGGCATCAATTTAGAAACCAGACGTTTAGGCATCAAAGTATGTAGGACCTGCCTCCATGTTCTCCCTTCAACCTTCATATATTTCAAAACCCATATCCTTCTCCTCCTCGTCCTCTTCTTCCTTTTCATGATTTCCCAGAAAATTATTTTCAGAGTATTCAGTTTTCCATATTAATTATGTCATGTACAAGAAAAACCCTTCACGACCATCCTTTTAATTTATGGAAGTTCCTACTCTCTCCCACAATCAAAGCCATAGATGTCTTCTCTCTCACCATTAAATTCACTCTGGCTCTTTGCTCCGTCGCTTCCATCTCTCTCATCCTCTACTTTGCTTTCTCAAATTACTCCCATTTCCCCCAACCCCATATTAACACAGTCACCAACTTTAACCAAAACGGCAGCGTCTCAATCGAAGGTCGCGAACAGACAACTATATCCCACATTTTGTTTGGCATCGGAGGCTCGGTGAAGTCATGGAACAAACGGCGATACTACAGCCAGCTGTGGTGGAAGCCTAACGTCACCCGCGGCTTCGTCTGGCTGGACAAAAAACCCTCTTCCAACATGACGTGGCCAGAGACGGTCCCGCCGTACAAAGTCTCCGAGGACACGTCACGGTTCAAATACTCCTGCTGGTATGGTTCCCGGTCCGCGGTTCGCATAGCGAGAATCGTGCAAGAGAGCTTCGAGTTGGGGTTGCCAAACGTGAGATGGTTCGTTATGGGAGATGATGATACGGTGTTTTTCACTGACAACTTAGTTTCGGTGTTAGTGAAATACGATCACAATCAGATGTACTATATTGGCGGAAACTCGGAGAGCGTGGAACAAGATGTGACACACTCGTACACTATGGCCTACGGCGGTGGCGGGTTTGCTATTAGTTACCCATTGGCTGCTGAGCTTGTTAAGATCTTAGATGGGTGCATCGATCGGTATGATAAATTCTACGGCTCAGATCAAAGGATTCAGGCTTGTTTGAGTGAGATCGGAGTGCCCGTAACAAAAGAACTTGGGTTCCACCAGCTTGATATACGTAGAAGCGCGTACGGTTTGCTAGCCGCGCACCCGGTGGCCCCACTAGTGTCACTCCACCATTTGGACTATCTAGAGTCAATATTTCCAAACCTAACTCGGATTGACTCGGTGAAAAAGTTGGTCAGTGGGTATGAAGTGGATCCGGGTCGGATCCTGCAGCATAGTTTTTGTTATGACTTGAATCGTAATTGGTCTGTTTCGGTGTCTTGGGGTTACACTATGCGGTTGTATCCGTTTCTAGTGACTGCTAAAAAGTTAGAAACGGCGGTAGAGACGTTTCAGACGTGGAGGAGTTGGGACGCTGGCCCGTTCACATTTAATACCCAACCCGTCAGTTCAGACATGTGTGAGAGACCCATTATTTTTATGTTGGATCGGGTTGAGAGTGTTGGTGGGGGTAAGACCTTGACTGGTTACAAGAGGTACGATATGGGAAAAGAGGAAAAAGATTGTCCTAAATATAACTACACTAGTGCTTTGGCAGTTCAATTTTTCAACGTCTCAGCTCCCAAATTCAACCCCGACTTGTGGAATAAGGTAAAGGAAATATATCTCTTTCACGAGCTTGAATTTTTATCACTAGGTTGACTATTAGTGTGTGTGCCTAACCTATGTTTTGGGAAATGATGGTGGAATGTGCAGGCACCACGTAGACAATGCTGCGAGATCATCAATGGCACAGATGGAGCTGACAACGTTGTACATGTCCAAATTAGAGGCTGCAAGCGCTTTGAGAGTGTCTCTCCTCAGTAGAAAAATAGAGCATCTAAGAACAATCGATCTTCAAAGTGGCAAGCTCTGATTGGAGTCAATACGTACTAATTTTGGAGGGTTCCAACAACAAAAACAGAAGCATGCATGTATCAATTACTAAATATATATGGATAAGATGATCAAACTATGTTAAAAGCCATAGCTATGTATTCCCAATCCTCACATAATTATTTTGTAGTGTTTAAATAAATTATAGAATTATATGGTTTGAAGTTTGAGCTGGCCAGTTCAATTTGGATTTGCTTTTTTGGGGCTTCGGCCTATTGGCCCTCCATTGTGCCAAAGAAGAAAACCTCATCCAATGTGAACCAAGATCCATCAAGCAACAAATGAAGATGAGGAGATTTCTGCAACAAATGTGAACCAAGATCCATCAAGCAACAAATGAAGATGAGGAGATTTCTGCAACAAATGTGAACCAAGATCCATCCTCAATTAAAGATAGGGATGACGAAAATGAGATGTCTTGGGCCCGATCATGACAAGTCCTATCCATGCCAAATGGGACAAATATTGGTGTTTCACACCAGAAGTTTCTTGGACCACAATGGTAGCTGTGACTAAAGATTTTTCATTTTTGTGGCTAGTGATTAGTGTAGAAAGCAAGAAAAGTAATGGGCTTAAAAACTTTGGTCATCTTTCACCAATCGACCCACACATTTAAATTGTTTTTTATTTTAAAAATAATTGAGGAAGAATATTATTTTGTCACTTCATGCAAATCACAATTTGATACTCATAAAAAAATGCATACGTGTCAATTTGTATTGACATATAAGTCTGGAAATGAGCCAATCCTCCATGTCGGAAATAAGAATTATGTACAAGCAAGGTGCTAGTAACTCAGCCAACAAGGTCTAGTCTAATGGCCTTAACTTGCAGACCAATGATCTCATAATTGAACTCCCATGGCACCTTTAATACAATGTGTGTATGTGAAAAAACTCAATCCCCTAACATAGCTTGTGTGTGTGTGTATATATATATATATGTGTTGGTAACTCAAGTAAATTAAGAAACTTTTATTTTTACCCAAGGTCATGCGTTCAATTCCTTCTCCCCCAATATCGTTTGTATATCATAAGAAGGAATAACAATCCTATACAATTGAAGAAACTAAACTACTATATGGAGAACAAATAAGCTTAAATCCTAACCTCAAATCCAAATGAACATTTTGTCTTTATTATAAAAAGCCTAGAAGTCTTCATTCTGTTTCCAAGCAAACCATGTAGCCCATAAGAGCATTCATAATGAGCTTTCTAAACTACATTCTTAGACGCATTTTAGGGAAGAATTGGAAAAATACAACTTTAACCATGCTCTCTATCCACCTCGTAAAATAGGGAGACTTCTAGGAGCTCCTAAAATTTGTGTAAGAAAATAATTTAGGGAGATACACTAACTACCCACAGGTCCAAAACCAACGTCCACTACCTCACCAGGATACAGTGAGAAACGTAATACCGCCAATCCCCATTTGTGTGGCCGTTGGAAATTCGTAAGCCAATTCCCATGGTTTCCATTTCACTTTCACTCCAGAACCTCTCTCCCTCCTATAAATTCGTGTACCCTGCTTTTCTCTCCTTCCCAAGAGACAACGCTCGACAACAGTTTCAGTTTTATTTATTTCTGTTCAAAGACTTCATATTGTTCCTTCAAACATTTCCACCCTTCATTTGATTGCAAGCTTTTGACTTGTGCAATCAATGGCTGCTTCAATCTCAGCAACCATCGCGACTGTTAACAGAGCACCGGTACTATGAACTTCCCGCCCTTTTTTTAACAAACCCAACTCTTGTTTTCCTCTGTTTTCATCGATTAAATCATCAATTTGTAAACTTTCTCCTTTTTTTTTATCGTCTCTCTTTCATTTTGTGTCTGTTCATTTGGTAGAACAAACTTTCTTTCTTTTTCTGCAATTTCGTGTTTGAATTATATGATTTTAAGTTGTGATAGAGGTTTTCCATATTAATTATGTCATGTACAAGAGAAACCCTTCACGACCATCCTTTTAATTTATGGAAGTTCCCAGTCTCCCCCACAATCAAAGCCATAGATTTCTTCTCTCTCGCCATTAAATCCACTCTAGCACTTTGCTCCGTCGCTTCCATCTCTCTCATCCTCTACTTTGCTTTCTCAAATTACTCCCATTTCCCCCAACCCCATATTAACAGAGTCACCAAGTTTAACCAAAACGGCAGCGTCTCAATCGAAGGTCACGAGCAGACAAATATATCCCACATTTTGTTTGGCATCGGAGGCTCGGTGAAGTTATGGAACAAACGCCGATACTACAGCCAGCTGTGGTGGAAGCCTAACGTCACCCGCGGCTTCGTCTGGCTTGACGAAAAACCATTCCCCAACATGACGTGGCCAGAGACGGTCCCGCCGTACAAAGTCTCCGAGGACACGTCACGGTTCAAATACTCCTGCTGGTATGGTTCCCGGTCCGCGGTTCGCATAGCCAGAATCGTAAAGGAAAGCTTCGAGTTGGGGTTGCCAAACGTGAGGTGGTTCGTTATGGGAGATGATGATACGGTGTTTTTCATTGACAACTTAGTTTCGGTGTTAGCGAAATACGATCACAATCAGATGTATTATATTGGCGGCAACTCGGAGAGCGTGGAACAAGATGTGATACACTCGTACACTATGGCCTACGGCGGAGGCGGGTTTGCTATTAGTTACCCATTGGCTACTGAGCTTGTTGAGATCTTAGATGGGTGCATTGATCGGTATGATAAATTCTACGGCTCAGATCAAAAGATTCAGGGTTGTTTGAGCGAGATCGGAGTGCCCTTAACAAAAGAACTCGGGTTCCACCAGCTCGATATACGTGGAAGCCCGTACGGTTTGTTAGCGGCGCACCCGGTGGCCCCACTAGTGTCACTCCACCATTTGGACTATATGGAGTCAATATGTCCAAACCTAACTCAGATTGACTCGGTGGAAACGTTGGTGAACGGGTATGAAGTGGATCCGGGTCGGATCCTGCAACATAGTTTTTGTTATGACTTGAACCGTAATTGGTCTGTTTCGGTGTCTTGGGGTTACACTGTGCAGTTGTATCCGTTTTTGGTGACTGCTAAGAAGTTAGAAACTGCGGTAGAGACATTTCAGACGTGGAGGAGTTGGGACACTGGCCCGTTCACATTTAATACCCAACCCGTCAGTTCAGACACGTGTGAGAGACCCATTGTTTTTATGTTGGATCGGGTTGAGAGTGTTGGTGGGGGTAAGACCTTGACTGGTTACAAGAGGTATAATATGGGAAAAGAGGAAAATGATTGTCCTAAATGTAACTACGCTAGTGCTTTGGCAGTTAAATTTTTCAACGTCTCCGCTCCCAAATTCAACCCTGACTTGTGGAATAAGGTAAATGAAATATATCTCTTTCACTAGCTTGAATTTTTTTCTTGGAAAATTAAGTGGCGTAGTTGATTTCCAAAGTGAGTCTTCTCATGGTCATAAAGTTATAAGAACGTGTTTTGGCACAATTTTATTGGTGTCTAAATATCTTGCAATGTTTGGTTATGTAAGGTTGCCTAACATATGTTTTGGGAAATGATGGTGGAATGTGCAGGCACCACGTAGACAATGCTGCGAGATCATCAATGGCACAGATGGAGCTGACAACGTTGTACATGTCCAAATTAGAGGCTGCAAGCGCTTTGAGAGTGTCTCTCCTCAGTAGAAAAATAGAGCATCTAAGAACAATCGATCTTCAAAGTGGCAAGCTCTGATTGGAGTCAATACGTACTAATTTCGGAGGGTTCGAACGACAAAAACAGAAGCATGCATGTATCAATTGCTAAATATGATAATACCTGTAGGATGACTAAAAAAGCCTAGAGGGATTTAATATTATAATCAATAAACAGAAAATAAACTTTGGTAGCAAGATTGATATGGTTTATCAATCCTGAAACGTGCTGGGCATAAAATAAAAGAACACGCAGAGAATTATTTTACGTGGTAAAACTCCACATCTGGGGAAAATCCACGGGACTCCTCAGTTCAACACAAATCCACTATAAAACGATAATTACAAGAAGTACTCACACACTTATCCTAGATACATTCTAGATAATGTTTACCGACTTCTTCGTAACTCAACTTCTGTCATGGGATGATCTTCGACACTCCTTATGTTGAACGCAATACTGGTCACGATCGCTTCAAGCTCACCGGAGGATAAACGCCCCAACAGTCTTGGTGCCCTGAACCATTATGAGTCACCGACATGCATATGTATGCAATTATGAATGATGAATAAATTCGATAAGTCACCAAGCAACAAAGGAGCACTTGATGAATTACCAAAGAAAATAAGCACAACAGACTTTTCCTCAAAGATGCAATATGCTGAAAATATAGTTGCCTTGAAAAGTCCTACTAGAAGATTAATCAGCGGTGCTTTTATTCAAAGAGGGCTTCTCACCTTCGTGAGAAAACCTTGTTGCCACAATTACCATGCAACAATAACTCTGTTGAGGCCCGAAAAATCCATGGTTTGGCCTGAATAAATTCCTAGCACAAAACGATATATTACTGAGAAAAGGTCCGATTTGGAGTACACAAAAGTCTGCCATGCACAAGCCACACCCCACATGCCATGCCAAATAAAAATCTGTCATGCTAGAAATTGAGATTAAAATTATAAAAATGCATTTAGCTCTGCAAATTCATGCCAATTATCCTATCGAGCGTCATAATTAAAAGCGTGCCAAGCGACATGCCATGCCAAACGGGAAATTATTATTTCACACCCAATCGTACTACAAGCTTAAGTGGGCCCAAGCCACTCAAATGCCTGGGGCTTGCTTGAGTGGGTTGTGGTATGGATGGAAATAAATTATCATGGGGCCCATTGATGGGCCAAGAAATGAGGAGTCCGGGTTGCTTGGGAGCCTCGGGACTCAAGCCCATTTCTTAGGCCCAAATATATGGGTAAGTGCAAAGGAGAAAATAGCCCATCACCTTAGTAAAAAAAATAACCCATTACCTTAGATAGCCCATGAAGCCCAAATATTTGGTGAACTTAACCCACTTATTGGATGACTTGACTTTCTATATTAAAGGGCCCATGCAATTTGAATAAAAGGGATCCAAGGCCCTTAGCACTTGGTTGAAGAAGAAAGCCACGAAGAAGCCCGGGGATCCATATGTGAAGGGCTACTGGGAGGCTCCACATGGAAGGAACAAGTTCAAAGAGAAAGCATTCAAGGGACCAAGGGATATTGGCGCGCAGGGGATGATGCCATCCTTTGAACCAACATACATACCTGTTTCCTTTCTTCATCATATTTGGCCATGGAAAGAGAAGGAAAGAGGAGGAAAGAAGAGAAAGGAGATGGATGAAAATAGAAGTCCTCCATTGGACCAGCCGCGGGAAGAGCATTGAGCTCCCAAAAATCTCTGATTTTTTGGGATTGGGTAGAGCTGATTGTTACCACTATGAGGTAAGTCAAGAGGGAGGAGAAGAAAGGAAGAGGAAAGCTTGGCTAGATTGGAAAGAAACTATTAGGGTTTCTTGGAGAAGAACAAATCCCAGCAGCTATAAATAAGGCATCTTCTACCCCAACAAATCAATCCACTCTTCAGAGAGCAACCTTCCTCTCTTACCTGCAAACTCAGTAATTTTCGTGCTTTACTTGTCTATTCCCATTATTTCCCTTATTTCCCTTTTTCTTAGGGATGTGCACGGGTCGGGTTGGGTCGGTTATGGGCCCAAACCACACGCCGAACCGGACCTTGTTGGCAGGCCCAAAAGCTAAACCGTGGACCTCGTTTTTAGGCCCATTTTCAACTTAAGTCGAAACCCGATTTGATCGGGCCGGGTTGGTTCGGTTCGGGTATTTGCCGATGCCCAACAAAGGCAACAATTGAAAGCTTTTTTTTTTTTTCAGTTTTCCAGGCCCATTCTGTTGGTTTTTGTCAGATTTCAACAATTCAAGTTTTGACAGTTTCTGCATAGTTTTTCCTGTTTTGACAAATCTGCATATCTGAAGTTTTCATCATTCAAATACTTAAAAAAACCTTAAAACCATAGCAAATCATCATCCACCACACATCTCCAAATACAGAAATTAATTATTATTACAGTCCATAGCAAATTGTGAGAGTAATCTCAATCACAATTTGCATATTTGCAAAGTTCAAAAGAAAATCCAAATAAAAACTAATAAATTTTCATTACATATACACATACAATTCCATGAGTTGTTTCATATTCAAATCAGATTTGCACCTCTGCACAAAGAAAGAAAAAACAGTTAGTAAACATTTGAATTGCTAGGGGCTGATTGTGGAGGGTCTGATTGTGGTGGTGGTGGTGGTGGTGGGTTAGTTGAAAGAGGGGTTTCAGATTCTCCTTCCATGAAATTAATAATACCCTACGAAAATAAAATCCAGAGGTACAGCAATCAAAAATAAATATAACAGCCGAAACAGCAACCAATCATACAAATTAAATTATTACTCAATATCTGCCAAATCACGTTATTGAATTATGCAATTCTTTCCAAAAATAACAAAAATACAGCAAAAATAGCAAATAAAACAGCAACAATTCCATACAAGAAAATATGCACAGCCAGCAAGCCAATCTGAAAAAAAAAATTTGCCTTCAAATCAATTCTGCGCAGAAAAAAAATTATATAAAAAGTCAGAATATATAAATAGAATTAACTTACAAATAAGGCATTACAAAAAAATTATATAAACTATGATACAATACTAAATAATACACGAAGTTTGAAAGGGTGAAATAATACAATACTAAATAAACTCTAACCAGAGTTGTATACAATTTCATTTACCAGATATGGCAACTTAAATAAAAAATTCATTGCTGCTTGCTCGGCATTCTAATCTATATATAATGCTTAAACTACCTCAAGATCTCATCAAATGCAGATAGTATACTTTAAAATTACAACACCAGAAATAAATGATAAATCAAACAGCAACAACAACAGAAATTACCAGAAATTACCTAGAGCAAGCCAATCGTTTCCTATGATCCCAAAATCAATTCTGTCCACAAAAAATCACAACAGAGTCAGATCAGATAAATAGAATTAACAAAAATTGTCAAATCCCTAAAAAATTTTAATTAGGGTTTACACATATTCATACCTCAAACCTACAAAACTCGAGAGAGGGAGACTGAGAATGACTGATAGAGAGCGAGAGAGACTGAGAGAGAGCGGCTGACAGAGAGCAGGAGTGGCTGAGAGAGAACCATGTAGAAATTGTCTAAGGGAGACGAGAGTCGGAGCAAGTGTGAGAGAGAGAGAGAGAGAGTGACTGAGAGAGAGCAGGTGAGAGAGAGAGAGTGACTGAGAGAGAGCAGGTGAGAGAGAGAGTGTGACTGAGAGATCGGGTGAGAAAATCTGGAAAAAAGAAGAAGAGGAACTTGAGTCACTGAGAGAGTCAAGTGATGAGAGAGAGCGGGTGAGAGAGAAACTGAGAGATCGGCTGAGAAAATTTGGAAAAAAAAGAAAAGGCAGAGGCGACTCAGGCGAGAGTGATTGAGAGAGGCAGAGACGAGAGAGTCGGGTGACAGAGGAAGAAGAAAGAGGCGCAATGAGAAAACATTTCGAAGCCCTTCAAATGTTAGGGTTTCGTATAATCTGGTGTAGGAAGGAGTACGATACGCCAATGAATCCACTAATCATCCGCTGACATGTGTATTATTTTGTTTAATTAATAATATAATTAAAATACTCGGTCCGGTCCGGTTTTCAGCGGTTTGGAGCCGATTCGGGCGGTTTTTGTACTGGTTCTTTGATTTTTTAGTATAAAAACTGAACCAAACCACCTAAAGCGGTCCGGTTCGGGCGGTTCGATCGGGTTTTTGGTTATAATGCTCACTCCTACTTTTTCTGGCAGTTTGCTATAGCATTGACTGAGTCTCTGTCAAGCTGCCGGAAACTGCTAAGGCCACCCATCATTCTTCCCCATCCTTCTCCCTCTCCACCAAACCTCCTTAGAACCCCTTTCTCCATTAGAACCTATGTCTCTCACAGGAACTCACAGCTCTTTCTCCTTAAGTGCTAAACTCATGACAATTTTTGCTCCCATGCCACAAGCCTCTCATGCAAAGCTAGAAGATTTATCTGTAATTTGTTGTTATTTTCATTGGTGAAGGTAACCAAGGAGTTTCCTAAGGCTTCACTACCCTTTCGAAACATCCTCGGGGCTTTATCTTCAAACTCAGACACAAGGGGGTAATTCCACCAAATCACTCCTTACAGCGGCCCAGTCCATTTGTAGCTGCCAGAAGAAAAAGACCCCTACAAACTCTAAAACCTATTCAAACTCAAACATCTAAACCTGATGCAAACATGTCTCTTCATGAGACACTAAACAATTATCCAATTATGGATATAAAATCTGATTCAATAAGGACTCATAGTGACGACACCAAACGACCAATATTTAAACTTAAATAAAAAATAGTTTTAATTATAAATCCTATTCTGAATGCATGATTATGTCATGATTTACTTATTGTCAAGTTTCTCATATGGTCAAGTCATGCCTCGGAAGTATGGGGTTGAATGAGTTGTACCAAAACGTCCAGTAACAATTTCTCACAACCTAATTTACAACCTGTGCTAGAGTCTAAGAAATGACAATACAATTTTCATACTAACAAAATATATATGGATAGGATGATCAAACTATGTTAAAAGCTACAGCTATATATACTCAGTCTTCACAGAATTATTTTCTAGTGTTTAAATAAATTATAGAATTATATGGTTTGAAGTTTGAGCTGGCCAGTTCAATTTGGATTTGCTTTTTTTAGGCTTCGGCCTATTGGCCCTCCATTGTGCCAAAGAAGAAAACCTCATCCAATGTGAACCAAGATCCATCAAGCAACAACTGAAGATGGGGAGATTTCTGCAACAATTTTATCCCCAATTAAAGATAGGGATGATGAAAATGAGATGTCTTGGGCCCGATCATGACAAGTCCTATCCATGCCAAATGGGACAAAAAGATTTATTGGTGTTTCACACCAGAAGTTTCTCGACTTCTATATATTGTTTCCATATCCATGCCACAATGGTAGTTTGATGGCTGTGACTAAAGAATTTTCATTTTTGTGGCTAGTGATTAGTCCGAAAATGAGCCAATCCTCCATGTAGGAGTAAGAATCATGTACAAGCAAGGTGCTAGTAACTCAACCAACGAGGTCTAGTCCAATGGCCTTAACTTGTAGACCAATGATCTCATATTTGAACTCTCATGACACCTTTAACAGTGTATGTGTGTGAAAAAACCCAATCCCCCAATATCGCTTATATATATATATATATATATATAAAAGTATTGGTAACTCAAGTAAATTAAGAACTTTTTTTTTTCACCCAAGGTCATGCTTTCAATTCCTTCTCCTCCAATATGGTTTGTATATCAGAAGAAGGAATAAAAATCCTATACAATTGAAGAAACTAAACTAATATGTGGAGAACAAATAAGGTTAAACCCTAACCTCAAATCCAAATGAGTTCCCAGAACCCTCTATTTTGTATTTATTATAAAAAGCCTAGAAGTCTTCATTCTATTTCCAAGCAAACCCATGTAACCCATAAAAGCATTTACAGTGGGCTCTCTAAACCACCTTTTTAGACAAATTTTAGGGAGGAATTGAAAAAATATAACTCCAACCATGCTCCCTATGCATCTCCTAAAGGAGGGAGACTTCTAGGAGCTCATAGATCTGAAAAGAAAGAAATGACTCCTAGTTGCTCCCTATAATTTAATTCTGCTTTATTTTATGAACTTTTTAAATCTTTAATTAGTGCTAATTAATTTTTTTTATATAGAGATTGACCAATTAAAAAAGAGTTATAGCATTTTTGACTCCCTAAACTAGAGAGTATGATTGAAGTTAAAATTTTATAGAGAGTTCCTAAAATAGCTCTTATATGTTTTTAGCTAAATTTTAGCTAAAAAATAGAGAGTATGATTGTAGATACTCCCACATGTCCAAAACCAACGTCCTTTACCTCACCAGGATACAGTGAGCAACGTAATACCGCCAATCACCGTGGCCGTTGGAAATTCGTAAGCCAATTCCCTTGATTTCCATTTCCATTTCACTTTCACTCCAAAACCTCTCTCCCTCCTATAAATTCTTCTCCCTTGCCTTTCTCTCCTTCCCAAGAGACAACGCTCGACAACAGTTTCAGTTTTATTTTATTTCTGTTTAAAGACTTCATCTTGTTCCTTCAAACATTTCCACCCTTCAAGCTTTTGACTTGTGCAATCAATGGCTGCTTCAATCTCAGCAACCATCGCGGCTGTTAACAGAGCACCGGTACTATGAACTTCCCGCCCTTTTTGTAACAAACCCAACTCTTGTTTTCCTCTGTTTTCATCGATTAAATCATTAAATTGTAAACTTTCTCATTGTTTCGATCGTCTCGTCTCTCTTTCATTTTGTGTCTGTTCATTTGGTAGAACAAACTTTCTTTCTTTTTCTGAAATTTTGTGTTTGAATGATATGATTTGAAGTTGTGATAAGAGGTTTTTTTCCTTTACTGGGTCTGTTTGATTTACTCTGAAAAATGGAGTGTTCTTGGTGCAGTTGAAGTTAAATGGCTCAGGTGCTGCATCTTCCTATCCAAGCTCTGCCTTCTTAGGCAACAGCCTGAAGAAGGCCACCTCCAAGATCACTCACCCAAAGATTTCATCTGGGAATTTCAAGGTTTCTGCAGAATATGATGAGGAAAAGCAGACCTCAAAAGACAGGTGGGGAGGGCTTGCCTTTGACAGTTCAGATGACCAGCAGGACATCACCAGAGGAAAGGGCATGGTGGACACTCTCTTCCAAGCCCCTATGGGTAGCGGGACCCACTATGCAGTCATGAGCTCCTATGATTACATCAGCACTGGTCTTCGCCAGTAAGTATACTCTTCAAGTTTTCAAAGTCAAATTTTCATATGAACTTGATCCCATGTAAAGTCATAGGATGGTTAATGTTTCATGTTTTTTTTCAGATTGGACAACATTATGGATGGCTACTACATTGCTCCAGCTTTCATGGACAAACTTGTTGTTCACATTACTAAGAACTTTTTGAACCTGCCAAACATTAAGGTTTGTTAAATTTTGATCAAAAACTCCAATTCTTCTGGGTAGGTTATAGATATTGGTTAATTGATTGGGATGCTTAAAAAATTTGGAACAGGTTCCTCTTATTTTGGGTGTATGGGGAGGCAAAGGTCAAGGAAAGTCATTCCAATGTGAGCTTGTCTTTGCCAAAATGGGAATCAAGTGAGTATACATTTTTTGTGCCCTTCTTTCTTTTTGGTTATAAATTGAGAACTTTAGCAGCCAATTGAAAATCTGTTATCCTCATGAACATTGCTGAATTTAGAAAAGAGTTGAGTTCAAATGCTTTTATAGTAAAATATCTAACAATGACAATGAATTCTCAGCCCTATTATGATGAGTGCTGGAGAATTGGAAAGTGGAAATGCTGGAGAGCCAGCAAAACTGATCAGGCAAAGGTACCGTGAGGCAGCAGACATCATCAGCAAGGGCAAAATGTGCTGCCTCTTCATCAATGATCTAGATGCAGGAGCTGGAAGACTTGGTGGAACTACTCAATACACTGTCAACAATCAAATGGTGAATGCTACCCTCATGAACATTGCTGACAACCCAACCAATGTCCAACTCCCTGGCATGTACAACAAGCAGGAGAATCCCCGCGTTCCCATCATAGTCACCGGTAATGACTTCTCCACGTTGTATGCCCCTCTCATCCGTGATGGACGTATGGAAAAGTTCTACTGGGCGCCTACTCGCGAAGACTGCATTGGCGTGTGCACAGGGATTTTCCGGGCTGACAATGTTCCTAGAGATGACATTGTCAAGCTTGTTGACACTTTCCCTGGTCAGTCCATTGGTAAGTTTTTGTGCCTTAATCTCTAACATGAATATGGGACATGAGGCATTGTAACTTGAACTACAAACAAGAGATTTACTAATACAATTGTGCTTGTGTGCAGACTTCTTTGGTGCTATAAGGGCCAGAGTTTATGATGATGAAGTGAGGAAATGGGTCGCCAGTGTGGGGGTAGAAAGTATTGGTAAGAGGCTTGTGAACTCAAAAGAGGGTCCTCCGACTTTCAATCAACCGAAGATGACTCTTGCGAAGCTGCTTGAGTATGGAAACTTGCTTGTGCAAGAGCAGGACAATGTGAAGAGAGTCCAATTGTCTGAAAAGTACTTGAAAGAGGCGGCTCTAGGAGACGCCAACGACGATGCCATCAAGAGTGGAAATTTCTATGGTTAGACTCTTGATCCTAAGGGCCTTGATGATAGGGTTGCATCTGGCTTTAGGATTGTAAATGGAACAACCAACTTTAGAAGAGAAATTCTTAAATCTTTTAATAATTGTTTGGATGCAGGGAAAGCAGCCCAACAGGTTAACCTGCCTGTCCCTGAAGGTTGCACTGATCCATCTGCAGCAAACTATGATCCAACCGCGAGGAGCGACAACGGGAGCTGCCTGTACCAATTTTAGACCTTTTCTAGTAGGAATTTGAGAATCTGTATTAGAATGTGGTGGTCTTCATTGTGTCATTGCAATGTGCTTGTGCAGCCATTCTCATGAGTTTAGCCAGGTAAATATATACCAGCCCAATTCAACCTTATGTATCTGTTAGTTTTTACAAGCAAGCTAATGAAAAAGAGTCAAATGCTATGAAAATAGAAAAATTCTGCTTGCCAAAACAGAAAATATGAGCAGCTAATTGGAATTCAAGCCAATTGAGTGGTTTGGCTATTAATCTGAGCAAAAATAATGTAAAATAATGCCAAGCTGAAAATTTTTAAACCAAAAACAAAATTAAAAGTACATCTGCAACAGCCAAATGAAATGATGCCTTCAGATTGTAGGAGAAAAAGCACATGGTGAAGTGTAATTGTGTCCGAATGAAACCTACTTGTATCTGTTTCTATAGCAGTTGGAAGCGTCGTAATGTGTGTCTCAATACAACCAAATCTGCAGGGGCCCTGTGCCCACAAGACAAAAGCTACAAGAATTTTCAGACTCAGCAATCGTCTTGGCATGTGTGGCTGCATTATAATTTATATCTCATCAGCATCACAGACCAAGTGGAAGTTCTTTTAATCCAATTTGAATTCTTGGACATGTACCTTTCCATAAAGCCCGCATGGAATTATTGTGCCTTTTAATTTAGACACTCACATAAAGAATCAATTTCTAGAAAACAAAACAGCCCCTCATCTACAGTGCAATAATTTTTTTAACATCTCGGTTCGTTCCATATCTTTTACTATAAACAGAAGTGTTGAGAGGTCTATTTATGAAAAACTCCAGAAATGAGACGCAACTTCATCATCATGACATGTGCATAAAGTGAAAACTAAGAGCCCGTTTGATAAAGTGTTTTCACTTAAAATATCAAATGTCGAGTGCAATAATAACAATTCGGTCTAGGTTTTTGTAGTTCTTTTTAAGTATTTTTTACTATAAAGAATTTTAAAAGTTAGACGCAACTTCATTATCATAACGTGCCCATGAATTGAAAACTAAATCTATCTTAATTCCACATCATGCCGCATAGGATTTGTTTATTGCCTTCATATGAAGTTTCTTGCTTTTGTTTAGTGCCCATAGAATGAAATTTTCCCAATACAATGACTAAATTAATAAGCACATTTTTGTTTGTGACTTTGAATAATGCAAAGCTGTGTTCCCAGGTTAAGTTGCATCCCTAGCCCACTTTTTTAAATATAAAGTGAGATAGTGGGTTTGAACTTTTGTAAATTGTAGTCCTTAACCTTCAATCATCTTTGAAAGCGTAATGACTAAAGAAATTGCATAGTGGCTGGCATTAGAATGGCATTAAGCCTGCTCCCTTGACGTTTAAAAGTTAAGATTCCTTCCAACTTGCTGTTAATCTCAGATTTTCTCATTTAAGGCAAGCATTAATGATACTGTGGTATATATTCTCTAAAAGAATGTTAATAATCAATGAAAGTTCAGCTCATCGGTGTATCAGATGTACTCAATAATTTTTCGAATTTAAGATTCGAGTGAAGAGTTTCGGTTTAAATTTTGGTTTAAACCCTCCAACTTTTCCAACCCACCCAAGATCCACCCTATACCTACAATTATGGATAACTTCTTGTTCCCAACTCAGCATTGATTGTCGGCCAAATTTGAAGCGAAAAAGAGTGGAAAAGCCAAAACCAATCACTGAAATTCACCTTTTTATTTTTGTTTTTGTGAGTGAAGAACAAGATATAAACAGACAAACGTCACAAAATATGTCCTATCCGATCGGTTCACCAGATAAAGAGGAGGCTGAGAGCCTCTCTGTTCTCCAATACTTGTGAGCATCCTATACTCTTCCAGACTGAGAGAGCATGTCTCCTTTCTGCCCATCTTCTGTAGCTATCTACCTGTACAGAACTGTTCCATTGATCCATAGGCTGCTTTCTGTCTCTCTCACTTTTGTCACGTCTAACCAATGGCCCATGTGACCAATTAATTAGTCTCCCAACGATCCTTCACTGCTCTAAGAAACCACCTTTCTCTCTCAGATCTTCACCAAATCTCATCTGTACACACCAATCCCACCAAACCCTACTGAAAAATCTTCCTTCCATAGCCTCTTGATCCAACTTTCAATTTTGTCACCTCATCATCACATGGGAAATCTTCTCAGATTGTTCTCTGTTTCTCTTCTTCTACTTGTTCTCTGTTTCCCAGCTTCATCTCAGGTCAGTGAGCTCTTCTATCCTGGTTTCAAAGATGTGGCTGCCAACCTAACCTTAACAGGAGTTGCAGAGATTGAAAAAATTGGCATCTTGAAATTGACCAACGACACCAGTAGGCTAATGGGTCATGCCTTTTACACTTCACCAATTCAGTTCAAGAACAAAACCAATGGCAAAGCCTTCTCTTTCTCTACGTCCTTTGCCTTCACCATAGTCCCCGAGTACCCGAAACTTGGAGGCCATGGCCTGGCCTTCACGATAGCGCCCTCCAAAGATCTCAAAGCTCTGCCTAGTCAATATCTTGGTCTTCTCAATGGCAGTGAGATTGGCAACTTATCAACCCACATATTTGCAGTTGAGTTTGACACAGTTCAAGACTTCGAGTTTGGAGACATCAACGATAACCATGTAGGCATCGACATCAACAGCTTAAGCTCAAACGACTCTGCTGCTGCTGCCTATTACAAAGACTCTGCTACGACACAGAGCATCAACCTCAAGTGTGGGAAACCAATTCAAGCGTGGATCGACTACGATTCGGCTCAAAATTTTGTGAAAGTAACAATTTCACTTTCTTCTTCAAAACCCAAAATCCCACTTCTTTCCTTTCACGTAGATCTCTCGCCAATTCTTGAAGAGTTTATGTATGTTGGGTTTTCAGCTTCAACGGGTCTGCTTGCTAGCTCCCACTACATATCGGGCTGGAGCTTCAAGATCAACGGAGAGTCTCGAGCTCTTGACTTGGGTTCTCTTCCTTCACTTCCACAACCCAAGAAAAAGCACCCATCTTTAACAATTGGGCTATCAGTTTCAGCCATTGCTCTTGCTCTGACTGCAACCTCGGTAGCCATTTACCTCTTCGTGAAGAAAATCAAGAACTCCGACCCAGTAGAGTCCTGGGAGCTGGAGCTGGGCCCCCATAGATACTCCTATCAAGAATTGAAGAAAGCCACAAAAGGATTTAGAGACAAGGAGCTACTTGGGCAAGGCGGGTTCGGTCAAGTATACAAAGGAACACTCCCAGAATCGAAAACCCAAGTCGCGGTTAAGCGAATTTCGAACGATTCAAAACAGGGCCTGCGTGAATTCGTAGCGGAAATCGCCAGCATAGGTCGTCTTCGGCACAGAAACTTGGTTCAATTATTGGGTTGGTGTCGACGAAGAGGCGATCTTCTTCTTGTCTATGATTACATGGAAAATGGGAGCTTGGACAATGCCCTGTTTGATGAGCCCAAAACCCTACTGAGCTGGGAACAGAGGTTTAAGATCATAAAGGGCGTTGCTTCAGCTCTGCATTATTTACACGAAGGCTATGAACAAGTTGTGATTCACAGAGACGTGAAGGCAAGCAATGTGTTGCTTGACAATGAGCTAAACGGAAGGCTTGGGGATTTTGGGCTTGCAAGGCTTCATGAACATGGCTCAATTTCAAGCACCACAACAAGGGTTGTGGGCACTCTCGGTTATTTAGCACCAGAGCTGCCGAGGACTGGTAAGGCCAGCACTGGCTCTGATGTGTATGCATTTGGCGCGCTTTTGCTTGAGGTGGCCTGTGGAAGAAGGCCCATTGAGCCCAAGGCAGTGGCCGAGGAGCTGGTTTTGGTGGACTGGGTTTGGGAGATGTACAGAGAAGGCAGGCTGCTTGATGTTGTGGACAGAAGGCTGAATGGGGAGTTTGACCAGGGTGAGGTGGTGATGGTGTTGAAATTAGGGCTGATGTGTTCCAACCATGGGCCGATAGAACGGCCCAGCATGAGGATGGTGGTGAGGTACTTGGACGGTGAGATTGAAGTTCCAGGGGACTTGAGGGGCCCACGTATGTTGAGGAAGGGTGATCATGATCCTGAGGCTGCCTTCAATGATCTCATGAAGTCGTATGCTTCATCATCTTCGTTTGATAAGATGAGCTTGTCCTCTAATAGAGATATGGATGCTAGTTTTGCTTCCCTTTCTACTTCTCCTCTCAGTCTTCTCCACGGCCAAACTAGGCAGTCTTGATAATTTATTTTTTTTCCTTTTTTTTTCTTTTTCTGATCAAATTTCGTATATGAAACCTTGATGAAGAAATACTGTTTGAGACCAAAAGAAAAACAAAGGACATGCAAATTATTACCCAAACATTACTACTTTATCTTTCAATTAATAACCATTATATCTTGAAGTTCGATTCTCGCATTCTCAAACATTTAGCTTAAATTTTTTTTATATTGAAAAGAAGAAAAAAAAAAAAACCTTAAAAATGATGCCTTTAATTATTGTTTGAGCAGAAAATTCAACAAAGCAATAAGGGATTGCATCAATTTGTCTCGTCCTTTGTCTCATTTAAGGGAAAAAAAAATTCAAAATGTACATTTGAACACATGTTGCTTGACTAGTATGAGATGCTCCACAACACAATGCATTTAGTCTTTAATTCATGTCATAAGACAAAGAACTTAAGAAAAAGGAGTTCAACGATTTTTATATCATCCTTTTCATTCCAATTGGAAGAATGTTGAGTCCATCAAAGAAGTGCGGCGCCGCTCATGGGTCATCTGCATACGAAAAACACTCAAAGAAGAATGTTGGGTTTTTATTTTATTATTATGAATATAATAATCATTTTAACATAACCATTAGAGCATCTCCAACATACTCTTTATCCTCTCATCCCTAATTATTTTGGATAAAAAGAAGGAAAATCCTCCTCCAGCCGACTCCCTACTTGGCTCTCTATTTTGAAGAGCCAACTTTGGGCTCTCTACATCTAGCAAGGAGTAGAGAGAATTTAGCTAGGAGGAGAGAGAAAAAGGGAGAGAGAGATAGAGATATTTGGGAGGTTGGTGGGGTTGGATTTCTACCTTTTGTTTTAATATATTGGATTCGCAAGAAAAAGAGGGAGAAAGAGAAAGAGAAAACAATAATAAAATATTTCAGATTAGCCAAAATAGAGAACATTGCTGGAGGAAACACTTGTTAAGTGGTTTACTATAATACATTTCTAGCTATTTTAGTTAGAATTTAACTAAAATTTGGAGATTCTTTTGGAGATGCTCTTAATCTCATAGCTTAGTGGCTTAGTCATACATTCAATTTTTATACAGAGAGTGGGGGGAGTGTTGGAGTGGGAAGGTCTAAAAGAAAGTTGCAAGTTGGGAAAGATGGTGGAGAGTGGGAGTTGTTGTTGTTGAGGTCGCTGTGTGTGTGGAAATATTCCCTCCTTTTCCAAAATGGCCAATTGCCAAAGCCTCTGTCTTGTTTATTAATTATGGACAAAACTAGATTATTATGCATCTTAATTATTTGTCCACCATGGTGCTGCACTGAAATTGATGTGTCTTTAATCTAAGTATTATATCGCTATAAATTTAGTCCATAAGTTATCAAAAGATTTTTTAAAAGAAAATCAAAGATTGAGTTAGTGGACGAATGATTGTTTGGTTGCATATATTGAGAAATTGTATAAATGACGAGGTTATTATGCAACGATTTCAAAATATGAAACCTCATCAAGAACAATTATGATTGTAAAGCAAATCTTAATAATCTATAAAATTCATGGTGAAGTTAGAAATCTTTGGACTTTGAAGAAGCACTATATTGGACCACCAACCCAACCATGATGTTTATAGCCACAATCAAGGTCCTTTCTTCCAATGGGCCTGGCACTGTGTGACCCGGTTATCTTCATGTGATAGCCATCGTGTCCGATAAATTGACAACAACAGAAGTGGGAAAAAAACAAAAACAAAAGAAAGACCACTCAAATAAAAGATTAAGAAATAGTATTTTTCAGTTTCTTCTTTTATCATGAAAACGTCCATTGAATTAATAGATTATTATAAATAAACCCAATCCTAGACATGTATTTATAAAAAAACCAATGCACTATTTAAACATAGAAACACACCCAAAAGCAACCTCAAAATCAACAATTGTATATTTTTTGGGTGTGTTTATAAATGGGTCTTGTGTGTGTGTAATGATGGGTTTTGGGTGTGTTTATAAAGTGTTTTGGGTGTTGGGTTTTTTTATAATTTCAACCCCCATTTTGGGTGTTTTAGTGAAACTCAGAAGAATTTAAATTCTTTCTTGATCTTTAAAGCAAAATGATATCCGATAAAACTCAAATTTCCAAAGTGAATTCGTATAGAGTTGAACTTTTTGTCGTGTGTGTGAAAGAATAAGTACTATATTATTAGAATTAAAAGTTCCTTATAATTTCAATACAATATCAAAATTCAAATATTCGAATACCTTTCACACGTGAGGAATCTCTCTGTTAAGTTTCTCCTTATTATTAAATATTAGTGATGAATGAGGTTCCATTCTATTTATTTATATATATTTTTTCATACAACGATAGGCTATTCTAAGGGGAGGGGGGCTCAAGCACCAATGTGCACACATGGGGTTTCGAACAGGGGTGCCATGGAGTAAGGGGGAAGTCACCACTGTGGTAAAACCCATTGGCAATGAGGTTCCCTTCTTAAAAACCATCAAACGATCAATCCAGATGTTAAAAGTTGTTTTACATTAATTATTGAATAATACTTAGGAGTTCTTATAGTGTGACATATATGTGCATAAGTTTTTCTTTTTGTGGTTTTTATGAATTATTTTTGCATATGTGCCAAATTATAATTCACAGGAAAGAGGAGTACCTCTTTTCGAGGAAGAAAGCATGCAGTATCCTTAGTTATTTGCCACTTTCCTCCTCCATGCTCTATCTTTCTTTATAGGGAATGCTAGCAATCTTCTTCTTTGGATCTTCTCCTTTTTTCTCATGACATGTGGCACTTTACTTTCTTTCAAAATAATGTCATTAATACATCACATAAGATATTGTTTATTTTCCAAATTTAACCTTATTAATTGTATCATCCTTATGTATTGTTTTATTATATATATATATATATATATATATATATATATATATATATATATATTGGTCTGAACCACGAGGTGGTCCTGGATGGGTCCCAACTATGGGTGGCACCTTTAAGCCTTAACCACAACCCAAACTAATCCCCGCTCACACCGGGTCGGCCCGTAAGAGGTAAAGTGTTGGCCAAAGTGGTGACTCCATACGAGAGCGGGGATCGAACCCCTGACCTCTCTTAAGAAATGAGAGTGCCGAACCACTCACACCAACCACCTTGGTTTATTTTATATATATATATATATATTTCAAAAACCTGTGTTGTGTTTTTTTATTTCAAAAACTTGTTCTGTTTGTTAGCCATTTTTGTCCCTTCTATTAAATTATCGTTAAAAAAAATTAACAAATGTTATTTACATTAATAAAAATATCCAATCATTTAACAAACACAGAATTTCATTTTTTAAAGATCAGTTTTAAGAAATTAAATAATTAAAATTAAATAATTAAAACACTAAGAAGGAAACATGAAAAAATGGAAAAAACAACCCACAACCCAACCACAGGGGATGGGAGGAAGACGTGGGTGGCAGGGATCAATGCTGTGGTGGTGGGTGGGAGAAGATCGACGTGAGTGGGAGTCGTCGTCGTGATGAAGATCGATGGGGTTGTTGTTGGAGATCGACGCGATGTGTGGAGGGAAGGGCGAAAATCGAGGTGAGGTGGTGACGGCTTGTTATGCTGCCAACGAAATCAACGTAGGGGGGAGGGGAGGGCTGTTGGCGAGAGAGAGAGAGAGAGAGAGAGAGAGAGAGAGAGAGAGAGAATGTGTGTGTGTGAGCATTTTTGCTTACCACTTTAACCCAAAGTGTACCGTCACCATCCTTCTCAATATTTAACACATGTTTATTGACATAACCATAGTTGCATAAATACAAAGTAAAGAGTTAATTATGGTTATGCTAAGGGACACGTGTCAAGTGTTGATATGAGTGGTGATGATACACATTGGGTTAAAGTGGTAAGCAAAAATATACACGAGAGAGAATGGTGTGGTGGCTGGCTATAAGCGAGGGCATATGGGGCTGGTGGGTCAAAAGAAAAAAATTATTCTATAATTATTAATGTCTAGTCTTATTTTTCTATTAGTAAAATAAGAATGAATTAATTAAAGGATACATTTAATAAGGGTAAATTGGGAAAACAAAAGCTAGTATTTCTAATGCATTAAGGAAATTGTTTTAAGTGTAAGTAAAGTGCAACATGTCATAAGAAAGAAGGAGAAGCTCTAAAGGAAGCTAGCATTCGATTTTTTTTATTAATATAAAGAACCTTGGGATGTGACACTTAGACTTCAACTTCAACTGACAAAACAGGTTTCTAATAAAGTGGCTGATAAATAAGAATCTAGGAAGAAATTTCAATAAGCCATCCTTCCTTCAAAAGGAGATAGTGATGAAGTGGTGCAAGGCAAGCAATGCAATCTGTCGAAATCGAAAATGAAATTAGAGCAGACATTTTGGATTTGGAAATTAAATGCAATTTCGCCCTACAAAACTCAGAGGCCAGGCCATGTTTCTGGTGTAAGTCACGGGTATCTCATATTTGTATTTGTTCAAAGATTCTTGTCTATTCAATCAAATGCACCCAAGTGGCCATAAATCAAGTGACGTGTTTATAAATTCAACTCTACCTAGTTGGACAAAAACAAAAGAAATCAAAAAACAAAGCAGTAGCGTTCCCAATCATGCATGAAAAACTTCAAACATGCTCTAGATAATCATTGAAAAACCCAAAAAGAAAAAGAAAAAAAAAAGAATTTCAAACATGAAGCCAATGTGAGCCATGGTAGGCCTATCTAGGATTTGACCATAAGTCCATAACAACCATGTGTTTTCTATGGACAAAGCAATTGCCATAGAAGATGAACCAGTCGCGTTCTGGGGTAGGCCATAGACTCTGTCAATTACTGTATTTTTTTTCTACATGAAAACGACTTGTTTTAATCTGTGTGATAATGCCGGTCCAAGTTGTAATGATTTTATCTATATTTCTTCTCGAATGTCAGCTTGGAATATATTGAGTTTGCTATAGTAATTCCTGGTGGCTATCTATAGTCGATGAAATTTATGTGAAAGTTCATAAAAAATCAGAGAGGCAATAGACATGTTTTTCAAGCTTGTAGCATTCTTGCTAGTAAGCCTAGCAGCAGCTGAAGATCTCAGTTTCACCTACAATGGTTTTCAGTCTGTTAATCTTAGCCTAGACGGCGTCGCAGGAGTGACACCAAATGGTCTTTTGAGGCTTACAAACGACACAAGACAGGACCAGGGTCATGCCTTCTATCCCAACCCAGTAAACTTCAAGAGCTCACCTAATGGCACAGTTTTCTCCTTCTCTTCCACTTTTGTCTTTGCCATTAGATCAGAATATGCAGACCTCAGTGGCCATGGGATCGTTTTCGTCGTTGCTCCAACGAGAGGGCTTCCCGGGGCTCTTCCGAGCCAGTACCTTGGCCTTTTCAATGAGGGCAACAACGGAAATGCCACCAACCATGTTTTTGCTGTGGAGCTTGATACCATTCAGAGCAAGGAGTTCAATGACATCAATGACAACCATGTTGGGATCGATATTAATGGTTTGCACTCTGCAAACTCTACTACAGCTGGATACTATGCTCAAAACAATGGCGGGTTTCAGAACTTGAAACTTAGCAGCGGCCAACCAATGCAAGTTTGGGTGGACTATGATGGTACCAACAAGCAAATCAGTGTCACTTTGGCTCCAATCAAAGTTGAAAAACCCCAAGCTCCACTTTTATCCTTGAATCTTGACCTTTCCCCGATCCTTAACGAAACCATGTATGTGGGCTTCTCCTCGTCCACTGGCTCAATCTTCACATCTCATTATGTTTTGGGTTGGAGCTTTAAGATGAACGGGCAGGCTCAAGAAATTGTTATGTCAAAACTTCCCAAATTGCCTCGGATGGGAGGTAAAAAAAGGTCTAAACTTTTAACAATTGGTGTGCCTATTTTATCTGTGAGTTTGGTTTTGCTAGTAGTTTCAGGTTTAATTTATTTCATAAGAAGGAAGAGGAAGTTTGCAGAATTACTTGAAGATTGGGAGCTTGAGTATGGGCCTCAAAGGTTTAAATACAAAGAGTTATATATTGCCACAAAAGGGTTCAAGGAGAAGGAGCTTTTGGGCGCTGGGGGTTTTGGTAAAGTCTATAGAGGCATATTACCGTCCTCAAAAATTGAGATTGCTGTGAAGAGAGTATCGCACGAATCGCGACAGGGGATGAAGGAATTTATTGCAGAAGTTGTGAGTATTGGCAGGCTTCGCCATCGAAATTTAGTCCCACTCTTGGGCTATTGCAGAAGAAAAGGGGAGCTGCTCTTGGTCTATGACTACATGTCTAATGGAAGCTTGGACAAGTACCTGTATGACCAGCCTGTGGTCACTCTCAACTGGAGCCAGAGGTTTAGAGTGATCAGAGGTGTGGCTTCAGGGTTGTTCTATCTTCATGAAGGATGGGAACAAGTTGTGATTCATAGAGATGTGAAGGCCAGCAATGTTTTACTCGATGCTGAATTGAACGCAAGACTAGGAGATTTTGGCCTTGCCAGATTATATGACCATGGAACAGACCCTCAAACTACTCATATAGTCGGAACACTTGGGTATCTAGCTCCAGAGCATACAAGATCAGGCCGGGCCACAACGAGCACCGATGTGTTTGCTTTCGGGGCATTTGTGCTTGAAGTAGCTTGTGGAAGAAGGCCAATAGAGGCACATGGTCCAGACCAGGATTTGATTTTGGTTGATTGGGTGTTTTCTTTTTGGAACAGAGGTGCCATTCTTGAGGCAAGAGATCAAAACTTGAGTTCCGAATTTGTAGCCGAAGAGGTGGAGTTGGTGTTGAAGCTTGGGCTGTTGTGCTCTCATTCAGAGCCTACAGCCAGGCCAAGCATGCGCCAGGTTGTGCAGTATTTGGAAGGTGACATTGCTTTGCCAGAGCTCTCTCTTCTTGGGCTCTCTTCAAATGGCTTGACTTTTGCTCACCATGAAGGTTTTGATGATTTTGCAATGTCATATTCATCTTCTCTGGGCAAGGGGTTTTCACATTCATCATATGCTGCAGAGTCCACACTCCTCTCGGGTGGTCGCTGATTCGAAGCAATTACGATTGTCTAGAACACTAGAATGTTGACTCTGCTTATTAGTTTTGTAACTTGTTATATAAAAATCAATACTGTAACAATCTTTATGTAAGAAATTCTGCAAAAAGTACTAATTCCATACACACAAACTCGTGCCAAGGGAGTGAATATTGAAGTGCACAACAATATCATGAAAAAGAAAGGGAAAAACTTGCTTGTTTTAGAAATTTCATGAATTTAATATGCAATTTGCATAGAAATTTCGAACTTGTTGCGTAAGGTAGCAGGCACCGCAGAGTCTGGATCGCTCTTTGTTCTACACAAAGACAACATATTTAATTAGTGTGAGAATGCAGGGTCAGCTCAGCTTCATTGGGTTTTGCTTTATTTTTTGTGGGTATACTCGATGATTTGATGCATAGGGTATTGGAAATGATGAAAGTCGAAACAACTGAGAAAGAAAGTTCTAGAACTACTGATCTCAGATATTTCATTAATTAACAAAATGAATACATTGGTCTTTGAATACATTACAACTATACCAACTTGACTCATATTCTAACTTTGTGATGATTGAATTACTATTCTAATGGCAAGTTTGGGTGGAGTATGATGGTATCCAGAAGCAAATCAATGTCACTCTTGTATGTTGGCTTCTCCTCTTTTGCTGGCTCACTCCACAAATACCATAACACGAGTCATTTATACTCATTCCCTTAAAATAACATTCTCAAAGAGTCCATTTTATGGAACAACTACATCATTGAAAAAGTGATGAAATTCAAATCGGACATAACAACTCTCATAAATAACTCGCTCATCTCTCCTTCTATAACTATAATTTAAAAGTTCATTTATTGCACCATAAAGTGAAATCTTTTGTTATATCTGTAGCTTCTTATTAATATAAAGCATTTCATGTTGAACTTTAGAACATAAATAGGTTAACAAATTATGAACTTTATGTTGAATCAACATGGGATCATCAACAAATTTAGAATTTATCTCATGAAACGAGTTATTTGTGTCACTCACACCAGAAAACTTGTATCGGAGTATTTTACAAGGCAACCTTGATCCATGTAATAGCTCCTCGACCGAAAGGACAAAGACTGCGAATTTCGAAGCTTGCTGTGGTGATACATGTTTTGCATGATGCATAGCACACGCTCCTCATAAGGGAATTCCAACATTGCCCTAACCCATATATAGTAGTATTTTCTTTTTCTACTTTAGACTTTGATGTAGCACTGATGACTTCACTTCGGTACCCAGAAGCTGAAACTTTGTTAGGTAATACTCGTGATAGTAACGTATTCAAATTATTCTCACAATACCCTTTGGATAGAAATTCTGTCTGATTAAAACAATTATGTCCCAAAATATGAGGTCCATATGTTCCAAAGACTTGGAGAAAATGAGAGAAAAATAAAAGAATCAAAAGAATTAATGATTTTAAGTAAAACATATTCAATAAATTGAAATGTTTTTTTCCTTTTTTTTGATAAATAGCATGAGGTTTCCCCAAACTTTAAGGTGGGATTAATTCATTCAGCTTGCTCATGGCTACAAAGTGCTTCTAACGAGTTTTGAAGCCTTGCCATTGAGGCACTAGGTAGCTTGCCAGCTGGAGGAGGTGACAGTTTGCCAATTGCACCACACCTTGTGGTTATTTCTCCACTCTTCGTTTAACCTTAATCACCAAAAAAATAAAAGGCTTTTTATCACAAATGGTCCTTGACTTTTACGAAATTATCGTGAATGGTCCTCGAGGTTTTTTTGTGACACTAATAGTCCTTAACATTAGGATTTTTTTATCACAAATAGTCCATGCCGTTAGAAATTCTGTTAAGTGTGACGTGAAAGATAAGTAGAGCCCACATATCCAATCACATTGTGACATGTGGATGAAAAAAAATAATTAAATAATTTTTTTTTACTGAAAATTCCATTTTTTTTTATGCAACTTTTCATCCCCTTCCTCTACTCCATCTCTCTCCCGCTCTGCCCCCTCTCTCCTCCCTGTCCTCTACTTCTCCCTCTGTAAAAATAATAATATAACTCATATATCTTTCTCCATCTTTGTATAGTTGTATATATGTCATAACCCACAACCTGGGAATTCCCTTTTGTTTTTTTCTTGCCCACTGTCACCCGCAAGAAAAAATGGTCTCTGGGATCTTTTAATGGTCTTCTTTTTTTTAACACTGCCACCCGCAAGCCGCAACTCACACCCAACTCCCCTACCCTCTCCCTCTGTATTTTCTCTCCTCCTCTACTCTCCCCCTCTGTTTTTAATTATTTTAAGTTGTTTGAATAAATGTTTGTGTAAAAGGAAATGTGAAACTGCCTTGTGCAAGTGATTATTTTGCAAAATATACAGAGGGAGAGGGGTGGGTTGCGAGTGGGCTTGGGGTGGTCGGGTTGTAGAGGCAAGCAAATAACAAAGGGAGAGGGAGAGCACAGGGAGGAGAGAGGGCAGAGGGAAAGGGAGAGAGAGAGGCTAAATGGATTTTTAATGGATTTTCATCAAAAAAATATTTCATTATTTATTCAATCCACATGTCACGATGTGATTGGACATGAGGTCTCCATTTATCTTCCACATCATAAACTTAACAGAATTTCTAACGGCATGGACCATTTGTGATAAAAAAAACCCTAACGTTAAGGACTATTAGTGTCACCTCAAGGACCATTCGCGATAATTTTGTAAACGTCAAGGACCATTTGTGATAAAAAGCCAAAATAAAAAGTAAAAAATATACAAAGTGAGAACGGGTCGGATTAATTTAGACGGGTCCGGACTCTTGATCGAATCGAATCTTGAATTGACAATTTGGCGTAGCATTTGAATCCATTTGGGGTGAGTGTGGCAGGGAGATCTGTCTTTCTTTCTCGACTTTCAGATACTTCAGCATCGCCAATGTCACAGGAACACCGATTTGGCTATTTTCTAGAATTAGGGTTTTGGCCGAAGCCTCCACTTCTATTCGGTACATCATGTTATTGTAAGACTAGGATTGAATTCTTCAGTCTTCAAGACGCTAACTTTTCTGTGTTTCTTTCTGCCTCCATTGCCTTAAATTCCTACTAAAAATATGCATCATTATGAATTGTGAAGGTCCAAATCATTGGCGGAAACGACACAGCTCTCCTCCAGCTTGCAAACTTTAAAGCTTTACGCAGGCTACTCAGGTTTCTCTCTGTCCCTATGCTCTTTGTCTCTCCGTAATTGTTATATTTTGTTCATATATTTGTGAAATTGGAATCTATGTGATTTATATTGACTTACAAAGTTACAAGTATATATGTGTACCACTGGTATGCCAACATCGTACCATCAAGTTGATGAATTTTCAATCTGCTTGGAAATTTCAAACTTGTTTGCTTTTGTTTGGTGGATAATCATTAAAACAAATTTGAATTCTCAATTTTGCTATATGAAGAAATTCAGAGAAGGGAATTTTACATAGACAGACTTTTAGTTTAATTTAATAATAAATATATAAAGGCATTACAAGAAGTTGGTAAATTAGGCAACGAACCAGTAGGATTTTTAGCACTGAAAATGAAGCAAACGTGTGGTAGTCTGGCCTTATCCGAGCCATGGAATTGGTCCTACTACTAGTAAGAGATGATGGAGTCACTGCAAAAAGGAGTGTCTTGTCTCTTGTGCGTATGTTCTACGGAACAATTAATTTTCCTCGAGCTGGACATGCCAGTCACTATATAGATATGAGCTGAACCAGTTACCTATGGCAGAAGACATGTACAGTCTGGATTGCTGTTGTTTGTACAAACAGACAACATGTTTAGTTAGAGCGACAATGAAGTGCTTTGCATCTAATGTCATCTCAGTTGCATTGATTTTTCTGCTTTGTTTTTTGTGTGTATAGTCCATGACTTAATGCATTTATATCTGCGGTAAGACTTAAACTGAATTATGTATTGAAAGTTCACAGAGTCTTTGGTAGAGAATTGAAATTAATAGCCATGTTTTTCAAGCTTGTTATAGTCATACTAGTAAGCCTAGCAGCAGCTGAAGATCTCAATTTCACCTACAATGGTTTCCTGTCAGCTAATCTTAGCCTAGATGGCGTAGCCCAATTCACATCCAATGGCCTTCTGAAGCTTACAAATGAGACTGGACTCGGCCATGCCTTCTACCCCAACCCAGTAACCTTCAAGAACTCATCCAATGCTACCGCTTTCTCCTTCTCTACCACTTTTGTGTTCGCAATCAGATCCAGATTGGGACCATTTTTGGGTGGCCATGGAATTGCCTTTGTCATTGCTCCGACAAGAGGACTCCCCGGAGGTTTTATAAACCAGTACCTGGGCGTTTTCAATGAAACCAACAACGGCAAACCCACCAACCATATTTTTGCTGTAGAGCTTGATGCCGTACAGAACCCCGAGTTTGGCGACATCAACGACAACCATGTTGGGATCGATATCAATGATTTGGACTCAGTGAACTCAACTCCAGCGGGATATCATGCTCTATACAATGGCGGTTTCCGAAACTTGACCCTCAACAGTGGTCAACCAATGCAAGTTTGGGTGGAGTATGATGGTATCCAGAAGCAAATCAATGTCACTTTGGGTCCAATCAATGTTGATAAACCCCATATTCCACTCTTGTCTTTGAAGTATGACCTGTCCACGGTCCTTAACACGACCATGTATGTTGGCTTCTCCTCTACTGCTGGTGCACTCGTCACATCTCATTATGTTCTAGGATGGAGCTTTGAGATGAATGGCCAGGCTCTAGAACTTGTTCTCTCACAACTTCCTAAGCTGCCCCGGATAGGACGTAAAAAAATATCTAATTTTTTGACCGTTGGTGTGCCTGTGATGTCTGTGAGTTTGGTTTTGCTAGCAATTTCAAGTTTAATTTATGCCATAAGAAGGAAGAAGAAGTTTGCAGAGCTGCTTGAAGATTGGGAGCTTGAGTATGGGCCTCAAAGGTTTAAATACAAAGAGTTATATATGGCAACAAAAGGGTTTAGGGAGAAGGAGCTTTTGGGAAGTGGGGGATTTGGTAAGGTCTATAAAGGCATATTACCTTCCTCCAAAACTGAGATTGCAGTGAAGAGGGTCTCACATGAATCAAGACAGGGGATGAAGGAGTTTGTTGCAGAAATTATTAGCATTGGCAGACTTCGTCACCGAAATTTAGTACCACTGTTGGGATATTGCAGAAGAAAAGGGGAGCTGCTCTTGGTCTATGACTACATGCCTAATGGAAGCCTGGACAAATACCTATACGACCAACCAGCGGTCACTCTCAATTGGAGGCAGAGGTTCAGAGTGATCAAAGGTGCGGCTTCAGGGTTGTTCTATCTTCATGAAGAATGGGAACAAGTTGTGGTTCACAGAGATGTGAAGGCCAGTAACATATTACTAGATTCGGAATTTAATGCAAGACTAGGAGATTTTGGCCTTGCAAGATTATATGACCACGGAAAGGACCCTAAGACTACTCGTATAGTTGGAACACTTGGGTATCTAGCTCCGGAGCTTGCAAGATTAGGCAGGGCCACAACGCACACCGATGTGTTTTCTTTTGGGGCATTTTTGCTTGAAGTTGCCTGTGGAAGAAGGCCAATGGAGACACAAGTTCAAGATCATCTGGATGTGGTTCTGGTTGATTTGGTGTTTTCTTGTTGGAAGAGAAGTAATATTCTTGAGGCAATAGATCTAAACTTGGGTTCAGAATTCGTAGCTGAGGAGGTGGAATTGGTGTTGAAGCTTGGGCTGTTGTGCTCTCAATCAGAGCCTTCTGCTAGGCCAAGCATGCGTCAAGTAGTGCATTATTTAGAGGGTGACATTCCACTGCCGGAGTTGTCATCTCTTGGTCTTTCTTCTGGTGGCTTGAAGTTCGCACACCGCGAAGGTTTTGATGATTCGGCAATGTCATATCCGTCTTCCATGGGCAAGGAGATGTCATATGTTCCAGAGTCGACACTTCTCTCAGGTGGTCGCTGAGGCCAATCAATTAAGATTCTCACCCAAGCTGCCATGCACGAGGCATAGAACATATACATGCAGCTTTGAATGTTTCCTCTAGTTTATTAGTTTGTAACTAGGTACTTGTTACATTAAATCAATGCTGCATATAAAATAGATGTTTTGTATTATTCTATTTTTTATATCTTTTTTTGTTGTTGTTGATAATATACTATTTTTTATATAAGAAAACAGACATGGAAATTTTAATCTTAATAAATAGTAAAAAATTAGAACGGGAAAAAGGAGCAATTTTAAGAGGCCGCAGTCGGTTGGGTCCAGAATGCGGGCCGAATCTTGGACTAGTAATTACTGGATGAGTGTGGCGGAGAGCTCCGCAGACCTCCTCAAGTTCTCAACTTTCAGGTCCTTCACCGTCGTCTGATGTCAAAACAGATCTCTGGCCATTTTCTAGAGAATGGGTTTTGGCAGAAACCTCCATTTCTATTTGGTACATGACGTTGTTGTAGGAGCAGGATTGAATTCTTGAACCTTCTAGACGCTAGCTTTTCTGTGTTTTTGCCTCCAACTATTTTGGCTCCGTCGCCTTAAACCAAGTACATGTACATCACTGCGAAGGTTCAAAATTTAGTCGTGGAAACGACAGATCTCTCCCCAAGCTAAGTACACTTTGAAGCATTGGACTGGCCAGAGGTTTCTCTCTGTCCCTGTGCCCTTTGTGCGTTTGTAATTGTCAAGTTTTCTTTATTGTCTTTTTGAAATTTGAATTTACATTATATATATCGACTGCCAATATTGTAGCACTAGTTGATGATTGTGGCAATCTGCATGGAAATTGCAAACTTGTTTGCTTTTGTTTCGGTATATAATCACTTTATAAAAATAAATTTGGCATTTTGCGGCATGAAGAATTTGAGAGAAGGGTTTTTGTTTTTTTTGTTCTTTTTACTTTAATAAGTGAAGCAAACGTGCCATGGTAACCCCACATTTAGCTGGCATGGAATTGATCTCGGGACACTTGTTTACTCCTTTTTGGTCATAACAGTGAGTGATTAAGATATGGGGTCGGAGAGTCTTGTACCATTGTATCTATAGAATTGATCATAACACTAGTGGGAGACGAGTGTGAGTGATTGTAAAAGTAGGGTCTTGTCTTGTGCGTTCATTGCATGGAAGAATAAATTTTCTCAGGGCTGGAGGTTGGACCATCCAAGCACTATACAGTCTGAATCAGTATGGGCTGAAAAGTTGCGTATGGCGGCAGGCACTTGACAGTCTGGATTGCTGTTTTTTATTGGTACACGGTGACAACATATTTAATTAGTGTGACAATGAAGGGTCACCTCACTTGCATTGGTTTTGGCTTTAATTTGGTGGTTACAGGTGATGACTTGATGCATATGGTATTCGTTATAAGACTTCAACTGAAGTATGTGAAAATAAAGTTTCCAGAGGCGTTAGAGAGAATTAAGAATGATAGCCTTGTTTTTCAAGCTTCTGATGATACTCACACTTGTAAGCCTAGCAGCAGCTGAAGATGTCAGTTTCACCTACAATGGTTTCCGATCTGCTGATCTTAGCGTAGACGGCATTGCCCAATTCACACCCAATGGTATTTTAGTGCTAACGAATGATACTGAATGGCAAATTGGCCATGCCTTCTACCCCAACCCGGTAACCTTCAAGAACTCATATTCCAATTCCAATGCTTTCTCATTTTCTACCACTTTTGTCTTTGCTATTAGGTCCCCACTTGGAGCTCGGGGTGGCCATGGACTCGCCTTTGTCATTGCTCCGCAAAGAGGGCTTCCTGGAGCTCTAAACGGCCGTTTCCTAGGCCTTTTCAACCTGGCTAACAATGGGAATACCACCAATCATGTTTTTGCTGTAGAGCTTGACACTGTATGGACCGAAGGGTTCAATGACATCGATAACAACCATGTTGGGATTGATATTAATGGTTTGAACTCGGAGGACTCTGCTAGTGCAGCATACTATGCTAAAAAGAATGGCGGGTTACGGAACTTGACCCTCGTCAGTGGTCAACCAATGCAAGTTTGGGTAGACTATGATGGTACCAAGAAGCAAATCAATGTCACTTTGGCTCCAATCAATGTTGATAAACCCCATGCTCCGCTTATTTCTTTAAACTATGACCTTTCCTCAATCCTTAACAAAACCATGTACGTTGGCTTCTCCTCCTCCACTGGCTCACTTCCCACGTCTCATTATGTTTTGGGCTGGAGTTTTAAGATGAATGGCCAGGCTCAAGAACTTGCTCTCTCACAACTTCCCAAGCTGCCTCGGATAGGAGGTAAAAAAATATCTAAACTCTTAACCATTGGTGTGCCTGTGATATTTGTGAGTTTGGTTTTTCTAGCAATTTTGGGTGCTATCTATGCCATAAGAAAGAAGAAGTTTGCAGAGCTGCTTGAAGATTGGGAGCTTGAGTATGGGCCTCAGAGATTTAAATACAAAGAATTATATATTGCCACCAAAGGGTTTAGGGAAAAAGAACTTCTGGGACGTGGGGGATTTGGTAAGGTCTATAAGGGCATATTGCCCACCTCTAAAACTGAGATTGCTGTGAAGAGGATCTCACATGAATCAAGACAGGGGATGAGGGAATTTGTGGCAGAAATTGTCAGCATTGGCAGGCTTCGTCACCGGAATTTGGTACCACTCTTGGGCTATTGCAGAAGAAAAAGGGAGCTATTCTTGGTCTATGACTACATGCCTAATGGAAGCCTAGACAAGTACCTCTATGACCAACCAATGGCCACTCTCAATTGGAGCCAGAGGTTTAAAGTCATTAGAGGTGTAGCTTCAGGGTTGTTTTATCTTCATGAAGAATGGGAACAAGTTGTGGTTCACAGGGATGTCAAGGCAAGTAATGTATTACTAGATAGGGAGTTGAATGGAAGACTAGGAGACTTTGGCCTTGCAAGATTATACGACCATGGCACAGACCCTCAAACTACTCATATAGTTGGAACACTCGGGTACCTTGCTCCGGAGCATACAAGATTCGGCAGGGCCACAACGAGCACTGATGTGTTTTCTTTCGGGGCATTTGTGCTTGAAGTTGCCTGTGGAAGAAGGCCAATAGAGATAAAAGGTCCACTTCAGGATGTTGTATTGGTTGATTGGGTGTTTTCTTGTTGGAAGAGAGGTAATATTCTTGAGGCAAGAGATCGAAAGTTGGGCACAGAAATTATATCTGAGGAAGTGGAATTGGTGTTGAAGCTTGGGCTGTTGTGCTCTCATTCAGAGCCTTCAGGTAGGCCAAGCATGCGCCAAATTGTTCAGTATTTGGAGAGTGACATTGCTTTGCCAGAGCTCTCACTTCTTGGGCTCTCTTCCAGTGGCTTGACTTTTGCGCCCCATGAAGGTTTTGATGATTTTGGGCAGTCATATCCCTCTTCTTCAGTCAAGGGGGTTTCAAATGTTGAGTCGGCAGTTCTCTCAGGTGGTCGTTGACTACAAGAATTAGGATTCTCTTGCAAACTGGAATTCATAGCTAATGCGCTTTGATTGTTAGCTCTAGTACTTTTTTATTTTTGTTTACTTTAATATAAATTAAGGGGGCAAAACAATCTGTACCGCAGTGCTTGTTACTTGTTAGCTTGTAATTTATGTTTATGGTGCATTAATAAAGTGCCATTTGCCAACACTGTAATATCCTATTTACCCTCATCTGATGATTGGTTTATCAATTTTATATGAAAACAACAGTTATTCATGTGGATCACCAGCCTTTTCACTGTATTTTTCTGGTCTTCCCGGCTTTTGGTTTCTTAATGTCTGTCTTTTTTATGTCCCTCTGGCTTGGTATACCTCTTTTTTCAATATTGAATAAATTTCCATATTTTCTTTCATAAAAACGTTCAATATTGTAGGTATAAAATTGTCATAGATATATAAGCATTGGACTGGCCACAGTTTCTCTCTGTCCCTGTAACCTGTGTGCGTTTGCAATTGTGAAGTTTTCTTAATTTCTTTGTGAAATATGAATGTACGTAATATATATCGACTCACAAATATGTATGTGTCCTGCTGGTATGCCAATATTGTAGGCACTAGTTGACGTTTTCCGCAATCTGCATGGAGATTTCAAACTTGTTTGCTTATGTTTCGATATATAATCATTTTTATAAAAATGAGTTTTGGCATTTTGCAGCATGAAGAAATTCAGAGAAGGGTTTTTGTTTTATGTCTTTGTTTTTTAAACTTTAATTCGTGAAGCAGACGTGCCATGGTTGTCCCACCGTAACTGGCATGGAATTCATCTTGGGGCACTTGCATACTACCTGTTTGATAATGACAGAGATAGTAATTAAGATATGGGGTCGGAGTCTTGTACCTGTTTGATAATGACAGAGATAGTAATTAAGATATGGGGTCGGAGTCTTGTACCTGTTTGATAATGACAGATATAGTAATTAAGATAGGATAGTAACGATTGGAGTGATTGTAAAAATAGGGTCTTGTCTTTTGCGTACACTGCATGGAAGAACTAATTTTCTCAGCGCTGGAGGCTGGACTAACCAATCACTATACAGTCTGAATCAATATGAGTTGAAGAGTTCCGTATGGAGGCAGGCACATAATAGTCTGGATTATTGTTTTTTCTGGTACACAAGGACAACTCAGCTGCATTGGTTTTGGCTTGACTTTGGTGGTTATAGTCGATGACTTGATGCATATGGTTGTGGTTATAAGATTGAAACTAAGTATGTGAAAGAAAGTCTCCAGAGGCGTTGGAGAGAGTTAAGAATGATAGCCATGTTTTTCAAGCTTCTAATACTCGCACTTGCAAGCCTTGCAGCAGCTGAAGATGTTAACTTCACCTACAATGGTTTCCAGTCTGCTAATCTTAGCCTTGACGGCGGTGCCCAATTCACACCGAATGGTCTTTTGAGGGTGACGAATGACACTGAAGAGCAAATGGGCCATGCCTTCTACCCCAACCCAGTTACCTTCAAGAACTCATATTCCAATTCCAATGTTATCTCCTTTTCTACCACTTTTGTATTTGCTATCAGGTCAGTATCTGCAACTCAGGGTGGCCATGGAATCGCCTTTGTCATTGCTCCGAAAAGAGGGCTTCCTGGAGGTTTTCACAGCCCTTTCCTAGGCCTTTTCAACTTGACCAACAATGGCAATCCCACCAATCATGTTTTTGCTGTAGAGCTTGACACTGCACAGTCCACCGCGTTCAATGACATCGATAACAACCATGTTGGGATTGATATTAATAGTTTGAACTCGACGGACTCTGCTAGTGCAGCATACTATGCTAAAAAGAATGGCGGGTTACGGAACTTGACCCTCAACAGTGGTAAACCAATGCAACTTTGGGTGGAATATGATGGTACCAATAAACAAATCAATGTCACTTTGGCTCCAATCAATGTTGATAAACCTCTTGCTCCACTTATTTCTTTAAACTATGACCTTGCCCCAATCCTTAACAAAACCATGTACGTTGGCTTCTCCTCCTCCACTGCCACAGTTCCCACATCTCATTATATTTTGGGCTGGAGCTTTAAGATGAATGGCCAGGCTCAAGAACTTGTTCTCTCACAACTTCCCAAGCTGCCCCGGGTAGGAGGTAAAAAAATATCTAAACTCTTAACCATTGGTGTTCCTGTGATATTTGTGAGTTTGGTTTTGCTAGCAATTTCTGGTGTAATTTATGCCATAAGAAGGAAGAGGAAGTTTGCAGAGCTGCTTGAAGATTGGGAGCTTGAGTATGGGCCTCAGAGGTTTAGGTACAAAGAATTATATATTGCCACCATAGGGTTTAGGGAAAAGGAACTTCTGGGAAGAGGGGGATTTGGTAAGGTCTATAAAGGCATATTACCCACCTCTAAAACTGAGATTGCTGTGAAGAGGATCTCACATGAATCAAGACAGGGGATGAAGGAATTTGTGGCAGAAATTGTCAGCATCGGCAGGCTTCGTCATAGGAATTTAGTACCACTCTTGGGCTATTGCAGAAGAAAAGGAGAGCTGCTCTTGGTCTATGACTACATGCCTAATGGAAGCCTGGATAAGTACCTCTATAACCAACCAACAGCCACTCTCAATTGGGGCCAGAGGTTTAAAGTCATTAGAGGTGTCGCTTCAGGGTTGTTTTATCTTCATGAAGAATGGGAACAAGTTGTGGTTCACAGGGATGTCAAGGCAAGTAATGTATTACTAGATAGGGAGTTGAATGGAAGACTAGGAGACTTTGGCCTTGCAAGATTATACGACCATGGCACAGACCCTCAAACTACTCATATAGTTGGAACACTCGGGTACCTTGATCCCGAGCTGGCAAGATCCGGCAAGGCCACAACGAACACTGATGTGTTTTCTTTTGGGGCATTTTTGCTTGAAGTTGTCTGTGGAAGAAGGCCAATAGAGACACAAGGTCCACTTCAGGGTGTGATATTGGTTGATTGGGTGTTTTCTTGTTGGAAGAAAGGTAATATTCTTGAGGCAAGAGATCGAAAGTTGGGCCCAGAAATTATATCTGAGGAAGTGGAATTGGTGTTGAAGCTTGGGCTGTTGTGCTCTCATTCAGAGCCTTCAGCTAGGCCAAGCATGCGCCAAGTTGTTCAGTATTTGGAGAGTGACATTGCCTTGCCAGAGCTCTCACTTCTTGGGCTCTCTTACAGTGGCTTGACTTTTGCGCCCCAAGAAGGTTTTGATGATTTTGGGCAATCATATCCCTCATCTTCAGTCAAGGGGCTTTCATATGTTAAGTCGGCAGTTCTCTCAGGTGGTCGTTGACTCCAAGAATTAGGATTATCTTAGAACTCATAGCCAATGCACTCTAGTATTTATTATTGTTGTTAACTTTGATATGAATTAAGGGGGCAAAAGAATCTGTACTGCAGTGCTTATAAGGTTGTTCATGTAATATATGTTTGTGGTTTGTCTACTGATTGGTATATGTAACAAGTACATTAATAAAGTACCATTAGCCAAGTAAACCGCTGTAATTTCCTATTTACCCTCATCTGATGAGTGGCCAATCATTTTTATAAGAAAAGAAGAGTTTAGATAAATATTGATGTGGATCACCAGCCTTTTTGTTGGGATTTCCTTCGTCTTCCGGGATCTCCATTTTTTACTGTTTGTCTTTGTTATGTCCCCTCTCGCTCGTACCGTCAAGGTTATCTTAAAAAAAAAAGGTTCTGCAGCCCATTTCAGAAGCTTGAGTTGAAATCCACTAATGAGGGAGGACAAGGTTTCAGCTTTTCATCATACGAGCTGTGATAGAATAGATTATGCCTCTGTATCCGACTAGGAATTTGGACAACTTGGGTCAATTTGCTGTACAAGGATTGTAGAATATCCCTTAGCTACTTTTATCTGGTAATTACCATTTCTTATTGACTTGGGGGATGTTTAGCTAAACTTTCCGTTCAGAAGTTGAATTTATTATTGTGATCACTAGCAAAAAGATCCAAACTTTAGTTCTATATGATTCTTGGATTCCAACTTTTTCCCTAGATTTTCAATTACATATACATGTAGTTTCATAATTTCAACAAAGGCCCAATTGGGTAAGCACCAACCAAGGCCATGAAAAAGAATCTTCGAGGTTATCTTATCTTTAAATAAGAATATTTTGTGTTGGCGAGTCCTTACTTAGTTAGGATTTTGGTTCCTTATTTCATTATAATTTTGGTTACTTACCAATTATTATTTAGTCCTATTGTAATAGAGATTTACTTCCTATTGTAATTTAGATATATTTCCTATTTTATTTAGGGTTAACACATCTTTTTGTACTTGTATAAATACCTCCATATTGGAGAAGAATAATAATATGAGGGTATCTGAGCATAACTAAATATTTACCCTACTTTGTTTGACATGGTATAAGAGCCTAGGTTTTCTTGTGACATGTGCTTGCGTTCTCCTTGAAATTTATGTAGAGGGGGAGTGAAAAGGGATTTGCTTCTCTTTCCTATACTTTATCTCTCTGCCAAATTGAGAGTCGTTGGCACTCCTCATTCCTAACCCATCATGGGTCTTCATCTTGTATAGTCATCTTTTTTGTTCATCCTCTCATATGTGTTTTCACCGCACCTAGCCTTCACATGCTTCTTTGCTACTGTCCCAAAAAATGGTCTTTCTTGATGTCCCAGCTTCTCTATCTTTGAAACTTCATAATAGGTCTCTTTACTCCGTGAGCCTCATCACCGCTCACCGAGCCATTGCTTTCCTCCGCGAGCCTCGTCAACGCTCGCCGAGCCATATCTGCCGTGATTTCTTCCTATGTTTTACAGACTTGGTATCACATCCCAAGTCAAGCTTCCAATTAAGTTTCCAGGCTCGTCTGGCATCTGCAATCCCATACCATACCAGCCTAAAACCAATTCATTCAAAGTTATCCCGGCCAATCCACACTGCCGTTGTTCCCTTTGCACAGCTACTTACTCTCTCTGTGTTGCCGGCATTGTCCTGGCTTCTTGTCTTGCCCATATCCCACATGCACTCTGTCTTCCACTTGTTTCACTTTTTATATTCCATATTCTATGTTCTCTCTCTGCCCGCCAACACCCTTTGTGATTAGCTCTATCTCTTGAGCTCTCTTTGTCTTTTCTTCTCTTGCCCACATGCTGGATGTCTTGCCTCTTTTTTTTTTATCCTTTATTTTATTGACTTGTTTTGCACCATATGTCTCTTCCTTTATCAACACCTCTCGCATTTGTCAACATCACCTACCCTATCTATACAAATTCATCCACCTCCCTACCACCTTCCCATCTTGCATTTGTTTCTACCACGAGACTGGCATGTTTGAGTCTCTTTACTATTATTCAATTTCTCTTCTTCCAAATCTCGACCCTTTACCAGTGTCGGATTTGAGGGGGAGTGTTGCAACTTTATTTGAGTGTTACTTTCTCCAAATCTTGACTTTTATACATCGGCGGATTTGTGGGGGAGTGACACCGCTGCTCATCTATTCCGCTGCAATTTAACCACTTATCTGCCATGGCTGATTCTGCTACATCTTAGTGTTAGTCAGTGCATGTTTCTCAAGTACCATTGATCATATGGCTCCATCGACCCCTTCTCTTCAGAGGGAGAAGGGGAGTGAAGAGAAGTTGTCTCTGCTGTTGCTGGTGCCAATGCCTTGTATTGCTGTTGATGATGCTTGTTATGTCTCTGCCTTGTTGCTCTTGTTGGTGCTAGTATTGTTGCTCATGCCTTTACTGGTGTGTTTCTGTTGTGGTCATGCCCGTTGACCTTGCCTTTGCTCTTGACTTTCTATGCCTTGCCTTACCCTATTTTTAGGGTAAGGCTTTACCTTTGTTGTGCCTTACCCTATTTTTAGGGTTTTGTTGCCCTATCTGGGCTTTCTTTGCCATGCCTTGCCACCTTGCCTTTGCTTGGCCTTTATTTTCCTTACCCTATTTTTAGGGTTTGGTTGCCTTTGCTTTTGCCGTGTTCACAGGGCTTCTGTGTTCTGCCTTATTTGCTGCCGTTCTCACAGGGTTTCTATGTTCTGCTATGTGCCCTATTTTTTAGGGTTTGCTCTTGTGTTTCCGCTGCGAACTTTGCTTTAATTTGTCACTTGTTTCACTCGTGGTTGACGAAAAGACCTTCTCTACAATTGGTGCTTCTCAAGTATGGTGTTCTATGACTCGCTTATCAAGTTGGGCGTGCGAAATGTCTTTGCCCAACTTGAGGGGGAGTGTTGGCGAGTCCTTACTTAGTTAGGATTTTGGTTCCTTATTTCATTATAATTTTGGTTACTTACCAATTATTATTTAGTCCTATTGTAATAGAGATTTACTTCCTATTGTAATTTAGATATATTTCCTATTTTATTTAGGGTTAACACATCTTTTTGTACTTGTATAAATACCTCCATATTGGAGAAGAATAATAATATGAGGGTATCTGAGCATAACTAAATATTTACCCTACTTTGTTTGACATTTTGTAGGTATAAAATTGTAATAGATGTATCAGTTGAGATGTTGACAATCACCAAGCCGCAGAGGGGTGGCTTCAGGGTTGTTTTATCTGCATTATGCATGAAAAAGGGAAATTGACAAAGATGTGGTTCACAGAGATGTCAAAGGTCAGTAATGTATTTCTAGAAGGGAAATTGAATGCAGATTTTGGACTAGTATGGAAGAATTTTCCACCCATATGATTCTGTTACTCTCTATTTTTTTATTGTAAATTTGTGACAATGTCCGCTACATTGACTTTTCTTTGGTGACTATTATTTGTTGAATTGATGCAAAGACTTGCAATGAAGGATATGTTAAAAGTTCGGAAAGGCCTTGGCTGAGAATCAAGATTAGCCATGTTTTCCAAGCTTGTAATATTCATACTGGTAAGCTTAGCAGCAGCAGAAGATCTCAGTTTCACCTACAATGGTTTCCGCTCTGATGATCTTAGCCTAGACGGCATAGCAGGAGTCACACCCAATGGTCTTTTGAGGCTTACAAACGACACTAAACAGAACCAGGGTCATGCCTTCTATCCCCACCCAGTAACCTTCAAGAACTCATCTAATGGCACAGTTTTCTCCTTCTCTACCACTTTTGTCTGCGCTATTAGATCAGAATATGCAGTTCTGAGTGCCCATGGCATGGCTTTTGTTGTTGCTCCAACAAGAGGCCTTCCCGGAGCTCTTTCAAGTCAGTACCTTGGCCTTTTCAATGAGACCAACAACGGCAATGCCACCAATCATGTTTTTGCTGTAGAGATCGACACCGTCCAGAGCAGAGAGTTCCATGACATGAATGACGACCATGTCGGAATCGATATTAATGGTTTGAACTCTGAGATATCTGCTCCAGCAGGATATTTTGCTTCGAACAAGACAATGCTTGTCAACGGTCAGGCAATGAAAGTTTGGGTGGACTATAATGGTACCGAGAAGCAAATCAAGGTCAGTTTGGCTCCAATTAGTGAAGGTAAACCCAATATTCCACTTATTTCTTATATGCGAGACCTTTCTCCGATCCTTAACGAAGCCATGTATGTGGGCTTCTCCTCGTCCACCGGCTCAATCTTAACATCTCATTATGTTTTGGGCTGGAGCTTTAAGATGAATGGCAAGGCTCAAGAGCTCTCACAACTTCCCAAGCTGCCTCGAATAGGAGCTGACAAAATATATAAACTTTTGACCATTGCCCTGCCTGTGATATTTGTGAGTATTGTTCTGGTATTATTTCTTACCGGTGTAAACTATGCCATCAGAAAAAAGAAGTTTGCAGAACTCCTTGAAGACTGGGAGCTAGAGTATGGGCCTCAAAGGTTTAAATACAAAGAGTTGTATATTGCCACAAAAGGGTTTAGGGAAAAAGAGCTTTTGGGAAAGGGTGGATTTGGTAAGGTTTACAGAGGTATATTACCCTCCTCAAAAATTGAAATTGCCGTGAAGAGGATCTCACATGACTCAAGACAAGGGATGAAGGAGTTTGTTGCAGAAATTGTCAGCAATGGCCGGCTTCGTCACAGAAATTTAGTCCCACTCTTGGGCTACTGCAGAAGAAAGGGGGAGCTACTTTTGGTCTATGAGTACATGCCTAACGGAAGCCTGGACAAGTACCTATATGGCCAGCCGGCTATTACTCTTGATTGGAGCCAGAGGTTCAGAGTCATCAAAGGTGTTGCTTCAGGATTGCTTTATCTGCATGAAGAATGGGATCAAGTTGTGGTTCACAGAGATGTGAAGGCCAGTAATGTATTACTAGATGGGGAATGGAATAGAAGACTGGGGGATTTTGGGCTTGCAAGACTTTATGACCACGGCGGAGACCCTCAAACTACTCATATAGCAGGAACACTTGGGTATCTAGCTCCTGAGCATACAAGATCAGGCCGCGCCACAACGAGCACTGATGTGTTTGCTTTTGGGGTATTTCTGCTTGAAGTTGCTTGTGGAAGAAGGCCAATAGAGGCACAGGGTTCAGACGTTTCAATTTTGGTTGATTGGGTTTTTTCTTGTTGGAATAGAGGTAATATTCTTGTGGCAACAGATCGAAAGTTGGGCAAAGAATTTATAGCTGAGGAGGTGGAGTTGGTGTTGAAGCTTGGGCTGTTGTGCTCCCATACAGAGCCAACAGCTAGGCCAAGGATGCGCCAAGTTGTGCAGTATTTGGAGGGTGATCATACTCTTTTGCCAGAGTTGTCACTTGGTGCTTCTGCCACTGGCTTAGCATTTTCTCACAAAGAAGGTTTTGATGATTTTGCAAATGGCGGGGGATACACACAGTCATTATATGTTCCAGAGCCGACGCTCCTCTCCGGTGGTCGCTGACACCAAGCAAGTAGGATTCTTTGGAAAACTGGGATTCAAACGCAACGCATGCATATGCAGCTTTGAATGTCACCTCTTTGTAGTTTTCTTTTCCCATAGAAAAGCGATGTGAAGTGGAAAACAGTTTGTATGTAAGGTCTCTGTCAAAAATGAAATTATGACAAAAATCATTATATTGTACTCAAAATCGTTGTGCCACTGCCAAACGAGTGAAACCTTTTCACAACAGAATCAGGAAAACAAAAAATGGAGAAAGTGTCAGCTTATAAGTATACTTTTTTTTTTTCCGTATACTTAGAGCTGTCTATGTTTGTGCGTCCATCACATTCTTGAGCGAGAAAGCTGCAAGCCACCACAGTCCAGTGCACATGTCAACAACTTGTATTTGAATCTAGAAAGGAAATAACCAATAAAACTTTTCAAGTGGTAACCAAAGGTAAAAAGTAAGTCCTTTTCAATGAAATGTTTACAATTATTGAATTTTGGTTCAAGTAGTGACCATGTTCAAAATTTGTATGAAATGTGTTTTTATTATCTTTGCTTTTGACATTAATTAAATTTTTTTTTTATACAAGTTATATTCTATTTTAAACTAATCTAAACTACGGGAGGGGAATTCGAACTCGAGTGTAGAGTAGGGAATATATCTGCTCTAGCAAACTCCCCTAATCCATGTTTACAAATAACTTAATATTTATATGTTAAGTTTTTATATAAACAAATTTTGATGGAACCTCAAAAACCAAAGTTAAGTATTTCTCAACCCAAAAAAAAAAAAAACCAAAGTTAAAGTACGTTGACTTCTAATATGCATTAGTAAGTAGAGAAATGAATTTTAGTTGAAAAGATTCTGGAGGAAAAAAAGAAAAGAGAAAAGAAAGGAACCATTTTAAGAGGCGGTAACGGGTCGGGTTCATTCAGACTGGTTCGGACTCTGGATTGTGTCTTGGATTTGGCGTAGCATCTGATCTGAGTCGCTTACTCCGTTTTCGATTGAGTGAAATTTGGAAATGCCGGTGAGAGTGGCAGAGAGCTCCGCCCCTTCTCAACCTTCAGGTACTTCTCTATCGCTCCTTCTATCTTTCTGAACATCGCTTTGCCCATTTCCTAGGGTTAGGGTTTTGGCCGAAATCTGGATTGTTTGGTATATGTTGTAGGATTGAATTCTCTCAAAGACGCTAGCTTTTCTGTGTTTTTTTGCTTCCAATTATTTTGACTCACCATTTTTATCATAAAAATATGATTTTTGAATTCTATTTTACATATTACTGTGAAGGTTCAAATTGTGGACAGACCTCTCCCTCAGCTTGCTCACTTTTAAGCGTTGGACAGGTTTCTCTTTGCCCCTGTCCCTTTTGTGATTGTTTTGCTGGTTAATATATTTCTGGAATTGAAATTTAAGAATTGCCTATCTGTATTGACTTATTGAGCATAAGAAATGACATTTGGAAGTATAAATGTGTACCACTGGTATGACATTGTCGCATTAAGGTCATAATTCTGTGGCAGGCCTTCTCCGGCACTCAGAATGTGTCTAGCATGCAAAAGGACGAAGCTTGGAGAGTTAATGTTCGTATACAGGGCTGTGATCTTGAACATGGTTATCTATGTGGAACCATGGAAGCCCTTAATGTTCCTATGGCAGACACACCGGTAAGAAGTTTCTGCTTTTCTTCGGTTGGTCATCTGTCACCATGTGAGGATTGGCATTAAGGTTAAGAATTTCTCTTAAATGTATTAACAAATAAAAGAGTGAAGGAACAACTGAGTCTTTTCGGAACTGTTCTTTTACAACATTTATTGACATAGTGGTCTGGAAAGGCATTTATTTTAACCATTTTCATATCACATTTCGGCATTTCCGATTTTCATACTGCTGTGATAGTCTATAGTCCGTAGTCAATATCAGTGTGATATTCACGGATTATCATGTCTCTCATACGATACACGAATTAGGGGTTTAATAGCATGATTAGGATGCAAAAAGATTACCCTTGCATATTGATCGTATTTCATTGCAGACAGCTGACACCCCCTTATTTGGATATTTTGGTAACCTTCACTGAGTATTTACTTTGTTTTTCTTAAATGTATGTTAGGTAGTTACCTTTTGGGAAGGAGAGATCGTTGACACCAAGAATTATACTTTCTTCACTGGAAAATGGGAAGCAACGTATGTTTCTTTTGTTCTTTTAACCTATACTTAAGCATGGAGCCTAATTAGTTAATGCTAATGTGTGTGACTCTTTACAGACCAGAGGATGATATAAGGCACTGGACCAAGTTTCCTTCTTTTTCGGCTCTACAGGTAATGAGTCTTAATCTTCTGTCATATGGGAGACTTGTATTATATCCTATTTAATTCCATTATTTACAGAGCCATGTGGAAGTTGATGGCGGAAAATCATTAGATCTGAGTAACTGTCAATACATATTCATGGTAACTGACCTAATTGCTTTATTATTCATTGGTAAAATTACTTCTTAAATGTCAAATGAAACGTTGATAAGTTTTTTGACTTCCTGGTGCAGAGATGGAAAGAGCAATACTTTGTGAATGTTGGCACAGACTGTGGGCTGACTATAGCTGGCTTTTACTATGTCTGTTTCTCTTGTAGTGATGGCTCCATCAATGGTTTCTATTATGATCCTAACAGCAGGTATACTCGCTGTTTCCCTTATTTTTTCCATCGTATACTTACTTCCTTATCATGCATTGTCTTGTGTTTTATTTTTTTCACTTACATTGCAACAAAGTGATTGATAAAAGATTACTTGAACCAACCTGCAGCCCATTTCAGAAGCTTGAGCTGAAATCCACTAACGAGGGAAGACAAGGTTTCAGCTTTTCATCATACGAGCTGCGATAGAGTTGAATGTACCTATGTATACTACCAGAAATTGGACAACTTGGGAAATTTGTTGTACAAGCATTGTAGAATATCCCTTAGCTACTTTTATCTGGTAATTACCGTTTCTTATTGACTTGGGGGTGATATGAAATCAACGCATGTTTAGCCAAACTTTCAATTCAGAAGTTGAATTTATTATTGTGATCACTAGCAAAAAGATCCAAACTTTGGTTCTATATGATTCCCATTGTTATTGTTTACTAATTTTCATAAATCAGAATCCAAATTAATTTGATTACTAAAATGCCCTGTATATTTTCACCATAGCACATATATAATTCTCAAATTGGCAAAGGAGACCAAACTAATCTTGCAGCAAACCAGTAAGGCGGTGTATAACATGAGGAATTAATATGCTAAACAGGATAAACAACAAGAGCCCAATTCAATGATAATGTTAATAACACCTTTGTCCAGAGCCAATTTCAAACGAAAAAAATAAACTTCAATAAATATATATCTTTCACCTACGTAACTAGTAAACAATAAAATAATAATACCCTGCATAATCTTCATACTACCAAAAAAAAAACATATTTAATCTCCACAAAAGTCTTTATCCAAGACTGTACTTTGTTTTGTGATGAATGTGAAGACAGAAGATAGAAGAAGATAGATAGATAGAATGACTTACATAGCACAAGGCGTTGTTGGAGCTTCTGGGAGGTTGTGTTTGTGACGCTAACGTGAAAAAGAAGTTGGAACTTCTTGCCGTGAGTTTTTTTTTTTTTTTTTTTTGTGGGTGTTTTGGAATTATGGTAAAGTGGTAAGGGTATTTTTGGAAGTTACTAAGAGAAAACAGGAATGAGAATTGTATCGACTACTACCCCCTAGTTGATCTGATACCTAGTTTTGAGGGGATGTGATTACGGATTTTGAGGTGGAGCCCACTTATTTTTTCATTTTTGATTGCAAGTAAACGCAGGGGAAGTTAGGAATGGAAATCATTCCCTTTCCTCCCATACCCATTACTGATACGTAAACATGCCTGTAGTTTCATAATTTCAACGAAGGCCCAATTGGGTAAATACCAACCAAACCCATGAAATAGAAGTTGTGGTCCCCAATCCAACTGTCCAAGCTTCAAGGATGAACATCCAAGCCATTCAATGACAGTTTTTCTTGGTGGAGATTCAACACAAACTAGAACAATTTGTCCCAACAGAACTGATGAAAATTGGGCAATCACCAAGCCCTCATGATCAGGCGTTGAAGACGATCACGGCCGTGGGACCCACAACACTCAACTTGTACAGCTTTATCAGCCAAAAGCAGGGCCCACTTTGAGAGTCTATCATTTTCAAGTTCCAGTGCCAACCAAACCCCACATAACACAACCTTAGCTTTTTACCTCCTTTTACTACATTGATGCGATGATGATGAGGACATTTATTCCTCAATGCAGTCCACAGAGACATCCTCGTGCATGAGCTCACGCAATTCGTAACCACAGTAAAAAATATATATATTTGAAAAATAATAATAATAATAATAAAATACAGCCAAAATCTATACCCACTCGCACTGCATTTACCCCATTTCATGAGGGACGTGGCCCTCTTTTTATTTCTCTCTCTCTCTCTCTAACCACCCACCAGCTCTTATATAACTTCCCTCATTTCACCCTCCAACCATGTTTGCTTTCGTTTTCTCTTCCTCATCACTCAAAGTACAAAAAAGATACCTCCCCTTATTATTGAATTCACAATTTGATGGTACAAGTAGCAAAGTTTGAAACAATTGTACAATTTCTAGAGTGGGGTAGCTTCTAGTTTTTCAGAACTTGGTGATATATATGGAAAGCTTGCTTTGTGATGAGGTGTGGCCTTCAAGTCCTGCTGTGAATGATCCTATGAGTCAAATGGATCATTGTGGATCATCAATGTACACAACTAAGGAAGACTTTGAGCAGGCTCTTGCCATATGCTTGGGGAAGGAGATGAGTTACATGCCTGGACCTAACTATGCAGAGAAATTGTGTTCAAATAATTTGATCATTGCTAGGTTTAAAAGCATTCACTGGTTTATCAAGGTCAGTATATATATAAAGTTGAACTGTGAGAGACTACCCCTTTCCTAGCAGAGCAAGAACTACCATATATCTTATGTTCAAAGTTATTTCTTCTTGAATAATCATGGAAATAATGTCTCTCTCTCTCTCTCTCTCTCTCTCTCTCTCTCTCTCTCTCTCTCTCTCTATATATATATATATATATATATATATATATATATATGTACATTAGTTTGTTTATTTGTTTATTTGTGTTTCCAGTGTAGAAGTCGGTTGAACCTCTCCCTTGGAACTGTTTTCTATGCTGCAAATTACCTTGATCGATTCATATCTATGAACCATTGTAATGTAAGAAATATAACACGATGCATCATTTTCTTTAACTTTTCTAATTTTCCAATTTCTTTAGTTTTTTTTTTTGGGGATAAAAAGTTGAATGCAAATGTGCATTATCTATGTATTTTAAGGGATGGGAATATTGGATGGTGGAATTGTTATCTGTTGCCTGCTTATCCGTTGCCACCAAATTCAACGATACCTGCACTCCGACGCTGCTCGAAATTCAGGTTACTACAGTTGATGTAATTTGTTTAACTTCTAGGAAATGCCATCATCTTCTATCATTGTTGACTGTGGTGTCCTATATATATGTTGAAGATGGAAGATGTTGACCATCTATTTGAGCCAAGCACAATCCAACGAATGGAAATGATGCTGCTAAAGGCATTAGGATGGCGCCTTGCTTCTACAACATCTTATTCTTACCTAGAATTGTTGACACGGATTATGGACTCATTGAAACCTCAACTTCATCAAGAGTTCATTGCCCGAGTCAACAAGTTGCTTCTTGGAGCTATTTCAGGTACAGATATACTAATTATATCAATTATACTGATATAGAAAAAAAATGAAACCAACCAATGTATGTGAACGGTCCAGATTCGAAGCTGCTGGGTTTTAGGCCAAGTGTGATTGCCATGTCTGCCCTAAGGTGCAGTCTGGACAAGTTACAAACTTCAACAGCAACATCTGATGCCTGCCACACTTGTCTTACAAGTCTCTTGGATCATGATCGAAAGGTTAAGCATCAAAATCCCTTTTTTGTTTTTTTTTTTCCTTTGGTTTTTCGTAATTAATATGTGATATTTTACTGTTTTATTGATTGGTTTGTGATGAACATATAATGTAGGCTGAGTTGGTGAAATGCCATAAGATCATGGAAGAGCAATCGGTTGATGGCTTGTACAACTTAATAGGTCACGGGATTTTCCATTTCTGCCCTTCAAGTCCCACAACAGTGTTGTTGAAGGAGCGTATTAACTCTTATGATAACCATGTTGATTTCTCTCTCTTTAATATGAGAGGCCGAAACATGATCAATGCGGAACCAGGGAGGAGGATCAACAAGAGAAAGAGAGAAGAAGATGATCAGTAAAAACATGTTTTTTTATTTAATAAATTTCCCTCAACTGTACCAAAACATTAAGATTCTCAAGAAAATCTTGACACAGAATTTAACAGATTCTATGAGACAAGAAATGAGCAAAGCTATGTTCTTTCTTCTACATATATAGCTCTCTCCTGCATGCATATTATTTCCACACGTCTACACATTAATTGTGGTTGCCTTTTCTTATATATGCTATTGCTGGACTGCTACCTACATCAAGCTTGCCAATTTATTTTGATGAGACTGGGAGAGTTGGGATCACGAAATTATAAACGTTAATGGTAAATGGGACTATACATTTCTGGTGTATTTTTTTCTTTTCTCAAGTTTGTTGTTGATATAAGACTTATAGTTTAAGTAATTAAGAATATTTACTTATGCACCCGATGTCTAAGTTAATTATCCTTTCTTTCAATATCATTGGTATAAAAAAGAAAAATTTATTATCTTAAAAGAACTTCTAGTTCATGAAATGTGACACATAAGAATTAAAGTTCACAACACAAACTAATTAATCATAAGAAATTTTTTTGTTAATAAATTTATAAATTAAAAAAAAAAAAAATAGACCCCACAAGACACAAGGTAAACGATATCCATAATCTCCGTCCATAAGGAAGAGGGTCCCACCACAATATTACAGCATATGACGTGGAAAGTTCTTTGCCAAGTGTTGTGTGTGTTGAGTGCGGATAAGGAAGGTAAAGAAAACATAGCATAGCATAGAACAAAACCCAAAAAACCAGAAAAAAGAAGAAACCATGGCAACTTCATCTACCATAATATCGTCTTCTCTCCTTCCCACCAGAGTTTTAACAGCAAATTCTCAAAACCAGAAACTCTGCCTTTTACGTAATGGGACTCTGCCTGGCACAGCCTCCAAAAGAAGTGCTGCCTTCAGAGTTCAAGCTGCCAAGCTTCCTGCTGGGGTGTGTTTTTAATTTGTTCCTTCCGTCTCTCTGTTATTCTGTCATAAAAGTTTACTTCTTTCTTCAATTATATTGTATTTGTATGCATATTTTACCCTTATGAGAGAAATATAATTTTGTGTTTTGAAAACATAAAATGTGCATCTAAAATTTCAGGTGGTGGTGCCAAAAGTAGAGCCAAAATTTGAGCCCCCCTTCCTTGGGTTCACCAGGACTGCAGAAATATGGAACTCTAGAGCTTGCATGATTGGACTTATTGGAACTTTCATTGTAGAATTGGTAAAATTCTTATTCTTCTTCTTGGTTTTTATGGTCTGGTTTTTGAAAACTGAGGAAGTTTCTGAGGTTTTTCTGGCTGACCTGTTTTATATTGGTTTCATGATTTTCAGATATTGAACAAAGGAATATTACAGTTGATTGGAGTGGAAATTGGAAAAGGTCTTGATATTCCTCTGTGACCATTGTATAAAGGGGGAACTTTATTTGTAACAAGCACTGGTTCAAAACTGCATTTTGTAATTCATCTTAAGTGGGTTGCTCTGTTTTGCACCTCATTAATTTGTGTGCAGATCAGACTTTGTAATATATAGAACTTATGCTGCAAGGAACCCCATGCTTCGTTTTCGATTGCTGTCATTCTTTTGTAGGCTAAACGGTATAGCATCTAAAATGAGCTCTTCTGATCTTTCCTATCTTCTTATGTCCATGACGACCCTTGATTCTGTTTTCTTCATGAGCTCGGCCAATTCACATGCCGTACAATCTTCAATGCTCCTGGTTTAAGGTCAATCGGAACTCAGATTTGATGCACATTAAAATGGAGCTTGATAATTACAGTCTATACGCAACAAAATCACCAGGGTTGATCTATTAATAATCAAAATTTAGTTCAACAATTCAGACCCTAGTCCCACGAAGTCTCGGATGACCACTAACCACTCCGATAACAAAATTTCTTTCCAAGGGATTGTACATCAAACTTATATGTAGCTGCCACCAAAGATTCCTCAACATTATCTGGATATAGGTACACATACATGTCATGATGTCACATGGCGTAAAGATACCGCATGAAGGTGTTTGGTGCATCTTCTCATCTAGTTGTATATCATTATAGAGTGCAAAGGGCATATGAGGGATTGGAGCAAATCTACACATTCCTTGTGATATATATCACCAAAGAAAAGAACCTCTAACTGCCACTGCAGATACTGGGAATGAAGACATTACAGGACCCTGCCGATTCGAGCATCTATAATTGGAACTTCTGAATTGGTATTAGATACATCCAGTGCTTGGGCCAATGACAGCCGGCGGTTTCTCCATATAGCCTCTGCCCAACTCTTCACTTTTTCTCCTTGATCCTTTCGGTTCTTTTGGACACAAAGTACTTCTGCATACCCGCCTACACAATCAATTAACTATATCAGTCCAGACAACCTGTTTAGAATCTTTAAATTGAAAAGTCATCATGTCAAATAGCTGCAATGATAAAGGTCATAGCAGGTTTCCATCCAGACAGAGACCTATTCTACTTGAATTGGAGCCCTGGAAGTTTATCACAACTCCTTAGGTGCATTTGTTCTTTTCTTAAAACTGGTTTAACATGTATGCAATAAGACCAAATCTCTTGTGAGAATATACAAAGCTGATTTTGCAAAAATGGTCATTGTTCAGTTATAATATCTAGTTAAGATTATACTCAAAGTGCATGCTGAGAAACCATTTGGATGCTTAGCCATTACCTCTTGCAAGGGCCACTATATCACTTCTATCTACCTTTGCTTCAGCACCTACACAACCCAATAAAGAGCAATGAACAATTATTACCTACTCTCAAATGTGAAGAAAATTATGGCACACTTAACACATACCTTCGGTCTCAAATGGTGGAGCTTTCAGCAACTCTATTGCCCTTCTATAAAGGCCCTGTCAATTGTAGGGGGAGGGGGAAGAATAAGGCCATAGAAATAAAGTATAGCAAGAAAACACGAGATTCTAAAGTTGATAAAAAGAAGTAGAGAGGATAATATACAAGTTCTAACCTCTTGAATCAAAAGAGCACTAGAATGCTCTAGCATTGCTTTACGCCGAAACATGAGAGCTATGCAGGTTAAAACAACACCAACCTTGGGATGGTGAGAGCCTACACAAAAATCAAGGAAACCACAAGGATATCAACTCATCGTTTAATAAAAATTCTGAGAACTTTTGCACCACTCATAACAAAAGTAATAACAAAGCAACACACCAAAATGTTCCTCTGCTATGGTTAAAGCCCTAGTCAATATCTCCTCGGCATCAGCAAAGTTCCTAAAAGAACACAGGTTAATCTCATGGTCAATCTAGCTAAAAAATGAAAAAAGAAAGGCTCAACAGTAGTCAAGAACTTACCCCAAGTGAGCCTCAAGCTGTCCCAAAGCACATGTGGCAGCAAGGGAAACTTCCTCTGGTGACATATTACAGGCTGCCAATGCATTTGAGTTACTGAACTCTTTATTCTTGGATCCCCCTTGAATAACATTCTGGTAGACATCCTTCGCCAACGAAAATTTCTGTGACGCATGCAAGAATTCTCCATAGGATAAAGCAGTACTACCTGCATAACTTTAAATTTATCATCTCATGTCGACCAATGTCTTGTCTAAGCCACGATGACATATAAAATGAACCTCACCGGTGATTTCCAGGTTGTCCTCAAGTCCTCGAAAGAAAGACTCAGCTGCAAAGAACCCAAATTCAGAATTTGCTTTTCCTGATACTCAGAAATGTACTAGCTGGGGCAAATGTGAGTGTAAATTTAGACAAATGCTAAGTTAGCCTTTAGCTGTACCTGACACAGTATTACCATGGACAAGCTCAACAAGCCCTTTTACTGCTCTAGCACGAGCATGTATAACCTCAGAATCTCCACCATTTGATCCAGGCTTGTTCTTCACCAACAGTTCTAAGCATTTATCTGCGAGCACTGATGAGGTATCATCCTATATAGGGAGAACCATTTACATATACTTAAAGCATACAAAAATACAAGAAAACATTTCTAATCGTTCTCATGGTGATTACCTGCTCCAACTCTAAGTGAAGTCCAACAAGAGCCTCCAAGGCGGCAACTTTAACAAAAGCCAGAATGATTTATTAGTCAATAGGTCATTCTATTAAGGAAATTTAAAATATAAAAATATAAAAAAATCTTACCCCTGACACCAATTGAAGAGCTGGTCAAGTCTTGAACTTTTTGCAGTTTATCCATTGCTTCATCAAAATTTCCTCTGAAAAATTAAATATGAGTTTCTTAATCCATCAAGCATAGAACTTAATTGGGTTTTGCAACGACCCAAAAGAAAAGAAAAAAGAAAAAACCTTTCAGATGATAAAGTGGACATGGCCAATAAAACCATTCCCCTTGAATTATCACCAGCAGGGTCCTGCCCTTCACTTGGCTGAGTCGAAAGGCACTGTTCCAATACAAGCAGACCTTGTGCATACGATTCATCTACATTGCCCAAATATCCAAAATTAAAACAACACTTCAATTCCAGAATTCAATTTCAAAGTTGAAAAAAAATGGGAAATTGAGAATACGAGAGTAAAAGGTACCTGATTTCTGGGACCTGGCATGAGAGAGAGCGTAGTTGATCATCTGAAGAGCAACAGGGTTGGCGTTTGAGCCGTTGATCCCATCGTGAACTAGTCTGGACGGTGGTGATCGTTGAAGGAGGGAGGGCCCGAGCTTTGCGGTTCGAGTAACGGTAGCCCCAGCTCGTGATAGCTTAACTGCGGTGTGAATCATCGCGGTTGCTGGTTTCTCTTCCTGAATAGGAATATCCAAAACCCTAAATTGGAATGCGAGCGGTTTTTGTTTGTTGTCCAAAAAAGAAGAAGGGGAAATTGGAAAATCAAAATTTTGATATTTCTTAATATTTTATTTTCGAATTTAATTATATTTGTAAGGAAAAAACTCAATCAAATTCAATTTACCCTTTCACCCACAAAAAATAAATAAATCAAGTCACCCTTTTTCATAAATTGACAAGCTTATCTATAAAGAATTTTTTGTTGTTGGGCATGAACTCTTATTTCATTTTAGTTTTTCAATTACTTGGATTTTCATAGACTATTGTTTTGCGTATTTGTCCCTTTAAAATGAAGTATTTGTGTATTGAATTTTTTTCGTGAACGAGGGTAATTTTGGGTTATTTTAAATTTAACATGTGTATATGTACACTTCATTGATATCTTAGTACATGTTTATACACTCATATAATTAATTAACTCACTTTTTTTTTGTCAAGATTAATTAACTCTCTTGGTAACTAAATTTTGGAAAAAGTTTTGAGGCCTCTAAGTACAATTGTTTTACCTGCATTATCATGTGTCCTGCACTTTTCCAAATCCTTGTTTTTGTTCTTATCAATTGGAAAGGACTGTTTTTTTGCATGTATTAAGATGCAGGGCATCAGGAGGCTATCTTTTCCTAGCCAGTCCATAATCTTCTATCTTCTTCTATATTCCCAAATCAAACTTTTTCAATCAGAAGCATGCATGCCAATTTCTGTTGAAACCTGCTTCCGAGACACAAAAGAAAGATCCTTTGATGTGATTTGGTAAAGGAAGAAGCATAATTGTGTTTTAGAAATCACTTTATCTTAAACAATGATGAAGATTACTTGTAGTATCTTAACATGATATTACTTTTGCAATATAGCTGCTGCTACTTGTAATTTAAAATAGTTCATAAATTTTTCTGCTTTCATAAGCATTTGATTCACAGGAATAAATTGAGGATCAAGTAATCCAAATAAAAGTTTCATCATTCAACTTCACCAATACCAGAAAAGAGGTCCTGTATTTTTGTTAATTCTTTTTAATTTAGAAATTTTAGTTTAAATTTGTTTATAGATAGTAGTGGAGAAAAGAAAGCCCTCAATGGGAAGCAATGAATATATGCCCTTTTATCATCATGAAAGTAAAAGTGGAAAGAGGGTTGAAAAAGAAAGCAAAAGAGACTTATACAGCCGTTAAGAGAGGATGTTAAAAAGCTTGATGTTGTCTCAATTTATATATATATATGGTTGTGGTGGTGAAGTGTTTTCAGATTAAGTAGTTCTCCAATTCTCAGTCCCCTTCTCACCATATAGACATCAATGCCAACTTCCTCTTTTCTCTTCCCCCTACTCTTCCTTTTAGCCTCAATCTCAATTACAAGTAATTCTTCATCTTCTTCTTCTATGTACTTCTTGTACTCTATTGATTCATGCACTGTGTTTTCTTTTTTGTGTTTCTAATTTGGTTTTTCTTGTTGCAGATGGAGCTCAACTCATTCTAGTAAACAACTGCAATGAAAGTATATGGCCTGGTATACTTGGCACTGCAGGCCTAGCCACTCCTCAAAGTGGAGGTTTCCACCTCGGCAGTGGCCAAGAACTAGTTCTTGATGTGCCTGAGAAGTGGTCAGGAAGGATATGGGGCAGGCAGGGCTGTCAATTTGACAATGATGGAAAAGGCAATTGTGAGACTGGCGATTGTTTTGGCCAATTGCATTGCCAGGGGAAAGGGGGTGTGCCTCCAGCAACCGTGGTTGAAATGACACTCGGATCATCAACTTCACCCCTGCATTTCTATGATGTGAGCTTGGTTGATGGATTTAATCTGCCCGTGTCAATGAAACCGGTTGGGGGTGGAATAGGCTGTGGTGTTGCCTCATGTGAGGTTGATTTGAACGTTTGCTGCCCATCAGCATTGGAAGTGAGGAGAGGAGGCAGGGTTGTGGGGTGTAAGAGTGCCTGCTTGGCTATGCAATCTGCTAAGTATTGCTGCACAGGAAGCTATGCAAATCCAAACACTTGCAAGCCAACCCTTTTTGCGCATCTGTTTAAGGCCATATGCCCCAAGGCCTATAGCTATGCTTTTGATGACTCTTCCAGCCTCAACAAATGCAGGGCTTCGCGGTACGTCATCACTTTCTGCCCTGCCCAATGAGCAATGGCTGAAGGAGATTTTAGACATTGTCAAATATATTGGTCTGTGCAACGAAGCCAGTGGCTTTTTTTAGCACTATTCTATACTTAAAAGTATGGTTCTTCTGTTTTTTTTTATTCATTAGAAGATTGGATCTACTTTCTTTTTATGATCTGTTAGAAGCCAACTCTTAAGTCACACATCAACTATCACATAATATGACCAAATGATGTGATCCATTAGAAATTACTCTACAGAAATTAAATGGCAGTTTCCTGTTGGTGAGGGGCCTTAATGCCAATTTGGTGTCCTAGTTTAAATCCATTAACTTTGAGAAAGTCTGTCTTGTAGCTGTTAGAATTTTAAGGATAATTGTTTGTACCTAATCAGACTACATTTACCGAGTGTTCAAAGCCGATTTGCATAACATCCAGTACGATAAGATAAACACAACTAAGCTGCATTTGATGTTCAAACAAAACAGAAGGAAAGCTCCAAATTGTACAAGTTACACAACAAAGGAATCTTAAAATCAGGCAAGATGAAGATGCACTTCAGCTTACAAACAAAACTAATCAGACACCATTAGGAGCACTGCTCTATAAAACTCTGGGCTCTAAGAGTTAGAGATGAACTTCTAAACTGAACCATCCAAGAAAGAGAACATGGGTTCATACACAGATGTAGCATTGATTCATGAGGAGGTTGCAGTTGCACCGGCTTTTGGATCGTCTCTGCCGGTACCAAATGTTCAAGAAATAGTAAAGTGTGACTCTTTGCATGTCCCTGAAAGATACCTTATAAAAAATCAAGAGGACATGCCAAAGGGTGCAGATAATACATGTAAGCTTTCTTCTGAAATTCCTACAATTGATTTCTCTCTGCTCTCAAGAGGACATAAGGAGGAGCTAACCAAACTTGATCTGGCTTGCAAAGAATGGGGCTTTTTCCAGGTAATAAATATTGAAATCATCTATCATATTTTGTTATGCGACAATGTTTCATTTCTTCATATCTGAGTCCAGTATGATACTAATGACACATTATTTTGGAAGAAAATTTGGTGAACAAATTGATATTATAATTTATAATCCAAATCATAACAGTTCCACACAAAAGAGTGGCCTACAAGTAGAAACTCTCTCAATGCAACATTTCAAGTTAAATCAGCTTTCCTGCAGATGGTAAATCATGGAGTGGCAACAGAAGTGTTGCAGGGCATGAAGGATGCTGCAGCAAAGTTCTTTGAACTTCCTGTAGAAGAGAAGAATAAAGTTGCTATGACATCAGACGACATACAAGGCTATGGGCATGCGTATGTGGTTTCAGAAGAGCAGATACTGGACTGGTCTGATTTACTTTTTCTTATCGTTTACCCATCTCAGTACAGAAAGCTTAAGTTTTGGCCAACCACACCAGAGGAATACAAGTATGTTTCTAAAACTCAGGGGAAAAATAGAGTAATGTTTAATTTGAAAACATTAGATGAATTTGAAGAGAAATGGTAGTCTCAGTAGTCCACTCATAAGTAGCTGATTGAAAGCCGTTAATAAGCGTGGGGTTTTATAACTGTCGACGTTCTAGAATCATTTACACACACGTGGATGACTGAGCCCATAAAATCTAACTTCCAATTTTGTTAATAAATATTGTATTGGTGAAGGGAGGCTATTGAGGCATATTCTATTGAAGTCAAAGGAGTTGGAGAGGAGCTCATAAGGCATATATCTCTAATTATGGGGATGGAAAAGGATGCTCTTCTTGCACTACATCAAGAGTTGGTCCAAGGTGTGCTTGTGAACTACTATCCACCATGCTGCATGCCTGATAAAGTACTAGGCAAAAGTCCACACTCTGACACAAGCACCATAACCATACTCATGCAAGAAGACAATGTAACCGGATTACAGATTCGAAAAGAAGGAGAATGGGTGCCGGTGAAGCCAATTCCAAACGCTCTCATTGTGAATGTGGGAGATGTTGTTGAGGTAAAACTTTGCATTTAGTTTAAACAGAAAAGTGATCCTAATTGAACTATAAAAGAGAAGAATAATATTTTTCTCCTTTGGGCTTCATACTTGTTCTTGCTGTGACAGATATGGAGCAATGGAAAGTACAAGAGCATTGAGCACAGAGCTGTGACAACCGAAAGCAAGGCGAGGCTATCTTATGCAACATTTCTTTTTCCACATGATGATGTTGAAGTGGAACCATTTGATCATATGGTGGAGTCTCCAGGGTCCCTTCGGATGTACAAGAAAGTTAGATATGGAGATTATCTGAGGCAATCCTTGAAGAGGAAAATGGAGGGGAAGACACACACTAACGCGGCAAAGACTGCAAGTTAAGAAAGATGGTGTTTCTATTTTAGAAAACCAGAGAAAAATAAGAAGACTTAAGTCAAGTCTCTAATGATCAAATCAGTTTATGTGGCTTTTGTAATACAAAAATAGCATATAGCATCAAGGATGCAGTTTTTGGTTTCTTGTATATGCAAGAAAGAAACCCTATAAAATTTTAATAGAAAACTTTCTAATTCAAGTCGCCAAAGCCAAATTACAAGGAATTATAATAAGAGTTTTTCTATTTAAACCCTGCACTTCTATTTGCTCATCCCATATTCTAAGTTCACCTCAACTTCTAATTCAAATTTTCACAATTTCTAAGAAAACCCCACTATTTTCCCAAACTACCCCTAAATACACACCGAGCAACAAAGAAAAAAAAAAACTCATCAATCTCACACCCCACACCCCACACCCAGCTATCTTGCCCCTCACCACTCTAAGTTCACCTCAACCTCACATTACTTAAAGAGATAAAAACACTGTTGTCAAATGTGTAGCAGCATTATTTTATTATTATTATTATTAAAAATATTTGAGAATGATCAAACAATATAATATTAGTCAATGGTGTCATATGCAATGTTCTTCAGTTTTTTTGTTTTGTTTTTTTTTTTGTTGAAGAGAAACGATGTATTGATAACAAACAAAATTACAACAAGTCTTTGCTAAAATATGAATATGGGTTTGAATGTATTAGGTTAACTTTATTCTTCTCCATAAGGAGGTATATATATGAGTTTACAGAGTGCTTCACAAGGAATGAGATACAGTAAAGAATTAGGAAAGTATCTCCTAATTATACAAAGATTCGTCAACTAAATAGAATGGGAAAGTAAATCCCTTAATTAATCAAGGAAATAAATCTCCTTGATTAATTAGGAGACTCACGTCAACACTCCTCCTCAAGTTGGTGCATATACGTCACCAATGCCCAACTTGGTAAGTGAGTCATGAAACACTCTGCTACAAACAGCTTTTGTTAACATATCGACAAGTTGATCTTCTGATTTTATGAATGGTAGGCGGATGATCTTCTTCTCAATTTTCTCTTTGATAAAATGTCTATCCACTTCAACATGTTTGGTGCGATCAAGCTGGACCGGATTATGTGCAATGTCAATGGCTGACTTGTTATCACAATGTAACTCCATTGGCTTTCTTGGCTTGAAACCCAATTCTGTCAATAGTTTTCTAATCCATAGCAATTCACAAACTCCATGGGCCATTCCTCGATACTCTGCTTCTGCACTAGACCGAGAAACCACATTTTGTTTTTTACTCCGCCAAGTGACTAGATTACCTCCCACGAAGGTAAAGTAACCTGAAGTAGAGCGTCTATCAGTAATGGAGCCAGCCCAATTAGCATCTGTATATCCCACAACTTTAAGATCTCTATTTTTTGAGAACATTAATCCTTTTCCAGGGGCTAACTTTAAGTACCTTAAGATTCGATCAACTACATTCCTATGAGACACACTGGGTGAATGCATAAACTGACTAACAACACTCATAGCATATGCAATATCCGGTCTTGTGTGGGCTAAATATATTAACCTTCCAACAAGGCGTTGGTACTATTCCTTATTGGTTGGTTCTTGATCCATGTCTTCACACAACTTGTGATTCATCTCGATGGGTGTGTCAGCAGACTTACATCCAAGCAATCTTGTTTCAGCGAGCAGATCCAATACATACTTCCTTTGTGACAGAAATATACCATTTGCGGACCTTGCTACTTCAATTCCGAGAAAGTACTTCATATCACCTAAATCCTTCATCTCAAATTCCTGAGACAAATACTTTTGCAGTTTCAGTTGTTCTCCTGTGTCGTTTCCAGTCACAATTATGTCATCCACATAAACGATCAGTGCAGTAAGCTTCTTTCCATCACGCTTCAAGAACAAAGTGTGATCCGAATTACTCTGTGTATATCCAAAATTCTTCATGGATTTAGTGAATCTACCAAACCATGCCCTAGGAGACTACTTTAACCCATATAATGACTTTTTGAGCTTGCAAACTTGATTCTCCTTGTCACGAGCGAAGTTACATCCTGGTCTCTATGTAAGAATGCATTCTTTACATCAAACTGATGTAATGGCCAATCGAGATTTGCTGCTAGAGACAGAAGGACTCTGATAGTTTTGATCTTGGCTACTGGGGCAAAGGTCTCTTGGTAGTCTATCCCATATCTTTGTGTGTATCCCTTCGCCACCAATCTAGCTTTATATCTTTCAATGGATCCATCTGCTTTGAGTTTCACAGTATAAATCCACCTGCATCCCATTGTCTTCTTTCCATGAGGTAATGGCACGACTTCCCATGTGCCATTCTTCTGGAGAGCTCGCATTTCTTCATTCATGACTTCTCTCCATTTTTGGTTTTCTAGTGCCTCAGTTACACTGTTGGGAACAGGTATGTCGGCTAACTGCTTCACAAAGTGTACCCGTGACTCTGATAATCTATTGAGGGATACATAATTGTTGATGGGATATTTCCCTTTGCATTAAGATCTGCTTCGTAGTGAACTGGAGGTTTACCACTATTCTTCCTTTTTGGAATCTGATATTCAGGCTCTGTGCCTTCTGAAATGCAATCATCAAGAGATATTTCATTACTGATATCAGTTTCAGGTGTAGGGTGCAGGCGACCGGTTGCTTTCAGGCAGAGTCGTTGGCGACCGATCACTTTTAGGCAGAGTCTTTGGCGACCGGTCGTTTGCGTCGGGCGACCGGTCTCTAGAGGCCGGCGACCAGTCGTTTTGAGTCTGGAACAAATCTGGAAAAAATTCTGAATTTTGAGAAGTGCCCTCCTGTGCATCTGAAAAATAGATCTCGTGTTCCCGGAACACAACATCCATCGAAGTATAGACCTTCTAACTAGGAGAATGATAACATCGGTAACCTTTCTGATGAGGCGCATAACCAATGAAAACACACTTTTCAGCGCGGGGATCCAATTTGCTGCGTTGGTGATCATGTAAGTGGATAAAGACCACACAGCCAAAAATCCAGGGTTCCAGGTTTGAGGTATGAGGTATTTGGAGATGGTGGTATAGTGTTTGAAGAGGGGTTTGGAAATTGAGGATACTGGAGGGGATCCGATTAATAAGGTACACTACAGAGAGAACGGCTTCCCCCCAAAAGGATCAAGGCATATTGGCACCAAATAGAGAGGCACGAACTACTTCCAATAAGTGTCTATTCTTTCGTTCAGCCACACCATTCTGTTGGGGAGTGTAAGGACATGAGCGTTGATGTATGATGCCATGATCTTGAAAGAACTGATTCAGATCATGGTTGAGAAATTCTCCGCCATTATCAGAACGAAGAATCTGAATTCGAGTATGAAATTGAGTCTCTACCATGTGATAGAACTGTTGATATTTGGAACTGACTTCCTGTTCGGTTCATTTTTACACATGATTTTTCATGTTATTCACCCACTATTTTGAGTTAGTTCTTGACATTTTATAGCTTTTTACTTCCTTTTTGTGTTTTCTTAGATTTTACCTTGGTTGGAATGAAAATGAGCTAAAAGTGCATTATTGGTTATAAACTTTGTTTTTGTTCATTTTCGTAGGTCAACTTCTTGGCCTGGGATCAACATGCTCTGGTGCTCGGATGAGGTCATGATCTTCATGAGACTTGTTCCAATGGATGTTAACTACAACATATCCAAATTTGAGCTCCATTGGACAAGTATTGCCTATCCAACCAATCCAGCATGTTACCACAGCTCTGGAAATCCGGAATTGGCCAGCTTTTACCTCCATTGTGTCATCTTGATTATTCTTGTTACCATAACACTTGGTAACAAGAATTTACCTTAGTAGATGAGATATTTTCTGAAGCTTTTGGCATCTTTGTGAGGACAAGGCTTCATCATTTGCAAGGGGACAAGAAGACAATGGGTGAAGACTTTGCATTAGAATACTAAAAGTAAAAGCTGGAAAGGAGGAGAAAGGGAAGCAAAAGGAAGTGCAATCTGATATTGGAGAGGCTTTTCAACGTGGGAAATGGATCCATTACATCATTCCACAATAGAGGAGCAGATTGGAGAGCTAAAAGCTAAGGAAGGAGAAGGAGGTGCAGCCGCAGGAAGAAGAGGGAAGACTTCCACCATTGAAGACTTCAAGCTTTCATCATTTCCAAATCTGTAAACTCTTTCTAGTTATATTTCGAATTTGTGTTTGAAATGATTATGAGGAACTAAACTCCATAGCTAGGGCTTAGGTTGAAGCCCTAAACATGATTACCTTATTGTTTTGATGCTTGAGTGTATGAATTTCTAGATATTGTTGATGAATTCCAATTCACCAAATTAATCTATCCTTGATGTATGTTCTTCTTTGATTGATCACCTTTGAAAGCATGCTTCTTGAGATTGTTGGGATTATGTGTATCTTCATGTTATCCTAAGCAATAAATGGATGAAGTAAGAATCATCCATGTGAATTGGTTTCTTGAATACCTAATGTAAACACCATGCTATTAGGGTTCTTGTGATGTTCATATTCTTTGAACTTAATGGGTTTTTCTTGTAATTGAATCAAAGTACTAAGCACACCTAGATTCGATTATAGGGAAGACACAAGTATTGTAGCACTCGTACTGCACTTTACGTACATTAGAGAGAATCAATGCGTCTTGAGCCACTCGTACTGGTCTTGATTGCGAACATCTTCAACAACACGTTTAGAGTTCATCACTTGAGTATCCATGAACATTGGTAGAATTGTTTAGGGTGGATTCCGAAACCCTAGTGTTTGTTACATCTTGATTCCACTCTTTGATAATTCATCTCTGCCTTTCTTATTCAATTTTAAAGTCCATTTACTTTCATGCAATAGAAATAGGTCACTTCAAACAAATCAAACCCCCCCCCCCCAATGTGTGTGTGAGTTGCGTGTTTGACACGTTACGTGTCTTTGTTACTGAATTTTATTTCTTTCTGTAATTGTTTTGGACTTTTTCTCCGCGTTGTGTTCTTGCATTTTCTGTGCTGAATCCAACCGTATAAAGAACGTGAATTCTGGACCAACAGTTGGAAAGTTATAGGCAAAACACTGGACAGAGGTCGAAACTGAAAAGCAGAGAATTTCGACTCTGTGCAAAACGACCGGTCGCTTTCACCTAACGACTGGTCGCTCATCACGTCCAAATTTGAGTTTCGACTCTGCCAAAAACGACCGGTCATCACTGTTCATGCGACCGGTCGTCACTGTTCATTTTTCACTGTTCACGATACTATTCACAGCACTGTTCACAGGTGATAAATAGGTGATAAATGGTGATAGAAAATGTTGTTTGTGTTTTTCTTTAGTTTTCTTGTGTTGTTTCATTTCTTTTACATTTCTTTACTTATTTTTAGTTTCCATTTTGCATTTGTGCATTTGTGGTGTGTCAATTAAGTGTTCTTTACGTACTCAAACTAGAACTTATAGGAAACCGACAAGTTCTTCGTGGGATCGACCCCGTACTTACATAATCTATACTTCGTTAGATTCGTGCACTTGCGGGTATTTTTAATTGGTTGTTTGCACATTAATTTGTGTCCTCTTAGGAATGCAACACTTCCCCTTTGGTTTGGAGAAGGGAAACCCAGGTCATACATGTGTAATCATCGATAAACGTGACAAACCATCAAGCGCCCCCTGGAGTGGGAATTCTAGCCGGGCCCCAAACATCAGAATGAACAAGAGAAAAGGAAACCAGACTTTTAGCTGAGCTGAAGGGAAAAGGAACACGATGGCTCTTGGCCAGTTCACAGATGTCGCATTGAAAATTGGAAATATCTAACTTGGAAAATAAGGAAGGAAATAGCTTCTGTAAGTATCCAAACGAAGCATGCCCAAGAGGGTGATGCCATAACCATACTTCGGAAGTGTGCTTCTCAACACTCGCACCCCCAATTTTGTAAGCTTGACTGAGGCTAGCTTCACTGTCAGATGCCAAGTCCAAATAGTAGAGTTTGCCCCTCCTAGTACCACAACCAATCATCTTGCTGCTGAGAATGTCCTGAAAAACACAATGAGTAGGCCAAAAGGTTACAGTACAATTCAAAGCCGTAGTAATTTGGGCAACATACAAGAGATTATGATCTAAGGATGGAACAATCAACACAGAATCCAAAGTGAGGGAGTCAGAGAGAGAGAGAGGGAACCCTTCCCAATTACGGGGGAGGGGGTACCATTGGCATTAGACACCACCAATTGAGAAGACGGTGTATGAGAGTAAATTTGTCCAGGATCAAAGGTCATGTGATCAGTGGCTCCGGTGTTAATGACCCATGTGTGTGTCTTTGAAGAACTATGCAAAACATAACCTGGGGAACCAGTGGTGGCAAGTTTGGAGGATGAGACGATATCCATGGCAGCGGAAGGATTTAAGAATAAGAGACAAAAAAAAAAATGTTTAGGGTCTTGTGATAAGAGTATATGAGGATTTGGGTACGAAGATCTGAATCTGAATATGTAAATATGAGGAATTTGATTTAGGGTTTGTGTTTGAAGAAATTTGATATGAGGATTTAGGGTTTGTGTTTGAAGAACTTTGATATGAAGATTGAGAGACAACCGAGGATCGATTGCTCTGATATCATGCTAAAATATGAATATAGGTTTGAATGTATTAGGTTAACTTTATTCTTCTCCATAAGGAGGTATATATATGAGTTTACAGAGTGCTTTACAAGGAATGAGATACAGTAAAGAATTAGGAAAGTATCTCCTACTTATACAAAGATTCGTCAACTAAATAGAATGGGAAAGTAAATCCCTTAATTAATCAAGGAAATAAATCTCCTTGATTAATTAGGAGACTCACGTCAACAGTCTTTGATCACAATATCCTCAATAATTCTGGGAGGAGTCCCAAACCAAGAAATAATCTCACATTACATACCTCAATTGACGACCCACAAGCCACTATTTGCATACCGTATTTAGGGTTTGTGAAGAGGAGATGAGAGTGTAGTAAGTTTCTTGGATTGAAAGAGAAGAGTAATCTGGCAATAGCGTGTAGAAGAGTTTGTGTTTTTCTAAAACTTAATATGAAGAGTGGGTGGGGTGGGTTGGGTGGGTGGGGTATGTGTACTAGAGTCAAGTATTAAGTTGGATGACCTTTTTTGTCATTTTACACAATAATAAAACTTAAGAGCTTAATGATTTAAGTATTTGAGTAACAAAGAAAAGTGTGGAGTTTAAATAGAAAAACTCATATAATAAAGGATGGAAGAGCCTAGAGTTTGACAAATTACGTAATTAAGCGTTTTTTATAACACCAAGCTAAACAACTTTACAAAGCAAACAAAAACTTCTCAATCTAATAATATGAAAACGAGAAACTAGAAACGACAGCATCAATTGACGTTGTCTAAAAATTATGATTTCCATCAAAGTCACAAAACATCAAATAACAAATACAAAAGCAAGCTGGTCTGTTTGGTGCATTAATTTAGTGCCAAAACTAAAAACACAAGGAAGCACCAATTATTGCATTAATATAATACTAATTAAGGCAAAATGATGAGCATGCTAATCAGAGACATTGCATTTTTCTATAAAAGTCACTACAAAAAAAAAAAGATATTTGGGGCATTTAATATTCGCCTCTAAAAGCACTTGTAGAGGCAGATATCTTGCAAAACCGCCCCTAATATGAAGGAGGGGTGGAAAGAGAATGGGTCCTTATTACACGCGCCTCTATTGTTATTAGGGGCAGAAAATCTCAAGGATCCGCCCTTACTATTTGTGTTGCCACGTTGGCAGATTACATTATAGGTCTTTATTACAGGCGCAAACATCCGCCCATAATAGAAGTCATTAGGGGCCAATCTTATTTGCCTCTAATAATTGAACTTTATAGGGACAGTGTTTACCGCCCCTAAAGAAAATAAAACTAATAGAGACATTTATTGTGCGCCCCTATTATTGTTATAGCGGCATATCCATCTTTCCCACAAGTACCCCGCTTAGATATTTGCAGACTCGTGTCAATCTCAGAAGGCACTCCCACGAGTCCCACATCGAAATTAAGTACTAAGAGCATACCATACACTCTCTATAAATAGGGCCTCCCTAACCCTAGACAAAGGTAAGACTTTCAACTTGACTTTTAGACTTGCACATTGCCAATAGCAAAGCTCTAGAACTTACTTCGGCATTAGAGGGTCTTCGGCTGGTACCAGACCGGTGTTGGAAGTTTGAAAGCAAATGGAGTCCCACATTGGAGAAACCAAAAGGTTTCTCATGCTTTATAAGCATGAAACCTTTACATCAATTAAATAAGAAATTGGTGGTATGATGGGCTTGAATGGTTGGCTTGCATGATGGGCTTGATTAATAATAATATTTAATTAATCAAGACTTGGGCCTTGGGCTGGTACCAAAAGATTTTTTTTTTTATTTTCGGATTTCTTTTAGCAGAGGTTAGATTCAAACCAAAAGACTTATCTTTTTGTTTGAATTTTGAACACGAATAACTGTTGTTAACTGCTATTTTGAAGGGGTGTGAGTCTGTTATAAAAGCAGAAGTCCCATGCCATAATACACACATCTTTTTTTTTGTGGTGAAAATCAAGGTATCCCCCCGCGATTGCAGGGACTAACCCTCGAGGTACTGTCGGGCGCAAAGCGGGGACCTCTCCCAACAAAGTCTGCTCTATTCGCAAGCGCCTGGGATCGAACCCAGGACCTCTTGTTTAAAGGATCCAAGCCCCTTCCACTTGGACCAACTCCTGTTGGTATAATACACACATCTTTTTAATCCATCTCTTACTGCATTAAACTTACAAATTGTATTGGAGAGAAACACACCACCGTTCGCTTGATTATAGATAGTTGAATCCTGGGAGATAGACGCCTGTTGAACTTCAAGCACTGAGAGGAGGCGAAATTCTGTCTTTAGGACATTGCGAAATACGCAAGCCTCTATCTACAATAAAAGTCAGTTTCCTGTATTTACTTTGTTTATACGCTTATATTGATTTTTTGTAGTTGGTTGTTGTCTACAATTTTAAATAATATATTATCGTTGTCATCTTATAAGTCATTTATTGATTTTTTTCCTAACAACCGGTGCTCTAGACCTCACCTGTCATCTCTCTCTCCATGATTCAGATTTGGCATCTCAAGGAAGAACGTGCCCATACCTAAGGCCCAATCATTCCTTAGTCCATGCCTGATAAAGTACTAGGTATGACTCCACACAAGGACCCAACCACCATAACCATACTCATGCAAGAAGACAACATTCCCGGATTACAGGTTCGACAAGGAAGAGAATGGGTGCCTGTGAATCCAATTCCAAACACTCTCGTTGTGAATGTTGGAGATGTTATTTAGGTACAGTAAATTTGGTTGAAGTAGAAAACAGTAATAATGTTAATTGAAATGTAGAAGAGAATAATAGTTTCTTATTAAGCTTCATATTAGTAGTTATTTTTGTGACAGACATGGAGTACTGGGATGTACAAGAGCGTTGAACACAGAGCTGTGACATCCCACAGTAAGGCAAGGTTATCTTATGTAACAGGTCTTTCTCCACATGAGGATGTGGAAGTAGAACCGTTTGATCACATTCTGGTGGAGGCAGCAGCAGGATCTCTTCAGGCTTACAAGAAAGTCAGATATGGAGATTACCGGAGGCAACCCTTGGAGAAGAAAATCGAGGGGAAGCAATTCATTCAAATGGCCAAGATTGAGAGTTGAAAGAAAAGTGCTATTTCAATTTCCAAAAGCCCAAGAGAGGTCTCTAAGGCAAAAAAATAAAGTGTTCATCATATTAATTAAAGCATATTTTTAGCCTCAATTAATGCTGCACAAACTCATGTGAACATTAATTAAACCTTCAAAATCATGAGATGAATATTAATATTCAATTTCCAGTGAAATGTGTACACATAAACACATAAACCTCCAAAAATAAATAATAAAAAAGAAATCCAAGTTTCTAACTAAAGTCAAAATATGTAGAAATATTAAAATCAGGGTAGATGAAGATCCCTTTAGCTTACAAACAAAAACTAATCAGAGACCATTTAGAGCTTGCACATCTGTTCTTTCAGATCTTGGGTGCTTAGCAATTAAGAGTTAGATTTACGGAGATGGGTTCAAACCCCGATGCACGGACTTATGGCTCATCTCTTCCAGCACCAAATGTTCAAGAAATAGTAAGGAGTGACCCTTTGCTGGTCCCTGAAAGATACCTTATTAGGAATGAAGAAGACTTGCCAAAGTGTGGAGATCATATGAGTCAAAGTCATCTTTCTTCTGAGGTTCCTATCATTGATTTCTTTCTGCTCCCAAAAGGGCACAAGGAGGAGCTTAAGAAACTTGACCTGGCTTGCAAAGAATGGGGATTTTTTCAGGTAATTTATCATATTGAATACATACATATACATATACATATATATAAAATATATTATATCATATCTAAGTTAAATAAACTTTTCTGCAGATGGTAAATCATGGAGTGGCAACAGAAGTGTTGCAGGCCATGAAGGATGCTGCGGCTGAGTTCTTTGAGCTTGAGTTGGAAGAGAAGAATAAGATTGCTACGGCACCAGAGGACATACAAGGCTACGGGCATACCCATGTGGTCTCAGAAGAGCAAATACTGGACTGGTCTGACTCACTGAGTCTCTTTGTTTACCCGTCCCGGTATAGAATGCTCAAGTTTTGGCCAACCACACCAAAGGAATTCAAGTAAGTTTCTAAAAATCAGGGGAAAAACAGGGTATTGTTTCTTCAAATTTGTTAATACTAATTCACTCTAATGAAATATATTAGAATGTGAGTATTCAACCCAAAATCAATTCGGCGTAAGTGAAGAGGAGCAAGTTCCTTTAAACTATTATGCAAGACTTTAATTCCCCGACATGGAATTCACACACGATCCATGGTTTATAGTCACTTACTTGCATGAAAGGCTGAACTAAATTCTAATGTCTATGTTTTCAATTGTTGTATTTGTGAAGGGAGGTTAATTGAGGTGTATTCTAGCGAAGTTAAAAAAGTTGGAGAGGAGCTCCTAAGGTCTCTATCTATAATTATGGGGATGGAGAGGGACACTCTTCTTGGACTTCATAAAGAGTTGCTCCAAGCATTGCGGGTGAACTACTATCCTCAATGTTGCATGCCTGATAAAGTACTAGGTCTAAGTCCTCACTCGGACAAAAGCTCAATAACAATACTTATGCAAGAAGACAATGCGACCGGGTTACAGATTCGACAAGCGGGAGAATGGGTTCCGGTGAAACCAATTCCAAACGCTCTCGTTGTGAATGTTGGAGATGCTATTGAGGTAAAGAAAGAGGTTACAAAAAGTTTTATTGGGCAGAAAAAGAAAACTACAAAAGAGAACAAGGTTTTCTAAGCTTCACATTTATTCTTTTGATGACAGATATGGAGTAATGGGAAGTACAAGAGCATTGAACACAGAGTTGTGACAACCGAAAGTAAGGCGAGATTGTCATATGCGTCATTTTTTTTGCCAAATGACGATGTGGAAGTTGAACCATTTGATTACATGGTGGAGTCGACAGGGTCCGTTCGGATGTACAAGAAAGTCAGATTTGGAGATTATCTGAGGCAAGCGTTTAAGAAGAAAAACGATGGGAAGGCACACATTCAGATGGTAAAGATTGAAAAATTAAAACCAAGCCTTCCATCATAATTGAGTTATAAGTTTCTTATATTTTCTACACTAAAAACGTTTATGTAACTATACATGCATATGCATTTGATAGGACCTTCACCCCTCAAGATCACAGAATACTATCCCATTTCCTTGTAATAGCTTAGATTCATTTTCCGTAAAGTTAGGAAGGCCGTTATCCTCCTTCCAGCTGGCTAGCCACATGTCTAGGCTAGTGGAATTGTATAAGTACTCAGTAGTCGAGTACAGAGGTTTTCTTATGAATGAAAATGTCCTTCTTTTAATTCCTGAAATTCCTTCTTTACTTTTTCTATCTAAGGGTCCTATTAGCATTGATAATTGCAGCTCAAAATCATGAAATCATTGGAAGAAATTTGGAACTTTGTGGACTTAATATATTTCATGGCCAACAAAAGTAAGAAAAAGGCAAGATCATTCAAAGATTTTTACCTAACACTAACACAGTGATAAAGCATAATAAAGCAACCCAATCCCCCTGTTTCTACCTAATACTCACCAAGATGTCGATTGAACTTGGTAGAAGAGGCAATGTTTGATTTTCCATGGCCACAAATATGAATGAAGGTTACAGTGTAATCTAGAAAAGTCCATGAGATTAGTGACTGGAAATGCACAGCCAAGTCCACTGACTTTGGCTATGTAACAATTAACCAAAGAGTGGGTAGCAAATAGCTAACCTACCAAGCGATGAAAAATAGAAGACCAATTAGCCTACCTAAATCAATAGAAATGCTACATTACTAGAAGGCGTACTCCTCCTCCAATGAAGACAACTCATCTGAAACCCTAGTTGGAGCACTAATTTTTTTTTTTAGAACCGAGAGAAACATGAGTTCAACCCCTGATATGGCATTTGCACCAAATGTTCAAGAACTTGTGAGGAGTGACCCTTCGCAGATCCCTGAAAATTTCCTCGTAATTAGGAATGAAGAAAAAGGCAAGTCAAATAATACTGCGGATACATGTCATCTTTCTTCAGAGATTCCTATTGTTGATCTTTCTCTGCTCTCAAGAGGACACAAGGAGGAGCTTAACAAACTAGACCAGGCTTGCAAAGAATGGGGATTCTTTCAGGTGATTGTATCCTAAAAAAAACTGCGCCATTTTTTTTTCTGGGGATCAAACAAATAGATCTATGTAGTCATATTATCCGTAACCCAAATTTAAAGTCTCGCAATATAGACATTTTATATTGTCAGACAGTCTGGTAAGAACACATTATTGTACGATATCGGAGTCCCAACTTTCTAAATTATTGGATTTCTATTTTTCAAGTTATAATATTATAATATTATATATTAATTGTAGGTGGTAAATCATGGAGTGGCAACCGAAGTGTTGCAGGAAATGAAGGATGCTACGGCCAAGTTCTTTGAACTTCCGTTAGAAGAAAAGAACAAAATTCGTATGCTGTCGGATGACTTTCAAGGCTACGGCCAAGCCTATGCAGCTTCCCAAGGGCAGACACTGGACTGGTCTGACGCACTGTTTCTCAATGTTTATCCATCCCACCATAGAAAGCTCAAGTTTTGGCCAACCTCACCAGAGGGATTCACGTAATGTTTCTAAACTCAACTTAGGGAATACAAAGTAGGCACATTGTCAATTTCTTCTAATTTGAAAACACTAGTCCATGTTGATGATGTATTTGTAATAGAAATGAGATCTAATGATGCTTCGAATCTTAATGGAATTGAGTTTAATTTCATTGAAATTAATGTTTACTAACTTTCAAGAGTTGAAAATTACCCACACACGCATGCAATTGAAGCTGTTGTGTTGATGAAGGGATGCTATTGGGGCATATTCAAGTGGAGTAAAAAGAGTTGGAGATGAGCTCCTAAGGTCTCTATCTTTAACTTTGGGGATGGAGAAGGATGCTCTTCTTAAACTACATCAAGAAGTGGTCCAAGTTTTGCGCGTGAACTACTATCCTACATGCCATATGCCTGATAACGTGCTAGGTCTAAGTCCACACTCGGACACAGGCACCATAACCATACTCATGCAAGAAGACAACGTAACCGGATTGCAGATTAGAAAAGGAGGAGAATGGGTTCCGGTGAAGCCAATTCCAAACGCTCTCGTTGTCAATGTTGGAGATGTTATTGAGGTAATTACAGTACTTTTTTCTCAATGTGATCGTAACACCGTGGCATGGAATTATTAGCTTGTTCATGTTATAATATTTATAGATTTATTAATACTATGATCGCGGTGTTACGAACCCAACCAAAAGTTTCTCACTATAGTATACTTTAAGCTTGATATTTATTATGTGGCTATGGCAGATTTTGAGTAATGGGAAGTACAAGAGCATTGAACATAGAGCTGTCACAACTGAAACCAAGGCGAGGATATCTTATGCGTCATTTCTTTTGCCACATCTAGATGTGGAAGTTGAGCCGTTTGATCATATTGTGGAGGCATTGGGGTCTCGGAGGTACAAGAAGGTCAAATATGGAGATTATTTGGGGAGTTCCTTTAAGGGGAAACTTAAGGGGAAGGAGCACATTGAAACAGCCAAGATCGGAAGTTAAGTAAGCAGATGCTTTGATTTTCAAAAGCCAGAAAAAATAAATTAAGGTTTTTCATGATGACTTTGAGTGGGCTTGTTATATTAAAAATAAGAAATAGCATATATATATTGTTCTTTTTGTTTTGAGATTTTCTATTTAAACCCCGCACTTCTCTTTGTTCACCCCAATATTTAAATCATTAAGCTGTAAGTTTTATTATTGTGTAAAAAGACAAAAAAGGTCATCCAACTTAATACTTAATCCTAGTACATCTATACACACACCCCACCACTACTCTTATATTAAGTTTTAGAAAAATACAAACTTCTCTACATCGTATTGCCAGATTACTGTTCTCCCTAAGATCAACACGATTTCCTCCTTCCACATGGGCAGCTCCTCTACCTCCCAACTTCATACTTGTTGCCACCACTCGATACCACATTTTTGAATTGTCCAAAATTACTGGTACAGTGCCTGATATGAGGTCTATATCATACAAAGAGTCGATGGAACATGAGTTTGCTGTCCACCTAACAAACGAAAGGAAGTCCATTCTGATTGTATACCATGCACATTCTGATCAACAAAAATGTATATACAAATAGGATATAAAGTAGGGAAGTTGGCATAGTTTTGCTAACACGTAGCAGTAAAGCTATCCCACAGCCAAAAAGCATTTTCTTGAAACCCAATTAAGAAGTACAAACTTACCTTTCTTCTGAAATTGCATTATGTGAGTGATGAAGGATTTCTTTATTATTGTGTATTAGGTTAATACACATTCTTGAAGGCATTACAAAAGTTCTCATGCACAGAACGTACTTCCTCCTCTGAGGGTAGCTTGTGGGGTTTAAATAGAAATTTTTTTTATTTTTTTTTTTCAGCTTGGGGTGTATTTAAGGGTAGTTTGGGAAGATAGTGGGGTTTTCTTAGAAATTGTGAAAATTTAAATTAAAAGTTGGGGTGAACTAAGAGATTTGTGGGGTTTAAATAGAAAATCTCTTTGTTTTTAAGTGTACACTAGCAACCATTGGATTAAATTCAATGACTGTCATGAATTTCGTGCTCACTGACACCTGTTCTTCCACCTTTACTTATGTGGGTAGATGTTCGAAACCCATAAACTCAATGAGTATTCATTTGTAAACCTCTCCCCGAATCAATTCACTTGTACTTTATTTTTTATTTTTTATTTTTTTAAAAAAGTGGTTTGATTGAACATAGTATATATGGATCTATTTTGATATGGGTGCAGTTTTTTCTAATTAATGAGGAATGAGAGATTTAAATTTGGAATTTGTTCCAGTATTAAGATTAAAAATGTCACCAAACTAATAGCTCGTTAGTATGCAGATTTAAAAAAAGGACACCACGTACCAAAACAAACTTGAACACTAAACTCTATACTTTATATTGGAGTAGAATATTATTGCCAGTATGCATCACCGAACAGAGCAGGTATAAAGCAATGTTTTCTTATAATAATAAAACACACATTTAAACAAACATTTCTACCTAACACTCACAATTATATATCTCCCACGTGATCTGCACCTTGACAAAAATATACTAAATAAAGTAACGTAGCTCAACCCTCTCTTTCTCCTCCTCCATTAAAGGTAACCCATCTGCAACCAATTGACCCGGAGCATTTAGAACAAGAAAGAAACATATGAGTTCAAACCCTAATATGGCAAGTGTTCAAGAACTGGTCAAGAGTGACCCTTTGCAGGTCCCTGAAAAATTCCTTGTAAATAGGAATTAATGAAGAAGACGAGCCAAAGAGTGATATTTCTTCGAAGATCCCTATCATTGATCTTTCTCTGCTCTCTAGAGGGCATAAAGAGGAGCTTGACAAACTAGACCAGGCTTGAAGAATGGGGATTCTTTCAGGTGATCATATCCTAATTGGTAGCGTTATGTACTCCAAACTGAATATTTTATAATTTTTTATGACCGCGTAGAAGAAATGCGGTGTATATCTGAACTAAAATAACTTCTATCATATTAGTATTCATCAAACTTATATATGTTGCTGGAGAAATGTTTATATTTGTCAAATTATGACCGCACAAATTCAGGCATTTCTCATGATGCTTTGTGTGTGATAGTGTTTGAGTCAATGGACATTTTTCTTTTTTTTGGGTCAGATAAATAGATCTATGTAGTCATATTATCTGTAACCCAAATTTAAAGTCTCGCAATATAAACACTTTATATTGTCAGACAGTCTGGTAAGAGAACATTTATTGTATGATATCGGAGTCCCAACTTTCTAAATTATTGGATTTCTTTTTTTCAAGTTATGATATTAGAATATTATATATTAATTGTAGGTGGTAAATCATGGATTGGCAACCGAAGTGTTGCAGGAAATGAAGGATGCTATGGCCAAGTTCTTTGAACTTCCGTTAGAAGAAAAGAACAAAATTCGTATGCCGTCGGGTGACTTTCAAGGCTACGGCCAAGCCTATGCAGCTTCCCAAGGGCAGACACTGGACTGGTCTGACGCACTGTTTCTCAATGTTTATCCATCCCACCATAGAAAGCTCAAGTTTTGGCCAACCTCACCAGAGGGACTCAAGTGATGTTTCTAAACTCAACTTAGGAAGTACAAAGTAGGCACATTGTCAATTTCTTATAATTTGAAAACACTAGTCCATGTTGATGATGTATTTGTAATAGAAATGAGATCTAATGATGCTTCGAATCTTAATGGAATTGAGTTTAATTTCTGTTGAAGAAAAATGTGAACCTTCCAACATAATTTCAACACCACTAATTAAATAATGGGGTTTTATTATTTTAGGTTCAACCCATTCGAGACGCAAGTCTCTTAATTACAATTCCTTGATTCAAGGGAACACCCTTTGATTCCATCATAAAGAAACAGAACGTGTGTGTTTGGTTTTGTAACTGCTCCCAAGTCCAACCTCAGAGTGCCTACGTATCCCTCATGGGAATCAAGCCACTCGTAGTTCAAAGATTTGCGATGAATAAATGACTCATTGCAAATGGGGAATTTGAATTAATTTGATTGAAAAAGTGTTTAATGGCCAGGCTTTGATTTCATTTTGGTGAAAAGAGAAATTATCATTTTGAACTCATTCTAAGTGTGCTGTGTAACTGAATTTATTCATTTCTCTATGCTTCGATGTGGCATTTGCTACAAGCCAATTTTGGCTTTTTGGGTGGTTGTGGGTCTAATATATGACTCTTGTAAATTGCAACAAGCTGGTAAGTTGATTTGTAGTATACAATTTGTTATTTGTAAGTGGTATGAATAGTTGTTAACTTCTAGTAAGTGGTATGAACAACTATTATACTATTCACAGTCAAACAAAGTATGGCAAATCTTCATATATGCTCATTCTTCTCCAATATGGAGGTATTTATACAAGTACAAAGATGTGTGAACCCTAAATAAAATAGGAAATATATCTAAATTACAATAGGAAATAAATCTCTATTACAATAGGACTAAATAATAACTGGTAAGTAACCAAAATTCTAACTAAATAGGGAACCAAAATCCTAACTAAGTAAGGACTCGCCAACACTCCCCCTCATGGGGCAAAGATATTTCGCACGCCCAACTTGACAAGTGAGTCATAGAACACCATACTCGACATTGACCAATCGAACAACTGTAGAGAAGACCCTGTCATAAACCACAAGTGACTGACAAACCCTAACAAATAAGGCACATAGAAGAACACATAAAAACAAAATATAGAAACCTTGTGAGCACGACAGTAGATAAGTTAGAACACAGAAACCCTGTGAACACGGCAGTAGATAAGGCAGAACACAGAAACCCTGTGAGCAAAACAATAGATAAGGAAGAACACAGAAACCCTGCGAGCACGGCAGTAGATAAGGCAGAACACAGAAATCCTGTGAGCACGGGAGTAGGTAAGGCAATAGCAAGATTGTTGTATTTGTTAATTGACACAAATTAATGTGCAAACAACCAATTAAAAATACCCGCAAGTGCACGAATCTATTGAGGTATAGATTATGTAAGTACGGGGTCGATCCCACGAAGAACTGTCGGCTTCCTACAAGTTCTAATTTGAGTACATAAAGAACACTTATTTAACACACCACACATGCACAAAACAAATTGGAAACTAAAAATGAGTAAAGAAAGGTAAAAGAAAAGAAACCAAAGAAACCAAAGAAAAACACAAACATCACTTTCTATCACCCTTTTCTCACCACTGTATCACCTGTTTATCACCTGTGAATAGTGCTGGCGACGGGCCGTGAACAGTGACGACCGGTCGTTTTCTGGCAGATTGGCTGGCAACTGGTCACAGGAACAGTAACGACCGGTCGTTTTTTGGCAGATTTGGTTTTTCTGTTTTTCAATTTCGACTTTTGTTCAGTTTTTGACCTATAACTTTCCAACCATTTGTCTAAATTTCAAGTTCTTTATACGGCTGGATTCAGCACAGAAAATGGAAGAACACATCGCGGACCAAAAGTCAAAAACAATTACAGAAACAAACAAAATTCAGTGAAGAAGACACACAATGTTTCAAACACACACACACACACACATTTTTGGGGGGGGGGGGGGGGGGGGCGGGGGGGGTTTGGTTTGATTTGAGTGACCTAATTCTAATGCTTGAATGTAAATGAACTTTAAATTTAACAAGAATGACAAGAATGAAAATCAAAATGTGAAAGTAAAATGTAACAAACACTAGGGTTTCGGAATCCACCCTAAACAATTCTACCAATGTTCATGGATACTCAAGTAATGAACTCTAAACATATTGATGAAGATGTTCGCAATCAAGACCGAGATTAGTGGCTCAAGACGCATTGATTCTCTCTAATATACGTAGAGTGCAGGGTTCGTGCTACAATACTCGTGCCCTCCCCATAACCGAACCTAGGTATGGTTCGTACTTCGATTCAATTACAAGGAAAACCCATTAAGTTCAAAGAGAATATGAACATCACAAAAACCCTAAAGCATGATATTTACATTAGGTATTCAAGAAACCAATTCACATGGATGATTCTTACTTCATCCATTTATTGCTTAGGAAAACATGAGGATACACATAATCCCAACAATCTCAAGAAGCATGCTTTCAAAGATGGCCAACCAAGGAAAAACACACATAAAGAATAGATTATTTTGGTGAATAGGAATTCATCAATTGTTGTCAAGAAACCAATTCACATGATGTTCACTTTTCCTACAAGTTCTATCATTTGTTGCTAATTAAAAATTATGTTCTTGATCTTACACAACTTCTCAACTTTAGCTACATGCATACAACCTAAGGTGATCAATCAAAGGAAGCAACACATATCATAGGATTCAATTAGTGAAATGGATCCATCAACAACATCTAAAATTTCATAAACTCAAAGCATTAAAACAATGGAGTATTCATGTTTAGGGCTTCAACCAAAGCCCTAGAAAAATAAGAAGTTACATTGAAACTAAGAAATTACAAGAAACAAATAAAATGAAAGAAACTAAGAACAAAGAGGAGAAAGAGAATGGCATCTTCAACCCCTTGGATCCTTGCCTCAAGGCTCCCCAAGGTTCTCTCCAATTGTTATGTCATTCTCCCCTCCCCTTGGTTGCTCCTTGCTCTCCTCCTTCTTACTCTCTAGCTCCCCCAAAAATCTCTGCAAATTGTAGAATGATAGAATAGAATATAGATTGCACTCCCTTTGCTCCTTTGCCCATCATTTCCCTTACTTTCCAGCTTATCCTTTAATATAAAACTCATTCTTTTGCCAAATCATTTTGCCTTGTCTCCTCCTCTAACTCAAAACCTGATCTCCAGCTCCAAAGTGATCTGCCAATTCAATTCCCATGTTCAAAGGCTGATCCAAGATTCCTCTCATCGTTCTTCATCCCTCTCTCTCCTCCTTTCCATCATGGCACTCTAACATTTGTCTCTTCCTTGTCCCCTTGCCATGATGTGTTTTGTCTTGACAAAGATGCTAATTGCCTTAGAAAATTCCACTTCAATAAGGTAATTTATTGTTACCAAATGGCATGGTAACAAGTAGAAATGAGGTAACACCAAGTGAAAGTAAAACTTGCCCAAAACAGATTTCCATAGCTAGCATCAATTGTTGGATCAGTTGGATAGGCTACACTTGTCCAATTGAGCTCAAATTCGGATATGTTATAGTCAACATCCATTGGAACAAGTTTCATGAATATTTCACCTCATCCGAGCACTAGAGCATGCTGATCCAAGACCAAGAAGTTGACCTACGAAAATGAACAAAAACAGAATTTATAACCAATGATGCACTTTTAGCTCATTTTCCTTCTAACTAAGGTAAAACCTATGAAAACACAAAAAGGAAGTAAAAAGTTATAAAATGTCAAGAACTAACTCAAAATAATGGGTGAATAATATGATAAATCATGTGTAAAAATGAACCAAACACTGATCATCAGATACCTACCATTGATTTTTCTCTGCTCAGAAGAAGGCACAAGGAAGAGCTTAACAAACTGCACCTAGCTTGCAAACAATGGGGAGTAATTCAGGTAATTCATCATACTACAACTCCATCATACTTAATGGAACTTTTCTTTCTTTACTTTATTCATATACATTCTTAGTAAGTTTCCCTTGTACGTACCGTCGAGGTTTTTAAAGCACTTATCGAGTCAAATAAATAATGCAGATTGTAAATGATGGAGTAGCAACAGAAGTGTAGCAGGGCATGTTGCGGCAAAGTTCTTTGAAATTTCTTTAGAAGAGAAGGACAAAATTTCTAGGCCGCCAGATGATGCACAGGGCTACGGGCAATCCGATGCGCTCTCAGAAGAGGAGATACTGGAATGGTCTGATGCATTGGTTCTCATGGTTTACCCATCCAGGTATAGAAAGCTTAAGTGTTGGCCAACCACACCAAAGGGATTTAAGTATGCTTCTAATATTCATGAAAAACATTAATAGTTGACTATCCAAAGAAATGTTAGTGCCAATCGTTCACATGTGGATGGGCGATTGGTTGATGGGTGCGGACTTTTAAATGAACCTTGCACCCGTCAAAAGTTTAAGAACATTTGCTTGACTCGTTTCCTGGCAAGGAGTCATTAATTCTTTCTTAATTACCTGTAGTCTGACACATATAGTAAAACTCGTTAAGATTACAGTTTTTATACACATGTCAAACTATGATTTGTCTTGTGGGCGAGTAAAGCTAGCCAAATTCTAACTTGCAATTTGTTGATAAATTAATCTTACATTGGTGAAGGGAGGTGATTGAGGCATATTCTAGTGAAGTTAAGAGATGGAGAAGGATGCTCATCTTGGACTGCATCAAGAGCTGCTCCAAACTTTGCGTGTGAACTACTACCTCCATGCTCCATGCCTGATAAAGTACTAGGTATGACTCCTCGGACCCAACCACCATAACCATACTCATGCAAGAAGACAACATTCCCGGATTACAGGTTTGACAAGGAAGAGAATGGGTGCCTGTGAATCCAATTCCAAACGCTCTCGTCGTGAATGTTGGAGATGTTATTGAGGTACAGTAAATTTGGTTGAAGTAGAAAACAGTAATAATGTTAATTGAAATGTAGAAGAGAATAATAGTTTCTTATTAAGCTTCATATTAGTAGTTATTTTTGTGACAGATATGGAGTAATGGGATGTACAAGAGCGTTGAACACAGAGCTGTGACATCCCAAAGTAAGGCAAGGTTATCTTATGTAACAAGTCTTTCTCCACATGAGGATGTGGAAGTAGAACCGTGTTTGATCACATTCTGGTGGAGGCAGCAGCACGATCTCTTCAGGCTTACAAGAAAGTCAGATATGGAGATTACCGGAGGCAACCCTTTGAGAAGAAAATCGAGGGGAAGCAATTCATTCAAATGGCCAAGACTGAGAGTTAAAAGAAAAGTGCTATTTCAATTTCCAAAAGCCCAAGAGAGGTCTCTAAGGCAAAAGAATCAAGTGTTCATCATCTTAATTAAAGCATATTTTTAGCCTTAATTAATGCTGCACAAACTCATGTGAACATTAATTAAACCTTCAAAATCATGAGATGAATATTAATATTCAATTTCCAGTGAAATGTGTACACATAAACACATAAACCTCCAAAAATAAATAATAAAAAAGAAATCCAAGTTTCTAACTAAAGTCAAAATATGTAGAAATATTAAAATCAGGGTAGATGAAGATCCCTTTAGCTTACAAACAAAAACTAATCAGAGACCATTTAGAGCTTGCATATCTGTTCTATCAGATCCTGGGTGTTTAGCAATTAAGAGTTAGATTTACGGAGATGGGTTCAAACCCCGATGCACGGACTTATGGCTCATCTCTTCCAGCACCAAATGTTCAAGAAATAGTAAGGAGTGACCCTTTGCTGGTCCCTGAAAGATACCTTATTAGGAATGAAGAAGACTTGCCAAAGTGTGGAGATCATATGAGTCAAAGTCATCTTTCTTCTGAGGTTCCTATCATTGATTTCTCTCTGCTCTCAAAAGGGCACAAGGAGGAGCTTAAGAAACTTGACCTGGCTTGCAAAGAATGGGGATTTTTTCAGGTAATTTATCATATTGAATACATACATATATATATATATATATATATATATATAATATTATATCATATCTAAGTTAAATAAACTTTTCTTCAGATGGTAAATCATGGAGTGGCAACAGAAGTGTTGCAGGCCATGAAGGATGCTGCGGCAGAGTTCTTTGAGCTTGAGTTGGAAGAGAAGAATAAGATTGCTATGCCACCAGATGACATACAAGGCTACGGGCATACCCATGTGGTCTCAGAAGAGCAAATACTGGACTGGTCTGACTCACTGAGTCTCTTTGTTTACCCGTCCCGGTATAGAAAGCTCAAGTTTTGGCCAACCACACCAAAGGAATTCAAGTAAGTTTCTAAAAATCAGGGGAAAAACAGGGTATTGTTTCTTCAAATTTGTTAATACTAATTGACTCCAATGAAATATATTAGAATGTGAGCATTCAACCCAAAATCCATTGGGCATAGGTGAAGAGGCACAAGTTTCTTTAAACTATTATGCAAGACTTTAATTCCCCGGCATGGGATTCACACATGATCCACGGTTTATAGTCACTTACTTGCATGAAAGACTGAACTGAATTCTAATGTCTATGTTTTCAATAATTGTATTTGTGAAGGGAGGTTATTGAGGTGTATTCTAGTGAAGTTAAAAAAGTAGGAGAGGAGCTCCTAAGGTCTCTATCTATAATTATGGGGATGGAGAGGGACACTCTTCTTGGACTTCATAAAGAGTTGCTCCAAGCTTTGCGGGTGAACTACTATCCTCAATGTTGCATGCCTGATAAAGTACTAGGTCTAAGTCCTCACTCGGACAAAAGCTCAATAACAATACTTATGCAAGAAGACAATGCGGCCGGGTTACAGATTCGACAAGCTGGAGAATGGGTTCCGGTGAAGCCAATTCCAAACGCTCTCGTTGTGAATGTTGGAGATGCTATTGAGGTAAAGAAAGAGGTTACAAAAAGTTTTATTGGGCAGAAAAAAAAAACACTACAAAAGAGAACAAGGTTTTCTAAGCTTCACATTTATTCTTTTGATGACAGATATGGAGTAATGGGAAGTACAAGAGCATCGAACACAAAGTTGTGACAACCGAAAGTAAGGCGAGATTGTCATATGCGTCATTTCTTTTGCCAAATGACGATGTGAAAGTTGAACCATTTGATTACATGGTGGAGTCGACAGGGTCCGTTCGGATGTACAAGAAAGTCAGATTTGGAGATTATCTGAGGCAAGCGTTTAAGAAGAAAATCGATGGGAAGGCACACATTCAGACGGTGAAGATTGAAAGTTGATTAGCAGAAGTTTTAATTTTCAAAAGCCAGAGAGAAAAGGAGAAAGAAAAATTAAAACCAAGCCTTCCATCATAATTGAGTTATAAGTTTCTTATATTTTGTACACTAAAAACGTTTATGTAACTATACATGCATATGCATTTGAGAGGACCTTCACCCCTCAAGATCACAGAATACTATCCCATTTCCTTGTAATAGCTTAGATTCCCTTTTCGTAAAGTTAGGAAGGCCATTATCCTCCTTCCAGCTGGCTAGCCACGTGTCTAGGCTAGTGGATTTGTATAAGTACTCAGTAGTCGAGTACAGAGGTTTTCTTATGAATGAAAATGTCCTTCTTTTAATTCCTGAAATTCCTTCTTTACTTTTTCTAGCTAAGGGTCCTATTAGCATTGATAATTTGCAGCTCAAAATCATGAAATCATTGGAAGAAATTTGGAAATTTGTGGACTTAATTAATATATTTCATGGCCAACAAAAGTAAGAAAAAAGCAAGATCATTCAAAGATTTTTACCTAACACTAACACAGTGATAAAGCATAATAAAATTTCTACCTAATACTCACCAAGATGTCGATTGAACTTGGTAGAAGATGCAATGTTTGTTTTTCCATGGCCACAAATATGAATGAAGGTTACAGTGTAATCTAGAAAAGTCCATGAGATTAGTGACTGGAAATGCACAGCCAAGTCCACTGACTTTGGCTTTGTAACAATTAACCAAAGAGTGGGTAGCAAATAGCTAACCTACCAAGAGATGAAAAATAGAAGACCAATTAGCCTACCTAAATCAATAGAAATGCTACATTACTAGAAGGCCAACACTCCTCCTCCATTGAAGACAACTCATCTGAAACCCTAGTTGGAGCACTAATTTTTTTTAGAACCGAGAGAAACATGAGTTCAACCCCTTATATGGCATTTGCACCAAATGTTCAAGAAATTGTGAGGAGTGACCCTTCGCAGATCCCTGAAAATTTCCTCATAATTAGGAATGAAGAAGAAGGCAAGTCAAATAATACTGCGGATACATGTCATCTTTCTTCTGAGATTCCTATCCTATTGTTGATCTTTCTTTGCTCTCAAGAGGACACAAGGAAGAGCTTAACAAACTAGACCAGGCTTGCAAAGAATGGGGATTCTTTCAGGTGATCGTATCCTAAAAATAACTGCGCCATTTTTTTTTTGTCAGACAAATAGATCTATGTAGTCATATTATCTGTAACCCAAATTTAAAGTCTCGCAATATAGACAATTTATATTGTCAAACAGTTTGGTAAGAGAACATTTATTGTATGATATCGGAGTCCCAACTTTCCGAACTATTGGATTTCTTTTTTTTCAAGTTATAATATTAGAATATTATATATTAATTGTAGGTGGTAAATCATGGAGTGGCAACCGAAGTGTTGCAGGAAATGAAGGATGCTACGGCCAAGTTCTTTGAACTTCCGTTAGAAGAAAAGAACAAAATTCGTATGCCGTCGGATGACTTTCAAGGCTATGGCCAAGCCTATGCAGCTTCCCAAGGGCAGACACTGGACTGGTCTGACGCACTGTTTCTCAATGTTTATCCATCCCACCATAGAAAGCTCAAGTTTTGGCCCACCTCACCAGAGGGATTCAAGTGATGTTTCTAAACTCAACTTAGGAAAAAGTAGGCACATTGTCAATTTCTTCTAATTTGAAAACACTAGTCCATGTTGATGATGTATTTGTAATAGAAATGAGATCTAATGATGCTTCGAATCTTAATGGAATTGAGTTTAATTTCTTTGAAATTAATGTTTACTAACTTTCAAGAATTGAAAATTACCCACACGCGGGTGCAAGTGAAGCTAGCTAAACTCAATATATAACTTCCAATTTATTGATACATGTTGTGTTGATGAAGGGATGCTAAACTCAATATATAACTTCCAATTTATTTTTTTCTCAATGTGATCATAACACCGTGGCATGGAATTATCAACTTATTCATGTTATAATATTTATATATTTATTAATATTCTGATCGCGGTGTTATGAACCCAACCAAAAGTTTCTCCCTGTACTATAATTTAAGCTTTATGACAGATTTTGAGTAATGGGAAGTACAAGAGCATTGAACATAGAGCCGTCACAACTGAAACCAAAGCGAGGTTATCTTATGCATCTTTTCTTTTGCCACATCTAGATGTGGAAGTTGAGCCATTTGATCATATTGTGGAGGCATTGGGGTCTCGGAGGTACAAGAAGGTCAAATATGGAGATTATCTGGGGAGTTCCTTGAAGGGGAAACTTAAGGGGAAGGCACACATTGAAACTGCCAAGATCGAAGTTAATTAAGCAGATGCTTTGATTTTCAAAAGCCAGAAAAAAGAAATTAAGTAAGGTTCTTCATGATGACTTTGAGTGGGCTTGTTATATTAAAATAAGAAATTGCATCGAGCATCCCATATGATATATCAACAATATATATATACTCCCTCTTCTTGTTGTTTTTGTTTTTAAGAGCAAGTTTGACATAGTTGTACTGCTGTAAAAATAATCACTTTCAAATTTGTTGTGATAGAAATCAGCTGTGAACGAAAGCAATTAAGCATTTGGTAAACTATATGCTAAAAGTGATGTGGGTACAAAAATCAGTTTTCTGAGTGTTTGATAAACTATGATGTAAAAACATTATAGTTATGTATAATAACTAAAATAGACATGATACTGAAAATAACTTTTTATTTAACTATTTAGTAAAGAAGAGATTTTCACTTTCATTTATGCAAAGCTTGTACCAAAAGATTACACACCCCAAAAATATTTCAACTATAAAATAATAAAGGTAAACAAATAACAAGTTGTGAACTTGTGTACTGCATGTTTGCCACCTCAAATATTCTTGAAGCTTCTATTATCTGTTGTCCAGCCTCAAATGTCTTTAAGTTTCTGTTTCTCAAATGTATTCATCATTGGCAACGTCTCTGATCTTCCTTCCTCTCTCCCTTAATAAATAAATAAATAAAGAACAGAAAATGCCTAAAATTCTTTGGATCAAGATTGGGCTGAACAATCCTCAGCTTTGTTATTCTTCCAGATGACATATCATTCTTCGTCCAGGTTCCTCTACTATACAGAGCTTTTTCTGAGTTTGCCAAAAACAGTTGAGTTCCTCTCATCATCCGAATCATATTTTTCTGTTTTTGTTTTTGTTTTTGTTTTTGTTTTTGTTTTTGTTTTTGTGGGCAGTCTATTTTGCAAATGGAAAGATGTAGGAGTTTAAATAGAATCTCTTTACCAAATTATTATTCGAGGGTTTGAGAAAATTTAATAAGTAATCAAATTGGATAGTTTTCTCCTTGAAATTCTTACAAAGAGCTTGCTGGGAGAGGTAAATCGTGCACGTATGTGAGAAAGAAGATGAAGGATATTTGATGTAATTTGTTTAAATTGATAAGTGATTTTGGCCTCAAATAAGCAATACCAAACGGGTACACTAGCAATGGTTGGATTAAATTCAATGGCTGTCATGAATTTCGTGCTCACAGACACCTTGAATTCTTCCACCTCTACCCATGTAGGCCCAATGAATATTTGTTTATAAACCCTCTCCCCTAATCGCTTCACTTGTACTTATTGCCAGTAGAATTTATTGCCAGTATGCATCACCCAACAGAGCAGGTATAAAGCAATGTTTTCTTATAACAAAAAAACACACCTTTAAACGAACATTTCTACCTAACACTCACAATTATATAGAGAACATTATGTACAGTTTATCTCCCACATGATCTGCACCCTAACAAAAATATACTAAATAAAGTAACGTAGCTCAACCCTCACTTTCTCCTCCTCCATTAAAGGTAACCCATCTGCAACCAATTGACCTGGAGCATTTTGAGCAAGAAAGAAACATATGAGTTCAAACCCTGATATGGCAAGTGTTCAAGAACTGGTCAAGAGTGAACCTTCGCAGGTCCCTGAAAAATTCCTCGTAAATAGGAATGAAGAAGACGAGCCAAAGAGTGATCTTTCTTCGAAGATCCCTATCATTGATCTTTCTCTGCTCTCTAGAGAGCAGAAAGAGGAGCTTGACAAACTGGACCAGGCTTGCAAAGAATGGGGATTCTTTCAGGTGATCATATCCTAATTGGTAGCGTTATGTACTGCAAACTGAATATTTTATAATTTTTATGACCGCATAGAAGAAGTGCGGTGTATATCTGAACTAAAATAACTCTATCATATTAGTATTCATCAAACTTATGTTGCTAGAGAAATGTTTATATTTGTCAAATTATGACCACACAAATTCAGGCATTTCTCTTGATGCTTTGTGTGTTAGTCTTTGAGTCAATGGGCATTTTTCAAGTTACATATAAGTCAAACTTTGCATGCACAGGTGGTGAATCATGGAGTGGCAGCAGAAGTGTTGCAGGAGATGAAGGATGCGACGGCCAAGTTCTTTCAACTTCCGTTGGAAGAGAAGAACAAGATTCGTATGGCATCCGGTGGGTTTGAAGGCTACGGGCAAGTCGATGGTGTTGCCCGAGGGGAGACAATGGACTGGTCTGACCAACTGGTTCTCACTCTTTATCCAGCCCAATTCAGGATGCTTAACTCTTGGCCAACAGAGCCAGAGGGATACAAGTAATGTTTCTAAACTTAACTCAGAAAAAAGTGGAAAGTTTTGTTAATTTCTTGAAATTTGAAAACAGTAGCTAGTGGCATGTATGTTCATGTACTACATTCTACTTGATTATTTTTGGAAAATATTTTTTGAAGATATGGTTGACTAATCACAGTTTATATGGGTGTGAAACTCAAATACTTGTGAGCATCACATCAATCAACAATTCAAAGTCACCCGCACACGTGCTAGTGATAAACTCTAATTAACTTGCAATTCTTTGATAAATGTTGTGTTGTGTGGATCATGATGAAGGGAGGCTATTGAGGCATATTCAAGTGAAGTTAAAAGAGTTGGAGAGGAGCTCCTAAGGTCTCTATCTTTAATTATGGGGATGGAGAAGCATACTCTTCTTGAACTACATAAAGAGTTGCTCCAAACTCTGCGTGTGAACTACATTCCTCCATGCTCCATGCCTGATAAAGTACTAGGTCTAAGTCCACACTCGGACACAAGCACCATAACCATACTGATGCAAGAAGACAATGTAACTGGGTTACAGATTCGAAAAGAAGGTGAATGGGTGCCGGTGAAGCCAATTCCAAACACTCTCGTTGTGAATGTGGGAGATGCTATTGAGGTACGAATGCTAATTGAACTATATAAAAGAAGTGCATTAATTTGTTTAAGCTTCATTGTTCTTATTGTTATGACAGATATGGAGCAATGGGAAGTACAAGAGCATTGAACATAGAGCTGTGGCAAACGAAGGCAAACTCAGGATATCTTATGCTTCATTTCTTTTCCCGCATGTTGACGTGGAAGTTGGACCATTTGATCATATGGTGGAGTCGTCAAGAATGTACAAGAAAGTCAAATATGGAGATTATCTGACGACTGCCTTGAAGAATAAACTTAAGGGAAAGGCACACACTGAAATGGCGAAGACTGGAAGATGAGCAAATGTTTCAATTTTCAAAAGCCAGACAAAAGTTAAATCAAGTCTTCATTGATGACTTTGAGTGGCTTGTTAATAAAACGTCATCAAGCATGTTGATTTTGATTTTTCTGTAGCTGTTACAATATGCACTTCTCCCTTCTTCTTTTTTTTTTTTTTAAATGAAATGAATCTTATGCACTTTGTGCCATTCCAAGTTCAAGCTGCCAAACCCCAAATTGTTTTCTGCTCAGCTATGAAACAATAATGTGATAATATGCAAAGCAAAACAAAACGCTTGAACCTAAAGAGAAGTACAAATTGGTGGGTTAAGGGGGAATGGAATGAACGAAATGACAACAAAATATGCGATGCAGTAAACAGGTTCCATGAGCTAATTTAAGAGACAAGCTCCCATTGGCATCATTATGGCACTAGAACTACCTTGAACATTTGCAGCTTCTGGTGGAGGACCTGCACAGCACCTAGCAGCAAAGGAGGAGTTTCTTTCATCTCGCGGTATGGGGGTTTCTATATCAGCAGGATTTGGAGCAAAAGCTCTATGCTAAGACAGATATGGAGGAAGTACAAGAGAGCATTGAACATAGAGCTGTCACAACTGAACAAAGCGAGGGATATCTTAAATATGCATCATTTATTTTGCCACATCAACGTCTCGGAAAATTCTACGGTGGGCGTGGCGCATGGATGCGCCCACTGTTATAAGCCATTGGATGAATAGTTGGTGATGTGGAGTTATCCACACCGTTGAGTTAATTACCGGATAAATTGGTTGTTGTAGGTAAAAAGAATAAAAAAAGCAAAAACTCTCCTTTTCAAGTCGAGTTAGGGTAAGGTTTCTCTTCTCTCTCTTTCCTCTCCTTCTCCTGTGACGACGAGACAGCGACTCCTCTCCTCTCAGGTATCTCTCTCTTTCTTCTCCATAATTGTCTCTCTCATCTCTATATCTCATGGTCTCTCAATTTCCTTCCCAGGCTTCGTTTCTAAACCAAACCCATACCAAAAATCTCAGCCCCAATCTAAACCCCCATTTTTCTCGATCCCTGCCGTCTATCTCTCTCTCTCTCTCAATCGTTTCAGCCTTCACTCTCCGTCTCACTCGATTCTCTTTCTCTATAGCTCTGGCGTGCTCTCTCTCTCTCTCTCTCTCTCTCTCTCTCTCTCTCTCTCTTAGATTTGAGCACCAAACATGGGTGGGCACAAATCTGAGCGTGATGGGAATCCTTTGAAATAGAAAGTTTGGGGTTTCAATTTTGTTAAATTGAAACCATCTTAGCCAGAAAGTTTAGTGATGGGCATTCTTATGGGCATCACTCTCCCTATGCCAAAAGATAATTTTAATTATTCAAGGTTTGAGTTTTCTAATTTATATTGTAAGTTTTAGGTTTTAATTTTGGGCTATGGTCTGTGCAGGTTTTGATCTTTTTAATTTGTATTTGGACCATTAATTTGGAGACAAGGTGAGGATTTCATATTAGTGTTGAACTAGATGCAGATTTAGTAATGTCAGCTTCTCTTGCTCTGCTAACTCTCTCTGATCCAAAACTTCACTTCACAGGTGTTGTGTAGATTTCAGCTGCACCAAAATGGATTCAGCTGCATCCTCAACTTGTGATACTCGCAAGTGCACGAGCCGTTCGGTAGTATAGCGTATGTAAGTGCGAGGTCGATCCCACGAGGATTGGTGATTGAATGATTCAATTCATTTTCCCTACACAAAACAGAAATGAAAAAGAAGGGAAATAAATAAAACAAGGAAGAAAGAAAATAACTAACTCAAGCAGATAAGTTCCCAAGTTCAATTAGATTAACGGATTGATTCTAGCTAATGTATGATTAAGCCATGGTGTGTGGTCATAACCTTGTGTTCCTAATTCCCTAATTTGATCATTTGTTGTCTAACCTAAAATTAAGCATTAGGAACCCATTAAGCATAGAAGAACAATTTAAACAACCAAGCATGTATCTAATCCCTGTTGTCGAATGTCCATACATACTCTTCCTATTCATAGTTCAATTCGAATTAAAGCATGGTGTCTACTCTTAATTCAAACCAAGATAGCTAACATGCAAGCCTAAATGGTGATCAATCATTCAAACTAGCATATTAACTTATAAGCATAATGAATAAGAACAAAAACCATAATTGAAACTTGGAAACTAATCAAACTTGAATACTTAAGAAAGAATGTACATTACAAGAAAAATAAATTACAACTAAGAAAACATTAAAGAAAGCTAGAATTGAGAACTAGAAAGCAAAACTAAGAGAATTTGAGGGAGAGAAGGGAAGGGAGCTCTAGAGAAGTGTTTGAGAGCTCCCCCCCTTGGGGTGTGTTTACAAGCTTGGGAAACCTCACTATATATAGGCCTAAGGAAGCTGAAAATCTGAATTAAGTATGGCTAATGCATACAACACTTGTTTTATAAAATCTGAAATGGTTGATGCACTTCACTAATGCATACAACACTTCCATTATAAAATCTGAAATGGTTGATGCACTTCACTAATAAATCCCACCAGCAGCCCTAGCTCATCTTCATGTCACCATGACCAAGCTTCCAACCAGAAATAATAGCTCATCCTGAGGTCAGCATGACCAGCAACTTCAAGGGCTTACGAATTGGGCTTCCCTTAAGCAAATTAAGACTTTAAGCACTCAAACTTGAAGTTCAGAATGTCTTCTTTCCAGCCATATATCATTTGGGCCAATCCAAGGTCGGAGGAGGAAGTTAAGGCCAAAACAAATTGCTAACTCATTTTACGCGCTGATAAAATCCATCCTGAGCATGGCTCTGTGTTTGCTAGGTAACAGACTCCATATTTATCCAATGGGGCTGAATTTTGGATATGTTATATTACACACCCATTGGAACAACTTTCATGAAGAATGTGGCCTCATCCGAGCTATGTAGGTTGCTGAAACAAAACTTGCAATATGACCTACGAAACTGGGCTGGCAGGGGACTGTAGCCAAAATTGAGTTTGTCTTTAAGCTCTTCATCCATTCATCCAAATTAGGCCCTAACATGCATGGATTGCATCATTTACTATCCAAAGCCCTCATTATTACCTAAAGCTCAATGAACTGAAAGATAAACACAAAAAGGATTAAAAGCACAAGTTTAACTCAAAAACATAACCAAATCATAAGCTAGAAGGGTACAAAATGATATGTAAATATGCACCGATCAAATACCCCCAAACCTAGATTTTGCTAGTCCTCGAGCAAAACAAAAGGAAAACAAAGATAAAAACAAACAAGAAGTTAACTAGACCACTTTCGTAGGTAACTCGATTGCATTGAGCATATGCAACAAGCCTTTAAACCTCTAGGCATCCCTAGTAGGAGGAGTTGTGTCTCCTGAGGGTTTAACAGATACGATACCCACAAACGTTTTACTGACTCTGTAAAACAAGGTAATTAGAAAACTTAAAAGATTGTTAGTCCTTAAGCAAAATAAAAAACAAAAACAAAAAAAAATAATTACATTAACAAAAACAAAACAAAAAAAACAAAACAAAACAAAACAAAACAAAAAAAATTACAAAAATAAAAAGAACTCAAAACAATCTTTCCGAACATTTTCTGAAGAGAAATGACTCATGCACATGACTCAAAAGTTTTAACAATAAAAGCTCAATTTTAAACATTATTCACAAAGCGGCAAAGTTCAAAACATAATATGCTCAAAGTGTGGTAGTGTGATAGCCAAATGCAACAAATTCCCCAATCTTAGTTTTCACACAATTTCAAAAATCATACAAAGCACAAGTTCAACTTCAAATCTCACCAAAGTTGTCCTCTCACAAAGGAATCACTCGGAAGAGGGCTATAATGCAACACTCAGTTATAAACATGAGATTAGAGTTAAACCATAAAGACTTAACTCGAAATAGAAAGATGAAGAACTTGCATTAATATGATCTCAAGAAGGATGCCAAACACTTAAAAGTAGAAAAATGAATGCAATTCAACCACATGACATTTAAGATCAATTTAGGTCTTTAACATAGGTTGTAATGGGGCCAAGGGTGTAAGGTGAGTAAGAAATGAAAGGTATGGATAAAACAAAGTCCAAGGAACTCAAAATATAAGAGCATAAAACAATTGTTTACAAGACTTCGAATCATCACAATGAGAATTTATTTTTCTTTTACATGATCAAAACTCCTTATACCTTCATTTACATTGATTCACTCCTTTCCTTAAACACCAATTTATTTTGAAGGCCCAAAAATGAAACCCAAAAATGAAATTTCATTCAACCACCACTTAATCACAACTTTTCTCTTTTCTTTCACCAATTGTGTGATTTTTTTTTTTTTTTTCTTCAAAATGTAACACCAATTCCTAAACTTAGTATGAAAAACACATCCCAATTAAAGCTCATGAGTTCCTTAGAAAGGTAAATATTTGTTTTTCAGGCTAAGGCGAGGAAATATAATTGGTAAATGAAAGAAAAGGTTTACATGTAGGCTCAAAATGGTTAACAATGGAAAATCATGCTTAAGCATGCATAAGGTTAGCTTGAAAGGTACAAACGATCCAAAGAGGGCCTAATATCATTTCTTAAATGTCATGAAATCGAATTGCAAAAGAATGAATGACTTTTAAGTATTCAACCAAATCAATGAATAATGAGATCAAACAACAACTTTGATGACAAGAAAATAAGAGTATGTGTATAACACTCATGAAATGAAGCACAAGGCTCAAAAGCTCACATTTATGGTTATATAAGTCTAATTTATGCTTGATACAATTCTTTGGGTCATGCAAATCCTTTAATTGGAGAATTATGAAACAAATGGCAAGTGCGAAGAAGGTTTCGAACATATCATGCTAGAATGATGCCAAATTAATCAATTAATTAAAATTTTTTTTTTTACAATAAAAATTTACAAGGAAAAAAAAATAAATAATAAATAAAATTCAATTTTCATTTAAGTCATGCAAACATTTATCACAATCTCATCAAATGTGTTCGGAAAGTGAATAAAATCAAAATCAAAATAAAAGCAAGACTTAACAAAATAAAATAAAAATAAAAACAAGCAAATAAAAAAAAAAATAAATAAAATTAAGGAAAAACCAATTTTACATGCTAAACTCCAATACCCCCAAACCTAGAAATGAACATTGTCCTCAATGTTTAAAAATTAGGAACAAGCAATGTCATAATAAGAAATGAAAGGTACTAAAGTAAATATAAACCACACAAAAAAAAAATAAAAAACACAAATAAAATAATTACAAAAATAAAAATTACAAAACAAACAAACAAATAAACAAAAAAGAAAAAAAATGAAACAGTAAAACACTCGAAACAGAAAGCCCTAAACAGACAAAACAGTAAGCCCTAAACAGACAGTCTTACGCAAACCAAAACCCAAACAATTGAAAGCCCAACCCAAAAGAAAGTTAACCCACCTTGAAACCTAAACAACGGTGAAAACCCGACCCACAATGAAATCCGAAGCCCACACGTTTTTTTTTTTATTATTTTTTATTTTTAAGAGAACATGGGTCATGATGTCTCGGTTCAGTGTAAGGGACCAACTGACAGGGCGAGACACGTGTTGACGCGTAGAGGCGCCGCAGACTCCACAAGCAAAAATTACGGGCTCATGGAAAGGCGCGAAGACTTTACTGAACGCGTTCGTTCAGAAAAGACACGTCGTGATAAATGAGTTGGGTATGGTTGGAAGGCGAGAAGGTTGTGGGACTCAAGGAATGCTGGAGATTCAGAAAATGCTCAGATGCTGTAATGGCTAGGGTTTGTCAAAGACTAAGTCTATAAGAAAGGGTGAAAAAAAAACGCAAACTCAGAAACACACAAAAGAGAAAAGAAAGAAAGAAGAAAAGAGAGTGAGAAATCAAATGGCCTCTAACTACCCATTTTCGTTGGATCTCAACCTAGCTCCACCGACTCAGACACGAGGCCAAGCAGCGGCACCAGTATGGATGCCCTACTTTGCTTCCGCACGGGGGCCTGTGACAGTAACTGACTCAATACTCCTGGACAACGATGTTGCCATTGGAGTGGCTAGAAATTTAGTGACTCCTAAAGATATACGTGTTCTGGGGACAAGGGATGACAACCGGGTCGTGAGCGATGCCCTGGCACTGAGCGTGCAGAGTACAGCAACAGTCGCAAGTTTGGGTCATCGCCTACTTGCGAAGTCCCATGAGGTAGAGGTGCTCAAAGCTCAGTTGGCGGCGGAGCGAAGTATGGTTGAAGATTGTCATAGTGCTATAAAAAGCTTGAAAAGGGAAAGGTCAAGGATAGTGGAGGTGAATCGACACCAGCTAGAAGTATTGCGGGACGAGAATAAAAACCTATCAAAGATGGTAGAGTTGTATTCTCGCGACATGCGAAAGCAGCTGGAGGACCTAGACCGACCGGGTAAACGCAAACAAGCAGATCGCGAGAGTAGTTACGCTCAAGCTAAGATTGCGATCTTTGGGAGCTCAAGTGATGAGCCCCAAGAAGCTGTGCGTGAAGCCCCGGAAGAGGACAGCCAGAGGGCCAAACTCAAAGCTCCAATGGTCGAGACACCAAGCATCGAGAAGAAATGATTTCCTACTGCATTATTGTTGTTTTTATTTTATTTTGTTGTTTTTGTATTTTCGTTATTTTGTTTCGGAAATAAAAGAGTAAGGTTGCAGAAAGAAAAAGAAAAAGAAAAAAAAACGACAAACGGAAAAGAAAACACATTTCCCTAACTAAAATAAGATAAAGATGATAGCCGAAAGGGAAAAGCAAAAACACAAAGCTCTAGAAAATGAAAGTAACGGGCAAAAACATTAAACACCAGAAAACACGGAAAAAAGAAAAGTAAAGTAAAAGTAAAGGTGCTCCCCCTTGAAGCGATTAGGTCGAGCATGCCCGGGAAATCCGAAATGGTGTTGGCTCTCTCTCATCAGCATATGTCTATTTAAACCACACCTCTGCAAGCGGATGATACCCAGCATTTCTTCCTGCAAACTCAAGGAAAAACATCAAAAAATTTAGAAGCAAAACAAATGGCATCCTCATGCACTCACCTTGATGATCTCAACCTTGAGCTCTCACTTGCACCACCAAATGCCCAGACAAGGGCTCCTCCAACTCCTGTCTTCCCAAACTCCACATATCATCACGGTACGGCCTCAAACTTTGCTGAGATAATACCGAACTTTTCTGAGGCAATGCCGAACAGAGCAGCGCTGCTGGGAGGCATGATTGGTAACAAGCTCACACCGACAGATCATCTGCATGTGGCACAGAGGTCTGACAAGGCAGCGGTGGAGGAGTCCCACAATTTAACTGTACTCCACGCGGTCTCGGCTACCAATTTGGGCATGCGATTGCTGGCGAGAACACGGGAGTGTGCCGCGATGAGCGAGGAAATAACTTCCTTGAAGGCTATGGTGGCGGACTTGCAGAAGCGGCTCTATTGTGCCAATCAGCACGTGGAAGCACTGCAGAGAAAAAATGAGGACCATGTGGAGTTGCTGCAGATTCTGCAAGTAAGAGAAAACAGAGGCATGCCATGAAGATGAAGATGAAGATGAAGAAGTTGTTTTTATTTTTAATTTACTTGAATGTTTTTTTTTTTTTTTTTTTTTTTTTGTTGTTGTTTTTTTTTGTTTTGTTTTTTTTTTTTTTTAAACTTTTTATCTTTTTGAATGCAATGTTTGAATAAAAATGTGTTTTTAACACTCAGAAATAAACTAATTAACCACACCACGTAAATAAATAAACTAACCTAATAAAACAACAAAAAAAACATAAAAGAAAACAAAGAAGTTCCAAATTGCAATTTACAAGGAAAAATAAAAACCCAATTTTCAATTTTCAATTTTTTTTTTTTTTTTATATTTATTATTATTGTTTTTAAAACACACAAATATACAAGCAACTCACGGATGACCAGTTAAGGGCCTCAGAAAACACAGCCAGGGGATCCGGGAAGGTTGGAGGGGTCACAATGGTCCCGCTTAAAACCCAAACTTCTTAGACACCGAAGGTGTCGCCTATAGAACTCCTAGACACTGTATTGACGGAAGTGCTCACTGGAGTTACCATAAGTCAGCTCATATGAAAAATATTTTTAAAATTTTTAAGATAAGAAACAAAAACAAATTAAGATAAAATGGAACAACAAACCATAAACGAAAATGAACTAAGTACTCTAAACAAATTCAAACAAACAACATAAATTGTTGTACTAAAAGAAACAAACCAAGAAACCAAAGAAAAAAAAAAAACAAACAGCACTTTCTATCACCCGTTTATCACCATTTGGACAGATTCGTTTCTATGTTTTTCAGCTTCGACCTCTGTTCAGTTTTTAGGCTATAACTTTCCAACCGTAAGTCCAAATTTTACGTTCTTTATATGGTTGGATTCAGCATAGAAAAACAAAGAACTCAGCGCGGACCAAAAGGCAAAAACAACTACGGAAATAAACAGAATTCAAAGAAGAGAAAGGATTGAAATGCTCCCCCTTGAAGCGATTAGGTCGAATGTGATGCACTTGGAGGTCGCGACTTCTCCCATTGCTCCACACTTCCCATTCTTATGATTGAGGTTGCCATCTCTCTCCATTTTTATTAAGCTGTCATAAATTGCTAAAACAAACACACAAACTTGAAATGGAATTAAAAGGATTATGAAATAAAAACTAAAATGAAAAGGAAAATCAACACACATCCAATTCCATGCTTCAAAGCAACAAGCACCAATGGGTTGTGTAAGCTGGGACTTAAACCCAGTTCTCTTGCTTGTTGGGCAATTGTCCTTTTCTGTTGGACTACAAACACAACTTGTCCATTAACGTCATTAACTTTAAAACTTGAAATTGTCTAGAAAAACATGAAAATGAAAAATAAAAATAAAACAAGTAGGGAAAAGAAATAGAACCAAACTATGTTGCCAATCCCCGGCAACGGCGCCAAAAACTTGTTGTGTAGATTTCAGCTGCACCAAAATGGATTCAGCTGCATCCTCAACTTGTGATACTCGCAAGTGCACGAGCCGTTCGGTAGTATAGCGTATGTAAGTGCGAGGTCGATCCCACGAGGATTGGTGATTGAATGATTCAATTCATTTTCCCTACACAAAACAGAAATGAAAAAGAAGGGAAATAAATAAAACAAGGAAGAAAGAAAATAACTAACTCAAGCAGATAAGTTCCCAAGTTCAATTAGATTAACGGATTGATTCTAGCTAATGTATGATTAAGCCATGGTGTGTGGTCATAACCTTGTGTTCCTAATTCCCTAATTTGATCATTTGTTGTCTAACCTAAAATTAAGCATTAGGAACCCATTAAGCATAGAAGAACAATTTAAACAACCAAGCATGTATCTAATCCCTGTTGTCGAATGTCCATACATACTCTTCCTATTCATAGTTCAATTCGAATTAAAGCATGGTGTCTACTCTTAATTCAAACCAAGATAGCTAACATGCAAGCCTAAATGGTGATCAATCATTCAAACTAGCATATTAACTTATAAGCATAATGAATAAGAACAAAAACCATAATTGAAACTTGGAAACTAATCAAACTTGAATACTTAAGAAAGAATGTACATTACAAGAAAAATAAATTACAACTAAGAAAACATTAAAGAAAGCTAGAATTGAGAACTAGAAAGCAAAACTAAGAGAATTTGAGGGAGAGAAGGGAAGGGAGCTCTAGAGAAGTGTTTGAGAGCTCCCCCCCTTGGGGTGTGTTTACAAGCTTGGGAAACCTCACTATATATAGGCCTAAGGAAGCTGAAAATCTGAATTAAGTATGGCTAATGCATACAACACTTGTTTTATAAAATCTGAAATGGTTGATGCACTTCACTAATGCATACAACACTTCCATTATAAAATCTGAAATGGTTGATGCACTTCACTAATAAATCCCACCAGCAGCCCTAGCTCATCTTCATGTCACCATGACCAAGCTTCCAACCAGAAATAATAGCTCATCCTGAGGTCAGCATGACCAGCAACTTCAAGGGCTTACGAATTGGGCTTCCCTTAAGCAAATTAAGACTTTAAGCACTCAAACTTGAAGTTCAGAATGTCTTCTTTCCAGCCATATATCATTTGGGCCAATCCAAGGTCGGAGGAGGAAGTTAAGGCCAAAACAAATTGCTAACTCATTTTACGCGCTGATAAAATCCATCCTGAGCATGGCTCTGTGTTTGCTAGGTAACAGACTCCATATTTATCCAATGGGGCTGAATTTTGGATATGTTATATTACACACCCATTGGAACAACTTTCATGAAGAATGTGGCCTCATCCGAGCTATGTAGGTTGCTGAAACAAAACTTGCAATATGACCTACGAAACTGGGCTGGCAGGGGACTGTAGCCAAAATTGAGTTTGTCTTTAAGCTCTTCATCCATTCATCCAAATTAGGCCCTAACATGCATGGATTGCATCATTTACTATCCAAAGCCCTCATTATTACCTAAAGCTCAATGAACTGAAAGATAAACACAAAAAGGATTAAAAGCACAAGTTTAACTCAAAAACATAACCAAATCATAAGCTAGAAGGGTACAAAATGATATGTAAATATGCACCGATCAACAGGCGCTCCTCCATCTCAGCTAGCTCCCTTTCTCATATCAATATCAGGTACGAATGTGGTTGCTTCCTCCAATTCCTCTGTATTTCAACTTGAATTTATAGAATTAGGTTTTGTTTGCTGTAAATTTGGGGCTTTTGTTCTCATTGAGCTGTAGGAGGTTTGTGGGGTAAATTGAAATGCTTGATAGAGGATTTTAAGGGGATGCATGATGTTGCAGATATTATTTTGCCTTGTGTTATAAAATATCTCAGCTGCTTGGTCTTTTAACATTCTCCTTGGCTCAGAATCATTTTTGGGCGTACTTGTGATGATGAAATGAAATCTTGGTTGATGGGGGTCAGATTATTTTTTTCCTTAGGAAGGATGGGGTAAATTAGTTCCTCTGTTTTTCATTGGTGATGTTACTTCTTGTAATAAACTACCAATTAGCTTATTTCAACAATGTTAAAAGTGGTTTGGTTGCTGTTGATGTAATTTTTTTGTAATAAATTCTGATGAAATAGGCAATACATTCATTATAATTGCTTTCTTTTGAGATGATTGGTTTTCTATGGTGTGGCCCTTTTTCGGGTCTGCAATATATAAATTTATGATAATCTGGTTGCATTTTCTCTCTCTCTCTCTCTCTCTCTCTCTCTCTCTCTCTCTCTCTCTCTCTCTCTCTCTGTTTTGGTATGTTTTTAGCGTGAAATTACATCTTTTTCTCTTTTGAATATAAATTTGGTCTGTTTTTAGTTGGTCAAGTATTTATAAGCTCGAAACCAGTTAAAGTTCGAATTGTGAATGATGAGATTTCCATTTAATTTGAGGGATAAGTGATTCATGACCCTGCAATTATAGTTTTAGGAGCTAAATGCAAGGATATATAATTTTTATTGCTCAAAATTTAGGATTTTTTCTATTAAATTAGGCTTGTCGAATTAGGGTTTCTAAATTGAATTGGGGGTTGAGGTAGATGATTTTTTCTGTTAAATTAAGGCCATCAAGGTGGTTGAGAGTTAGTTTTCAATTTTGATTTTAATTTCAAGGAGCTGTTTGATCGTTCTGCATATTATAAAGTTCTGATGGCAATCTGTTTTTTTTTTTTAGCGAAATTGATGAGAACTCTGGCCGAATAACCGAAGAGATAGAGAAGTGCAAAGAGCAGAGTCTTGAGAAGAAGAGAGGCTTAGAGGAAGCCAAAGAACAAGTTGAGAAAGCTGCTTATGTAGTTTTAGAGATGCTCAACAACAGAGGATAGATTGTAGAGTGAATGTATTGAACAATACTTTCAATTACATGAATGAAGTTTATGTTGGCTTTGATGAGGATATAGTACCATTGAGAATAAGCTTTTAAAGTAAATTTGACTGTTATATCATAGTTTATGTGCCAATTGAAACAATCATCCCATTAGCATTGTGAATGGGCATTGTACCATAAAGTTGTATTTTCATATTAGTGTATGTATATTGCCATGTTATTGATAGTCTTTTCAATTTTGAGAAAGTATATACAATATGTGATTTGTCAATGTAATTGACAAACAGCCAGTGCCATTTGCATTCCAGTCGTGCAATTGACAAACAAAGTAGTACTATTTGCATTCAAGTCGAGCAATTGCCATTATCTATGCACAATTAATTGAAAATGTAAATATAATATGTGATTTGTCAATGTAATTGACAAACAGGTAGTGTAATTTGCATTCCAGTAGTGCAATTGACAATCAAAGTAGTCCTATTTGCATTTCAGTCTTGCAATAATTGTTATCTTTGCACAATTATGAAACATAGAATCTCTCACTAATGATAAATCCTTCATAATTAATTGTATGTTCAAAAGGTTGTAATCCATGTGCAAAAAAACTTAGTAGAATGCATAAAAACATTGCTTAATAGTGAGTGACCGGTTAAATGGGTTGCTCCAAGTTAAAAAAAGGAAGAAAAAAAAAGAGAAATCTGAAAAGAAAGAAGGCTTTCCTGCGACTTCTATCTCTTCCTCTTCTTGGCACTTCTATCTTTTTTTCTTCGCACGACTCGTGTCTCTTCTTCTCTCTCTTCTTTAGTTGGGCTTGTTAAAATGAAGGTTTGATTATTCAAGAATAGAAGAAAGGAAGGGAAGAGAGAGAGAGAGAACAAAGAGAGCAATAGAAGAAAGAAATCAAAGCTTCTGTATATTTCTCAATCATCTGAGCAGTACAATTGTAAGCTTATATATTCTTAGCTTTTGCTTACTGATTAAGCACTATTGTTGACTAGCTTTTCTGAATTTCTAACCACTTCACTATTGTTGTCTTTCTTTGTGGTAGATGTTAAGTGTTAGCTTATGTAATTTGTTTGATGCTATAGACTTATTATATAATGATGTCAAATATGATCGTGTATTGTTCTATCTCAATGGGTTCAATGAGTTAATTCCAAAGGAAGTGACCATAAGATGGAAAGGGCACTGATAGATTGGCTCACCTAAGATGAAAAGGTAATAATGTAATTGACAAACAGTTAGTTGGAAATTGCAAAGGAATAATGCAATTGACAAACAATTCGTTGTAAATTGTTCCATAGAATTGTAAAACCCATCCGTAATCTTGTAATATCGTAATTTACAAGCATATAGACATCTAGTACAATATTAAGGTAACTAGGGACATTAGGAAAGTAAATTGGGTCCTTATACGTGTAAACACAAATGATTACATTATTAAGGTATCGTATTACTCTGTTTAGGACAGTCATGTTCCACAAGATTGTAAAATTCACCCTTAATCTTGTAATATCGTAATTTATAATTATAAAGATATGTAGTATAATATTAAGGTAAAATGGAAAATTTAGAAGGTAAATTGGGTCCTTATACTTGTAAACATGGATGTTTACAATATTAAGGTCTCGTATTACTCTATTTTGGATAGTTATGTTCCAGAAGATTGTAAAACTCATCCTTAATACTGTAATATCGTAATTTACAAAGAGAAGGACGTCTAGTACAATATTAAGGTAACTAGGGACATTAGGAAAGTAAATCGAGTCCTTATACGTGTAAACACAAACGTTTACTATATTAAGGTCTTGTTTTACTCGGTTTTGGAAAGTTATGTTCCATATGATTGTAAAATGCATCCTTAATCTTGTAATATCGTAATTTACAAAGATAAAGACATGTAGTACAATATTATGGTAAATGGGAACATTCGAAAGGTAAATTGGGTCCTTAGTATTGTAAACATGGATTTTACAATATTAAGGTCTCGTATTACTCTATTTTGGATAGTTATGTTCCAGGAGATTGTAAAACTCATCCTTAATGTTGTAATATCGTAATTTACAAAGAGAAGGATGTCTAGTACAATATTAAGGTAACTAGGGACATTAGGAAAGTAAATTGAGTCCTTATATGTGTAAACACAAACGTTTACTATATTAAGGTCTTGTTTTACTTGGTTTTGGACAGTTATGTTCCATATGATTGTAAAATGCATCCTTAATCTTGTAATATCGTAATTTACAAAGATGAAGACATGTAGTACAATATTAAGGTAAATGGGAACATTCGGAAGGTAAATTGGGTCCTTATACTTGTAAACTCGGATGTTTACAATACTAAGGTCTTGTATTACTCTTTTATGGATAGTTATGTTCTTGAAGATTGTAAAACTCATCCATAATCTTGTAATATCATAATTTACAAGGATAAAGACATCTAGTACAATATTAAGGTAACTAGGGACCTTAGGAAAGTAAATTAGGTCATTATACTTGTAAACACAAATATTTACAATATTAAGGTCTCGTATTACTCTATTTTGGACATTTATGTTCCATAAGATTGTAAAATCCATCCTTAACCATTGTTTACTAGAATAAGGACCCAATTTACATCCCTAATGTCCACTATTACCAATCCTTTGTAATATGGATCCATATTCTTGTAAATATATGATTTACAACAATATGGATTTGGAGAACCCTAACGTTGTAATCCATGAGCAAAACCTTGTAAATTGTTACCAAAAACTTATAAGTTACGAGTTTAGGGATTCTTTTTACAATGTTTTGGTACCCTCGTATCCCAAAATTGTAAAATCAGCCCTTAATCTTGTAAACCCTCATTTTACTAGAATAAGGACCCAAGTTACATCCTCATGGTCCGGAGTTATCAATTCCTTGTAATGTGGATCCATATCCTTGTAAATGAGTATTTACAACATTATGGATTAGGTGAACCCTAATGTTGTAATCATGGTTCAAAAATTTGTAAACTGCTACCCAAATCTTGTAACTTATAAGTTTTAAGATCCTCTTACAATGTTATGGTATTCTCATATCCAAACTACTGTAAATCACTATCCAATCATATGTCAATTGCCAAACAGGAAGGGCATAATTGCATGTTAAAAAAGTGGAAACTTGATAACTTGTATAACCGGTAACCAATTTTTTTTAAAATCTGGGAGCATCATAAAGGACAAATGGTGCATGGGTGCACCTGGTGCACTGTAGAAGGTGCCGTCTCGGACAAATGGTGCATGGGTGCACCTGGTGCACTGTAGAAAGTGCCCAAGGTCTCGGATGTACAAGAAGGTCAAATATATGGAGATTATCTGGTGAGTTCATTGAGGGGAAACTTATGGGGGAAGGCACACATTGAAACTACAAAGATTTGAAGTTAACGAAGCAAAGGATCCGCATCTATTTGAAAGGGAAAGCCAGAAAAAGAAAATTAAATAAAGTTTTTCATGATGACTTTGAGTGGGGCTTGTTATTCAAATACGAAATTGCATCAAGCATTTGTGGGTCCTTTAGATTTTTTTAGGTGTTAACACTATCAACCGTTGGATTAATCCAATGGCTGTCATGAATTTGGAGCTCACAGGCACATAAAAGCGTTCCTTCACGTGACCTGGTTGTATTCGTGCTTTTTTTTAGTCCAATATATATATGATGGATGCAGTTTTTTTCATCAATGAGGAATATGAAATTCAAATTTGGAGCATCTTCACGAGAAAGAAAAGTATCACTAAATTAATAACTCGTATGTAAATATACATACAATTTAAAAATTATAACAACACAAAAAGAAATTTGCACTATACTCTATGCTTTATGGAGTTTAATATTATTGGCCATGCACACCGACAAGAGCAGGTGATCAAATGTTTTCTTATAAAACGTTTAAACAAATATTTCTACCTAACACTATCGCAATTATAGAACATATAACAATATGTATACATATAGTTTATCTCGCACATGATCTGCACCCGCAAAAAAACAAATCATATTCTCCTCCTCCAATAAAGGTAACCAATCTGCAACAATTGACCTGAAGCATTTAGAACAAGAAAGAAACATGAGTTCAAACCCTGATATGGCATATGTACCAAATGTTCAAGAACTGGTAAAGAGTGACCCTTCGCAGGTCCCTGAAAAATTCCTCATAATTAGGTGTTAGAAAATTATATATTTAATTTTTTAATAATTGAATGGAAATTAAATTGTGGGACTTGTGACTTTAAATACATGACTTTTATGAAATGGTATGTATTCATTGGGAATAGTCATATTCTTAATCAAGGAAAAATAAAATATTGGCTTTTTATCACAAATGGTCCTTGACGTTTACGAAATTATCACGAATGGTCCTTGAGGTTTTTTTGTGACACTAATAGTCCTCAACGTTTGGACTTTTTATCACAAATGGTCTTTGCCGTCAAAAATTCTGTTAAGTGTATGATGTGGAAGATAAGTGGAGCCCACATGTACAATCACATCGTGACATGTGGATTAAATAAATAAATAAATATTATTTTTTTTATGAAAATCCATTAAAAAAACCATTTAGAGAGTAGAGAGAGAGAGAGAGAGAGAGGCTAAATGGTTTTTTAATGGATTTTCATAAAAAAAAAATATTTATTTATTTATTTAATCCACATGTCACGATGTGATTGTACATGTGGGCTCCACTTATTTTCCACATCATACACTTAACAGAATTTTTGACGGCAAAGACCATTTGTGATAAAAAGTCCAAACGTTAAGGACTATTAGTGTCACAAAAAAACCTCAAGGACCATTCGTGATAATTTCGTAAACGTCAAGGACCATTTGTGATAAAAAGCCTAAAATATTATTTATTTTGTTTGTAAAATAATAATTCTTTTTGTGTTAAGTTGCATTGTTTCATATATGAAAGGTTGCATTATTTCATAGAAATTGAAACATTGCACTTCTTGGCTTAAGTTGCATTGTTTCATAGAAATTGAAACATTGCACTTCTTGGCTTATGGTTGCAACATGAAAAGACACATTTGTTAATATTCTTCAGTCACATCTTTTCTGAATAGAGGCCTTGTTGCCTATAAATAGAGAAGATCCTACAACATTTGATTCATCCAATTGTCATCCAACAATAGTATTATTTAGAGCATTCATAGCATTATATTTTTAGAAATATAGTGAGTTAGTAAGAGAGAGTTCATACACAAGTTTGAGTTCGCTTTTCTTGGGGATTGTAGTGCTACTTCAACAAGAAGCCGATCGTTGTATCCTGGGAGACGTTTGCCAAGCAAATCCTAAAAGCACCTGTGAGGAGGCAATTTCGTCTTAAGGAGATAGAACCAAGTTCTAGACTCGATCATCTGTAAAGTATTCTTAATTTTCCTTGTCATTATTTTCCTGTACTTATTTCGAATTTATAGTGAAGTTTTATTTTCAAAATTCTATAAATATAGCAATTATCTTTAATTTTACCAACATTAGGAATGAAGAAGACGAGCCAAAGAATGATCTTTCTTCCAGGATTCCTATCATTGATCTTTCTTTGCTCTCTCGAGGCCACAAGGAGGAGCTTGACAAACTGGACCAGGCTTGCAAAGAATGGGGATTCTTTCATGTGATCATCCTAACATGTACTAGAAATTGAATATTTTATAATTTATGCTCACCTCGTAGGAGTGACTAAAAAATGATACTGAAATAGCCCAAGGCCTATAATAATTAAGATAATTGGTGTATTATTTTTTATTAGACTTACATTATTTTGTTTATATTGTCAAACTGTGAATGTTGACTGCACAAATTCAGGCATTTTTCATGATGATTGTTTGATGATAGTCTTTGAATCAATGAACACTTTTCTTTTTCTTATTTTTTGGGTCAAAAAATGAACACTTTTCAAGTTACATATAAAGTCAAACTGTGCATGCAATGATGCACAGGTGGTGAATCATGGAGTGGCAGCAGAAGTGTTGCAGGAGATGAAGGATGGGACGGCCAAGTTCTTTGAACTTCCATTAGAAGAGAAGAATAAGATTCGTATGGCATCGGGTGAGTTCAGGGGTGAACCGACGTTGGAACAAGAGGGGTCGGACGCCCCCTTGGAAGGCTGGAAATTTGGCAAGGGACTCCATGAGAGCCCCCTTGGACTGCTGCTAGAAGCCCCCTTGTATGCACACCAAGTGCTCGATGGAAGTCCCAGGTGAAGTCTCCTCTGCTGCTGCGCGCTAATTTTTTTTCAAAACGAGCCTTGCCAAACGACGTCATTTGGTCCAAGGCTCAGTCAAATTTTTTTTAATTGACCTGGCCTCAAAACGACGTCGTTTTGGGCCAGGTTTTTTAAAAAAAAAAACAAAACAAAACAAACAGCATCACTTACCCCCTCTCAAACTCTAACCTCCCAATCTCCATCACTTACCTTATTTTCTTTTTTTTTTTTTTTTTTGTCTGAACCATGAGGTGGTCCTGGATGGCCCCAACTATGAGTGGCACCTTTAAGCCTTAACCACAACCCAGACTAATCCCCACTCACACCGGGTCGGCCCATAAAGGGTAAAGTGTTTGCCAAAGTGGAGACTCCCCTTATTTTCATTTTCAATCCTTTTACTTTCATTTATTTTTATATTACTCCATTTGTCCTTTTACTTTCATTTATTTTTATATTACTCCATTTACTTAAGTTTACAATGTAAATAAGGAAGTACCCCCTATTTGGATTCAAATAAAAATACTAGAAAATCAAATTCCCACCAAATCAAAATATGAAAAATCGGTTTTAGTGCAAAATACGATTTAGGCTAAAAATGATGGCTCATTAAGTCAATATATCATTCATACTAAAATCCCATAAAATCAAGTTTTCTTATTTGATGTGTAAGGAATAAAATCCGCCAAAAATTATATTGATAAAATGATTATTCCAAAAAACTATTTTTCATACTTAGTCAATATTTTTACATAAAACATTTTTTCATATATGATATGAATGCATGAAGGGACGTAAGGTTTTTTTAGTTTGTGAAATTTTTATTTTTTTCTTTCTATTGGGTTTAATGGGGGGAGAAAAGCTTTAAAGATATTTGCTAAATCGCTACTATTTGTCTATTCTTGCAATTTTTCTTGCTCAGAATGTATTTTTCCATCCCTTTGTTGAGGACAATTATGATTGCAATCAATAAGCAATATAATTCTTGACATATGTGATATATATACTATTTTTCGTATGTATTGTGAGTTCGAATTTTTGATTCTTTATAATTTGTAAGAGGCCCCCACACACATAAAATCCTGGCTTCGCCACTGCCATCAACCTCCATCAACTCTTCGCCGGTGGCCCAGTGCCGATCACCACCATCTTATAGAAAAATTTTCATTGTAGAAAATTTTTGGAACTTTTACACTAAGCCCCCTTGGCCATATAATCCTGGATCCGCCACTGGGTGAGTTTCAAGGCTACGGGCAACTCTTTGGTGCTTCCCAAGTGCAGAAAATGGACTGGTTTGACCCACTGCTTCTCAGTCTTTACCCAGAAAATAGGAATCTTAAGTTTTGGCCAACAGAACCAGAGGGATACAAGCTTCACTCAGGGAAAAATAGAGAGTATTTTTAATTACCCTTTAAGAGTGTGAACCTCTAATACTTAGGAGCATCAATCACTTCCATCAACGGGTCAAAGTCACTCACATATGCAAATGAAGCTAGCTAAACTCTAATTGACTTGCAATTTCTTGATAAGTGTTGTGTTGATCATGATGAAGGGAGGTATTGAGGCATATTCAAGTGAAGTCAAAAGAGTTGGAGAGGAGTGTTGGAATTTTAAAAAGGTTTTAAAATTTTAACCATTTTATTTATTTAATTATTTTGGCTATTTTATTTAATTTATTGTGGGGTTATAAATATCTAATATTCAGGTTTTATTTCTATATTGAATGCCTTAATTTTCTGGTTAGTGAACTTTTTTGGTTGGTGAAGGTTACATGTTACTGGATGCCTATAAAAGGTCACTTCTCCTTCACATGTGAAACACACACAGTACACCATCAGAATATCACATACCACAATCACCACCACAAACTAATTCTCTCATTTTCTACTTTTATATATATTCTCTACTTTATATTATTATTTTGGCAATGGTTCTGTGACTTGAGTTTGTGTACTAGGGGTCGTATCTTGGAGTCTTGTAGACCGTCAGTACCTGCACGTAGGGAGGCTACAAAGGCTTTAGAACAGTGTCTTTGACGTGCTTCACCGTACCAAACTCACCTTCTTATTTATTATTTATTTTGCTTTTACTTATCTATTATTTTATTTTCTTAAATTTCATTGTACCTTAAAAGCTTTCCAATTTATTTATAAGTTATTTATAATATAAATGTTTTTGTATTTGGCTTTACGGAAAAGGAAAACTACATTTTTTTTATAACAAGGAGCTCCTAAGGTCTCTATCTATAATTATGGGGTTGGAGAAGCATACTCTTCTTAGCCTACACAAAGAGTTGCTCGAAGCTTTGCGGATGAACTACATTCGTCCATGCTCCATGCCTGATAAAGTACTAGGTCTAAGTCCACACTCGGACACAACCACCATAACCATACTCATGCAAGAAGACGATGTAACCGGATTACAGATTCAAAAAGAAGGGGAATGGGTGCCAGTGAAGCCAATTCCGAACGCTCTCGTTGTGAATGTGGGAGATGGTATTGAGGTAAAAATGGTACTTGAACTTTATTAAAGAAGTACAATATTTTTTTTCTAAGCTTCATGTTCTTATAGCTATGACAGATATGGAGCAATGGGAAGTACTAGAGTATTGAATACAGAGCTGTCGCAAACAAAAGCAAAAGGAGGATATCTTATGCTTCATTTCTTTGTCCGCATGTTGATGCTGAAGTCGAACCATTTGATAATACGGTGGAGACATCAAGAATGTATAAGAAAGTTAGATATGGAGATTATCTGAGTTCTTCCTTGAAGGGTAAACTTAAGGGGAAGGCGCATATTGAAACGGCTAAGGCTGGAAATTGAGCAACTGTTTCCATTTCCAAAAGCCAGATCAAGTCTTCCTTGATGACTTTGAGTGGGCCTGTTAATAAAATAACATCAAGCTTGTTGAATTTCATTTCTCCGTACCTGTAAGACCATGCACTTATCTCTTTTGTTTGATAAATAAAATAAATCTTATGCACTTTGTGCCGCACTTCCAAGTTCAAGTTGCCAAACCCAGATTATGTTCTGCTCAGCTAAGAAACAACAAAAACCTTGTTTTCATTAATACCAGGCTCAACAGCTAACAAAATGTGATACTATGCAAAGCAAAAAACTCTTGAATCTACAGAGAAATACAAGGGGTGGGGTATGGGGGAATGGAATGAACGAAATTACAACCGAGTGTATGATACAGTAAACTGGTTCCATTAGCTGATTAAATAGAGGCAACAAAAACAGCCACAGCTGCATTACTAATTTGTCTGAGAGCTCCCATTGGCATCATCTCTGGTAGTAGAACTACCTTGAACATTTGCAGCTTCCGGTGGAGGGCCTGCACCTAGCAGCAGAGGAGGAGGAGTTTCTTTCTTCTCGGTACCAGGGTTTTTATCTGCAGGATTTGGAGCAAAAGCTCTAAGACGAGGTTCAAAAACCTTGCTTGCAACATCAGGTGGTGGTGCATCTTCCCCTGGAAGCACAAGAAGCCCATTCTCACGAAGAGAAGATGGCTCATTGTAGCAGGCATTCCAGAGGGAGTCTACCAGCTGCCTCTCCTCTTTAGCTGCCCCAAGATCTTCAGGAGACATTGAACTAATACCTTTAATTCGCTCTTGAAGAAGTTGCTTCAATTTCTCATCTTCATCAGCTAAACCACTAGTGGACCCATCAGCTTTGTCTCGAGCAAGCTCAAGAAGGCCCCGGAGTGCAGCTTCTCGTACTTCTAGATCTTCGCTAGAGGCAAGGTGCAACATTATGCGTGGAAATCCTAGCTCACTTACTACATTGCAATCAGAGCTATTCTCGTGCAGTAGGAACTGAATCAAGTTCAGGGCTTTCCTGAAAAATGGTTAATTTTCAGAAGAAATTCATTATTGGGACACTAAATGAGGCAAAAATGAAGGCATATAAACATGTGAAGATTTCCAAATATATGAATTATTCAATTTCATTAATATGTTTTAATTCCCCAAAAAAACATATAAACAAAATGGCCCAAAGCAAACCGTGAACTGAAGATATAACAAAATCCTTGTAACACACAATTACCTCTGGAATCTCACATTGTCAGAAGATAAAGCATCTCTCAAGGCTGCATAACCATTTGCTAGACGAAATGCAACGCTACCAGGTTTGTTGTGCCGGATTAAAGCTGAAAAGGTCATTCATTTGGAAAGCAAAAGCTACATCAATATCCTTTCACGACAGGGCATAACTAGAAAAACACATTTACTTACATGACTAAACAGCAAACATAGTTCATCATAATACTAAAACCAGCACTTACAGGAAATTGCACCGAGAGCTTTGGTTCGAACAGTCACATCAGGGTCGGATGTGAGATTAGAAAACAGATATTCTAAGCCATTTGCTTCCATGACCAATTGTTGGCTCTTGGGGTTGTTCTGGACAATAGTGGTCACAACTTCTGCAGCCTTTGCTCGGATATTAGAATGGGAATTCTTCAGGTAACCAAGAAGAGGGACCAAACCGCCAATGGAATGAAGATCTGTGACAAATTAACAGCCAATGTTACTCTGCACAAGACCCAAATATCAATATGCAAAAGAACACACACCAAATAAGATGATAGCAAAAGTCCAGTTCAAAGAAAAGGGTCAGAAATTTTACCATTGGCCATGTCAATAGACTCAACATGCTCTTGCAACTCATCCAACAAATCTGCCACAGACGCAAAAGAAGTACCGACAAAATTAATTATATGTTATAAATTCAAAACAAAAAAACAAGACTTGGAGCTGAATTTCATATTTTATTAAATAAAAGAAGGAGACAAACCTTCAATATCAGCAGGAGTAACTCCTTGAGCTTCCAAAACCTGCTCAGGAGTTTGCATTACAAGTGTTATCTCTTTCATGCGCTTCACAACGTCAATACTCTGCGATTGCATCGCTTCCATAAACCATCTCCTATCCTCTTCGCTATAAAAACACAACCAAAAACCAATCAATTTGGTCTCTAACATTCACACACATGCTTTTGAGTATTTCTATACATTGATTACAAATAATTGCGTAATTAGTATGATTTTTGGGGCGCAGAGAGAAAAGTACCTCAAATTGCGATTGGGGCCAGTGCCATCAGAGTGAGCGAGGCTCCATTTGAGCAATCCATCCCAGTTGGGTCCGTCTTTTGCCATTGTTGCTTCGTCTTAAACAAAACCAAAACCCTAAAAACTCTGCCTTTTTCTCTGCTCTGCTAATTGATGAAGAAACAATAAATTACAAAGGAAACGGTTTAAAGCACCAGCAAAGTTATATAGGAATATAAGTCGACATACAACACCGCTCAGACTTCAAGTTCTCGAAACCTCTTGATAGTTCTGGAACTCTAGTTTATGCACTAGAACTAAAAGGAAGACACGCAGGCGGCAGGGCGCCGAGCTGCCCGGCCTATGGGCCAGCAAGTTAGATTAGGTTGGGCTGAGGTTTTTAGAGGCCCAATAAATTTTGTGTACTAGTCTTTCAGTCTTCGGTGGAAGGCCCAATTCTGTTGAATCATGGGATTTTTTATTTTTTTTTTCCTTTTTTTTTGTCACCAATTGTGTATATTAAACAACTGCTAGCCTTAGACTTACAGTGCGTTTGGATGAGAAAATTTAAAAGTACAAAGGAATTCATAAATGACGGAAATTAATGTTCTAGAATTTGTAAAGTTTCTTGTTTGGGTAACAGATTTAAAATACGAAATTTGAGCTTTATTTGTAAAGTTATCTTTTTTAAAAACTCAATCTCTCTTGAAATTTTAGAAATGACAATTTTTAGGTAGAATTTAAAGTTGGGATTTATGACCTCCAAATTCCATGTTTTTTCCCACGCAGAATTTCTATATTTCTATATTTTTTTGTTCAAACACGGGAATTGATTCATGTCAATTTAAAAATTCTAACTTTTGTTGAACTCCCAAGTTTATTTTCCTCATCCAAATGCACTATTAAGATGTTGCATTACATACCAGTGGGGGTGCTAGTAATGCATATCAAGTTTCCGCTTTGCCTAACGTGTTGCTGGAGAGGCAAACAAATGAAATTATAATAACACGAATTATACTACGGTTAGTTGTTTACGCATGCATGAATAATTTATGAATGTAAATCAATCTTGGATTCACATTTGATCCAGATATAAATCATGTATAGACAGGACAGCGAAATTTAGGTCTGAACACTAAGTGGTTAGAATATGAACTAACAAAGTATATCAAACTTAATGTACACTAAAGCAATCGGTGATGGAGGATAATTAGTGGCGGAGAGTGACCTCTAAAACCTAATTCACTGGTTGGCTGTCAGCAAGATTTGCCTCAGGCTTAATAAATTCATCGCTGTTTGCTAATTTTGCGTTTATGGACGGAGTTGAAGTTGGTAAATACAATACAACGTGCTCCCTCGCATGGCGTTGGCAACTTGGCAATGGCCACTTCACTAGACCAATGATTTGGCTCCGCAAATTGAAACCATTAAATAATACAATAGTGGTGCAAACGTGGAATATTCTGTCTTCCATAATCAAATGTTGTCTTTTCGTGTGTGGTTGCTAGTCCTACTAGCCACTAGGTAGGGTCCATCCCCTCACTCCATAAAGCCTTCATCAGTGAGCTGTAGCCTGTAACATGTAAACAAAACTGACACGACATGTCGTTTTGGTCGCCCAATTGCCACGCCAGTCAAACGCCTTTTCAAAACGTTCGCGGAGACCCAGACGTCAATATGGGCCACGGCGACATTGCGTTTATGTCTGTCCGCCCGTCGTGACTCGTACGTGTGCAGTTGAATACCGCGTATCAATTATTTTTGTAAGACTAAATTTCTTTTTCGTCATTAGATTTTATACGAAATTGTAATTTAATTAATGAGAATATAATTTAGTTAATTAATACGCATACAACTCAACGTTTACGGTTTATAGAAATTTCGTTATTTTTTCATTGAGTAGTTCACTTGTGATAGAAATTTTGAGAATACCGTGACCTATACTTTAATGCCGCCACTCTTCGTATTTACTTAACCAAAAACTTTGAGTTATAATTTGCCTAAATTTATTTCTTAGTGATCAAATTAAAATTTCGTATAAAATTGAGTGACTAAAACTATTTTAAGTCTTTCCGCATTTTCCATTTTTCATTTATTGATTTGGTTTTCGCTTTTTGAGGTTAAAATATAGGGGTGGCATTTTTTACCGAAAAACCGCAAAAACCGACCGATAATTTACCGCAATGAAACCGCAATCGCGGTAAACCGAACCGCATTTGCGGTATTTAAAACCGAACCGCATTTGCAGTTGCGGTTGCGGTATTTGATTTTCAAAACTTGCGGTTACCGCAAACCGCAAATATATTTTAAATAATATTATCTAAAATATATTATATTGAATATAATATAAATATACTTATATAATGAAGGATTTTGGCTTTTGGCTCTGTGACTAATATAAGTTATATTCAATATATTGTACGTAAACAAGTATATTTCATACAATATTTATTTTGTATTCACACCCATTAATCGTAGCCGTTAGATGCGATCAGACCTAAGCCTCTCTTCTCTCCTTATGCGATCTCACTCTCTCATCTCAACTCTCTGATTCTCATTCGTCTCTCTCTCTCTCTCTCTCTCTCAACTCTCAAAATCGGCTTCTCTCTCACATCAATGCAAAAGAGGAAGGATGAGCAATCCGTTGAGATATCCAATGAAGTGGATAAATACTTGACGGATCCTTTTGAGAGCCCATTGAGCAAACAATTCAATCTCCTGAATTGGTGGAAAGGGAATCAAACAAGATATCCTATTCTTTCACAAGTTGCCAAGGATATCTTTGCAATTCCAAGTTCTACGGTTGCTAGTGAAAATGCTTTTAGCTTAGGCAAGAGGATTGTGGATCCTTTTAGAAGTTCTTTGCATCCTAAAATGGTAGAGGCATTAGTGTGTACTAGTGATTGGCTTAGAGCGGACGAATTTTCCTTTTACAAGGAACCAACGGATGATGAGGTTGAATTCTACAAGGAAATGGAATATATGACAACTTGTAAGTAATTAGTTTATTTTTGCTCATGTTATTTATGCTTCTTCTTATAATAAAATGTACTAAACTTATGTTGTTTTATTTGTAGATAGCATTGGTGCTCAATCAACACAATGGGGTTCTTCAAATCCACTTACCACCACCAACACTTGAGTTGGTAACTTTAGTTTGTAATATTGGTGCATTGCATTTTCCTTTTAGTTTGTAACTTTAATTAACTTTAAATTGGATTTTCTTTTGGGTTGTAAACTTTAATTCATTTTGCATTGTATTTTCCTTTTCGTTTGTAACTTTAAAGAATTTGGAATTGGAATGCTTGAGAAGTTTAACTTTAATTGGAATGCTTGGAATTGAACTTTAATTTTCTTTAGGTTGTGATGCTTGAGAAGTTGGATTTTTATGACACAAAAAAAACTTGCGGTTTTAAACCGCTAATTCACGGTAACCGACCGCTTTTTGCAGTTTACCGCAATGCGGTAAACCGCAAAACGCGGTCGGTTCGCGGTTTCAAAAATCACCATACCGCAAATAGTCGGTCGTTATTTTTTCATTGAGTAGTTCACTTGTAATAGAAATTTTGAGAATACCGTGACCTATACTTTAATGCCGCCACTCTTCGTATTTACTTAACCAAAAACTTTGAGTTATAATTTGCCTAAATTTATTTCTTAGTGATCAAATTAAAATTTCGTATAAAATTGAGTGACTAAAACTATTTTAAGTCTTTTCGCATTTTCCATTTTTCATTTATTGATTTGGTTTTCGCTTTTTGAGGTTAAAATACATGTACTGTGTACAGCTTAAATGCCACGCTTTAATAACGAACGACGCGCTACCTGCACCTCCTTTTAAAAGCTTTGTATTTCCCATTTTTACCTTCGTCTCTCTCTCTCTCTCTCTCTCTCTCCCTCTCTCCCTCTCCTATTGCTCTCTGCTTCACTTCGCCTTCGAATTCACTGAACGATCTGAGCTTCTGGAAATTGGATTGCATTCGTTCTTGATTTCTGGGCTTCATTTTTACTTCAACAAAGATTCAGTCTTTTTCCAATTTCGGAAGATAAAGAAAGGGCCTTTGCCTCTTTCTCTGGTCTTCACTGTTTAGGGTTTCTGATAGCTTCTGATGGCTTCCCTGGGCTCCGCCTCATACTGGTGCTACACATGTAGCCGATCGATTCGGGTTCGGATCCGGGCCCAAGACTCGATCCTCTGCCCCGATTGCGGCGCCGGATTCATCGAAGAGATCCAGACCCCGACCCGATCTCCGCTCCACCACCCATTCCCCACCGCCGCGATGTTCCTCGATAACACTCCAATTTCGCAAAGCCCGAGCCCGCCTAATCTCCGCCGGAGCCAGAGAAGCAGCCGCGATCGCTCACCGTTCAACCCGGTTATTGTCCTCCGAGGCCCACCTGACACCGAATCCGACCCGGGCAGCTTCGAGCTTTACTACGATGACGGAGCCGGTTTGGGCCTCCGCCCTCTGCCGTCGTCCATGTCGGACTTCTTAATGGGATCGGGTTTCGACCGGCTGCTCCACCAATTGACCCAATTGGAAAACGGCGTCGCACGGCTCGACCACCCTCCGGCGTCGAAAGCCGCCATCGAGTCCATGCCCGTCATCAAAATCGCCGACGACCACGTCTCCACCGAGTCGCACTGCGCTGTTTGCAAAGAGGCGTTCGAGCTCGACTCGGAAGCTCGCGAGATGCCCTGTAAGCACATCTACCACTCCGACTGTATATTCCCATGGCTTTCGATTCGAAACTCGTGCCCGGTTTGCCGCCACCAACTCCCTACTGACGTGCGCGGGCCGCGTGGCAGTGGCAGAGCGTCGCCGGAGAATAATGGTATGGTTGGAGAAGAAGAGACGGTGGGGTTGACTATCTGGAGATTGCCCGGGGGCGGATTCGCTGTGGGCAGGTTCACCGGAGGCAGGAGAGCTGCTGAGCGTGAGCTTCCAGTTGTTTACACTGAGATGGATGGTGGGTTCAATACGGCTGGTGCTCCTAGGAGGATTTCATGGGCTTCTCGAAGAAGAGCGAGGGAGACTGGTGGGTTTGCTCAGGCTTTTCGCAATTTCTTCTCCTTTTTCGGGAGGCTCAGAAGCTCGAGAAGCGGGTCTGGTAATGTGTTTAGTAGATCATCAAGGAGGAGAAGCCAGCGTTGGCCTTTGGAAGATAACTGATTGAGGTTTAGTGTTTTATAGTTATTGGGTTCTGATATTTTGATTACGTTGTGCTGATGTTGTTGTTGAGGAAGGGAAAGTTTGTACATTTATCGTTTGTTTGGTGTAAATAGCAATACATGACAGAGAATTGAAGAGTCTCTCAATTGGGGCTCTGTGGAAGAGATGGAAATTTTGAATTTGGTAGAGAGACTAGGGAATTAGTTTTCGCACATTTGGAAGGAGGAGGAGGAGGAGAAGTAAAGCCAAGGGATTAAAGTGGTGGCTTGGCAGCATTGGAAAGTTAGCAATGGAGAGGTGGTACAAGGCTTTCTGTTGTTGTTTGTATTACTGCTAGGACTTAAAAGGCCTCGCTTGTTGCAGAATTGCAGGGTTACAGTGAATTGACCTAGAAGCCGGTGGCTGTTTTTTGTTCTTTTTGGTTGTCTATTGTTTTACTTAGGATTGTTTTGATTGTTCTCATTTTAATCCAAAGTGATTACTGGCTCTCTTCTTTGATGTTGTTGTTCTGCATTTATTCTCAGCAAAATTTGATTTGGGATGCCAATCTCTCAATTTCAGTTGGATCATGGGATTAATTTCCTAACTTGTGAAGTAAGTTCCAGTTGGGAATTAGGCCATCTTCATCACTCAGAATTTGCAGTTTCTTCTAAAGTAAACCATTATTTACCACTATGATTTCATGAAAAGCCAGGAAGGATGATTTTGTTTAAGTTTGCTCCTGTCAATTTATGCAATGTTGCTTTGGTATTTCTGTTTTATTGCTTCTTTGATGTTGCCACAGGTTCTCTTCCCACTCTGCATACGCGAATTGAGTTTTAATGCCATAGATGGGGGTGTTTGATTTTCTTTTTCTGCTAACCAATGAATTTGCGGTTGTTAATTTGATAATTCCAAGCACATTTTCATGAAATAAAAAGGAATTTGCTGGAAGCACACGCATCATCTCTTTTAAAACGAATTTCGGCCTGCTCAAGCAGCTGACCAAATGCTTCAGAAACTGCAAAAAGTTCTGGTCTTTGATCATTGTGTGATGGTATATATTTCTTCATTGCCAATTAAGTCCTTTTATTCCTAGTAAATTCTACCCTTTGTTGCATGTGAACTGTTGATGAGCCATCGCAATGGAAGTCTTGTGCCATCGCGCTCCTCGTTGCTCATTCACAGCAATGCAAGTCTTTCGCTCTCTGAGTCATGGTTAGGACTTTTCACGCGGCCCAACCTGTTGGAATATGGTACTTCATGCTTAGCTCGCTCATTACCCACAACCCGTTCCCCACCGTTCGTTTGCTTCAAGCCACCAGTTAGTCTCAGCCAGCTCCTTCTTGCCCCCACTCTATTAAACAAGTGAAGTCGGCGTGGACCCAGCCTTATCTTTAAACCCACAAAAATCTTGGGTTCTTATTGGCCCTACCTATCCATTTAGAATGAAGAAAACACAAACCAAAACCCCCTTTTTCACATCCAAGCTGAGAAAATTGAAATTACTAGATTTCTACAGAGATGGGATCAATGTCTTCTCCTCTGACTATCATTTCTGCAGAGCCACTGATGCAACCGGTTGCGGTCGGCCGCAGCAGCCCCTCTCTCTTGACGACACAGGCAGGGTCAAAATCTCTGTTGTGGAAGTCTAGGATTGAGAAGAAGAGAGCATTGACTGTGGTTGCTGCCATTGGAGATGTATCAGCTGATGGCACCCCCTACCTGATAGCTGGAGCTGCTGCAGTGGCTCTGCTTGGAACTGCCTTCCCAATTATCTTCTCCCGCAAGGACCTGTAATTAACTAACTACCCTGCTCTCTCATTTCATTGACTTCTCTTTTCATAAAAATTTTTTGAGTTGTGTTTGCTGTGCTCGTTTTAGGTGTCCCGAATGCGATGGAGCGGGTTTCGTTCGGAAGGCAGGGGTGACCTTGAGGGCTAATGCAGCACGGAAGGACGAGGCTCAGATTGTCTGTGCTCGGTGCAATGGCCTTGGCAAGCTCAACCAAATCGACAAAAGATAGATCCCTCGTTTTCTTTCTCTGTTTTGTAACTTTGATCTCGCTCTGGTGCTGTCAAAGCTTATAAACAGCGTTTCCCTTTTAACATTGTCACATAAAAGAATAAACCTTTTCTTTAGTTATCACTACTGTTGTTAAAGACTTTTAACTTAAAGTTGGCTTGTCAATATTGCTGCGACTGTCATCCATGTGATCCCATACCAACTGAACTGGATCTACTTCATCTGGGAAATTTTTTGGTTTGGCAGTCGGACCGTCACGTAGGGTTACCAATTCACATGTTAAATATGGGTGAACAATATGTTTATATGTCATGGACCTAGAGTATAGCATTAAAAATATATACACGTATTATAATATAAGTGAATCGATAATATTGACATATGATGAAAGCAACTTGCCATATACGTTGTCTATTTTCTTTTCTCTTTTTGAGACCTATTTCTTCTTAGAATATAGTTTTTTTTTCTTATAGAAACGATACTGAAAAGTAGAAGAATTCAACAGAGGACTTCGATTGCGTGAATGAATATTATATAGAATAAAAGAGGTCAACTGCAATTGCAAAGTAGAATGTTTCTTCGTCTAAGGAAAGTTGCTAAATTGGTAAGGGAAAGGGACGACCTTGACCATAATAAATATGTTGCAAAAATTGTTTCAATTTCCTTTCCAGAATTATCAATCAATTATTTTCTTTACACAAGCAAATCAATTTCGTCGTCATATAACCATATGGAGTCTATGAGAAACCAAATTTCATTAGTAATAGTATACACACAGCCTCAAGTTCGGATCGCATCACCCAAAATCTTCCAGCAGCAAGAACCAGCCCTGCTAATCAACTGACACGTGTACGTCTTGATCCTTGAAGGGTCTCACAGCCACATACGTACAGCAATATGCACGCTGTCATCTCCAAAAACCTCGGATGCACAAGCAGATGGTGAAACCAAATACAAATCTGACAGAACCAGTTAGTGCCTATCTTCTTGTTGTCTCTGTCTTTGTTTTGCATTTGCCCTAGGTTGTTTTTTCGCTTAATGCTAGGAGCTCAAGATTAAGTGTTTGCATGCGTGCCTAATTGGGTTTGATTAGTATTAATCAAGGACGATCGAAAGTGATGATGAGTGGGATGAGGTTCGACGAGGATCTTGGTCCCGATCGTGGGGACGACAACTTTCACACAGATGATGAAGAAAACCAAGCACACAGGTCTTGTGAGCAATATGAAGCCGATACCGAATCCGATATCGTTAGAGCTCCCTCAAGAAATCTATCCCAAAACTCCATTGATGTTAATATTAATGCATGGCCTCAAAGCTATCGGTAAATTCTTCACAGGCTACAAGATTATACGTATATAAATATGTGTGTATAGTATTTGTTTTCTTCTTGTAACATGGTTTGTCGATGCAGATAAGATTTTTATATTGCTAAACTGTGAATATGTATCACGCATTCAAACAAGAATTAACATATATTAGCTAGCTTTTTGTATAGTGGTTTTTTTTTTTTTTTTGGGTGCAATATTAAAAGAAGTTCTAAGTTCAAAATCCACATACCTCAACAAGAATTAACCTAAACAATTGTCCAGATTCACCATACCCTAACATGTTTTTCCTTCATTGGGGTTTCATGATAATTTTTACGCCTAAATGTGATATTATATATTCTTAGTGATTGAACCACTATTTACTTTATACAGTGTATCATTTGGTAACTGAAAAGACTAAGAAACAACTTCGTCTTTTTTTTTTTTTCGGAGGACCTTTTCTATGGAGAGGGACGATAGTATACTAAACTCATACACATTACACGGATGTTAGGGCTCGAACCCATGACCTTTTCTGAAGGGAACAAATGCTCAAAACCACTACACTAGTGGGTGTTTGCAACTAAGAAACAACATTAATAAGTTGCCAACATCAAATGTCTTGTAATGTATCCTAATATGTCGACTATTTCCTCTTGAATATGTGCATGCAGGCAATCGATTGACATGTACACAAGTGTGACGCCTCCTTCCCTTGGGTTCCTAGGGGCGGCGAGTTTGAATTCTTTGTCTACACTTGACAAGCGGCACTCAATATCTGATTCTGGTTCAAGCACCACAAGGCTACTCAATTCTCAAACCAGTTTGGACAAAGAAGTGCCTCCCTCACCTTCCCAAGCTGCCAAATTCTCCATCTACTCTTCCTACGCCTCAAAAGGCTCCCTCCCGGAATTGCCCCCACCCAAGGAACGCTGCTGTTCATTTCCCCAAGCTGTACTTAATGGTAATAACAATCAATTTTCATGGTAGATTTCTGGCAGAGAATGAGCTTCCACACTGCAGTTTCTAACAGAGAATTTAATCATTTTATTATGCAGGAACCAATGTTCTATGTGGGATAGGACTTCTTACAACCCCATATGCAATAAAAGAAGGAGGGTGGTTGAGCCTCATACTACTTGCTTTATATGGTGTTATCTGTTGCTATACTGGAATTTTGTTGAAGAGATGCTTAGAAAGCTGTCCCGGGCTCCGAACATACCCGGATATTGGCCAGGCTGCTTTTGGCTCCACCGGTCGTTTTTTCTTATCTGTAAGGCTAACTTACTTTGATATATGCTTATGTTGTCTGTGAATTCAATGGTCCAAGATTCATAGTCTTGTAATTTTTGGATTCACATCACAAAATTATTATATCAGCCATGCATGTTTCTATGTTTGAAGCAACACTGACACTTGGGTTTTGGGTCATGCAGATAATATTGTATCTAGAACTATATGTAAGTGCACAGAACTCTTAGTTTCCTCTATGCCTCCCTCTTTCCAATATACATTAAAAGTTCAATGCCTGTGTGATGTAGGGTGCTTGTGTGGAGTTTTTGACCATGATGAGTGATAACTTGGCATCAGTGTTCCCAAACACCCAAATGACACTTGGTGGAATCCATCTTGATAGCCATCATATCTTTGGCATCACAGCAACTCTTGTAATTCTTCCAACTGTATGGCTTCAAAACCTTAGTTTGCTCTCTTACCTCTCAGGTTTCATATTCTGATCACTTATCTTAATCTATGTAAATCTTTATGCTTTCAATTTCACAATGTTGAACATCTAAGCTCTAGAAAAGTTGTACAATTGAACCAATGTTTTCAGTTGGAGGAGTGGTTGCATCAATCCTGGTGGCCCTTTGCTTGCTGTGGGTTGGGGTGGTGAACCAAGTTGGATTTCATCACAGAGGAACAGCCTTAAACCTTTCAGATATATCGGTCACAATTGGTATCTATGGCTTTGGCTTCGCCGGCCATTCGGTCTTCCCAAATATCTATACCTCCATGAAAGAACCATCACAATTTTCAGCAGTTCTAATAACCAGGTGAGGTGACCAACATTGGCTTTATTTAAAATAAAATAAAAATCCTGGTTTTAAAAATGTGACAAAGTATTTGACATGTTCCTCTGCTGCAGTGTTACATTTTGCTTTTTCATATACACTGGGGTAGCAGTATGCGGCTTTCTAATGTTTGGAGACTCCATCCATTCTCAGTTCACTCTAAACATGCCCACACAGTTTGTTGCTTCCAAAATTGCAGTCTGGACAACAGTATGATTTAAGAAAATTGGTTCTGTTTTTTTCCAGAGTTTCTTTTTTTATTGGCATATATATATATTGATTATCTCTTCTTTTTCTTTTTTTTGTCTCTTGATTATGCAGATTGTGAACCCAATGACAAAGTATGCCTTGACAATGACACCAGTGGCTTTGAGTGTAGAGGAACTCTTTCCCGAAGCTTGGACGGGATCTCACTGTGTTTCGATTTTCGTTAGAACACTTCTAGTTTCATCAACTTTGGCCGTGGCGATGAGTTTTCCATTCTTTGGTAAGCATATGTGTGTGAGAAGTTCAAACTCTTAAAATAAAAGACGTGTTTTTCACTCTGCTGGCTATCAACTACTAACAAAATTCAGCTAATGAACAATTTTTGATTCACAATCGAACAACATAACATATCACATCATATGATAAAAGAACATATTTGCTTAAAATAAAAAGACAAGGCAAAGTTCTTTGGATATAAAGTGTGGCGTCTACTAAGCTGTTCATTTTGTCAACTGGACTGCAGGCTCTGTGATGGCATTGATGGGATCCTTAGTAGCAATGCTAGTGGTGAGTAATTTCTTCATCAACCCATTCAATTCCAGGATAGAGGGAGCCGGTCGATCGGCATGCATGATCGAGCTACCGGCTCGCTCTATTCTGCAACTAAAGCTCTTAGGATATATATACACAAGATTGCACGCAGTTCATTAATGAATTGAAATCTTTTTCTTGTTTTATTTATTTATTTTTTTCTATTATTGCTTGACAGGCTGTTGTTTTTCCATGTGTGTGCTATCTCGTCCTACACAGAGGTAGATTAACTAAACTGCAGGTAAGAATCACAACCCATTATTGTCATTATTACTCAATGCAATTAATTTATCAGAAAGTTTCTGCAATATTAATAATGCCTCTTTCACAATATTTCCTGCTCTAATTTTCAGATTGCAACATGCATTCTGATCATAATTGTGGGGGTGGTGTGTTCTACTATTGGAACATACTCAGCAATTTCAAGAATAGCTGACCAAATGTAATTTAACACATGATATTCTAGCCTAAAGGTAAAGGAGGGAGAATGATCACGCGTCGTTTCGTTATTGGTTTGTTGCACCATGTAATACAACCATTGTACTGTAGACTTTCAACACATAGGAACAAACAACCCAATATGTGACATTCAGCTAGCTTTCTTATTACACAAAATTAAATGAACTTGGTCCTTTATATGTTCAATAAAGGGGGTTCATTTGGTTCCAACAAAGTTTTGTAATTCACGAGCCCAACAGGACTTAGCATGCATCAATCCATTTGTGGAGAAATGGAAACTAGTGCCCAAGCAATGTTTCAATCATGCAAGCAACAGCAGTACTGTTCCTGCCCTCAAACAATTCAGCATTACATGTGCAACCGACCGGAGGCTTTTTGTTTATAGTATTCACAATTTGCATTGGTTGCCTCACCACCGATTTTGGTTTTGACAATTAACTATTTTAGTAGCAGTACATGAACACTTAATGTAGTTGATATATTTATTTGTTTTGGCAAAAGATACGGAAGATATTTCGCTCAATTAGTGAAGGGTATTTGTCGAATTCACCCAGATATCTTGTATCGATGCTCAGTGTTGTATGAAGTAGCGTAGTACCCTATGGCTCCGTTTGGTTCACGGAACAAATTTGAGGGGAAATCATTTCCCATATCATTTTCCAATGGATGGGAAATGAAAGATTCCTTTCTTACGTTTGATAATGCTGGGAAAGTAACCGGGAGATACCACTTTATTTCCTTTCCTATGTTTGTTTTGAATAGTAATGGAAAACAAAATTTGTATAAATTTTCAATTATACATATATTAAATCAAATAAAAAAAGAATGCATTTAATGATATATTGTAATTCTAAATTGTTAATGGGGACAAAATGGTCATGTAAAATGTGTATTTAATGTTGGCTAATTTTCCCAAACTTTCCCATGATGAGGGAAAACAAAACTCAAGTTGGGAGGATGGCTTCACTTTCCCCCCTACTTTTCCATGGGCCAAGCAACGATTTCCTATGCATGGACTACCAAACGTGGGAAAGCAATTGATTTCCCATCCCCAAATCTCCTTTCTCATGAACCAAATGAGGCCTATATTTGTAGGACCAATGAAAGAGAGGACCCTTTAATGGAAGACATTATAACTTGTCAATAATACTATGACATATATGATAATACTTTCAGGTAGCATGACATTATTGGTTGAAGATGGTGAAATAGTATAATCCCATTGCAAATAAGTTTTTCTTCTTTAATTGGGAGGGGCCTTAAGGGCAGATGTCAGGTGCTAGCTGTCCAACTCACAGCCTCACAGAGCCTATCCCCGGCCAAAGGAGAGGAGAGCCATCAGTTCAGTCATGTGCAGCAGCCCTTTAAAATAACTTCAAAATTCAAGAGTCCTCCAAGTTCCAACCAACAACAAGAAAAAGGTAGCTCCATGCTTTTAGCACGAGGATGCCATCATCGATATCATTCAATTATTCTTGCTCTATGTACAATTAAAACCTAGTAAACCTTATGGTGAAGCACACAACACAACTCAGAGATATGAAGAAATGGTGATTCGGGATGAATTATTCTAGGGTTTTGATTTGGAATTTTTTTAAATAGAGTATTTTAAGGTTTAATTAGGAGTAAATTATATTGTAAGTGTATTAATGAAAGTCACTTGTACCATTGAGTTTAGTATGTAAGTTTTGCATAGCCGATTTTTGAATCCTGAAACTGTCACCGAACACAGAACTTCGAGTGTATGAGTAATTGCTCTTAATCACTCTACAAGGACCTATAGTCAAGTCAACTTCCAGTAAAAAATGTGAATCATGAGACCCTTTTTGATCAAACAGAGCCTTAGGAAGTCACTGACAAATGGACAGAAAATTTTGTTGCAGAAGCCAATGAGCTATACAAATGGAAGGCTTCTTCGAAACTACATAAAGATCTACCAATGTAAAAGAGAAGAAAAAAAAAAGTGTGCAAGCTTGACTGGCATGCACCAAACTTGACAAAATAAGGCTGTTTGGTGACTTGGTCCGGTGTAAGTGTAATTGTACGTAACCACACCGAACGACATCGTTGGACACTGTCGTTTGATCCTCGTCTACCTTATAGATCTCACCATGTGTGCAAGCAAGCAAGATCTTTTAAGCAGCAAGAAAAAACTGCGAAAGTGAAGCTTGTTTTGTTCTGCATCAGAAGAATCATATTCAGACTTTTTTTTTTCTCTCTCTGTCCCCAAAACACAGAACACTCCACATTCAACCACATTCTGCTCATTAATACATACCCTTCACTCTCTTAACCCAAAACACCATCTTCCACAGTTTGCCTCTCTCTCTCTTAAACTATTCCATTTTAAGCTCCCTTTATATTAAATCACCATGAAAGCCTGCATTTTCTGGAACCGTCTACAAAACCCATGTCTAAAGTTTCAATCTTTCATCTTCTTCTGCTCTGTCACTGTCCTCATTTGCTTCACTGAACCGAAACTCTGCTCCCCTCAAACCCAAACACTTGTTTTACCCCTCAAAACTCAACAAATTCCATCTGGGTCCCTCCCAAAGTCCCCAAACAGGCTTCCCTTTCATCACAATGTCACCCTCACAGTCTCTATCACAGTGGGAACGCCTCCACAGAACGTTTCGATGGTCATCGACACTGGAAGCGAGCTCTCTTGGCTTCACTGCAACAAAACCCGAAACTTTAACAACACTTTCGACCCGACCCGGTCCTCCTCCTACTCGCCCGTCCCGTGCTCGTCATCCACCTGTACGACCCGGACCCAAGACCTCACCATACCCGCTTCCTGCGACTCCAACCAGCTCTGCCACGCCATTCTTTCCTACGCTGACGCCTCGTCCAACGAAGGAAATCTCGCCTCCGATACGTTTTATATCGGAAGCTCCGGAATTTCGGGTTTGGTTTTCGGGTGCATGGACACAACCTTCAGCTCCAACACGGACGAAGACGCGAAGACCACCGGGTTAATGGGTATGAACCGCGGGTCTCTCTCGTTCGTTTCCCAAATGGGATTTCCGAAATTTTCATACTGCATTTCGGGTTCCGATTTTTCGGGCCTGTTATTGCTCGGAGACTCTAACTTCTCTTGGATCGCACCGTTAAATTACACCCCATTGGTTCAAATCTCGACCCCATTGCCGTACTTTGACCGCGTCGCTTACACTGTCCAGCTTGAAGGCATCAAAGTTTCGGACAAATTGCTTCCGATACCGAAATCGGTTTTCGTACCGGACCATACCGGGGCGGGTCAAACCATGGTTGACTCGGGAACTCAGTTCACTTTCCTTCTCGGCCCGGTTTACACCGCTTTGAGAGACGAGTTCTTGAACCAGACCTCAAAGATTCTCAGCGTTTTGGATGATCCAAACTTTGTTTTCCAAGGCGCCATGGATTTGTGCTACTGGGTTCCGCCGGGTCAACCGAGACTGCCGCCATTGCCTTCTGTGAGCTTAATGTTTCGGGGGGCCGAAATGAAGGTATCGGGTGGCCAGTTGCTGTATCGGGTACCGGGTCAAGTGAGGGGAAATGATACGCTGCATTGCTTCACATTTGGGAACTCTGACCTTTTGGGCGTGGAGGCGTACGTGATTGGTCATCACCATCAGCAAAACGTGTGGATGGAATTTGATCTCCAAAACTCTAGGATCGGTTTGGCTCAGGTGCAGTGTGATTTGGCGGGTCAGAGATTCGGTCTCAGTGTATAGTTCCCCGCTCTTGATGGTCTGGGTCCCACACATCAGAGCCTTTTAATTGCACGGTTAGATTACTGTGTGTAGCTGAGGACCATGGTATTTACAGTGGTGTGGTCCTGTCGACAATATCATCGTCCTCTTTGGCCTACCGTCAGATGTGCGGACCATTTTGATTGGGCGAGGAGAGTAGATTAAATAGATCATAGATGTGTGTGTGTGTTTTTTTTTTGTTGCAATGTGTAACTATATTTTATATAAAAGTTATTACAATAAATATTTTTAAAAAATACCCAAAAAAATCAAATATTTGAAGAAACGTTATTACTTGAGAGACCATATTGGTAACAAGAATCAATTTGTGGTGTAAAGTTTGTCGCCATTTTAATGCGAAGTGAACGACCATCCAAGACGACAGTACTTGCTTTGCTTTCCCTGCCCTATAACATCCTATGTTTTTCGACCAAGATTGGTTCATTACCATCTGACCTTTTTTAAAGGCGATGCAACCACTGTCGTCCTTCATGTAAAACATGTGCGATCGATAATTTTTTTCATACTTAGGAGATTCAAACTTACGATGACATCTCTCAATAGCAAGAAGAGAGAAACCATTAAACCGAGTGCTAATTTGTGCGTAATTTGTTTGTTTTAGGTGAGGAAAGCCTTTACAACTTGGTAAAGGTTATTTACAAGGCCCATTTATTTATTTTTATTGCAAATTAGAGCCCATTACTTTGTTTTTTTTTTTTTGGTCAACCATTACTTTGTTAGCATCTCATATAAGCATTACTTCGATAGTTTGGCCGTCTGTTCATGTGTCCACAACATTTTCACATTGCTTTTTATTGATAGCATTCTCTACTTAGTTTTTTCCTGAAACATAAAACAAGCTATTGAACAATATCACAGTAGAAACTTGGTAAAATATGCCAGTGTTCTACTACTAATAACACTGAAGTTTTATGATAAAACGTCACATGTATTAGACTATGTATGTGATTAAGTTAAAAATTATCGGTGTTAGATCATTTAGTAGTCGATCACTAGTCGGTGGTCACCAATTATTTTGAAAACGCTCTCTATGACATGTTTCATTCTTTGTCTAAACGTAGCACCACCAAAGAGTCCTTAAATCAAAACAACAAACATTCTCAAACTGGGGCAGTGATTTGATCTGCCATGGATGCTTTTCAAATGTTGGCTTGGTGGGAAATCAGATCAGATGTGGATTTTCTCCAAAGGACTAAAAGCATAATACAAATTTAAAGTCCATTAGCATCAAAGTTGTTAGGGTTGTACAGTAGGGTTAACAAACGACAGCTAGCAAAGATGGTGTAAGACTTTCCTTCATTTTCCTTGATTAGCAAGTATCATCAACGGTAGGAGGTTGAAGGCTACCAGGCAACCATGCCCATAAAACCCCTTTCTCAAATCAATCCCTTTTCTTGATTCAGATTAACGCTATTTTATCTTCCACGAAAGAAACGACACCAATTGCTTTCATTGTAATTTGACATAAATACCCATGTAACCAGCGAGAAACTGTTCATTTCAGAATGTAATCTGCAAGGGGCATTCCAGGAACACCAAGTGATACCGTTAAGAGGAACAATTAATAAATATAATCTGTTTATCGCTAACTTTCAAAAAAATAATAAATATAATCTGTCTTGACCTGCACTCTAAAGTAAAACATGACCAGCAACTTCTAGCTTAATTTCAAACATGTAGTTTGTTGCTGAAGGCAGAGGTTTTCTGCAACTGCAATGGACTCTCACTTATCTCAATCAATCACCTAATTAACAAACCCTGCTGCACAATGCCAGCTTCCTCGCCATATAAAAAGCCACATTAATTTGATGTTTCTTCATCCATTGAACTCCAAGTCACAGCTTTGATATAATATTTACTTGAAAAAGGTTAAGCAGAGAGATCAGAGAGATGGGTTCTAGCCTTCTCCCATCACCAGCCTTTTCCATGGCTATCTTCTTTGCAGTTTGTGCTTTTTTATGTGTGTTTCCTGAGCCAGCACTTGCAAAGCATGCAAGGGTTACCCGGCACTACAAGTTTAATGTATGTATTGCATTTCATGTACAGTGTTTAATGTGAAATTGAAACAGATTGGTTAATTAAGGGATTGACCTTTGTCTGGTTTTTTATTGCTTTGCACAGATCAAGTCACAGAATGTGAAAAGGCTTTGTCAAACAAAGAGCATTGTGACTGTCAACGGGCAGTTTCCGGGGCCTCGGATCATAGCAAGGGAAGGTGACAGGCTTGTGATCAAGGTGGTCAATCATGTTCAGAACAACCTCACCCTCCATTGGTACCCAATTCTTGTCTTGTGATTTAGCTTTGGTTTTTTGCATGATTTTTTCGAAGTTTGAATTGAACATCAATCCTGACTAAAATTTGGAGAATTTACAGGCATGGGATCAGGCAATTGAGAAGTGGATGGGCAGATGGGCCTGCATATATCACTCAGTGCCCAATTCAGACAGGCCAGAGTTATGTCTACAACTTCACCATTACTGGCCAAAGAGGCACCTTGTGGTGGCATGCACACATCTCCTGGCTTAGGGCAACTGTCTATGGACCAATTGTCATTCTCCCTAAAAGACATGTCCCTTACCCATTCCCCCAACCCTTCCAAGAAGTTCCCATCATTTTTGGTAAATGATCAAGATCATAATCATTGCTACAAAATCCAAACAATTAAGACATTAATTATAGTATTAAGCATGAAACTTCTATTGATTTGCAGGTGAATGGTGGAAAGCAGACACAGAAGCAGTCATCAGCCAAGCCTTGCAAACAGGGTCGGGACCAAATGTCTCTGATGCTTACACCATCAATGGTCTTCCTGGGCCTTTGTATAACTGCTCAGCCAAAGGTATTTACTAATTAATATCACCTAATTCAAAATTAAAGAATTTTTTTTTGGATTATAAGATAAACAATCTGCAATATTTTAAGCAGATACATACAAGCTCAAGGTGAAGCCAGGGAGGACCTATCTGCTGCGGTTGATCAACGCTGCACTCGATAATGAGCTCTTCTTCAGCATTGCCAATCACACACTCACTGTGGTTGAAGCTGATGCAGTCTATATAAAGCCTTTTAAAACCCAGATTGTTCTCATCACACCAGGACAGACTACAAATGTTCTTCTGAAGACCAAATCTAAGTCCCCAAAGGCCCCCTTTGTCATGGCAGCTAGGCCTTATGTCACCGGCCCGGCGGCTTTCGACAACTCAACAACCACAGGCCTACTAGAATATGAAACATCTTCTGTCAAAGCCAACAAGAACAAGAACAAGAAAAAGCTCCCTCTTCTCAAACCAGTGCTTCCAAAGCTCAATGACACATTGTTTTCCATGAACTACAACAAGAAAATCCGTAGCTTGGCCAATGCCAAATTCCCAGCAAATGTCCCAAAAGCTGTGAACAAGAACTTCTTCTTCACTGTTGGCCTGGGAGTAAGCACATGCTCAAAGAACCAAACATGCCAAGGCCCAAACAACACTAGAGTAGTAGCAGCCATTAACAATGTGACATTTGTGCAACCAAATACAGCTCTTCTCCAAGCCCACTTCTTCAACCAATCAAGGGGTGTGTACACCACAGATTTCCCAGCCAACCCACCATTCAAATTCAATTACACAGGCACTCCACCAAGCAATATTGCTGTGAGCAGTGGCACTAAGGTGGTGGTGCTGCCTTTCAATACTAGTGTGGAGTTGGTTCTGCAAGACACTAGCATCATTGGGGCAGAGAGCCACCCACTTCACCTCCATGGCTTTAATTTCTTTGTGGTGGGCTTCGGTTCTGGAAACTTTGATCCTAAGAATGACCCCAAAAAGTACAATCTTGTTGACCCTGCTGAGAGGAACACCGTTGGTGTGCCCTCTGGTGGGTGGGTTGCTATACGCTTCCTTGCTGATAATCCAGGTAACTTTCTCGTGTCGATAAACTCACATGTTATGTTGTTAGGCTATGAATCTAAACATATATTTAATAATATATATATTCACGGTCTGACAACATAATCTATGGTTTATTTTTTCTAACAAACATCACTAAGTTGGTCACCTGATTGATAAAAAGTTGAATATTTGCTGTTAAAAGTCTTATTCTCATTACCTCTTTTTTGGGTGTCAATTATGGTTATGCAATCTGATATCTTTTCTCGGTGATGCAATAGGTGTTTGGTTCATGCATTGCCATCTAGAAGTGCACACCAGCTGGGGCTTGAAGATGGCATGGGTCGTTTTGGATGGAAAGAGACGCAATCAAAAGCTGCTTCCTCCACCATCCGATCTTCCCAAATGTTAATTTCAAATTTTGGTCATAGAGTTGTTTTGTTTTGCTTTCATTCTTTTTGCCCTGTTGCTCCCCTTAAAAAGGGTCATAAGGCATTTAGGTTATGTTAGTGTGATGATTCAGGAATGTTCCAACTAAAGTTTCCTACCCCGTGAAAGAATTGGGTTAGGGTTTTGACTTGTAATGCCATTCAATTATTGAATTGAAATGCAATAGAAAATCTTTTTTCTTTTAAGTAATATTGTCCTCTCTTTTTTCTTTTTTTTTTCCCCAAATAATATTGTCCTCTTATGAACTCTTATAATTTTGCTAATTTTGCTCTCTCTGGAATGCTGCTGTGCTCAAGTTTATAATTCATACCATTACATACAAACCTACTTCTTTGAATGTCAAACATCTCCTGCAAATATTTGTGCAATTGGCATATCTTAGTTTGATCTATTGTAATTTTGAGTTTTTAAATAAACGATACCAGAGATGGTATAATCAAATTCAAAACCTTGGATGTAAATATAAATACTATTAATTATTTGAACGAGTTGTGTAACGTGATACTATGTGATTGAGACTAGCTACCATGTAAAGCCCACAATATGGCAATGATCATTATTAGTGATGTAATTTTCTATTTGTTGCTTAGTTACCCAATTTGGGGTTTGGTATTGGTAATGGGTTTGTTAGTGTTGTTCCCTTGGAATTTGTTTGTTTAATAAGGGTTCATTCACCAAAAATAAAAACAAAAACAAAAAAGGACCATAATAAATAAATCATTAATCACCTATAATATTTTTTATTAAAAAAAACAAAATGAAAAAGGGTAATTTCGTAAACCAGAAACAACCGGCACCTTCCTAGATTTACAAACCCGTCACCGAGTCACCAACCTCCAAAAACTCGCATTTTGCCAGCTGAAAACGACACACCCCCCCCTCCCGGGAGACGCCGTCGTTTTGACGCCGGTGCCTCCGTCACGTCCTCAAACCCCAGAGAACATTCCAGACACAATGACGCGAAGCCTCAGCTTCTCTCTACCAGTAACCGTCGTCGTTTTAGCCATCGCCTACATTTACTTCTCCACAGTCTTCATATTCATAGACCGTTGGTTCGGTCTCATGTCGTCGCCGGGCTTATTGAACGCTGCCGTTTTCACCGTCGTGGCCCTCATGTGCGTCTTCAACTACACCGTCTCCGTCTTCAGGGATCCGGGTTGGGTCCCCTCCACGTACATGCCTGACGTCGAAGATTCGGGTAACCCTATCCACGAGATCAAGCGAAAGGTATCAAATTCATGCCGTTTCTCTCTTAACGTTGTGTCGTGTTTATGGGGAACTAATTTCTTTTTTCACTTCTATACGATTGGATTGTTTTTTATTTTTCGTCACGGCCAGTTTCTGAATATGTTTCAAAATTGTGGCTGGAATTTTAACTAATCATAATGTGTTTTGGTGAATTGGGGTGTTTTATTTCTATAGCCAATGCATAAAGGCAGGGTGCTTTAGTTTGGATTGACTTGTTAGATATGTTATATGAGTTTATGGGATGTTGTTCTTTGATGATTACTTTAGCTGAGCTAATTTGGAATCGAGGGGAATCAGCAAAATAACATTTTTGCGTTTGTGTTAGTAGGCAATTCACGTAAGTGATTGAGTCACTTTGGATCCTGGTTTAGTAAAATTTTATAGCCATTGGTTACATATATATATATATATATATATATATACACACACATACATATATTTGAAAAATCACTACAATTATGATGGAATTAAAAGGAAAGATGTAATTTTGATGGACAATGTATATATATATATATACACACACATACATATATTTGAAAAATCACAACAATTATGATGGAATTAAAAGGAAAGATGTAATTTTGATAGACAATGAGTGAAACGTTTTTCCCGAGACAGTAAAAACATTTGAACTTTTAAACTTGTAATGAAGCTGCCTAATGTTGCCAAGGAACTTGTAGATGATGAGCAAGTAGATAACTTGGGATGCATGCTCCACTCTAAAAGTCAACCTTTGTTCTCGAGGGTGGAATGCGTGAATTTTGCATTTCAGACCTTTGGAAGTCAGATAGTGTCAATATTTCAGTACATCCATCTCATGGTTTTCAATGTTCATTACAAATATAATTAAGTGTCATTAACTATATTTCCTTTCTATATATCTGCGAAGGCTTTGTTTTTAATAATTGCTAAGCCATGGTGGACATGTGGTTCCAAATTCCAATACTTGATATTTTGCGGTCTTTGGATGGCATTGTCTTACGTCGGCTTCTATTTTCAAAAGGAAAGTTCAGAAACATGATTACCGTTGTTTGTCGGGATCTTTAATCTCCTATACAAGTCTTGAAATGTTAAACAGGAACCAAAACCAATTCAATATGGTTGGCTTACCCTTGAATCCCCTGTCATTCCTCTTGGCTTACCCATGTTCCAGTTTCCCTGACAACTGAACAATGTCCTCACTTAAATTGAATGGGGCCAACTCATGTGTCTGTCGGAATGCTCGAATGCTGATACTCATGGGGTATGATCTTTGTACATATGCACAGAAATCAATGGCAAATCTATATCGGGAAAACTAACCGACTCTATTCTCAAATATTCACTTCTATTTTTAAACCTCTCAGATTTTTTCATTCAGACTTAGCTGCACCACCTAATCAATCAGTTTTTGCATAAAATGCCAACTTTTCTTTGCTCATATGTCTGCCAGTATGCTCCAGCGCTGATATTCACAGGGTACATTAATGGAAAATATATATTTGGAAAACTAACTAACTCTATCCTCCAACGTTCACTTCTAATTTTTAGTCTCACATTTTGTCATTCAGAATTTGTTGCATCTAGTCACTTGTTACGTAAAATGCCAACTTTTCCTTTGGTGGCAATAGCATTAGTGAACATCTGGGGGTTTGTGTGATCCCCCAGCTGAGTGAACGAAAACATCAAAACTTAAATGTTATTTTGTTCTTGATAGTATACTGTTCTCAAGCGAGATTTCTGTTATGTTGCCACATGTACTTGAGCTCTTGTGGGAACAGATGGGATGGTTTGAGCTGGAGATAGACCCCCTGGGTTAATACTTTTGTTTTGAAGAAGATAATACCGCCTTTCTTGTATTAAGAATTTACCGTTCTTGTGTCCGTTCTTTTAGATTTTTAAATTATGTTCTGTAGCATGTGGAAAGAGACTGATAATGTTTGTAGCTCATATCACCTTCTTTTTATTTCTTTCAATAAAGGTTTCATGTGAAGTGTTTATCCATCATAATTAGTGTTGTTATTTAAATAAAATAAATAAATAAAATTACTGGAAATTGGAATCATTCCTAGGAACATGTAATATTTGCTTGCAGCAGATTATAGAGAAGTGTTAGCCTTTGCTTCAACGTTATTATTACTTTTGTTGTTTTCTTTAAAAAAACAACGTAGTTTGGAACAATTCTTAGGAATGTATAATCTTTATTAGCAGCAAGATAGTTTGTAGAAAACTGTGAGTCTCTGCGTCCAAGATGACTGTTGGGTGGAATGGTTTTGCAGGGAGGGGATTTAAGATATTGCCAAAAGTGTTCTCATTATAAGCCAGCTCGAGCACATCATTGTCGTGTGTGCAAAAGATGTGTTTTGCGAATGGTATGCTTTATCTATGTTAACCTTTGATGCCTTGTATGTCCTGGATAATGTGTTAAAGTGCTGCCTCTTGGTTGTAAAGGACCATCATTGCATATGGATTAATAATTGCGTCGGCCATGCAAACTATAAGGTCTTCTTCATCTTCGTTGTGTATGCTGTAATGGCGTGCGTGTATTCCCTGGTAAGTTATTATTTTATTAAATCCTATTGGACTTTGAATTTTCTTTTTTTTTCTTTCTGACTGTGCTGTAATTGCATGCATTGACTGGCGTGGATGTTCTTTTCCATTATTACATGGGGAACTATGCCTTTTTCCTTTTGAGTACCATATGTTATTTTTGGAGCGCTAGAAGGCAATCCATTTGAGTGAAAAGATGGTGAATGTTTAAGACATAATTTTCTTTCCTTTGTTTTATTTGTTTCATTATTTTCAATTCTGAATTGACACTTAAAATTTTCAGGTCTTACTCATTGGTAGCCTAACTTATGATCCTGAAAAAGATGAGGAACAAACTGGAGACTCTTTTAGAACTGCATATGTAAGCTTATGTGCTGGGTTTGTATTTGAGCCTTGCATGCGAGACAGTATGCTTAACCTTTTTTTTTTCTTTTCATTTTCAGGTCATTTCTGGGCTGTTGCTAGTTCCATTGTGTGTGGCACTGAGTGTTCTTTTAGGTTGGCATGTCTACCTCATTTTGCAAAACAAGACCACAATTGAGGTTATTAGGAATTAACAAATTGTATATCATTGTTCTGCTCTTTGGTAGCAAACCTGATTTTGATATCTGGACCGCTATTTCATAGCCATTTCTTTTTCCTTCTTTCTGGCAGTACCATGAAGGAGTGAGAGCTATGTGGCTTGCAGAGAAAGGAGGGCAAATCTATTCCCATCCATACGATCTTGGTGCCTATGAAAATTTGACAATGGTATTTTTCCTTTCTGTTCTCCTTTCGTCCGTGAAAAATGTATGTACCCTCTTAAAGGCTTTGGGACACTTAGAGAGGGTTACCTTCCAGTCCAAACTCTTTTACATTCATTTATATATTTCTTGTTTCTCTTTGGTTGGAATGTATCTGTTATGGTATTATTTGTTATTTTTCTACTCTATTTTACACATCCATTACATTCAAACAATGTTTGACTGCTGTAGGTACTTGGTCCAAATCCCTGCAGTTGGGCACTCCCCGCATCGGGACATATTGGATCTGGACTCCGCTTTCGTACAGCCTATGATTATGCTTCTGCTGCATCAATGTCAGAATGAAGCTTTCTCGGTTCATAATCTTAGTTTGCATTGGTTTGAGAACAAGACTTACCAATGTGATGGGTTGGATGGTCCGATCTTGTGATGATGTCCAGCAGTCCTTTTCCGTTGTCCTCCTAGGAGTCGCTCCAAAAGAAGAAAAAGGCCTTTCCTCTGTCTCCTACTAATGGAATTATGGTCTAGGAGTTCCTGAAACTGTTCACTTCTGTTACACGATTTTGAGGAAGCAGTTGAGTATAGGGTCCTTGTCAATAGCCAAAACTAATCGGTGTTTGAGTAGCTAGATGCAGCATATGCGGGTTACTTTTTTTCCTTGTCTTGTGGTAGGTACCTTGAACTACAGTTTACAGTTTTACTTACAGCATGGTCTCCACTGATAGGTTTTGTACAGAGAGGGAATCAGCATCCCAGCTTACCAACCAAGGCACCTTTTGTAGAGGACACAGCGCGGGGTGCCTGTGTAACTTGGAAGAGTTGTAATCCTTTTGTAACGTGAAAATAATAAGAGAAATGGTGCTTTACTTTTTGTTTTTCCGAAAAGTGATGTTGTTTCCCCACCCATGTCATATTTTCCCACCCCAATTATTTCTGAATAAATACTCTTCCCAACCCAAGTCTATCGACACGCCATTCTTCTTCCTTCATATATTTTATTTATTTTCCATAAACCCTGTCTCCTTTATTTTACCAAAATCTAGCCCGTATTACGTTGGTTAGGTCAGTTAGTCAATGCAGTGTAAGTGTTTTTTGCACCAGATTTTGATCATCCTCGTACAATAGAGTAATTTAGATCTTTTCAAAAAGTTGTATTCCTCGCGCAGTCCTTAAGAGGAGTTTAATGTGGTAATGTCCATAATAAAAAGCAAGGGAGGGAATTCGCGCCAAACCACGTGGTGTCAAAATGGCTCTATCCGACTCAAGCATTACCCACGCGAGACGTCCATGCAAACGTTAAAACGCGCCAAAACCAAGGGGTGGACCATCAGTAGACATGCGGTAAAATATCTATCGTGCAATGCACGTGCCACTTTTAAACCGTAGATAAAGTTTCCACTTAAAAACTAAAGAGAGATGAGAGAGAAAGAGAGGGAGGAGGATATCTATATTTCTTCCGTGATTTGTTCGTATACACCACCAACTGAGCAAACATTTTGTATTATTTTTCAGTTCTCTCTGGAACTCACCGAGTTTGTCTCTCTGGTTCGAGATGGAGACCTACAAGGGAAACCCATCTCAAATCGACAGGTTTTGATTTCTGAGTTTCTATTTTCTGCTGAATTTAATGCCTTTTTACTCATTTTAAAGATCATCTCTTTGTTGTTAACTGTTAATGGTTACTGTTATCTGATTTGATGGAGTAGCTGAATTTGATCCCATAGCGTTTAAATGAGTTGTTTTGTTGAGTTGCAGCTGCAAAGTAGCTAAATTTGGAGTTGTTATTATCATCTAGGATAGAATTTAATGCAAAATGTTTTTTCCCCAAATATAAGTATTTAGTTATTTGGATTTTAAAAGAGGCAATTTTGAGATAGAGAGAAATTGGATCTCCTACTGTCCTATCCTTGGCCTCACTTGGTCACTGATCCAAACACAAGATCGATTTTTTTTTTACTCATTGCTAGTGTGGAAATTGTCATCAGACAGTGTAATTTTACTTGATTGCTTGCTTGCTGGGTGGTGTTTGGATTGGATGACCATTGACCATACAGTTTGAAGCTTGATGCATATTTCATGCCCTGATTTACATGAATTGAGTTTACTTCTGATTGCTTTTATGCCTTTCAGTTCTGTGACTATAGCTATCTTGGGGTGTTTTTTGGGTTAAAAAGCTAGGAAACCTGAAATTTTTTACAGTTCTTGTTTGCCTAAGTCATTGGTAATTTCTGGTTTTTCTCATCCTTGTTCTGCTATTACTATCTTAAACAGCTCCCATGTCACGAGTGTTCTGAAGAGGATCAAGAAAAGAAAATTCCAGGCTGAGCAATTGGGCTTGCCAATACCAAAGCATAAATGCTGGGAACGAATTTTTCCTTCTGATGAACCTGTCTCCATGTTTGATGAAAATCCGGAAGTAAAGAACATGCAGACACGCACAACAAAGGGAAAAGTAGAGGGAGTGATCCTGGATGGTAGGTCTGAATCTGAATCAGGAAAAGGTAGCAACAGTTTTGCTGGAGATTCTGATTCTGCAACATCGATTTATGTTGAAGCTAAACTAGAACAGGTGTATGCAAGGGCATGCCTAAATGACAGGCCTTCCACTTCATATGCGAATGAAGTGCATCAACCTACATATCCTGATGGCGAAATACAAGCATTTGAGAATTATGACGAGCACCTCCAAGAATTTGGAAACCAGGTGGATTACATTTTCTCAGAATATGGAGATGACTGCATTGAGCAGTGTAAAGACAAGGAATTTGAAGATGTTATATACCCCATTTGTTCGAACCCAAATAAATACATACTTTCATCTGGAAGATGGAGTGTGAATCAAGATAATTCAGGTGTCCTATTCAAAGTTTCTATTTGACGAGTTGAGAATAAAATGATTATTGCTATGTGTCTTTACATGTGGTATCTTTGTTTTATCATTTACTGAGTGGCATAACATTTTCATTGTTGTGTATGCAGACGTTCAATCAGCTAGCAACAGGAAGCCAACCATTGATCAAGAATTCGAGCAGTATTTTTCCACGCTAATGCTGTAGAACTCATTGCTTGGATGTGAGCAGCACATGTATAGTTTTTCTTTAACTTTTGTATGTGAATCATGTAACCAGTTCATGTTCTGACCAGCATTTTGTTATATATTCTGTTTAATCTGAAATGGGTTTTGCAAAGCTTCTCCTTTTCTCATTTTAGCTTCCTTGCATCTTAAATTTACATCAAATTATCTTCTTCTATTGGTGTGGGAGCAAATTGATGCTTCTGAGAAGAAAGATTAAAAGTTTGGCGTGTTTGAGAGCAAACCATTTTCTGGTGGCTGATGTTACTACTTACTAGCAAGCAATGTGACAGGCCCATGGTTTCTATACTTGTACTAAATGACCTTTAAATGAAATAAATTCGACAGGACCTTTCTTTAATCAATTTTGTTATTCAAATTCTACCATCATGAGCCTGCCAAATTCCATGCCTATCCAATTTTTTATTTATTTATCAACCATGCCTATGCCAGTCAACTCGTATGTTTCTGCAAAATTATGCAGACTTTGTTTTTCAGCAAAAGTAGAACTTCATTAACCTTTAAAATAAAGTAACAACCATTGAATACAAATAAAAAAACATGAATACAATAGAGTGGCCTCATTATAACCTTGCCATAAAACAACCTCAAAGAAGAAAAAATTTGTTTAAGAAAAAAGAGTATCACAGCACCTCCGACAAGAACAAACAAACACAAGCCTAACCCAATTCCCTATCTTTATAAGAAATATGCAGACTTAAAATATCAAAAAAGTACAAACAAGGAAAAAAAAAAGTCATTAAATATTGAATATTACACCATGAGATATATAAACAGAGAGAGAGAGAGAGAGAAAATCCGTGGTTATTATTTTGATGACTCGATCATGGATGTAGCAAAAGAATATGATCATTAATCATCATACGTAATTATAAGTTAAAGGCCTTAAAAGAGGAAAATTCAATACAAGATCACTCAACATGAGGGAAAAAAAAAATTGAAGAAGAGGGAAAAAAAAAAGAAGAAGAGGGAAATCCGGACACATGGTCAATCAAACTCAACACTTTGGAAGATCGGACGGTGGTGGTGGTAACTTCTGATTCGGTTGGGGCCCATCCTGAACGATCCACGCCATCCTTAGCCCCCAGCTTGTGTGAATGTCCAAGTGACAGTGCATAAACCACACCCCTGAAAACATATCAACAAAAGCAAATCTTTAATGATAATGTCAATTTTTTTTTGTTTAAACAAAATGTTTAGCAGTTTTGATTGATAGTTCACTCATTTTGTTACTATTTTAATATAATTCGTCTCGCATAGTTTTCTATGTTATGTTGTTAGACTGTTGATCATGTTATACCTGGATTGTCTGCGAAGAAACGAATCGCAAGCCAACCGCCAGCTGGAACACCAGCAGTGTTCCTCTCAGCAGGATCCACCACATTAAAATTAGCAGGGTCCTTAGTTGGATCATAGTTACCAAACCCAAGTCCAACAATAAAGAAATTAAACCCATGTAGATGGAGAGGGTGGCTCTCAGCACCCACAATGCTAGTGTCCTGAAGCACCAGCTCCACACTTGTGTTGAAAGGCAACACCACAGCCCTTGTGGCATTGCTCACATTAGTGATATTTGGTGGTGTTCCTGTATAATTAAATGCCACAAGTGGCTTGGTGGGAAAATCTGTGGTGTAAACTCCATTGGACTGTCCCGAAAAATGTGCTTGAAGCATTGCTGTTGATGGCAGAGCAAAAGAGAAATTGTTGACTGAGGCTGCAAATTTCAGGCCATTAGGTCCTTGGCATGTTGAGTTTTGGGGACATGGGGATGTTCCAAGTCCTATAGTGAAGAAAAATCTTCTGTCCACAGTTTGCGGGACGTTGGCTGGGAATTGCTTAGTGGCCAAGCTACGGAATTTTTTGGCTAAGTTTTCGACAAATTGGGTGACGTTGACAAACTTGGTGGCATTGATGGGTGGAAGACTTGGTCTGAAGAGGGGAAGGGCTTTGATGGAAGTGTGATGAGTGGTGTTTGGGAGCTTGTATTCGAGGATTCCAGCGGTGGTGGTGTTGTCTAAGGTGCCTGCACCAGTGAAGTAAGGCCGTGCGAGGATGAGGAAGGTGGCATTGGGAGAAGTGGGCTTGGTTTTGAGGAGGAGGTTTGTGGTTTGGCCTGGGGCAATGAGAAGGGTGTCGGTTTCGAAAGGTTTGGTGTAGACAGCATCAGCTTCAACCACTGTTAGAGAGTGGTTGGCTATGCTGAAGAATAGCTCATCGTTGAGTGCAGCATTGATTAATCTGAGGAGGTATGTCTTCCCTGGTTTCACCTTTAGCTTGAATACATCTGCAAACACCACCCGCTCACATAAAAACCTGTCCTATTTTTTCATGTTATGTTGTTAGATCATTAATCACGATCGACATAACAATATGTCTTATACACTTTTTACCTTTAGATGAACAGTTGTACAAGGGGCCTGGAAGACCATTAATGGTGTATGCATCTGAAACATTAGGCCCCCCTCCTGTCTGAAGAGCCTGGCTAATCACAGCCTCAGGGTCTACATTAAACCACTCTCCTGTAAACCCAAATCCATGGAAAGAGTTAAAACAATTTCCACAACATGAATGTCAAAATTTTCAAATGGTCCAAAGCCTAAATTCTATCTAGCTAGTTGATTACCAAGAATAATGGGGACCTCCTTGTAGGGTTTCACAAAAGGGTAAGACTCGTTGCGCTTCGGGAGAATGATGATCGGTCCATAAAGGGTAGATCTCAGCCATGAGATGTGAGCATGCCATAACAGAGTTCCTCTCTGGCCTGTGATGGTGAAGTTGTATGTGTATGCCTGACCTGTCTGTATAGGACATTGTGTGATGTAAGCTGGACCATCTGCCCATCCAGTTTGAAGTTGCCTAATCCCATGCCTGCTCTCTCCCACAAAACAAACACAAATTTGAATTAGCAATTTTTTATTTTTAACTATGCACATTTGCTAATTATGTAAATATATTTCATATATACCAGTGAATTGTGATGTTGTTGGAGACATGGTTGACCACTTTTATGAGGACTTGGTCACCTTCTCTTGCCACCAACCTAGGCCCTGGGAACTTTCCATTCACACTTAGAATGCTCCTTGTGTTGCACAATCTTGTCACATTGTGGTACTTAATCTATACAGCAAGGTTACAAATTTGAGAAACTTATAAAAGAATTATAATTCATGTATAGCAAAGTAAAATTGTTGAGGCTGAAGGTGATGGAAAAGAATGTACATTGAAAGTGTAGTGTCTTGTTTTGCCTGCAGCAAACTCCGGCATCCACGACGCTGCAACAAAAAAACCAAACAGCAAAGCTGCCATTGAAGTGAAACAAGGAAAATGAGGAGAACCCATTGCTCTTTCTCTTTCTTTCTGGTGTGATAATGTGTAGAGAGTCAAGGTGGCTTGACCTTAATATAGGGAGTTGGAAAAAGTTGGCAAGACAATTATATAATTGTTTTAAGTTGGAAGCAGGAGCTTTCATGAAGCTATTCACTGAATTTACTATTGAGATGGAATGTACTTGTGTCCTCCGCTTTGCTGTTGGTCGAGCTGAATTTTAGAGTGCTGATAAAGTAATACCTTACCTGTTCCATCTACACTAATTTTGATTACCACAATGACCTTTTGCTGATTGGGGGAAATTTAAGCGCAAAATCAAAGTTAAAATTGTCCTGATTATGTAGTTAAACAGTCAATTAATTCATGCTGTACTAGCTTAGCGTAGAAAAGCTGGTGGCAATTAGTACTCTAGATGTTACATTAGGAAGCGGGCATCTTTCTTTTATCCTTTGGTCCTCAAATCTAAACAACCCAACAAAATAACTCTTGTTCCTTAGATTGTTTTCAACTTATGCTCGAAACGCTCTCTAATAATCTGACATGTTATGTTGTCGCACGTTTAAACCCGAACCTACGTAATAATATCATCAAGGGTTCATATTAACACGCACATAAGTAAAATGGGAGACTGGGCTGGGTCCCTTTGTTTGCAATCTTCATTTGGGCCTCCCCGTGGGCCTGGCCCCAACTGTTCTGTCTTGGGAACTAAGGAATAAAGTGTTGTGACCATTTTACAAAATAATAAAAATGAAGAGCTTCACGTCCACAAAATTCACTCCAAATCATCCACTTCCACATACATTTCTTCTGAAAAACATCCGTTAATTTTATTTATATAGCAGCTACATGTCCTAATTTCCAAGTCGTTCGATGAAAGTGATGTCCGATCTACACCACGTGTGAAAATAACAGAAATATATTTCATATTTGTGGTTTCTAGAAATTGGAATTTGCATGCGGTCAACACCCAACACAAGCTTCTTTGATGATTTTGTAACAATCTGTTTGGTCAAATTCAAAACAAGATCAAGTGCAGCAATTGCTTGGGAAGGAAGTGCATCAAACTCATTGCCCATAATAGTGTAGGACCATTATTAATTCTCCCAATATTGTTGACTGTCACATAATTTCCCATTCGGTTTGGTTCGGTTGGTTCCGCGGTATAAATTCCAGCCTAGTCACACACAAGTCAAATTGAGCTGGATTTTTTGCTTCATCTTCTTCATCACTTGTAAAAACAATGACATCTTTGCAATTAATTTTTTAACTTTTATTTTTAGTTCCCCATCTGGGCATTTTACCCACTTGAGGCCTACAATTCTCCCTCCAGAGTCCACACCCACTCCGATATCATCACCCAATATACGAAAATAGAAGAAAATTACAAAGAAATAATAATAATAATAATAATATGCACAAAGAAAAACCAACAAATAAAATCTCCGTGTAGAAACAAAATGGTTTTGAACTTTTCAGGCACAGGCTTGAGTTCGAGGAGGCAGAGCAAACAGAGCATCGAGATCAGGGGGCTGGAAGTAACCATTCTTCGGTGGGTCCCGCTGCGTTTCCCCAGCCGCCTTCTTCTTCGGAGGCGGCGGACACAGAAGCATCTCCGGTATCTGGCACTCCCGCCGCTTCGGAGTCGCACAATCCTCGTCCATTCTCCGCCGTCCGATCAACACAACAGCTCCGTCACTCGGTCGATCACAAAACTCTCACAGTAGCAGAGGAGCGCGCGCTTTATATAAACGTTTTTCGAATTTGAAAACCGAAAAATGGGAATACGCGATCGTGTGGTGGGGTGGGGGTGTGAGACAGCTAAGCGGTGAGTGGGAGAGGGACGACGTGTCAGATTCTTAATGGAGTTTTATATCCACGTGTCTTTCCACATGGGCTCATCCAGTGGCGTTTGTATTTTTTTAAAGAATTTTATTGTCGGCGCCAACTATGAGTCGGTGGTTTGCGCGGGAAATTAAACCCGTTTGAATGTTGGGCCATTTTTCGAAGTGTGTGTGTGGTCCAGATTGAATTTTAAAGGGAAGGCCGTGGCATATACGGCGGATGGGCCATGTCACGCTTAAAACGTGTCGTTTTCTTTCAGTCTCTGGGCCCACCTTTTGATTAAAATAAATTAAATGATAAGAAGATGGGCGTGGAGGATTGGAGTTGGTTAACTGACACCTTCATTCGATTACAAGGCCCAATGAGAGGATAAAATTGGTTATACTTTAGAAGGCCCAAAACCACCACATTGAGCATTCAGATTACAACTATGTATCATGTTATCAAGACTCATAGTTTTTTCTTTTCCTTTTTTTTTTCAACTATACTATATTATATTTCTCCATTTTGTTAGGAAAGTTCGCAGCAAGCAAAACGACTAGAGCACGCTCGTAGTCCTCCTAACAACGTCATCATTGGGAAATTTTAAAAAAATTGTCAAATTTTGGATATTTTAGGCCATCTTGGGCTATATGTAGTCCAAGATTATAATTTTAGTCCTCCAAAATATTAATTTTTTAAAGAATAGTGTAGGTCTAATTTTTTTCATCTCCAACTATATGCAGGGCTATATTTTAGGATCCTCCATATTTTATTATTTTAAGAAAACTATGATACAACACTCATACATTCCAATACTATGTATTGTTTAAATTAATTAAACTACTATTTAAACAATGGCAATTTTGAAAAAAAATGTTGCATTTCAAAAGGTTATGACGTCCCAACGATCATAACCAATTGTTTATAATTTTTTTATATTTAAAACGTAAAAAGAAAAACAAAATACGTTTAAAAAAAAAATTTATTTTAAAAAAAACTAATTTAAATACATTTAAAAGTGTTGGGATGTTTTTAGTTGAAAGGCTTGTCTGAGCTTATTGATTCTTGGACCGACATAGAGTGGTGAATCAAGCATTCATTGTCCCTTTTTATGAATTAGCGAGAACTAGGCCCAAAACATTCCAAAGGAAAGGCAAGTCCTAGGGGAGTACTATGTTGTTCTTCCAGCGGCTGGGTATTTTGTGTTGACATTTTCGGCAACTCTGAAAATAGGTGAGATGATTTGCTGATGTTGAATACAAATTGTATGAGCTTGGAGTGTGGGAGATAAAGACCCACAAGTTTAGCAAATGAGAATGCATGTGCTTGGTTTTGTGTTAGAATATGTATAAAAGCATGCATATATATTTATTTTCCTGTATTAAATCCTAAAATATAATTCGAATTAATACATGACCAATTTATTCTTCGTACGCCATATTGGGCTTTAAATGTCTTTGGGTTTATCATGACTTTTTGGGCCTCAACAAAAAGATTAAAAGAAAAAAATAATAATAGCACGCCTTTAATATCAACCTTTGGATCGTAGTTGCACGAGATGCTCTCATACTCATGCCTATACGTGATACTTTCTCTTCTTGGGCAGCACATGCACTAGGCCCACAAAAAAATTTATCATGGTCTACACGTGACCTGGTTAGAGAGCTAAAGGGCCAAATGTTGCCCTTAAAATTTGGCCAAATTTTTTTTAGCCCATGATTGGAGATGAGTTTTGCATATTTTGAGAGCTACATATGACCTATGACTAGAGATAGCCTTAAAGATGTTTAGCCCATTTTTTAAATTTTTAGAATTTCATTAACTGAAGGGAGGTTCGAGCACTGCTTGAAAGGTCTTGAGGGGGGTTCGAGCATTACTGAAGGTGTTTCAAGAGAGCTCGAGCATTGCTCAAGACCGCCTCGAATGATATCCTCACAAATTTTCCAAATCATATCCTCACAAAAGCATAGACCCAACTCATCAAAGAAGAAGAGAAAATGACACCAAACGTATCCAAACAAAACCCAAACTCGTTATCTTATTAACTTTAAATGAATTCTAACCGTTTATGCATTGTGAAGGTCAAATGTACCAACGGTTACACATCGCGCAATCTCACAAGTGTGAGGAGCATACCTCTAAATCACATAGATACAAAAACAAGGGGTGGTGTTTTTCCAAGGTAGAATAACTGTTATTGACTACTACGGGAAGATGCATCTGCCTGCCGCCCTTGCATTTCCAAGGACGACAGACTATTCAAGTGCCCTTAAGCAGATCCAGTTTCCTTAGGACCCACCCCTCCTTCTCTTTCTTGTTTTCACCCCAAAGAGATTACTTGCACCGTCACTTCTCGGATCAAGCCCTCCTCCAACACCAGGACGTCGACAGCTCGAGAGCCGCCCCCTCCATTTCCCTCGTGAACCTCGACACGAGTGGGGTCTTCCCATCACACGTGTCCCCACATGGCCCCACGTAAAAAAGGGTTGACTTTTGCAAACACTTCCAACCAAAGATTTCTGTGATTGTGTGTTTTTTTCTAATTTCTTTTTGTTCTTAACTGTGCCCACTCCACTTCTACCTTCGCAAGCCGACGCCTCTCTCTTTCCGATTGTCTGACGGTCAACCCGAGTTTGTGTTTTTATGCGGGTAGGGTCACAGAGAAACAGAGCACCCTCTAGAGGTTTTCTAGGATTCAAAAAAGTCAAAGCCACAAGCCGCCAAACCTGCCCTCACTCTGAAGCAACCACTCGGTTCCCCTTGTGTTTCAAGATAAACTTTCTAAATAAGTTATGGTGATGGTAGTTGAATAATACCACACACACCCTATAATTTTTTTTATTTTTTTTTCAACACGTCATTTTCTAGTTTTGATTAACAATCTTGCAACATAACGTAACGATAGGTCATTCCTCGTAATGCAAAGTACTAATAATCTCTTAATTAATGAATTTGGATGGGCATAATTTAGTTTAGTTGCAAGAATTAATTTTGTTTTCTCTTGTGAGAACGATGGAGGCAATTGTATGTGTGTGGACCACTATGTTGGTATTTAGGCATAGGCACTGACTGTTTGCACCGCCAGCCCATCGACTGCAAAAATGTATCTAAAGATCTAAAATAGTGAAGCGTAGAGATTTGGAAATTAGACATGGTTCAAGTTATATAATAAGCTAGTGATTGCTTGGAATTATCAATAAATAAATAAAAATCTTGGGAATTATGCACTAAACATGCATGCTTAGTCTTCTATGAGTATAAACCTACGGGAAGGCTTTAATTTTTATCTTCTTTTAGCAAATATTCTATGTTTGTATAGTAAAGCATCTAATCTCATCGGTAATCATTTATAACCATTCATTACATTGACTCATGGAGCAAGGAGAGAAGATCAATCAGATCAGCTGCAAAAAAAAACAAAAAAACAAATTTAGTCTATTATGGTTTTCATGACATTTGAGCAACTTTATGTTATAAGTTTTATTAAGGAAGATACATTTGAACCATATCCCTTTTTCCTTTTCTCTCAAAGGTATCATATGGATTGGGAATCTATGCAACTCATCCCGCACGATCGAGACGAGTTCGACAAAAAGAGAGTTGAGAAAAAAGTTGGGTTTTATAGCTTGATCCCTCTAATTGAACTGTTTTTTTTATAGTTCAAAAGTCATCATACTTCATCTACTCTTTAAACTATATCCAGGTAGCCAATTATATGCTTCCTTAAAGAATTCAGAAAGAGTGATAATGAAGATCAATGTTTTAATTTGTTTATTCAAAGAAAGAGAGAACAACTCTTCGAAAAATAATGAAAAGGTATATTTCTATTGATTCTTTAGTGGTTGACTCTTGCTTTGGTTGAGATTGAGATTGGGTCATGGGTCAGGTAGCTTGGTCCACCTTAATGCATCTATCCCATCAAAAACACAATATAACAAGACAGACAAAGAACACACTTAAATGAAAACACAGAGAAATGCAGCAAACCAACAAAAGTAAATTAATGTCTCCTCCATAATTGGCGTTGCGTAAAATTTTCCAAAATCAAACTTACCTCGGCATGTATTTTGGAGAAATTATAGAATACTACGATAGTATGGCCACATGGTATATTTTGTATACGTGTTATAATATGGATGAATGATATGATTTATTTTCTTCTTTTAAAGGAATAATATCAATAAATATTCACTCATATTATAACACGTATACAAAATATACGACGTGACCGTATTATCGTAGTATTCTATAATAATCACTCGCATTTTTCGCACAAAAAATATCAATAATAATATAATGAGGTGGTGCCAAATGTTCAGTTTACCAAATATGTTAGTGTTTGAACGGGAAGAGAATTCTTAGTTAAGTCAAAGTAGAATCCGTACAAAAAACCAAAACCCTCTCGCTTGCTTTTAAAGTCAAGCGGCAAACACGTAGACGTGACACCTTCCCCTCTCCATCTGCTCCACCCTTTCACTTCTTTTATTTCTTCATGAGCTTTTCATTTCTCATCTTATCAACTCATTTTCTTTCAGCCTTCTTCTTCTTCTTCTGTTAACAATGGAGGACGCAATGGGTGCCACGTGGTCCGACGGGTTGGAGGAAGAGCTTGTGAGAGAGCTTCTGGACAATGAGACACCATTCTTTGTGCTACCAGAGGAGGCTCTACAATCCCAGATGAGTGTTTCCAGTGAAGATAGTGTTGTTAATCGGTTCATCCCGACCGTCTATTCTGGTCCAACAATCAGAGATATCGAGACTGCTTTGTCTGTCACCGCTGGAACAATTCAACCCCAAGAACTTTCACCGGCTAGGTTTGTATATGTTACAATAATAATTATTATTTTCATTTAATTTTAATTTTAATTGGGTTTTTGTTTTTCGGTGTTATTTTCCAGGCTCTCAATACTGGAAAGGGGTTTGAGCAAGGTTGAGCATAAGTACACCCTGAAGATTAAAAGCTGTGACAATGGAGCAATGGCTGATGATGGCTATAAATGGAGGAAGTATGGGCAGAAATCCATTAAGAATAGCCCAAATCCTAGGTAACTATTTTAGTATATCTCATTCTTTCTTCTTCGTTTTCTTCTTCCCCTCTATGGAATTAAGTATTTTAAAAGCTGTAAGGTTTGGTATTATTGCAGCCATAGTAAATATCATATGAATGTTTTTTTAAAATGAGAGCCATAGTTTCTCTTTATTAGGTGTACTTTGTCGCTGAAACTATATGAATTTTAATTTCAAAATACTTATTATTAAAACGTCGAGTAACTTGTCGTGAAGGGATAATGCAAGAAGCTTCAAGAGAAGTGCGAACAACGATATATTTCTTTCGTAACAAGATAATGTATGCCTGTTAGAAAGGGGAAAAATAAGAAAAAAGAGATCAAATCTATAGATCTGTATTCATAGATTGGAATGCTAGTTATTTCAAACTTGAAGAAATGACAAGTGATGCATAGAAGTCGCATCATTTGTTTATTTCAAACCTAAACCATTCAACTTTGCATTGAAGCCTTAATTAGGGTCCTAAACCTACTTCATTATCGTATACGTATGAGTCCGAATCTGCATGATTTAGGCAACTTTAATACTAATTAAGCAGACTAGTTCACAAATTGCTCTCTAATTAGTACTGCCCCATGAATCCAACCGCCCTAATCAACACCTTAAGCAGGTAGATTATCCTTAAATAAGCCTACCTATGCAAGTAGCTTAACCTAAATGAGGTCCAAGCCCGGGCCTAGGTCTAGGCCACACTATCAACCCTGACAATAAATTAAAACAAAGTTTGACACATTGCTACAATCATGCAATTAAAGTATATCTCAAATTAAATTTTTTATAGAATTATTTATTTCCATTTTCTTACCAAGCTTTTTTTGGGTTGTGTTGATTTTTTATTTTTTTTTTGAAAAATGAAAAATAGGAGCTACTACAGGTGCACAAACCCAAGGTGCAGTGCTAAGAAGCAAGTTGAGAGGTCCAGTGAGGACCCAGACACACTTGTCATCACCTATGAAGGGCTCCACTTACACTTTGCCTACCCATTTTTCCCACTCAACAACCAGGCCCAGAACATCAGCCCACCTATGAAGAAGCCCAGAAACAAAACCTCACAGCCACATGCCGAAGATCGTGAACATGAAGCCCAAGAAAGCCCGCGAAGCATTACCCCTGACCCGGACCCGGATCTGCAGCCCAGCCCATTCCCCGACCCACATGAAGAATTTGGTGAAAAAGAGGCAAGCTCACAAGGGTTGCTTCAAGATGTGGTGCCATTTATGATTAGGAACCCTAATCCATCAAGTGCTTCTTCAAATTCTTCTTGTTCCTCCTACCGGTCGTCTCCAACATCTCCTTCTTCTCTATCATGGGCTACTTCGTATTTCGATGTTGGTCTTAGTCATAGCTTTGGATGAATGAATTCATATATTCATATTGTTAAAGTTTAATGATCGTAGTTGATTATTATATATGTGAAACATATAATGATATGTATGTTAAAAGCTTGATGTAGATTCTATTATCGATATCAGAAGACAATAAAGAATGTTTCAAACTACAAAGTAGTATATAAGTATTGATTATGTTATGTAACTTATGCTATTTGAAACCAAAAAATATAAAAATTCTTAGTAACCACACCAAATTTGTCTATTCATGTTTAAAGTATGAGAAGCTAGTTTTGAAGTGCATTTTCTATATATCCACATTTTTTATTTTGGCACTCTTTCATGTATTGTGAGATGGGGAAGTGAAGGAGTGGAGAGAGTTTTTTTAGGAGTGGCAAAATCTCAGTATATTTTTCTATTTTTTAAAATTATAATTCTGTTAACACGGGAGCAAGGTGACCAAACTAACCGGGTGCATATTGGTAATTTGGTACCATCTTCAGGCTCCAAAACTCGATGAAGCATTACATATTGACAAAAGTAACCTCACTAATTTCATACCCCATGTCCCGTAACCAAGGGTGAATTGGTAATTCAATAATAAAGAAGGCGGTTTCTGATTCTGGGCACGAATTCGTTCCCTTTCTCCGCCTCTGCTCCTTCAGTCCCACACCATCCTAATTCCGGTAACCCCTCGTTCGCTCTCTCTTTCTTTCCAGCCCTATCAAATTTTCGCACCTGAATTTTTCTCGGAAACCAAACAGACCCGCAAAGCTCTCTCTAGGGTTTCAAAAGCACCGTTTTCTACCCGATACGATCGTCAAGGCTTGATACAATGGTTTTCTCAAGCATCGGACGCTCGCTTTCCCACTCGGCTCGTTCCAAATTCAAAAGAGTGATAATATCACAAAAACCCTTATTTTTATAACTATCATTGCTAAATTTATTTCTTGTTGGTTGATGAAGTTTGATATTTCGCTGTGTAGAACGTGATTTCGGGTACTTACAACGGAAGGACTACATTTCTGCACGAAACGGTGCCACTCGGAAATGCGTGCATTTCAGGCGTTGATGGCGAGCTAGGGCTTCTGAGGGGATATTTGACTTATAATGGAGCTGGGAAGCAGCTCGTCTCTAATACGTACTTGTCGAATTTTAAGTCTTTTCTCACAAACCCTAGAATTCGTCGCTTCTTCTCCAGCCAAGGGCACGAGAAGAAAAGTAAGGTTCTCTGCCCAAACGTTAAAGAAAAATGTTTGATTTTATACATTTGATGCTTAGCTTAATGTATTTATGTATGGATTTTACAATTGTTTATTCTTTCAGATTATGAAAATTATTATCCAAAAAATAAGAAGGAAATTCCAAAAGGGGATGGGCAGAAATCCGGGTCCAAAGGTGTTTCACATATTTAGTATTTGTAGTTTTTTTTTTCCATTAATGTGTTTTGAGTGAGTGCAACATTATTTTACTGTACTCATTAGTTTCAGTTTTCTTCAGAGGGCTCAAATGCAGGTGATCAGGGGAATACCCGGGAACTTTTTATTCCTTGGCATCAGATTATCGGTCCTATTATGTTCCTTGGCTTCGTTTTCACATCATTATTACTTAATCCTCAACAAGCGAAGGAGGTAATCAATATGATTACAGCAACTAGTTGTTGAATAGATGGATAGGTTGGTTAAGGTCGCTGTGTATGTGAATTACAGTATATTTTCTTATGCTAGATAACATTTGTTTTGTTGGCATCTTCATGCATTCTTCTTGTTGGTGCTAACGAAATGTTGTTGCATTATGTTCACCTTTATATACTGCTGAGGATTTCTGCACTTGGGACTTAGAAAGATTCATATGGTTTGCAGGCTTCCGTGCATTTTAGATAAATTCTATTCTGTTGCATTCATGTCAGAAAGCATAAGTATTATGCATATAGTATTTCTTCAACACAGTGAGTATGAACTAGCATCTTGTAGGCGATGCCAAACAAGTTCTAGTAACCTAGCCATTTCATGCTGTTATGTTATCTGAAAAACTGCTTAGAGGATCATTTGATGCTATAGTTTGTTAAAGATTAAGGATTTATGATATTAATACTAGTGGTTTTGCATTTCCCCCTACAACTGTGGAGAAATTTTATCTGATTTTCTTTAATTATTTCTGTTTAAGCTGATTGGTATATTTCCCAGATAAGTTTCCAAGAATTTAAAAACAAGCTACTTGAACCTGGGTTGGTGGATCACATTGAAGTTGCAAACAAATCACTTGCAAAAGTGTATGTAAGGAGCTCCCCACATGATAAGAATCAGAGTGGCGATGATGCTGTAAAGGGCCCTGCTGATGGTTCTTCCTCAGGAGGAAATACAACCCAGTATAAATATTATTTTAACATAGGGAGTGTTGAATCTTTTGAGGAAAAGTTGGAGGAAGCCCAAGAAGCTTTAGGGTTTGACCGTCATGATTTTGTTCCTGTAATTTATGTATCCCAAATAAATTGGTTCCAAGAGTTGATGAGGTATGGGCCAACGGCGTTGCTTCTGGGAGCCCTTTGGTTTATGAGCCGAAAAATGCCTAGCATTGGTGGTCCAGGTGGAAAAGGTGGCCGAGGAATATTCAATATAGGGAAAGCGCAGATCACGAAATTGGATAAGAATGCCAAAAACAAGGTTAAGTCTGCATTTCATTTACTTGTGTTTGCCTTCATCATATTTCTTGTCTTAGTAATAAAGTGAAACCTAAACTGAATTATTTACAACAATTACATTCATGTCCACATTATGTTTCAGGTTTTTTTTAAAGATGTAGCTGGCTGTGATGAGGCTAAGCAAGAAATAATGGAGTTTGTGCACTTTCTAAAGAACCCTAAGAAATACGAGGAGTTGGGAGCAAAAATTCCAAAAGGTGCTCTTCTTGTTGGCCCTCCTGGAACAGGAAAGACGCTTCTTGCAAAGGCAACTGCAGGTGAATCTGGGGTGCCTTTTCTATCTATATCTGGTTCAGATTTTATGGAAATGTTTGTTGGTGTTGGGCCATCAAGGGTTCGAAGCTTATTTCAAGAGGCAAGACAATGCGCACCCAGTATAGTATTTATTGATGAGATTGATGCAATTGGCCGAGCTAGAGGGCGTGGAGGCTTTTCAGGTGGCCACGACGAGCGTGAAAGTACTCTCAATCAATTACTTGTGGAAATGGATGGATTTGGAACCACTGCTGGAGTTGTTGTACTTGCTGGCACCAATAGGCCAGATATTCTAGATAAAGCGCTCTTGAGGCCTGGTCGGTTTGACCGTCAAATTACTATTGATAAACCAGACATCAAAGGTCGTAACCAGATTTTTCAAATATATCTGAACAGGCTCAAGTTGGATTTGGAACCATCATATTACTCAGAGAGACTTGCTGCTCTCACTCCTGGATTTGCTGGAGCAGACATAGCAAATGTCTGCAACGAAGCTGCCTTGATTGCTGCAAGGAATGAGAGCCCAAAGATCACCATGAAACATTTTGAGGCAGCTATAGACAGGGTGATAGGTGGTCTAGAGAAGAAGAACAAGGTATCTGTTGCCACTGCATGACATTCTGCGTAGCTGTTGACTTCTTTATGACTCAAAGATTACTGAGTTTTATAAAGGTTTTGTATGGAGCTACCGAGATATTTAAAGCTTTACTGGTTTCTTTATGCAGGTAGTAAGCAAGCTGGAAAGACGGACTGTTGCTTACCATGAATCTGGTCATGCTGTTGCTGGTTGGTTCCTGGAACATGCAGAGCCTTTGCTTAAAGTAACTATTGTTCCTCGTGGTACTGCAGCATTGGGGTTTGCTCAGTATGTTCCCAATGAAAATCTTCTTATGACCAAAGAGCAGCTTTTTGACATGACATGCATGACCCTTGGTGGTCGAGCTGCTGAGCAGGTAAAGCTCTCTTTCTTTCCCAAAGTTTCTGAATGAGTAAGTCGTGATATGAATCATATGATTAGATTTATTAAAGAATGAAGCTTATATGCTCCCACCATCCCTCCTTCCTCATTGAGACTTACTTATTTAGGGTTTAGCTTCAACTCTAGAAAGTTAGAAAGGCACTTTAGCATGGTATATCACTCGTTCAATTCAAATATGGCGAATGCAACTGAAACATGAAGTTGTTTAAATTTCTGAGAAAGCCATCTTGGCAACCAAACAACCATAAACTTTTAATAGTGAATGCCGAAAGTATATGATGTATTTTGTTCTTTAAATCTTTTCCATGAAATGATTGATAAGTAATGACTCCAGTTGTGCTGTAATGTTCAAGTAGTTTGTGACTGTAGCCTTGTTTTATTTAACAATAATTATCATAAAATGATCAAGCACAATGCTGTAGACTCAAAGGGTGACATTTACAAAATCACATTGAGGGACCATTTGTAGCTCTCAAAACCGAGGGTTCAAAGCTTCTCTGTTCTTGAATTTATTTCCTTTTGAATCTTTACATAGAAAGGTGTTCACATTCTCGAATCGTCAACAACTCTTCCATTAGTGTGCATGTATGTGTATGTGGTGCAATAATCTGTTTGTGGATGCCCATCGGTTATTGAGTAAGATTTGTTAATGCAATCCTTGGATTGAACAGAATATAGAAAACGTGTCTAAAATCTTTGACTATACATCTTAGTCTGCTATTTGATAGAGACAAAAAATTGTGGCTGGTTTCGCATGATGAGGCTTCTGTACCTAGAAAGTTGAAGTCGTGGCATTGCTATGATGGCACGACATTTTAATTCTAAAACGAAAGGCATCTTTGCAATGTTTGAGAATTTATCAGCTGACTTTTATTGAGTCACCAACTGCTGCGATACTCTTGGAGTAGGTATTGTTGGGGAAGATTTCTACTGGAGCACAGAATGACTTGGAGAAAGTGACCAAAATGACTTATGCCCAAGTTGCAGTGTATGGCTTCAGCGACAAGGTGGGTCTTCTTTCTTTTCCTCAAAGGGATGATGCATTTGAGATGGCCAAGCCCTACAGCAGCAAGACCGGTGCAATAATTGACAGTGAAGTTAGAGAATGGGTGGCCAAAGCATATGTCCGCACCATTGAGCTGATAGAGGAGCACAAAGAGCAAGTAGGACAGATCGCAGAGCTGTTGCTGGAAAAGGAGGTCCTTCACCAAGATGACTTGGTTCGAGTATTGGGAGAGCGCCCATTTAAGTCAAATGAGCCCACAAACTATGACAGATTCAAGGAAGGGTTCCAAGAAGAAGATAAGGAGCCTAAAGAGACCACTGAGGGTGGGAATGTGGATGATGGTCGGTCGCCACCCATTCAACCGGATGTTGTGCCTGCATAGTTGATTGATTCAATGGGGATTTTTGCTCATATAAAATGATATTTGTTGAAAGACTGGCTCCTTTGTTAGAACTGATTGTAAAAGTCTTGTATATCCAAATAACATATTAGGTATATCATCTGCTTTCCCGCATACGATTTCTTGTTTTTTTTAATTTTTATAAAGCCGTACAGTATAGCTCTAGAGATGCAGAGTTTTAATCCCACACTCAATACTCCCTGTCTCTTTTTTTTGGGTCTCGTTTGTACAACAATAAAATTATAAATCTAAAGAAGGCATTCAAACTCTGGCAATCCTGAGAATAATTAAAATCAAAAGAAAAGTTTCTTCAACCCTAAGCTTCAGATCAAGTCTCGATGACTCAACCTTAATCACCATGACCCAATGCCTTATACTCATGGTTCGTGGAAGGCCTGAAAATCGACCTATAGTCCTTGGCTTAAAACCTTGGGCCTCGAAGCTCATAGTTTAAAGCTTATGACGTGAGATTTGTGACTAATATAGCTTGGTTAGTGGCTTAAGACTTAAGGTTTAAGACTTGAGACATAGAATCTAGGCATGGCCTTTGGTCATGGAAGAAATTGGTGTAATGTTTCATGGAGGAGGAGCGATAGGCGGTAGTGCATTTTGTTCGGTTTAGCTTTGTTCTTTTCTTTGGAATGAAAGGACAGTCATTTTCGAAGCATCTTTCATTGTGAATACATGATGATTCTGACCATATAGGACTTTGTTGCTTTCTCCTTTATTTAGTGGGAAATGAACGAATGCTCTTTTCTAAATTACTTGGGTTGGGGGAACCGACTTTACATCTAGATTGTGATGTTGAGCTCACATACAAAGCCAACTGCCTCATACAGCTGTTTTACCCTTCTACTTTGGACCTCTCAACAGTATAAAAAAAAAAAACTAGAGTTAATCGTTTTATTAGTCCCTGAACTTAGATTCGATGTGCATTTGAGTCACTCAGTTTCCAAAATCGTTCTCGTGGTCCTTCAACTTCACTTTCCTAGGACAAATGGTCCTACCGTCAATTAAATGCAAGGACAAAATGATATTTTTATTTTAAAACAATAAAATAAAATGATTAAAAAATCAAATCTTTAAAATAACAATAAAAGAAAATCAAAAAATAAATAAATAAGTAAAATCAAGTTTGGATGGAGTAGAAATCAAGATAGAGGGAGAGAGAGTTTAATTTTAATTTTTTATTCATATTTTAATCAATTTAATACAAATATACCATTTTACCCCTGCATTTAACAGAAAAGTTAACAAAATTAACGGCAATACCATTTGCCCTAACGAAACTGAAGTTGAAAGACCACGTGAAAGATTTTGGAAATTGAGGGACTCAAATGCACATCGGGTCTAAGTTTAGGGACTAATAAAATGATTAACCCAAGTTTCAATTCAAATGAATTGATTAATTAGTTTCCTAAATGTGATTATGATTTGGATCATGCAACAACTAGCATACGCATTGTTGGGACTGGGACGCTGAGAGGCTAATTGCATTCCTAATAAGGAGCATTAGCAGTAGGCAGGCACATTTGACCTCAATAAAAATATATAAAATTCTGCATATGTGTTTTGTGAGAACCACCCAAGTAGAACTAGTACATATGCATGATAGCTGTTGTGTGGGGCTTTCCATTTTCTTGGGATTTTGAAGATAGATAGTAGGCCGTTGATTGGCTACCTAGAGAATCATAATAGACAAGACTAGTTTCCCTTTGTGCCTAAGAAAGGCTTCGTCGAAATCCAAACACTAATGGCCTCCTTGTTGGAAAGCAAACAAGGCTGCTTAGATAATTCATCACCAATAATTTGAGGGGCTAGTAATGTCTTATCTCACAATTTGACATCACATGGTACTTTATGCATCAAAGTATACCTAACTCATCGCGTATTTATTACATCAATTATTGTAACCAATTTGAATGAGTAATATGCGATGCATCAATACATATATAATTTATCGTGCACTTGTTACATCAATTATTATAGCTGATTTAGCTGGTCGAATTTGTGACGTAGAATCACACCCTTAACCTTATTAGAGAGCACCTATAGGAAAGATAATCACATCTAGGACTAAATGATGGTTATGTTGAGGGAAATTGAATGGTTCAAAATCCTTATAGTCATTATCATGTTGAAGCACATCCTATGGTTTGCGACGTGCACAACATTATGCTCGAAATTGCCCAACATATATTTGATTATGTGATCTACCAAACCCCAACTATAAAAGTTGGGCACTTCCTCTCAAATTCCCAACAATTATTGGAGGATTAAATAAATGGGTTTTTCTTCTTATTTGATAGTGTGTTTTTTTTAATGTTTAAAACTTTCATTGTTTATTAGAGTAGAAAGTTTCTTCTTATTAATAATTTTTTAATGGAACCAATCCTACCTCAACTGAATTTATTTTGTTATTATATGGTGAATTGGTCATACAAAAGCAATCACAAGTTTGAGTTTGTTTTCACATTCGGATCTCTATATCATCAGAAATTCTTATGATGCGTCTGGTTATATATATAATTTCTCTCACAATATTTAATAAAAACCCAAAATTTTGAATTTTTTTATTAAGATAATAATACGACTCTGTATGATATAAGAGAAAACTACCGCTTTGAAATTAAGTAGGCTAGTTGTCTACGTCTAGCTCCGTTCATCTAATGGAGAAAGAGACAATAATTAGGCTATTCAAGAGCAAAATACAACAAAAACACTCCATCCAGATTGGTTGTGATTATGCTAAGCAGCTCTTCCAATTGCCTAAATATATTTGGTAAAAATTTGACCCCGATGTCACTTCTCAATTCTGCAAAAGAAATTCTCTTGTTCAATCAAATATTAAACTCTTTGTTTATTTTGTTTTATTTTTACTTTGAACAAAACAATAAACTAGTTTGGAAATGGGAGGCCTTGCCGTACAAAACTTTGCATGTGAATCTATGATGGATGTATAAGGCCAATTAATCCAAGAGCTAGACCAAGATATTTTGCAGATGCTACCATTATTGGGTTTGTACGTTCATGCACTGTACTAATCTCAATGTATTGTGCCCTTCAACATTGCCATTGCCACGCTTGTCACGAGATAGAAGAGAAGAGGCTAAATTAAAATATCTGAACTCTAATTATATGTTAAGGAACAAAACACCCTCTGATCTGAACCGTGTTTGACTTTAAGCTAAAAAAAAATCTGAAAATCCCAACAACTCCTAGATCGACTGCATAAATAAAAACCAATGTAACAGTAAAATATTGACCGCCAGATCATGATTCTTACAACTCTCCGTTGCTGTTGCTTTCCCCTAAACAACTTCACCAACTGGAGGCAAGGAGTCCAAAACATAATACTATTATAAATCATAGTATATTAGCAGTAATAACAACAATACAAGAGGGAGGGTCATGGTCATGGTCACGGCCAGCCCAGGTAGTTCAAATAATTGAGGGGAAGGAGTCAGAAATGGTTCTTTCATAAGACCCATCTAGGGCTAGCCACCGCCATTGTTATTTTAGCACTGCCTAGCATATCTGTCGTTAACACACCTATTTAAAATTGTACGCCCTAAACGACCAATGCTAGCATAATTTTTATTTTTTCTTCATATAAGTAGCTATCTTACCCTTTATTTTAAGGATATGGTGAATGGGAAAGGATGACTAAACAAGCGTCTACCCATTTTCCTGTTCCAACTTCCAGCCATTTTCATCTAATTCTCTTGTACTTTTCCCTAAATCTGTAATATTTGGCCTCCAATCATTTCCTCTCTGCAATAAATAAAACGAGGCTCATGTGTCATTTGCACTTTATTTGTATAGTGGCGGCACAGGCTTCAATTATAAGCCCTTCTATTATAATCTGAGATATCTGTCTACACACACACACCACATAAAAAAATATTCCGATAAGGCCAATTTAGAAAACGTTTTATTGATGTCATGCATCGTAGATTTTTTTATATACTAATTTTGATGAATTTGATGGAAGCAAAAGATTAGCTAGATCACCAATATATCTTGCGTTGGCAAGTAAGCAAGGTGCATGTAAAGTATTCTAAATTGATCATGTATATCTTCTATATTCTAGTGACACCTGTATTATTTAAAGGGTTCTCAACAATTATTCATGCAATTATGTATATTATGGATAGTAATGATATATATATATATATATATATATTGACTCCTCAAATGAACATATTTAGGGTACTTTATAAATTTGTTTTCAACGATCCAAACAGTCTATTTTTCAAGTCTTCATTCATATATCATTCTTGCAAAAAATTAGACAAATTAAAAATCATTAAGGCATCTAATTAAGACCAACAAAATCAATGAAGTTATTTGACGGGATCCCTCCAATTATGGAGGTTAGGCCCTCAAAAGCTTTTGTTTACAATTCATATACAATCAATAAAAGAGACAGGCTTCTCTTCCAAAGTCCACTGAATTTAGCTGCTATTGAGTTGTTTATATTTATATGCAGTGCAAGACCAGGTGGGTGTTCATCATCTGAATGACATAATTAATAATGGGTTTGCTTTAAACTTTAAAGTTAGCTAGGCCTAGGGAGGAGAGGAGGTTCAAAATATTAATATTTCTGGGGCATGGAAAATGTGTTACTTTATAACTGTCATTGCTATATGTATTCCCACAATGACAACGGTGAAAGTTCAGCTAACTTCAATTTTCAACATAAATAAATCAATCAATCAACAAACAAACCCCATGTATTAATTTTTTTTTTTTAAAGTAACTTATTAGCAGTGAATTAACACCCTCAATCATTGTTTTTTAAAAAATAAATTAGAAATTCATTAATAACAGAGATAAAATACAAGAATCTGACAATAAGAACACACCCTCAATCATTGTTGACATGCATAAAATATCAGTTTTATGATTGACCTAAACTTATCTTTACACTTCCTTGGTGCTTTGATTTGCCTTCTGGAACTTTACTTTCTGTTTTCCAGGGAAAAGGAAAGTAAGAAAAGTAAGATTAAATTCACATCTGCCATGACATGTGTCCAGGCTCATTATTGTAAGGCCAGTTTGATTAGGTAAAAGCTTTGCTGTGATGAGTTTAAGTGGAGAATGAAAGAGACCATCCCATATGCTGATTTTTGTCCTTACTTACTTAATAAAGCTCATTTTAGCTGGTCTCAGTTATAAGAATATATATATATCCTTCCACCTAGATGCAACTTGTGTGCGTCCAGAAGCGTCTAGATTTTTAAAACACTTGCATGAAACGGAAATAACACTATTTTGCTATTTTTGACTAATAATATTATGATATGCGTGATAACTTTTTTACATGACATATCGTTATTGACCGAAAATAGCAAAATAACGATATTCCAATTGCAACCAAGTTTTTCTCATAGATTAATTGGTTCAGGATTTAAACCAGACCAAACATACCCTAAATCAAGGACCTCGAAGTCGGATACAGGGATAAATACTCTTAATCAACTGATCTACGAACCCCTTGTAATACCAATAATTTGTTACAGATATTACACAACTATTAGTTACAACTCTGTATATATATATTACCTTATAGAAGGAAAAAAAAACATCAGATAACAATAATTATGATCCTATTGAGTAGAGTTGTAAGTTGTAAGCAACTATAATATTTTTCCCAAATTAGGCATTTAGCTAACTCTCCTCCTCGACAAGCATAAGCATAGCGTCTTAGCATATTACCATATTATGTACCTTGTCATAATGGCTGGCACCAATTTCTGGCATCCACTTGTTTTCAAAACAAACAACTTAACACTGGATTTCAAATTCAGGGGTATTTGTGGAATTTTGAAAAGACTATGAGGGTAAACTTGGACCATGAGAGAAAGGGGTGGAGAGGTGGTGGCAAAACTGGAAATTTGTGGACAAAGAGATTCCACACAATACAACACTTGGTTCAACCTTTTCAACCTTGGAAACCAGGTTGGCATTTTCCTGTTACCTTCTTCTCTCATTTCCTGTTATTTTTCTATGAGTTTTAAAATTAACTGAACGTGATTGAGATAAAAAATATGGTTTAAAATCATTTTAAAATATTGAAACTCGTGGGAAATTAAACAACGGTTTGCCTATTTAAACCCACCTCTGCTTCTCTCATTCCTCCTCCCACTCCTTCATTGTTCAACACCTTTAGCATTGCTTTCTCTCCCAGAGTTCTCTCCTTGCAAGAAAGAAACTCTCTTTCTTTCTTTCTTTCTTTCCTCCCTTCTGCTTCTCTCTCTTAGTCAGTCAATTTGGTTTTGGCATTTTATTCTGGTAAGTCAAATGTTAATCTTTTGATCCAATGGTATCTTCAAATGTTATTGCTTCTGGCTTTCTCTAGCATTTCCAATCTTTGTTATGAAGATTTGGGTTTTCATCAATCATCATCTTAATATCAGCAAAGTGGTTCATTTCATATGAATATATATCCACTTTGCACAAAAGTTTTGGTTCTGTGATGATCATATCAAATTGAGTACTTTGAGGCTCATCCAATGGACACAAATACTTTTGTTTCTTGATCCAAATTAAACATATGATTCTTTATAGTTCTACTTGGAAAGCTTTTCCAATGAGTTGTTCTTGTTCCCTAAAGTTAAGATACAGTGTGGAAACTGCTTCATATATCACATGAAACTTTGCTTAACTTAACTTTGATTGTAGCTTTATGCATTAATCTATGCATCATATGTGGACAGCTGATCTTATAAAGTAAATACACCTTTTACTAGGTTTATTATCTAAATTTAAAACCCCATAAAGCCATTGGTCCCCCTCTTCATCATTCAATTTATAGTAGGGTTTGTGGATTGTCCATTCAGAAAACTAAGAGCCTTATCCAACCAAGATTCTTGGTTTTGGCCTCAGATGGTTCCCCTTCTGAAGACCCTTTTCTTCTTTTGGTGGTAATCTGAGTCAATAGGGGCCACTATTTTTTATTATTATTTTATATCAGCCATGAAAAAGTTCAGTTTGAGAATCAAAATGAAATTTGATATAAGCTTGTGTGGGTTTAAGCTATCATGGAACTTAGTGTTCACTTCTTTTTGTCGTCTGCTGAAGGTTTCTTGATCGAAATGGAATTCGACGACCGATACAGGCCAGCTCAGAGAACCAAATACGATTGCCTTCTGTTTGGTAAGCCTTTTGCTTTTGGAAATTTTTGTGTCAATCTGAGTTGCCTTGTAAAGCAATCATCTTGACCACTTGTTTGAACTTTTGCAGATCTAGATGACACACTGTATCCCTACAGTACTGGGATTGCTACAGCATGCAGAAACAATATAGAAGGTAAATTTGTGTTCTTGTTAGGCCCTGAAATTCACATTTATTTTTCTCATTTTGCATTTATCATATCAGTAAATTTATATTTTTGGTGCCCTGTTTCTTTTCAGATTATATGGTTGAAAAGCTTGGCATTGAGAGGAGCATAATCCCTGAATTGGGTAACCTGCTGTACAAGAATTATGGAACTACAATGGCTGGTCTCAGGGTACTTTTTATATACTTCCCCATGTTTTTTGCATTTTTATTTACTGCTGAACTTCTTGTTGAATTATGTATAACTTTGGGGTTTCTCCTTTTCAGGCAATTGGCTATGACTTTGACTATGATGAATATCACAGGTACTGGGAAACACTTCGATCTCTTCATTCTTTTATATTTTGTTGTATTATTGGTCTTGAAGGATTATTAACGTCTTGCTTTCCTATGTAACAGTTTTGTCCATGGAAGATTACCTTATGAGAACATAAAACCCGACCCGGTTTTGAGGAACCTTCTGCTGAACCTGCCTTATCGGAAAATCGTAAGCATCTTGTTACCATATGAAAGCCTAGTAAAGGCCAAAGGTTATAAACTTTCTTCTTTGTGCTAACTCTTTTTGTTTATTTTTGTTTATGTGAAATAGATATTCACAAATGCGGACAAGGTCCATGCTGCTAAAGCACTGAGCAGGCTTGGATTGGAGGACTGTTTTGAAGGGATTATTTGCTTTGAGACCCTCAATCCTACTCACAAAAGCATTGTCTCTGATGATGAAGATGACATTGAGTTTGTGGGACCTGCAGCTGAAGTTCCTGCAACAACAACCAGCAGCTCTCAAATATTTGACATCATTGGCCATTTTGCTCAACAAAACCCCACTTCCAAATTACCCAAAACACCAATTGTGTGCAAACCATCAGAAGCCGCCATAGAACGGGCTCTCAAGATAGCCAACATTGATCCTCAGAGAACAGTAAGATAACAAACTCTCTCTAAGGTTTTGAAAATCTGCAGGGGTTTTAGATTTAGTTACTTAGTTTATTTTTGGCTCTGGCAGCTGTTCTTTGAAGATAGTGTCCGCAACATACAAGCTGGCAAAAGAGTGGGACTTCAAACTGTGCTGGTAAGATATTGGAAACTTTTTTATACCACAAATACTGGCCCTTATTCATTGCCAGCAAAGACCAACAGACAATCTAAATTACTAATAATGCCATTCATTTTGTCACTATTGAATATGTACAGATTGGGACATCCCAGAGAGTTAAAGGCGCAGATTATGCACTAGAAAGCATTCACAACCTCAGGGAAGCACTGCCAGAGCTTTGGGAGGTTGAAATGAAATCTGAAGTTCGTTACTCTGGGAAGGTTGCAGTGGAGACATCAGTCACAGCTTAGGTTTTGTGCCAGCAAGCACTAAGTTTGTATGAGGAAAGAAATCATGTTTGTGGGATCTTACAATCCCATTTTCCTCATCATTTAAAAAAAAAAAAAATATCCCATTTTCCTTGTCTCATTGTGATTCCCTCTTATTCATAATAAAATATATAATTTATGTTTTCACATTGTAAATCTGAACGAATATTCATGTAACAATCCTCCTAATTAATAAATTTAATAAAATAACATTAACTTATATCGCACTGTCATGATTAGAAACATTCAAATAACAATTGACATAATCAATCAATTTAATAACATAACATTAACGTATACCACACCATCGTGATTTTTCTAATCACGTACCTCTTACTCCTCTGCCTTTGTCAAGGGAGTCAGAATATGATTGCGATTGCAATTATTAATAGGGAGCTTCATGCTAATCACGCGAGATATATAATAATAATAATATTATTAAGGTGTGTGGTGTGTGTACGTAATTATGTCGACATTTGTAATGAAAGGGACATACTGGCTGGAACACATAAAATTAAGAATTCAAATGCGTAGCATGATTGATGCGCAAGAAACAGTGGGAAAATGATATGTCCAAGATCATAGGTGATTATAATATGCCCTTTACTGTTTTAGGCCTAGTGATATCATAGTCTAGAAGAGTCTCGAGACAGTAGCAGGACACTTGCTTTGGCATCATTGACTGCAAATCACATGAATCCCAATTAACCCAAGTAGGAAGAAAAGGCGATTGGCTGCCCTTTTGTCATGTATAGCTGTGAACAGTTTGAAAAAAGCATCCTTTTTTCATCAGCTAGCCTTGATTACTTGCTAGGTTGGAAAGCAACCCAGTTCTTGTATTTTTTTGTTTTTTTGGGAGAGAAATAAACAGATCCCTTCAGATCCAAGCATAACAGTGGCAATTAGATTGTGTGGCTATAATTTACTGCAGAAAATTAGATTGTGATAGTTAGAGCTGTGTGAAACACGAGCCATACAAACGGACAGAACTGTGACCTGTGGACATGGTTTTTTTTGGGAAAGTTTGTAACTTTCAAATTCTGCTAAGAAAGTAAATAAACCCCATTTGATCATTTGATAATTTTTCTCTAACATAAGTTAAAGGAAATTATGCGATATGGGTTATGGGCTATGGCCATACAGACAGAGCTATGAGCTGTGGACATGGTTGTTTTCGGTAAAGTTTGTAACTTTTATCTTCTGCTAAGAAAGTAAATAAAACCCATTTGATCATTTGATCATTATTTCTCTAAACACAACTTAAATTATGGATAATGGGCTATGGCCCTGTCATGACTCATATCCAGTGGCAAAGAGATAAGGCATTAGGTAGAACTGTAGAAGAGAAAACCAACCAACCAACTAAGTCGGTGCATTAACGGCCACCAGCGAAGAACGAAGCCTTCTCTCTCTGTCAGTCTCGCTGAGCTGGTTGCAAAATTGCAATTGTGACTGAGTGGGTGTATGGAAACTGGTCCGTAAAACTAAGTTTTGGTCTCATCAGAAATGGCAACGGTGGCAGTGGCACCACGTGTCCCCTTGGCGATCTCAAATAATAATTGTAGATTTAGCAACAGTCGCAGCGTCCGTCAATGTCATAAATGTAGTTGGGTGGCACATCCAGAAAGTTCGAGCCTTTCTTTTCATTATTCGACTTCATTTTCTGCTTCATCCTTGTTTGTCGAGAGAAGGGTGAGAAAGGGTTTTAGGAGTGTAGGAGTGGTCACAAAGGCGATGGCGGATTTGGGTCCAAGCACAGTCCTTGTCACTGGAGCTGGTGGTAGAACTGGTACTCCCTCTCTCTCTCCCTCCCTATTTTTTGTTAATTGTTGAAAGTAAGTTTTGTTGGGGGTTGGGTTCACTTGTTTATATGGATTTGGTCTGAATTTTGGATGGTTTATTGTTGGGCTCAGTGAGTCATAGACTCGATAAATTAGAAAGCTTTTTGGTAAAAAGCATTAGAAGATGTGTATTTAGTATTTAGGGTGTGAGATTTGTGGTGGGTCAATGAGAGTGGGCAGAAATGTAAGTGTAATAGATAATTGGGGGTGTTTGCGTGGAGAAGCATGTGTGATTGAATGGGGTGATGCCCGTGTGTTTTATTGTTGTGAATGTGTTTATTTTAAGTTGTTACTCAGCACAGCATCTATGGCGTTGACCAAAAAAAAAAAAACTCAGCATCTATAGTGATGAAAGTGTGTTTTGTGATTGTGGCTGCGTTTATTTTGAGTTGTTACTCAACATCTATGGCAATGAATGTCGGAGAGGACTTTTCATGCCCTTATGTTAAAGTAAGAGTTTGTAATTGAAATGCATTATTGGGGGATTCTTGGCAGGTAAAATAGTTTATCAGAAGTTAAAGGAGGCAGACCAGTATGTTGCTAGGGGTCTGGTTAGGACAGAAGAGAGCAAAGAGAGCATTGGTGGAGCAGATGATATTTTTACTGGAGATATAAGGGATGCCAACAGCATTCTACCTGCAATTCAAGGCATTGATGCTCTCGTTATCCTTACAAGTGCTGTGCCAAAGATGAAACCTGGATTTGATCCAACCAAAGGTGGGAGGCCTGAATTCTATTTTGAAGATGGGTCATATCCTGAACAGGTATGTGCCTTCATTTTTATGATTTTTAGAATCACAGTATTATGTGGTTGTAGAAAAATATTTATTTTTTTAGTTGTAGTTTTTCCTCCTTGTTTTAATATATGGTTTTCAATCTTAGGTTGATTGGATTGGACAGAAAAACCAAATAGATGCTGGTGAGAATTTTTATCCTTCTTTCCATTTATTCAAAACATGGTCTATTTGGCTTGTACTTTGTGAATTGTATGGTAAATCCCATTTTGATTTATATGATGAATGTTAACAGCTAAGGCTGCGGGAGTGAAGCAAATTGTGTTAGTTGGTTCTATGGGTGGAACAGATATTAATAATCCCCTCAATAGCTTGGGTAATGGGAATATATTGGTCAGTAATTCCTTTCTACATTTGAGTTACCTCCTTTTCAGCGTTCTGTTTGTAGAAATGGAATTTCACTTTGATTTATTCCTTCCTTCTTATAAGTTAATTATAAAAGTGATGTGCAATATGTTCGCTATACAGGTTTGGAAGAGGAAGGCTGAGCAGTATTTGGCTGACTCTGGTGTTCCATACACAATCATAAGGTTGGTCTACTTATATTCATACTTATTCAAGCAATATATTCGTAATTAATGGACTTTGTAACATCATTGGCTGGTTTCCTTACTACTGTTACAGAAAATTTGTAGTATTAATATGAACTTAAACCTCACAAATGAAAAATTAGGAAGCCTAAGTGTTGTTTATGCTACTTAGCATTGGGTTTTTATTCTTCAACAAAATGGCACTCTAACTTTTAAAAACCTACACAATCCTTTCTTTCTGTGACCCCTTATAGCTGCAGATGCTAAAACTTATAGAACTAGTTGTGTGGTATGTGCATCAGTCAAGTGTACAATAGAAATTCAAATCACTAAATTGTTGAAACTAGCAATGCTGGAAACTAGTCATCATACAACTGATACTTCTTGTTATTCTCTTTAACTATCCAATTAATCTAGACCACTATTAATGAATTAGGGCTGGAGGCCTGCAAGATAAAGAAGGCGGTATCCGTGAACTACTGATTGGAAAGGATGATGAGCTTCTGAAGACAGAAACAAGAACCATTGCCAGAGCTGATGTTGCAGAAGTCTGCATTCAGGTATTGTGTGTAGGGGCTGTGCAAATAAACAGTTTCCCAGTTTCATTTTTCTCTTCTTACCTCGAAGCTTGCATGGGTCTTCGGGTTGTGCAGTATCTGTTTTTTGGTCAATGGTGGTACATTCTACTAATTTCCTTGCTTTTTGTATGCCTCTTTAATTTGATCAGGCACTACAGTTTGAGGAGGCCAAGTTTAAAGCATTTGATTTGGCCTCAAAGCCCGAGGGAACTGGGACACCAACCAAGGATTTCAAGGCGCTATTTTCGCAGATCACTACTCGGTTCTGATTTTCTCAGATACCTTGTTGGTCTGGGAATAATATTATATCCTATCAAGTTTTATTTTAGAACATCTACTTTCAGTTTTGGATTGTAATGCCAAAGAGAAGATTTCCCTTTATGGGTGTATTTTTTTTCCTGGGAAAGAATGGCAGAAAATAAACTAGCATATTAAGATGTTTATCAGTGAAACAATGTTAAAGAGTATGCATCCCCTAGTTTTATATGGTCGTCTAGCATCTTATTTGGGTTGCCTGAGCTTGTCTAAGGCCACTTCCAGCAGCCCCCTAGGGCTCGGGCTGGGGGGAAGAGCCCAAAATCAAGTTCCAGCAACAGGCTGGCCTGGGCAATTCGTGGGGTCCACGAGCTTGGGCTGGCCCGAAGGCAAGGGGAGCCCGAGCGCGAGCCTGAAGGCGCAGTTGATGTCATTGCTGACGCCAGTGTGATGTCAGCAGGTGGGTTTGAAGCACGCGCCAACGTTAAAAAAAATTTGATGCGCGCGTCAGCTTTCCGCCAACCGCTCTATGCCACGTGGCGTGTTCTGGTCCTTCCGATTCGTTTTGTCATCCAATCCAATGGTCTGGAATTTTTCAAGGCAAAAAATTATGAAAAAAATTCGTAAAAATTTATTTTAAAAACCCCAAAAAATACTTGATTTTTTTTTCTATAAATACCAATCCCTACTCTTCACTTTTAACAACAAATCCTCATACATCTTTTCCTTCTCCAATTATTATTCACTTTCTACTCAATAATTTTTTCACTTTCTACTATAAATTTTTTTCACTTTCAAGTTTAATTTGTCTCTAGCATTATGGATTTTTCTCAAGAAACCGGAGGGGCATGGAGTATTATGGAAGATGTCTTGTTGTGTGAGTGTTGAGTCCAAATTAGTCATAATCCCATACTGGGTAATGAGATGAAATTTGAAACAAAAATTTATCTGAAATTTGAAACTGACAATCTTATCTAAAAATCTTATCAGAATATTTTATCACAAAATCTCATATGAAAATATTGTCCAAATTAATTGTTTAGGTAAACAAATTTGTGAAAAAAAACAAAAAATTGAATAGTACTTGCCTTTTGCCATGGCAACTGCTGGAAGTGCAACTTACTTTTTGCAAGGGCAGATACTATTCATGTGAATAGTATCAACCCTAGCCCCCCATTGCCATGGCAAGGGTTTGACTACTGGAAGTGCCCTAATAATAATTCAAATGCTCATTATCGTGAATGGAGTGTAACATCAAGTGGCGGTGTTATGGTCTCACCCGGAAATTACTCATAATCAACCAAACCAAGCACTGTTCTATCCACGGTGATTGTGAGACATTGATTTTCTATATGGGATAAAAATCAAGTGTGATGAAAACCCTGAAGTGCAGTTTTATTTTATGTATCTCTACTATTGTAAAGCGAGGCGAAAAGGCTTTATAAATAAACATTGGTCACAAATACCCCTGAAAGAAAAATAAAAAACAGCTGATAAAAAATTTATATTCAAAGAAAGGAAAAAAAAAAGTAGAGGATAAAACCCATTGTATTTTCCTTTATTATTGTTTCTTTTTTCTCTTTAGTTTTTCAGTAATGGATGGATTGGAAGTTTACTCTGCATCGGCTAGGCGGCGCCTAGGCACGCTAGGCGCTAGTAAATGGATAAATTGCTTTTTGGGGCAGTTATGTGGGCTCTGGGTCGATGCCTGACTTGAGCAGCTCTAATAAGTGGCGATGGTTCGGAAAATCGGCTTAGGCGCCGCCTAGGCGCTAGGCGCTAGTGATATGATAAAGTGGTGCAAAAAGGAAACGTGGTGCAAATAATAATTTAATAAACATGCAAAACGACGCCGTAGCCGGAACAAAAAGGGTGAGAAAATATCATAAGGCGCGCTCGAGTCGAAGCGCAGCTGAAGATGGCGGTTGTTGTTATGTTGGTTAACTACCATAAACCTCTGGCTATAACTGTCCAATCCCAATCGCAAAACCCTAGCTTCAATTCCCGCAAAATTAACCCCAATCAATCCCATGCCTGGAGGGCTCGCCGTCGCCCCATAATCAATGGACTGAATGGAGACACAGAATCCGACCCGAACAATCCACAAGGTTCTCTCTCTCTCTCTCTCTCTCTCTCTCTCTCTCTCAATTTCCGTACATACTGAAAATGCTCACCAAGCAGTTCGCTTGTAAGCAGATAAGGAAGTGGACAATTTGGGAGTTAAAGCTGCATTATGTGTGCTCAAATTCTACAAAAGTAAGCATCCTTTTTTTTTCTTCTTCTTTCTCTGGGAGTTGCTTTTAATTATTACTTATCGTTAATTTAAACGTGATTAAGAAAGTCATTGACTGTTAATTAGTAATAATAACGGTGGGTTATGACTAAATTAAGCAAATTTGTGAAAGTGCAGGGGAAATCTCACCTCTGTTGCTGAATAGTTGCCGGTATGTCCCAACCTGCAGTGAGTACTCAATGCAAGCTTACAAGAAATATGGATTTGCAAAAGGTTCTGTCTTGACAGCTTGGCGAATCTGTCGTTGTAATCCCCTTGGTAATTAAACACATTCTTAATTTTGCTGGGTTTTTTTTTTTTTTTTTTTCCTTTAAATTCTTTTGGGTTTTTAAATTTATGTGAATTGTTCGTTTCTCATTTTTAGGTGGCACTGGATATGATCCTCCTCAATGGTTCGACGAGACAAGTTTGCCTGAAGAAGAATAGATGAATTATGCCATATTCCCTGTATAAGATTAAAATCTTTGGTCGGTACATGAATGAATGCTCTTAACCGTTAAAAGCCTTATGAGACGTTGAGCCTACATTACATTATTTTATGGTCCTGCTGCCCCCACAACATGATTAAAGTCGTTAAGTACCTGTTTATCATCCATAAAATATGATTTGCTCCGACAATTTAGTACCAGGTTGAAGTATGTTTTAAATGGGCATAAATTAATAGATAGTGGGACTCATGTACTGGTCCTTCCAATCCAATGAAGAAGCAGTTTTGCATTTGATCCCAAAGACCTGTTTCTTTTGTGCTTTGTCTTGTATTGCCTTGCCTGGCGAATCAAATTCCATTTCTATGGTGGTAGTCAGACTCAGATACCAAATTCTATAAGCAGGCCAACTCCAGATGCCTCCGGCGGAGTATGACTTGAGCCAAAAAGAATATGGTATTTCAGAAAAGTTTAAATCTTTTAAGGAAGTGGGTAAGATTGTTTTTAAAAAGCCACTTAAGCTAAAAAAGAAGGGAAATCCCAATTACAACGAATAGTATAATTGTGTTAGAGAGAGAGAGAGAGAATTTCTTCCATAAAAACACAACTGGTATGAAACTGCACAGTTTTCTGTTCTGCTTCTTAAATTGAACAAAGATTGTGAACATGGTGACAAAGTTTTACCTTGCTGAAGGGAAGTGTTACAAAATTCTTCAAGACTTCAAGACTCTCTACAGGGGGACAAAGCACAACACCAATGACCATCTCTTATAATGCATGATCCATAATTAACCATCAACAGTGAAAGTCAGCTACCCTTTTTACCTGCCAGATTATCAACAAATGTGAGGAGGGCAATAACAAGAAGAGAGAGAGAGAGAGAGAGAGAGAGAGAGAGAGAATAAAAGATAACAAAAACTTAAATCAAGCAACACAATTACCTTGAATTGCTCCAGTATCTTTGTTGAATGCCGAAGGGCTAAGAAGCAGAATACAAGCACTAATAACTGTGCCTTTTGAAGTTTCTTAAGCAGGTTTCCAAGTAGAAAGGGCATAGACAGTTCGTCCCTTCCATCCCTGCAACAGCCAGCGGCTATCTTCATCAATGACAAAATCCTTGTGGTAACCAGATCTCACTTTCTCACCTGCCCTCTTCACAAGCCATCGGTCTAAAGGTAGTTGCACAAACCCAGCCCTCAAGTTACGGACTTGCCATTGTTTGTATGTTTCTGGCCTTTCCACCCGCTCCCATCCTTCACAAGCTATAACATTTAATGCCTCCCTGCCAAAGATTTCTGCCTCAATTAACATCCTCTCCCGGTCCTCACGGGGTACAACAGTTTCAAGCATATCAAACAGTGAAGAAAAATGAAACAATGCCTCCCGGAACCTGGTAACGAAGAAGGGGGCATTGAACGCCCCGTTAACAATTCCATGGATGAAAAGGTCTGGATTAATTCTCCTTATCAAATCAAGAACCCTGTTTCTTGGACTGTCCACAACCACACTTTCATCAAGCAAGTTCTTGCCCCGATATAAAAAGTTCACAACAAGAACCTCATCCCTGTCAATCTTGAGTTCCTCAAGTTTAATGGTATCCCAGTTCTTTGCAATTGCATTGTACTCAAATGGCACGTTGAACTTCTCAGCATAAGCTGCCAAACGACGTCCTGTTTCCTCAACTCGCTCAGCTGGCCGAAATCCTGGTTGGGGAAATTCGATTCCAGTAATCCGAAGCCTTGGAGGTCCACCATCCCTCCAGGAGATACGTTGAATAAGGGTGGGCCATTGGAAACCATAAAGGATACCGAAATCTATGACATGGACCCTTGTCGCATTTTGTGCTAGATTCATTATTGTCTTGTTTGAAACAAAATTAGATATCTTCTTAAATGGGGATGCAGCAAGTAATAGATGGTAAGCTTTCAAGACATCAGCAGCAGAGGTTCTTTTGCTAACAAGGGCTTTATAAATCTGGCTACCAGTACCAGCCAAGCGTGCCTCAAGGCCATCAGCAAGGCAATGAGCAAGTCTCTGAGTCCCATCTCCAAAAGGAGAAGAATGCTGTCTCACCTTCTTTAGCAGTTCATTTGCGCTCCTATGATCATCAGCTGCAACTGCTTGTGCACAACTGATTAGGAGGGTTCTCAAATCCACCACCTCCTTTTTACCAGTTTGTTTCTTACCACGACCTTTCCCTCCATTTGATCCTTTGGATTGCCCATTCTGTGGCACGCTTTTGCTCATTCCATTCTGCAAGGCCTCGCGAAGAGATTCCAAGCGCTCCAGACCCTCCCCTGTGCTACAAAGCAATACAGTATCAAACATCTCCGACCGCAGAGTAGATTCAGTAGAAACAGCTGCTTGCTTGCTACTCCTTGATTCCTCTACATCGTCATCCTCCCTATACAGATTCTTCCTTCCCCTTGATCCACAAGGAGAATATTCTCCTTCATCCTTTTTCTCCACCTTGACAACTTCACCATTGGTCCCGACCTTTGGCGCTTGAGCTGACAGCCCATTTGCCTCCAGGTTAACAACCAACTTAGTCTCACCAGGAAGAAATCTACTAGCCTCCTCAACCCCCTTCTTGAACTGCCAAACAGATTGGCTCTCGGTATTCAAATCTGGCATATGAAGACTACTAGGAGAGTCCACCTGCCCATTCAGGCTACTGACCCTAGTTGAAGAGCCATAAGGTGATTGAGAAATGCTATAAGCTGGAAGACCCTTTAACTGAGACAAATTTCCAACTGGACTTTGAATCAAGGTATTGTCGACGAAATAGCCACCACTGTTACAAGTACTCGTGATATAGTTGCTCCCAGTTCCAGAAAAACTATCCCCTGGGCTCTCACCATATTGAAAGGCATAATCCCGGTGTAGCTCTGGAGAAGGGGGATATTTCTTTCCAAGGACCTCATAGAATGACTTCTCAGCCGCTTGAAGTTCCAAAGACTCTTGAAGCATGCAAGTCTTGTCCTCCAAGTCTTCTTCCATAAGCATCTGGTTTATGTATTTCAAGACTACATCCGAAAAGTCACAATCTTCCTGAGAATCTTCCTCGGGGCTCACACTTGCGTTTGAAGATACATTATTCGGGGTAAGAACGGGTTGAGGGTAATTAAATTCCCTATAATTATTATCTAAGAAGGTATTACTATCGAATTGGGATCGGGCCACGATGTTCGGATGTGAAAGAATGGGTAAAACTCGGTTACCTAATTGGACTCCATTGAAAGAATCAGAGAAGGCCCTAAGACGACGATCCATTGTCATGAACTTTGTAATTACTCTACAGTCTCTATAGAAACCCAACTAGGAGAGAGAACCCAAATCCAAAAAAGCTGCAGAATTTCCTTCCAAATTAGTTTCCTTCTTCAACCTAAAAAACCATTAAAATACCAAAATGAAAATGGAAACCTCCACAAGTACATCTACAAACCTTCAAACTTCAAAAATTCACAAACTAAAGCATCTTAAACAACAAGAAACACCAAAATTTCACAGCATAATCAGAGAAAAATCATTTGAAACAGGTAGCTTTTCTCAATTATAAAAATATAATTAGTTAATTCAATATGAAGGTCAACTATGAACAGAAATAGAATGCTACAACAAACAAAACCTCTAATCTACTTGGGTTATGTCAAACCACAAAATATCAAAAGCTTACCTCTGAGTAGAGCTAAGCCTGAAGCTCACAGAGAGATTGCAGAAGAGAGAAGCAGAGCGAGCAGAGAGATGGAACACTCAGAGGAGAGCTCAGTTCTTTCAAGTTTTTAAGGTTGTCTTTTTGGGTTATTAGACGAACACCAGCCGTTGATTTCAAGTTTTCACCGGGTATGGCCTGTCCATATTATCAGACGAACCGGTTTCATCTTGTCTTCCCACCTGCACAATCCTTAGGTGTGGAGTTTTATCACAAAATGTCTTGAGTTCCAACACTCCCCCGCACGTGAGACCCTATTTTTATGGGTCACACGTGGAAATCCACATCGGTAACCACGTGGAGCCATGTAGGGACTCACCCATCGCGCGGGGCCAAACGGGGACCCGCTCATCACGTGGCAGTACGGGCCCGCAACCTGGCTTTGATACCATGTTAAATTTTCCAGGTCGACGGGCCGAAGGCTCACTCCAACAACACCGATATTGTCCCCACTTTACCACCTGCACAATCCTCATGTGTGGAATTTTATCACAAAAGGCATCGGTGTTAGTTAGAGCACCTCCACCCATGTAGGCTAAGGCAAGGCTAAGGCAAGGCAAGGGCTGCCACTATTCACATGAATAGTGCTAGCCTTGCCTTAGTTGGTTCCACCCTTGGAAGGCTAGGGCAAGGGCAAGAAAAAAAAAAGATTATGCAACAAAATATAAACAATTTAGAAAGTGAATAAAATTGTTATGTATTTATAGGGAAAATATCTATAATTTTTTTGTATTTAAAAAAAATTTTGAAATTTTTTTGGATTTTTTGGATTTTTTTTTACTCGCTGACGTAAGCGCCTTCGGGCTGCAGCCCAGGTAAGATCTGCCCGTGGGCTTGCCCAGTTCGATGGGACCCACCATTTGCCTGGGCCATTTTTCTTCCGCTGGAGCTGTCTTGGGCTGCCTTGGGGGGCCTTTTGCCCAGTCTTGGGTAAAGGCTGGAGGTGCTCTTAGAGAGGGGTATTTCTATTTACACTACTTTCTCTTTGGCTCTCTGGTCGATGTGGGACAACAATGAGTTCCAACAATAAGGATACACTTTAGGTGGAAGTGGGGAGCAAAAATAAACCCGCGTATCATGACCCTCTGGACGACCATGTCCATCAGAAAACGAAATGTTGTCCCACGTGGCTCATTTCCCTTTGCACTTTTGCAGAACAAGCCTAGTCACTTCACCCCACTTTCACTTTGTTGATATTTACAGACATGCGCATGTATTGTCAAGATGTTAGAACCTCATAATGAATGCAACGTTTCTATTTGAATGATCCAAATTTTTTGTTGTTTTATATAAGTGATACTGAAAAAGGGAAGTTCTAACAGAAAACCTCTTCCGACTCAAAAAAATAAAACAAAAAACCTCGGGGGTTTAGGTAGTTTTTTTTAATCATTTGAGCTATAAATTTTTTACAATGAAGCTGATGTAATCATGACACCACCCAAAACATAATTTTTCATTTAATCTTCCTATATGAGTTCCGAAAATGAGGATGAATCGTCTCTTATTTGAGTCATGCTATAAACAATCGCTTAAGAACAATTCCTCTTGTGTTATAGGAATGCAAAACGTTTATTTTGATTTGTGAGTTCATTTGCCAAATATGGAAATAAATCCCGCTCTCATCCTCGAGTCCGTTGTCAAATTTTGGAAAATGAGTTTACTAAAGGGCTCTAGATGTTAAGAGAAATATTTTCTAACTGACTTTTTTTTTTGTCAAGTCATAAAGGATTTATGTAGAAATAACTGTCACTGATAGTGATTTTCTTTTGGTAAAGATAGTGATTTAAAAACATTTAAAATGTTTGACATAATTATTCCAATATAAAAAAAGTTTGACAAGAATAGCAAGAGAAAGGAGTGTGACACATGAGCATGGTAATGGGGAGGCATATTTCTGGTAGCCACTAAAGCAAGGACGAAATTTCAATTCTTATTGAGAGGGACAGAAAGTGCTTTTGCTCATTAAAAAAAGTGCTTCCATCGTAGGTTGACTCCTTCAATTGGTTGCCATCCCATTTGCTATGTTGTGATTTGTGTGGCTTTGTGCTGTCTTTGATTTTTGTCATACCACTAACAACAATTAACAATTAACAATTAAATAGTAACCCAAGTTGAAGACTAATGTTCGATGGTCATTGGTCAAAAAACATAATTTTAGCCCTGTTTCTGCTATTCGATGAATTATTCATAAGTTGCAAGGACATAGGACTCAGTTTTTTAAGCAGAAAACGAGTCCTCACCACTGTGTTTGAATGGAAAAGCAAATTACCCTTTTAACTATGGTGGGCATGTTTAAGGTACTTTTAAACAATTATAGTTAGTTTTTTATACTAGAGATATTTTAGGGGAGAGAGGGGGTTCGAACTTGAGGCCACTGATTTGCAAAACAAGATCCTTTTCAGGGGTTGGCTTAAACAATTTTAATTATAAATTAAGATTAAAGCTTAAAAAAATTGATCAACCCAAGTTAAGCACATGCCACCAAGGACCACCAATTAGAAACAAACCAATTGGAATTCCTTCACATGCTCCATTGTCTTTATAGAAATTAGTAAACCATGTGTTGAGTGCAGTGAGGCTTCAAGTTGATAAATCTTAGTTTATGTATATGATATAGTGGGTAAGTGATTCTGTTGTTGATCAGGGCATACTATTACTCTTTTATGTTGTCGGATTGCAATTAAGATCATTGATTAAGATAAATCATGCTTAGACTTATAGTGCAGTCTGCATCATCAATGACGGCAACTGCAAACCGATTAGTATAAGATACATAAACCCAAAATAAAAAACTTAACCGACCCAGAAAAAAAACAAAATACTATTTGAATGACATAAAAACTCAGAAACAAGATTGACAAAATTGATTTCAAGGAGAGAGAGAGAGAGAGAGAGAGAGAGAGAGAGAGAGTATAGGAAATATAAGTATCTTCATGCACTGGCATAAAATATTGGCAGAGAATCAAACAATTTGTCATATTATATATATTCCATGTGATGTCTGGTGGATTTAATGAAGTCCCAGAGCATAGTCCGGTTGCTGCATAAACAATCATTTACATATCACAAGACTCTTCTTAACCGGGAAAGGAAAGATTGGTGTCTTGTGGATCAAGTGAGAGAAATACCATATTACATAAAGTCTCATTTACATGACATTTTTCTAGCTGTAACATTTACATACAGATACCCTCTTCTTCCCAGTTCTTTTTTTACAAAGCCTAGGCCTCAGACTGCTGCTTTGACCTGTTGCTTGGCGTGCCGCTGAGACCAACAGGCATGGGCAGCTAGGACCCTGTCCAGAAGCTCCTGTGGAACGGGCTCTCCCCTCCTTTGCTGGGGGGAGATTCCTGCTGTGTGTACCAATGTTTTCCACTTGTCCTGCACCACTCCCAATTTTCCACATTTTGTTAGGAGGGCAACAATGTAGTACATTTTCTAAGGCCATGGGCTATCATAAAGACGACGCTGATAGAAGGCAGCGGCTTAACTGCTTTAAACCTCAAAACTGACTATTCAAAGTGTAAAAGGGTGTTTAACACTACGCAAACTACATGAGGTTGAAAAACGAACTATAGATGAATTCAGGGAAAAAATACTAACCCAAAAAATCCATTTTACCTTATACTCAAATTAATAACTCACCTTCAAATCCACATAAGTTCGATGCTTTGCACCATCAAAAGCACGCAACTTAACGTCACGCCACCTGCAACCCAAGAAAACTGTCACATAGTCTGCATCATGGTACTAATATTCCTCGACCATAGCGAAGCGATAATGATCAAACCAACCTTCCTGTTCCGAGTTTCTCAACAGCTTGAACCAATGCTTCTACTTCTGGAACAGAGAAAGGTCTCCTGATCCGGCGCTGTACATACTCTGGATGCCCAGATTTCCGATGAAAAGGAACCACAGCCAATGCATTCATGCTAATTGGTGGAACTGCAACCAGAGCTTGGGATGCTTGTGGGGTTTTTTCGGTAGAGGTACTAAGAAGAGAGGGAACTGTGTTGAGGTCTCTTTTAACACAACCACCAAAATTAATTACTGGAGGATTTGGGGAGACACTAGAAGTCCCCGGTTGTGACACCAAAGATGCAGAATGCCTGACAACAAAATATACCCTCATGAATATAAGGCAACCATATTAACTCTTAGATGCCGAAACTAGGAATAATGAGAGTATGATCTGCAAGAGTGGGGAAAGAACCACTACAAGATGTTCCAATTCATAAGCTAACACTTACTAAACCGTTACCTGGTTAACTCCCGAGATCTGTCAGATGGCAAAGAAGGATCTTTGCTGCGTGGAGAATATTTAAGCTTTGCACGTTTTGGCTCCAACATAAAGCCCAAATTATGACTCTTCCCATCCTGAGAAATTCCAGTCTGAAGTAGAGTTTTGTTGTCATCTCTGACCTTTTTTCCCTGGACCAGGATGCCAACATGTAATCCATCTCCAAGTATAGATGTTACTGCCTCCATTACTGTCCTCTACAGAAAAAATATCGGATATTACCAATTAAATCTAAACAAAATAATAGCGTGAGATTTCTTGAACCGTATTTGGATCCATTTTTCTTCCCAACATAATTAAGAGGTCAAATGAAATACGCAAAAATGGAAAAAGACTGTATGATAGAGAAAGATTGCATACCTTCAGCATATTCTTAATCGTAATTGATAGTCTAATTTCCAGCTATGAACTACCTAGAAAGCAAAATGCCTCCTTATTCCTGACGCCCCAAAAGTACAAACGCTAGGATGAAACTTAACATTCCACCCAACCAACCTTGATTGGTCTAAGGAATTGCAATCACCCAATCATCTATGTCAGCCACGCTAAGTTTTCCAGCTTAAAAAGTATCGAAATAATGTCAAGAACTACTTTTTTGATAAGTTGAAGTAACCTGCAATGGCTTTGGTGAAACACATTTGATTTGACTAAATGTTTCATATGACATTCTAAAATCCACACCATATCTTTATCCCCCACCACTTCAAAAAATAGAGTTAGGCTTAAATGTTAATTGTTTCTTGAAACCTAGGGAAACAATATGGAAGCAAAGTTAACATATCAACAGCTCGGAAAAAGGTAAAACACAAACCTTCAATGAACCAACAGTTGCGGTTGCAGGAATTTCAATAAAGAGATCAGGAACCTTGAAGGATTTAATACTAAGCTTCACTGATTAGCAAAAGGAAGAGCATGTAAGAAAATTATAAAGTAAAATGGCAAATGTAGTAGAATTGCAGACAACGTCAATAGATATTCTTACCATTGCAATCACTGGACTTGAGTGGTACTTGCCCACCTGTTGTTGAGGATGATGGTCCAATTTCTGCATTTAGGAGCTAGGATTGTTAAGCCAAACTTGATACATCCCTAAAACCTAAACCTTCAATGTAAATGGAGAGTATAATGTGCACTGTGCACATGTGTAGAAAATGGAAAGCGGACAGTATGCATCATTGAACCTGCGCAGTAGTTGTCACTATTTACTCTCTTATCAGGAGAATTAAATATGCTTTGACAGTTAAACTCTCTATCAGGTGTAGTGAGTGGCATCCGATTAAAGAACTTTCTCTTTTTGAAAGGATAAATCTTCTGTGATCCTTGATGTGTATAACAAGTTCTCCCGTGGCGGTAAACTTGCCTGATCTTCCCCTCTGAAAGCATCAAACCACCATCAAAGCTTATTTATCATAACGAACATAAAATCCAGAAAGGTTTAGTCAATACACCAAAAAGGGCACAAGAAAAAATGTTTCTATCCTAAGCCAAGGATATTGATAGGAAACTAATATCAATTGCACGGTTCATGAAATCCAACAGACTAATCATAACACCTACAACTTACTTTACATTCAAAACAAGAGTGCATTACAAAGCCAATTACCATTTCTAGAATAACCCCCAATCCTCCTCTCAGGAGCTTCTCTCCAGTGCCTGGACGCAGCCATATTATTTATTTTCTCATCACCGGCATCTGGTGGGTGCTCAAATTCTTTTACCACGCTGAGGGGTTGGGCATACCTAACACAGTTTTCGTCATCATCTCTACTATCTACTTTAATATTAGCACAATGGCAGAGTAAAGGATCATGATTTTTGCAGTCCCCTGAAAAGTAAGTCTTTACATCATGCCCACAACTGACCAGTTCAGGAGGCATCCCTTCCACTTTCATTATATCCTCAGAATTGCCTAAAATCTGGGTTCTTTCATCGTTTATGCTCGTATCCTTTGATGGTCCAGTCTCTAGCTTCCTCTTGAGTACACCCCATGGCTTCTCTTCAACAGAATCTCCAGATAAGGGAGAGTCACTGAATACTTTGTTAGAATATATACTCTCTGAATGATCAAAACTTTTTGATGCTCGGTTGATCTCATAACTAAAATTTTCCTGAGAATGTGAAACCCCATTCAATGTATAACTTTGTTGGCACTCTTGCATCCTGCCCACACATAAAAGGGTTTGCTCATCACAGCTTCCGTGCTCACACGGGTCTTCCTTTGACGAGTTGCCTTTCTCCTGTTTGCTCTTAGTGGTATCATCAAAAATGAAATGCGTATCCTTTCCACAAGAATCATTTGGCAGAGGATGTTCGCTCTCCTGCAATAACTTACCAGCTACACTGGCCAAAATCTCAAAAGCACGAATCTGATTGGCCTCAAGTTTCTTCCTGATAGGTCCCCTTCCCTGAACCAAAAATATTAATAGATCACAAGATCAGGACTCCTTGTACACACAAAATAGAATGTCAACAGGCAACCCATAAGATTGGTCATGGGAGCCTTTACCCTGGCTGATCTAGAAGCTCGAGGAACCTCAGGCACCTGGTAGCCATTGAAGCCATAGTCCAACCTCCGCTGCAATACCATATCTCAGACTTTCATCGCAAGTAGAAAAAGTCATCTGCTAAAAGTAACAAGCTTCTTTAATCTCAAGGCCTACAGAACAAGACCCTGTTAGCTAACCAAAATTAATGCAATCAGTTCAACATCACAAGATAAAAAACAATGACATGAAATTCACTTATGCGTTGAGGAATGGAAAATATAGAAATTTGTGAAAAACAAGTAGCAGAATAGGCAGCCAGGAAATTCTTGCATCGAATGCATGTGAAGAAAGAAAAAAGGTAAAAGACCACTGAATGGGGTGAAGCTGGGCTGTATGATGTAGATAGTAGACTAATACTGATGAAACTAGAACAGAACTTGTACTTCAACCGAATAAATATCGCATCAAGGTTAAGAGGCCGGATCAACAAAAAAGGAACATATATGAAACAAATTGTTGGGTGGTTGATAACTTAATACAAAAAAGAATTTATGTGTCCTAATCCCATGAATAAAAGAACACCGACCAAGAACACTAGGACACAAAAACATCAAACAAATCGTACTCTTTCTTTAACAACGGGTACATAATGCAGATAAGATCTTATATGCTTTTAAGTGGTCTTGTACCAATTGCTACAAAACCCAAAGTTCTAAAGTCAAAATGAGATCCGCACTAAGAGAAGACCAACTTTGGGACCAAATTTAATTCAGTGAAGTACAACTCAAAAAACGGAACAACAGAAGATCATAATCAAAATAAATTCCAAAAACTCTGTGCAACCAAATGTAGCTTTCCTGCTTTCCTTCCCTTTCCCCTGGGAAATTCATTTTTCAGTTTCATTTCTGACAAAACATCTTCATGACTACTTCCAGATCGCCAAAATTTAAAACAAAGGAAAATCAAATGCAGAAATGACTAGAATAGTATATGTGTGAGGCAATGCAGACAAGAAAGCTTACAGTTAAAAGGGTAAAGAAGGCTTACAGGCAAAAGGGTAGTTAGAAAACCTTGAAATCATCCCATTGCAGAATACAATATATGTCAACTTGTTCCTAAACAAGACCCCTCAGTTTCTACAAATCATAACAAAGTTAACACCTTTTTTATGTCACGAAGGCATAACTTAACATATGTATTAGTATATAAAAGAACAGGAAGCCAACGTTAAACCCTGACAGAAAGTAAAACGGCAGATCATCATATAGTTAATTGGTTCAAACATCATATATATATTTGAGAGAGAGAGAGAGAGAGAAGAAATGAAGGAATTACAATTCCACTAGAAAGTGAGTTTACATGAGAATGACAGGGGAATGTGGAAGACAAAAATTCGAAGAAATTCAAATGTGCAAACACACAAAAACACATCAGGGCAAGCATATTAAACAGAAAAATATGAGATTTTAGAAAAATACATGCAAAATTTGATCTGGGTTCTCATTTTCATGGATGAAAATATAAATCCCTGCCTGAAAAGAGAGAATTACTCTTGTTTTTTCTTTTAAGGGACACAGAAAGCAGTGTCTAAAATACACATAATATTCTCACCTCCCCTATGAAAGTGGGTTCTGTCTGATCACCAAAAACCCCCTGAAAACCACCCAACTTGTTTCTTAAACCCCCCCAACTGTTTATAAAGTTTGAACTTCATCCCCATGATTGAGCTAACCGGTAACTGGTGGGAGTTTACCGGCTACAGCAGTTAACAAAAACCTCTTGGACCAGTTCCTACGTTTGAGCCACATCAGTTCTGTTCTTGACACGTGTAAGTCTCTCCATAATTCTGGGTTGAATCTTATCTCGTTCACATAAAAACACGTTTAGGGGGGTTATGCAATTCACTGTGCGTACGGGAGAGGTTTGATCATCTTTGCTGATCTTGCTAGGCTTTTCCACCGTGTTCCACGTTCCTTGTCTTCTTTTTTTGACCAACTTATACCAAGGCTTTTGTGTGCATAAAAATACCTTAATTATTTGCTCATGTAAGAACTTGTCCCAAACTAATAAAAATCTGCACAACTCCAACTTATAACTTGTCGATTCCTCAACTAATGTGTCCTCTCTTGAATTATGAGTCAATATGTTCTTATTATTGATGTTAATAGTCGACAACGTCGTTGACCACTTTCGATTTGAACTCAGAATTTTCTTCAATAAAATAAAATTAACTCGTTTCAATAAAATTAAATTAAATTAACGCGTTTCAATAAAATAAAATTAACGCGTTTCAACATTCGATTTGAACTCAGACTACCCCACGCATACACGCATGGGTGTGTAAGTTCGTGAAGTGTGGAGTCCAATTAAAGGGGCAATGAGAGCTTGCCAAAATTATAAAAACTCAAACGAATTATATGGACACTATGTTTGTCTCTCTAGGATGAAAAAGTTGCAGACATCTCTCTCTCGTCGGGGTAGTTGGACAAAATTTATGACATGAAAGCTAAAGTAGCATCCAATTTTGGACTGAAGACAAATATCCAATCACTTCGTATAAACCCAAAAACCAAACCCACATTACAATGGCATGAGGTCCATAAATTCATGAGATGGGATTTCATTGGAAGAGGTAAAGCTAGCATTCTAACATGCTAAGAGAGGCAAAGAACGATAAGTTAGGGGATAAGGGTGGCATATTTTTTGTGGTGAGAGGGAGAGTGGATAAGGGAGGACCAAGTGAAAAAGGTCTGAAAGGGTCTTCAGAGTACGGACAGGAAGGAATTTGAGAGAGAACGCAGGCCACAATGTGACCTCTTTTTCGCATCGGTTTACATCAGCCAGCTGAAAGACAAACCCATGTTTCTCTGAAAATGAGGCTCGCCAAGAACTTTGAAAGCAGCTCACAGTCTTTACACGTGCGAGCCACCACCATCATCACAACAGCACATAATCATGCGTGCCTGTCTCAGGACCACCATCACTACTTGCATCTCTTTCATTGTATTCTAAACCCTAACTCACAGACACCTCATTAACAGAGCTATCCAGTACGATATTCGTAGAAATCATCACACAAGAACGAGTCAGATTTCCAACCTTGAATTGCTTTTCATAATAAAAGATTGCAAAAGATCTACCACCACAAAACATCAATGTCATAGCTAGGAAAGCCTATCCGTCTTATAATTCCATCATGATACTGACTCCCAAGGGGAGCGAGCAAAGGTAAGAATAACAAATAAATAAGCAAAACTATTATACAAGCAAAACAATCACATGATACACCTCAAGCAGCAGCCAAATTCTCATATTGCCAGGGGTTGAACTCTATTGATTTGATGTCAATCGCTTCAACGCTGTCTGAGTTATCTACTGCAGCCCGATGTTCAGTGTATTTTCCATTGTAGCGGTACACTTCCAAGTCATCCCACGTAGTAGGACAGATTTCATCTGTTTTGTCAAACCATCTTGGAGTAAATTCCTGTTCCTTTGCCACTCGATTTTTCTTCTCAGCTCTCTGTCTCTCCTCCAGACTGACAAGAAAGTAGGTAGACATATTTAAGACGTCAGTTTTTACCAATGATATTCAATCTTCTTACTGTATTGTGTGTGTGTGTGTGTGTGTGTGAGAGAGAGAGAGAGAGACCTGCTCTTTTCAAAACCAGCTTTGGATAGGTCACCCTGCTCCAGTGCGTATCTATCAGGACGCAAGCGAGAGTCTGATGCCAATAACTTCTTAGGAGCAGTGTCAAAGCTATTTATCTTATGCGCAAAATGTGTGTACTGGAATTTATCATTTTCTGGAACATCAGCAACTCTCCACGCCTGCAATGAAACAATGAATAATTTCCTATGAGTTTACTGAAAGGAACAAACAAAGAAAAAAGTTTGTTTGCTAGGTCACCAGAAATGGACAAAAAAAAAGTTTTCAACTAGTACGCTAGTCCTCTGATATGACAAAAAGGAAGGAACAAAATAAAATAGTTACCAATCTTCTCAGTCTTTGGGGAGATAAATAACATGGCATCATGATCATGAGAATGCACTCAATACAAAATTCAAAACTGGCCACAAAAAAAATAGGAGTGCCTATGAACTATAAAGATTAGTTGGTTTCTACAACTTCATACACCAACTGGACACCAGATATGTAAAGGACAAATATAGCTATCAATGACCTCAGGTCTGAACCTGCAATTCCACTTTGCAAGAACCATACAGAAGTCCACTCCAGGTTTTCCTAAATAAGATTCTACAAGTTACAAGGTGTAGCTGGTAAAACCTAACCTCTTTCAGTTCAGTGCCAGGAAGTGGTTCCCCTTCTGAGTCACAGGGTTGATAACTCATTGACTCGTTCCATTTTCCAGTCATCAATATTTTAGGTTCCTCGGCAGAATTATAAACATACCCATCTACTTCATAGCGACCAGATCTGCAAGCACAATATTTTACAAGATCAAGTGTGAAATCAACATAGAGCATACACTAGGATAACTAAAGATTAAAAAGCCTTGAACCCAAACCAAGTCATTATCCCAAAAGACTGGAGTTGACTACATATATCTCTTTCCACATTAGTTTTGGCCCTCAATTTGGGGTTTTTCCCATGCCACTCAGTCTGGTCTAAAATTTTGGTGTTATCAATTTTTGTTTCGGATCACTGCATCCTGTGAGTATATTGTGCCCAATCAGGAGTAGGTAACTGATAAAATAAAAGGAAGGTAGGTTCACAATGTTACAGTTATTTTTTTTTTAATAGAAGCCTAGAAGATAGTTTTAGACCTGAAACTTCGATTGTATGACCAAAATACCTTCCCACAAGATGTTACTCAATAAGCAGTCACGTGATGCAAACAATGCTACAAGTGATGAGCAGTGAACACTACAATAGAAAGGTAATCATACCCAAACCAGCCGCATGGTTGAAAATATAGCACAACTTTGTCCCCCGTGGTCAAATTGGTCAGAACCATATCTCCTGGTGAATCAACCCATGTTCGTCCAAAAATTAAGTTGTTAACTTTTGTTGGAGGGGGTGCCAAATCAAGGACTACACCATCTTTTTTTAGGGTCAAACGCGTTCTGCATAAAAAACAATTAAAGGTTACACAAGTTATTACTAAAGAGTACTATGCAATTTCATCTCTTGCTTAAACACAAATCATTAGATGAGGAAAATGTTTTCATTTTCAAATCTCATGATAAAAGGTTACCATTACAATTTCAAAGGAGTTAAGAAGATACAAAATCACTTAGTAACAAAATTATAGCCAAAGAGAAAGATCAAATAATATTACCTTCCAACTGGATAGATATCAATTGAGTTCCCCAGAAATTTGGTTTTCACCTTCGAAGTTATGTCGTAAATGAAATGCTCATTTTCAGCATGACCAGCACTCATAGGAGGGTGATGACTGACCTGGAAGGAATACAACTCATTTAAATATGATAATGATAAGCATCCCAGTATATACCAAACAACTTGAGATTCATGCAAATAAATAAAAAGTGCTTTTATTTTCATCCCAAAGCACCATAAATTAAAACTAAACAGAGAATTGCTAGTTTTGGTGCTTAGTACTCACCTGTTCTGATATAAACGTAACGCCACCATGGTTAACCATCTCATAAGTCTCACCAAGTATTGGATTGAATGGCTTCCAGGTTCGTTGAAAGGCAAAGTAAACAGATATAAAAAATGAGGCTGCAACCAGCAACTGTAAGTTAGTCATCATACAGTGCATGCACAAACAGAGAAGGAGAGGGAAGTGAAGTGGAAACAGCAATGCCTATACAGAGCAGAGATGCAGAAAATACTTACAAGCATACACCAATCTCATGTATGGATCCTCACATTCATCTGCCAGATCTAACAGATGGGAGTATTCCATCAGCTGTGACATATTTGGGCAATTGTAAGATTCACTGAGGAGAACAGGATCGGATTGAACAAAGCTTCTTATAATGCCATTCAATTACAAATAACACAAACCTCTGCCATTTTCTGTAGCATAGTCATTGGCTCAAAAATAAGCACTGGAAGGGTCACCAATGATGTGACGTCAGAGCCTATATACTTCTGCATCACCTTCCAGTAACCATCCCGATCCTAAAAAAGAAAGAGGAAGAACTTCTGAATTGAGTATGCATGAAAGCATTAGAGAGTTTTGAAAAGAAAAAAAAAGTAGTTTTTATCAATACAAAAATAGATTGTCTTATTATCCCTACAGGAAAAGCATCAGTTTCTGCTTAATAGATCAACACAAGCCATGCACAGAAGCTGCCATACAAGGAATTAAGGAAGAAAAGGTTTCATTTTAGTCAACTAAGAATGAACTGATCCAGCTTGTCCAAAGAAAAATTAGAAATGACACGATGCCTGATTCTAGGTGATCGTGATAATTACAGTGCACCATATGGTACTCTATGATGAATGCCTTCAAAGGCCATCAGACACGAGCTAATATAAGGGCTGATCACCATGCGAGAAATGGAATCTTGACATATGTTTTGCAACCCTAACAACTATATTGGGAACAAAACCAATATGGAAACGTTTTCTCTATTGTCATATAGGGGAGTTGGGTATTTCCATGGCAGAAAAGTAGTGTACCTCCTGCTTCCACCTTCCTTTCCTTGCTTCGTCTTCAAGATCTTCTGAGCTTCCATCTGGGTTGATAACCTCCAGCCCCTCATAACCCACTACGCTGTACAGTGAAAATACCAAGAATTGTCTCAATCGGATTCTTCAAAACATAGAAAACTAGCTTCTCAGCATGCAGACATTAGATTCAGAACTTGGCAGTACTTCTAAGTAATTAAACACCAAGTAAATGCCACAACCATCAAAAAACCACTTAAATTAATCCAGATCAACAGAAATTCCAAATTAGTAAGCGATTCATTTCAAACCCAATAGAACATAGAAGCCAGATTCAAAGCTTTCATAGTAACAGCTAGCACCAGGAGTGCTTCAATTGACACAAAGAGCAAGAGAATCGAACAGACACAAATCAAAATCCGATATCCATGAAACCAAAAACTGTAAACGAATTACAGAACCAGCTCAAAAGATGAAATTAAAGAAGGATTTGACTGATACCCGTTGACGGATTTGGTCATGGCGCTGCCAAGATTGGTCAAAGTGGAAGCCATCGAGGCGAAGAAACCTCCACTCTGCTTCGGATCCTTGGGAGCCATCTCCGATGTAACCTAACCCTAGTTTCTGATTTTGCTCGCACAGCAGCTTCTGAAGAACAATAACAAGGCGAGCGATCGAGCAAGAGAGAGAGAGAGAGGGAGAGAGAAAGAGGCAGAGAGGTTAATTTAGAGAGGGACTTGAAGAGGGTGAGGTGGAAAATTTGGATTTAAATGTTTATTTTAAATAAGACCAAAGCGATTAACAGCGAAGGAGTCGTTGGCGCTAGTTCTGTTTGAAGTCAACAACGGAAGGATATTTTCTCTTTTTTATTTTTTTTAAATTTCTGTTTTGAATTATTTTGAATGTTGTGGAGGAAACGCGTTTGGGAGAGAGAGTGGGGAGTGGGAAAAATCCATAAAGGCGGCGAAGGAAGGCATCGAATCCAACGCCGGCAATGCAAGCAAAAGAGCAAAGAGAGAGACGAGGGAAGGCGCAAATGCGTTTCTTGGACGCGTAACGCGTTTGAGAAGAATCGCTATAATCGCTGGCCTCGTTGTCCATTATTATCAATGGTAACGTGTTATTTGGCCACGTGGGGGCCACTACCACTTGGTTCTTCAATTTTTTTTAAAAAACTTGGCAAAAAGAGAGAGTTTTGATCATCATCAGATTCATCATCACTAAAAACTATTTTTTTTAACTTCGTGATCTGCCAATTTGATTTCTTAACATGGTTAATGTCAATTTGCCTCATGAATTTTTTAAAAAATTTGGAATTTATTCCTTACCGTTGTTGTCCAATAGTGTTACATACTGGGCACCTGTGACACTTTGGAAATAAATTTATTTGTTTGTAATTCGAGTTCATACCTGAAACTTTCCTTTAAAATATGATTTATAAAGAAAATGCGATAAAGAACTCATATACCATCCCTATTCCCATCATAAGCTATTCTTCTGATATGTGACGTTGGGTTCTAACAGCTTGTTATGTGGTACAAAGCCACCTAGGTTTTCACATGTCAATATTCCATTTGAATCAAAAGGCTTACGCTATAAGAAAGAAAGAAAGAGAGAAAGAACGTATCAACAAAAAAAAAAAAAAAACAAATCGTACTATCTCACAACTATAAGAAAATACTAGGTATGAATAAACTTATATACAATCATATATTTATTGATAGGAAATTTCCTCTCCACAAGTAGGCATTGTTTGTTTTCTCGTACCATTTTTCTTGATTGTCTCTCTTCTCTAGTTGTTCTCCATTTTTGTTGTCGTACCATTTGGATGATCAAGTTTTAGGGAGACTCACTATTATACCTAATATAGGAGCTCTCTATATTAAATGGACTTTAGAAACACACCCAAAACTCATTTACAACATAATAAAGAGGCTTCTAACTTCTTATAAATTACAAAACTTCCATCGATTTCTTTAAACAAGCCAAACCATAAAACCTCATTAAAAAAAACACAAAACATTCAGCATCAAAGTAATTTAATAATAAAAATTAAATTGAATAGGACCAGCTGTCATTTTTTGGATTTTTTTTGGGTTTGTTTATAGAAATTAAATGGTGTAGGGTTTATCTATATCATTAGTGCTAAGAATTGGTATATGACTAAATATCTCCAAGTTGTATTTAATTCATCGGCATTGGGCTGGGCTGGAGAGTTGGATTGAATTTGGGCTAGGATTGATGAGCAAACATATAAAACTTTATTGGGCCGGGCTTCAAATTGATTAATGTTGAATGTTGACCCAAAGTTGGCCCACTTAGTATAATTTTGGGTTAAACTGAAACACTGACATCATCTAACACCTGTAATATTTGTTAGGGTTGCTTTGGTTTGGTGGCTCATATAAAACACACACTTCCTTCTGCTTGGGTTTATGCTTTCTCAAAACTCAAACCTCAATTTGAAGCAATACATGTATGTCCTCTTCTTCCCTATTGCTTTTAATTGTATTTTCTCCAAACGGTTGGTGAGCAGCAAATGACCGATTGAGACATTTAGTATATTTAGTAATTTTGCAATTGAACCATTATGCTATTAAATTAGTAAAATATCAAGTAATAATTAGCGGTGGATTTAATTGACATGTATGAAGAATTTGCTTGAAATAAATAAAGAGGTGTATTGTTATTTTAATTTACATGTTTGTAGCAGCACGATTGGGTTCTTCACATGCCTGCATACTTTATAATTACGTTGTGGCATCAAGCAATTGCATAAAATAGATGGACATCGAAAAAATTAATTTAGCAAAGTCAATTTTTTGATTGTCCATACATGTGCAGGTTACGGGACAAAAAAATGGATGGATATAAAAAACAATCAACAAGTTTTAGGATCGAAACCCCAACCCTGAGGTTTCGATCCTAAGTGCCACGGGGGAGGGGGAAGCCACCGTAATTGTGGTGGGAACCCATTTGCGGCAAAAGAACAGTTACACATAGAGAGATATGATTTTTTTTATCCTAAAAAATGTTTAATTATAAAGATTTTCTATCTAATCAATTACAAAGTATAGAGAGGGAAAAAAAAAACTCAATTTTCTAATCACCGTCTGTCACACTTTCACACTAGATACAGCAAAAGTAAAGAATCGTATTAAAATCATGCTCTCCATATACAACGCATTGATTAAATATTCAATCATTACTTTTTTGCATGGAATTATTCAATCACTTTGACCTGGACAGCTGCAACAATAATTTTCATATACGACAGCGAAATGAAAGTAAGAAGAAGGCTATGTTTGCTTTTGATCAAAATGCAATTTTATTCTTCAATTGCAGGAGTTCGAAATTCTTTGGAAGTACTTTATGATTAGGGGCAAGTTAAATTTTGAGCGGGAAGAAATTCTTTGGAAGTACTTTATGATTAGGGGCAAGTTAAATTTTGAGCGGGGATTAATCTCACTATTCGGATGTGAGGACATCTCGTGATATTTACCCCAAAAAAAAAGCTATTTTTTTTAAAAAAAAAATTCAGAAATCAAAATCCAATTTTCTCATTCAAAAAATGTTTAATCTGTTCTTATTTTATTTTTTCCATTTTTGCAACGCGACGTCAAAAGTCCAAACGAACAGTGCCTTAAAGCTAAAGAATTGGGTAGGCGCCACGTATGTGTCGGCAAAATGATGTAGAGCAGTTCAATTCAGGCCAACAGCTTCTCAACTGATGAAAGTTGACTAAAGGCAGCCCCATTTCCTGACTTTGTGCTCCTAAAGCTCTCACCTTTTTCATCGTCTCCTTCTTCACATTCATATCCTCTGCATCAAAAACCTTCATCAATTTTAGCTTTCAACCCAATTCTTTGATTCTTTGCCCACTTCAATGGCGGCAGAGCCTGCGTCTTCAGGAACCCAAACGAGAGTGAACTCCAGGCGGAGCTACAACGTGGTGCACCCAGTGGACATAGAGACACCTCCACTAGCTTCTCCAGCTCCAGCTTCATCCCCTGATGTGTATCGAGAGGTCAAGCATTTCAAGAAGTGGGTTGTTTGGCTGATACCTGTTTTTGTTGTTGCCAATGTTATTATGTTCATCATCACCATGTATGTCAACAACTGCCCCAAGAACTCGATCAATTGCATTGCCACGTTCTTGGGTAGGTTCTCCTTTCAGCCGTTTAAGGAGAACCCTCTTCTTGGACCATCATCTTCCACGTGAGTTCTTAGTTTTTGGTGATCCTGTTGGTTTTCAGATTTTCATTTGGTTCTGTAAATTTTGATCTCAAATGCTGCAGCTGACCCCTTAGCTGGTTTTGTGTTTTTTATTTATGAATTGGTGATTTGATGGGTTTATAATTGGGTATTTTGCTGAATGTTGATTGCTATAGGCTACAGAAGATGGGGGCTTTAGATGTAAATAAGGTGGTTCACAGACACCAGGGGTGGCTTCTCATCACTTGCAATTGGTTACATGGTGGTGTTTTCCATTTATTGGCAAATATGTTGAGCCTTTTGGTTATTGGGTATCGGCTAGAGCAAGAATTTGGCTTCGGTATGTATTTTGAAAATCAGTTTTCTGTCTGATTGTTGTGATGAAATTTTGTCTGCAAATTCAGAGAACTTTCTGATGATTAAAAGCATTGTCATCATTCAAAGGCAAATGGTTCTTCTTTCACAATGCAACTTTGGGTATATGAGACAAGTTAGGCTTTTTCATTGTGATTGAGCCAAATCTATTTGATGATATAGCTCTTCTTATTTCCTTGTTCATGTCAGTATACAAAACTTTAGCTCATGCCCTTTGTCCAACTCTTGTGTGTTTCTCTTGCAGTCCGGATCGGGTTGCTATATGTCATCTCTGGACTTGGTGGGAGTTTGTTGTCTTCGCTTTTCATCCAAACAAACATCTCTGTTGGTGCTTCTGGTGCTCTTTTTGGGTTGCTGGGAGCCATGCTTTCTGAACTTATCACTAATTGGACAATATATGCTAGTAAGGTAATTGTCAAACTGCTTGTTAAAGGAGCTTCATCATACTTCAAAAATTTAAATCGGTCACATTCAGGATCCAATATCTAATTCCCTTATTATTGTTCAGTTTGGAGCACTTTTCACCCTCCTGATCGTCATAGCAATCAATTTGGCAGTGGGAATTCTCCCACACGTTGACAACTTTGCTCACATTGGAGGATTTCTTTCGGGTTTTTTTCTCGGGTTTGTGTTTCTTATCCGCCCCCAGTTCGGGTGGGTTAACCAAAGATATGGTCCTCCAGGATACGCATCATCTCAGGCTAAATCAAAGTTCAAGACCTATCAGTGCATTTTGTGGGTCCTTTCTGTGATCATTTTAATTGTTGGGTAAGTCAAGCTGTTTCATCTGAAGTTAAATCGAAGTTCAAGACATATCAGTACTTGCAAAAGTATATACGAAAGGAAATCTGCTTACAAAGAGTATATAACATGCTGACCTTTTTCATTAAACATAATTTGGTCCTCAGATGAACTAGCTCAACAGTGACATATCACACTCGTCTACCCAATTTAAGTTCTTTTTAGGCGAGATAGAGCTCCTATAGAACATCAATTTTTCAAACTCACCAGCTACAGCCCAAACTTTTGTTGTGCTTGTATTGAAAATGAGTTCCTACATGTCCATCTACATTGTTGAAACCTAGGATGTAGGTGCTCAACGTAATCGTGAAACAATGTTTTATCTACTTCAAATATCAGATTCGATGTAGAGATTCCCATTTATGGCAGAAGCTCTCTCTTAGTTTCTTCTACCTAGGAATGAACCCTAAAGCAACCAAAAGTAACAAAGAAACTTGGTCAATGTTGAAGATGCCTACACAGAGAAAGATATAGAAACTTTCCAAAATGTGGCTATTTCCCTAAAATTTATCTAGAAGTACTTATCTAGGACCCTAATTTTTATCCTTGTTTTTCCTCCTGGTTATATGTTCTCCTTCTGTTAGTTCGTGTTATAAATGGCGCAACCAGGGATGTCATGCAAACATGAGTAAATTGGATTTAGGCCTGCCAGAGAAAGTTTCTGTTAACTTGGAAATTTATTAAATGAATAAACCAAATACTCTTTTGCTGATATGACAGGTTTACTGTTGGCCTGGTTATGCTTCTTCGGGGAGTTGATGCAAATAAACATTGCTCTTGGTGTCATTATTTGTCATGTGTCCCTACTTCAAGATGGAGTTGCAAGACAGAGCCTGCATACTGCACGGTAACTAATTCCGAAAACTCCCTCCATTTCCCCCTTTCATACTGTTTAGGATTTGCATTCAATTTTACAAGACAGATCACTCTTCTCATATTGCATCACTTTATGACTGGGTAAAAGGGCTTCATGTGTTGAATCACCTGAATCATCATCTAACTAGTTGTTAAAATTTTTAGAAAGAATACGTGACGGCAAGTTTCTGTGTGTCTAGGGGAACTGGTTTTTATTAGCCAAGAGTCATTTGTACTTGTGATTAAGAACAGTATGTCTGATATTTTCTTGTGATAATCGCATGAATCTGACTCTCCTGTGTACCATGACCTCATTGCAGTCAAGCCAGACGGGCAATCAGCTCTTTTTAACATGCTCAAGCAATGGTAAGAACGGCACGTATACATTTGCAAATGCAAGCAGTTCTCAGATCCAGGGGCTGTGTTCTCAGCTTTGCAGTTGATTTTTGCGGTAGAGATGAGGGGGCTTAAGGCGGCACGAGCTGCTCGCATGTATAAAGATACTATTTACGGATTTGTTTTGCTGTTATACCCTTGTTATACATTTATTCATTTCATTCTGTAATCTTTGATTCTTGATCTTTACCATGAATATTCGATTGATTGCTCTGTTTTTCTTTACAACATATAGATGTAGGAAGTACTAAGTGCATGTGAAAATATGTAGCCGTACGTGTGAAACTGCAGATTTGCCAAAATATGTATGTGTTTCATCTCAGATTTTACCAGGCATACCATTTTTCTGAAGTTGTATCACTTTTTGACTGGGAAAAAAGGCTTGATGAGATGACATAAGTTAATTAATAATTTTGTAAAAAAAAATAATTAAGACAACCATGATCCAACTGCATCAATATCATCATGACTTGTGTGTGACATGGTAAGTCATTGCAAATTTGTAGTCAAACAGATAGGTAAACCAGTATGTAACATGCTCTAGCAATGGTAAGAATGGCCACACGTATACGTTCCAAGACGCAAGCAGTTCTCAGACATCCAGGCTCTTATGTTATCAGCTTTGCAGTTATGTTATCTGAATTATTGAGAAATCACGTGGTGTTACCAATTTATTTATATTTATTTATCATTTATTTATTATTGTATTATAGTTTCGTAACATATCAATTATGTGGTTCACTCATATTATAACATTTGAATTAATAACACCACATATCAGTGTAACTTGCTTGCTCGACTTTTGGTTGATTATATACCAACCTAAAAGTTAACACCAAAATCAACTACAACATTTAGATAAAAACACATTTTTCACTAGTAAAAATCCTCCAAAAAAATATGATTTGCTTGTTTAATGTGAGTTTATGACTTTTTCTATTAAATTAAGAGATTTTCTATTTAAACCCCGCACTTCTCTTTGTTCATCCCAATACTTAAATCATTAAGCTGTAAGTTTTATTATTGTGTAAAAAGACAAAAAAAGGTCATCCAACTTAATAATTAACTCTAGTATATCTATACACACACCCCAACTTCCTGTTTACAAACTCACTCTCTCTCTCTCTCTCTCTCTCTCTCTCTCTCTCTCTCAACAATACCTAAGGGTTTGGGGTTCCATATGTTTGTGTTTTTTTTCTACTGGGAACAAAGAAAATTGTGGGGTTTAAATAGAAAATCTCTTTTATTTCTCATTTTTTCAGTTTGGGGTGTATTTAAGGGTAGTTTGGGAAGACAGTGGGGTTTTCTTAGAAATTATGAAAATTTAAATTAAAAAATGGGGTGAACTTAGAACATGGGGTGAACTAAGAGAAGTGTGGGGTTTAAATAGAAAATCTCTAAATTAATGACAAAAAATAAATAAAAATTTCGTTACATATTGTGCGTGACAAAAAAGAAAAGGGCGGGTGTTAGAAAACAAGCTTTCGCAGTCACAGGATAGCCATTATCAACAAACAAGCAGAGTAACAAAAACTCTCCCTCCCATTTCCCTAAACCTTTCATTTCGTTCGCTGGACGGTGATGGCGGTTCGAGCCGTCAGCGGCTGCTCAATCTTTCGCTCCGCTTCCACTTCCTCTTCGTCCCCTACTCTCTTCGCCTTCCGCTGCTGCCCATGCCACTTCAGTCGCCGCTTCTCCCAATTTAGCATTCGCTTCCCAATATTTCGATCCGATAAGTTAGTTCCTGGCCATGGCGGCCTTCAAAGCAGCTCCGTTCACAGCCTCGTCGACAGCGTCATGGAAGAGCTCGGTGCCTTGCGCCGACGGAGACGAGTTCGCTCTGCCGCCAAGTAGCTTCCCTCTCACTCCCCTCTCGGAATGACATTTCTTCGAAAAAAAATTTAATTATCCTTAATTACGAATTTAGAGACTTAAATTAATGTAATTTATGCGCTGTTTGGTTGCTGAGAAAGAAAAAAGGCATATATATAATGCAAGTATAATGAGATTATTTAGTAACTATTTTGCAGGGTGGAGTTGACAAGCAGTGGAGGGATTGCAGAAGATAAGCTTGTGAACCGAACGCTACAGCAAGGGTTGCTGCTCGAGTTCAAGAAGGATTCAGAGAGAGTATTGCTTGCTGTTGCCCAGAGACCCGATGGCAAGAAGAATTGGATGGTTTCTGATCAGGTTCTACTAGAAAAACAACTAATGCGGCTTATAAAATAATAATAAAAACTATGCACGGGATGTTATTGTTTTCCTGCTAGTCTAACATTTTTATTTTTATGGTGGTTGTTCTTATGCTATGTCAGAATGGTGTTACATCATCCATTAAACCACAACAAATCACATATATTGTTCCTGGTGTTGAAAATTTCGACCACGCAGAGATTTCAAAGTTTGTTCAGAGAGCTCAGGAAAACTCGGTTGGTTCTTGCCCAAAAATAGTCGCAGATATGAATTTTCTTTTTCTATTCTGGTGGTTTGTGTTTTTTGGTAAAGAATATTTTTTTTAATCTGGTGCAGGACTCAGCACTTCTAGAATTTGCTTGGGTTGAACTCCTCGAAAAGAATAAGCGTGTGACGGCAGAAGAATTAGCTGAGGTACTTTACTTTTCTAGTTAAATATATATGTATGGCTGTTTCTTCAATGATCCTAGCTCATTCCACAGATGATCTTTGGTAGTGTGGAGCCTCTTGAATGCTACTGTGCTCATGTGATGCTTTCAGAAGATGAAGTATACTTCACTGTGCTAGAGACAAAAGGTTCTCGCTCTATATATGGACCTCGACCTGCTGTGCAGGTACAGCAATGCTTTGGTTTAACATCTTCTCTTCTTACAGTTGGCTTGCCTTGTTTGAAATTGCTTATCTTTATGGCTCCTAATGTGGAGATGTGTTTCAAGAAAGGATATTATGTTTGAAGGAAGAGTGATTCTCCTCAGATGATGTTAATTCCACTCTATATTGATAGTTTTGTATTAGATGGTGAAGAAAATTTATGATAATTGAAATTTTTGTAGTCTGTTGGTACATTGAAGTTGATCGGCGTAAGATGGTTTGGGTTGTATGTTGGCAGATACTAATAGGACTTACCACTCTAAATTTTTTTTTAAAAATTGTTTTACTGTTTAGGCATCTTCACACATATATATATATAAGAAAAAGAAAGAAAAGATATTCTTGACATGTATTAGAAGTTAATGCAAGTTTGATTAGTAAGTTGAGTAATCCATGATAGCCTTCATCTTGATTGCCTCCTTGCTTTTCCAATAATTTTGACGTGAAATTTTTTTGTTTGAGAAACTAGGTTGAGGAACTTCTCCGTAGGAAGCTCGCAAAGGAGGCTGCTGAGAAAGAACTGCAGGAGTTTGTACAATTACTGAAATCTGCTAAGGCAATGCCTTTAGATGCTAAACCTCCCAAATCTTCTTGGATGGTTGAAGAGAAAATCAGACAGAAAATTAAGTCTCTTGAATCTTATGCTATTGATGCATGCACAAATGATGACCAAAGGAAAACGGCTGGAATGGTAACCAAGTCTGACTTAAATGATAGTGTTTAAGTTTACTGTGATAATTGGTACTTCTAAGCTCCAAAAATGTATGGCTCATCGTAAGAGAAGATATTATTGATGATGTTATGCCCTATTTCTCTTTGTGTGATACATCATATTCATACATGCATATCAGCTTTGTTCCTAATTTGTTTTATCCTTTTGTACATACCTTCTTGTCAGATCCTAAGGGCAATGGGGATGGTGAAAACAGCATCATCAGCTCTAAATCTCCTCATAAATATTGGGTATTTTCCTGTACATGTGAATCTTGACCTGTTGAAGTTCAATATCCGTACTGATCACTCAGATGAAGTTATATCAGCTGCAGAAAGTCTTCTGTCAGATTCATATGATCCAGATGAGGTTAGCCTGCTCTATTATGAATATAGTTATACTCATGGGGCAAGATGTGATGCAGTATTAAGATTTCGGCTTGCATCCTTTATTTTATAGGAAACCTTGTATTATTGTTGTAATGAAACTTTTAAGGTTTTATATGAAAAATTAGAGAGACACACGTCTATAAAAATGAAAGTATAAGGTTAGCCTGCTTCCTGTATTTATAGTACATACAGGGCAAAATTTAGTTAAAAAACCTTACAAAAATTCTGCAAATGTTCTTGTTTTAGATTGAAAGGAAAGATCTCACTCACTTGAAGGTCTATGCTATTGATGTGGACGAGGCTGATGAGGTATGTTTTACACATGCCTAGTGATGTTATCTTCTGCTCTCAAAACTGTAAATTTTTGCTTCATCAAAATTTGATAGCTCTTCATATGAAATTTTTAATTGTAACATGTTAGCTTGATGATGCTCTGAGTGCAACGAGGCTGCAAGATGGACGCATTAAAATATGGATTCATGTTGCAGATGCAACTAGGTTTGTTCAACCCGGGAGCATAGTAGACAGGTAGCTTGTGGAACACTACAAGCCATATTGATACGTGTTTATGTTTCACTCTTTTCTGATAAATTCATGATGTATAGGGAAGCAATGAGAAGAGGAACTTCTGTTTTCTTGCCCACTGCCACTTATCCTATGTTCCCAGAGAAACTTGCCATGGAGGGAATGAGTTTGCAACAAGGAGAGAATTGCAATGCGGTTACAGTATCTGTTGTGCTGCATTCTGATGGCAGGTAAAACAATTTTTTTCTTTTTATGTTTGGTCCCCCCTTTGAGATCTCATCTGAATCGGTGCTGTTTTATAGTTTAATGGAGTTACACAGAGCTGTAATACCCTTTTTTAGGGCTTGTAGACCATTACTTCCCTCCTAGATTTTTATATTATGAATTCAGAATTATCTTGGTTTTGAAGGTGGTGGGGTTAGATAGATTTTTGAATTAAAATGATTCCATATTATTCTATTCTACAGACTGAAATAATTAAATCATTGTGGCTTAAAACAAGATCATTCTAACTGAAAGAGGGGGCATCACAACAGAATGTTGTGGGCATTTCTTTGAAGCATTTTAGCTTTTGCTAACTTAAAGGTTAATTTTCTCCAAATAAGATAATTCTACAGACTATGATTCAAAGATTATATAATCATCTAGAACAAGTGGGGTGGATATTTCTTTGAAGCATTTTAGCTTTTGCTAACTCAAAGGTTAGTTTTCTCCTTTCCAACCAAATTTTACTAATGAACTCTATTTTACTCTCTGTGTGGTTCAATAGTATTGCAGAATATTCGGTGGAGAACTCAATCATTAGACCAACTTACATGTTGACGTATGAGAGTGCATCGGAGCTTCTTCATTTAAACCTGGAAGAAGAGACTGAACTGAAAATCCTGTCTGAGGCTGCAACTCTTCGTTCAATATGGCGTCACCAACAGGTTGGAGTTAATTAATTAGACCAAAATTAATTCTGAAACGTTCATGGTTGTATGATTCAAAGTTCCAGTAGCTTTCTTTGGTGCCTCGTGATCCTGTTAGTCGACAATTATTTTCGTGGTTGTACTATCCATAACCTGGACCCTATATTCTACTATTGATATGGATCCTGCTGTGTGCAAAATCCTTAAGATCATGAAAGATCGAAAAAATCCAAACCCTTGTCATAACAATTTCATTCATAAAACAAGCAAGTATTTACATTTTTTAATAGGAAATGTTGATCTAAGGTTTCAAAAAAAAAAAAGGGGGTTTGTAGGCATGATTAATCAGTAACCCTCCAAAATTCTTCTGTGACTATAACTTATGCTCGTTTTTCAGGGTGCAATTGACACAGCCACATTGGAAGCACGTATCAAAGTGGTTAATCCAGAGGATCCAGAGCCTATTATTAATCTGTATGTTGAAAACCAGGCAGACCCTGCAATGCGACTTGTCACTGAGATGATGATACTCTGTGGAGAAGTTGTGGCCACATTTGGTTCTAGCAATAACATTCCTTTACCCTACAGAGGACAGCCCCAATCCAACATCGACACATCTGCATTTTCACATCTTCCAGAAGGACCTGTTAGAAGCTCTGCTCTTGTTAAACTAATGCGTGCTGCTGAAATTGATTTCAGGAAACCTATACGCCATGGAATTTTAGGACTTCCGGGTTATGTTCAGTTTACATCTCCCATCCGTAGATATATGGATTTACTAGCTCACTATCAGGTGAGTTTCTTCCATGCAAGTATAGTTCTTAATAAACTACAATCTCAAATGTTGACCTTGTCCTTCTGCTGTCAACAAAATCATATAATGATCTTGATCTGTTGTCTGCGGTTTGCAAGCAGACAAAGCTACGTGCTTCATGAATGAAGGGTAATTAGTTAAGGTATCACTGCTATGTGGAGTCTTTTGTTCAAAAATGATGAACGGGAACTTTTGAAAGAAAAAAAAAATTAGAAAAACAGATGTGTTATCAAATCATATTTATGTCTATGTTGCCCATGTGGAGTTTCATCTGGAGGGACAATTGGTGCTTCACCATATCTTATGAACAGCTTTATATAAATTAGGGTCTTGCTTAATTGAGCACATGGTTAATTAACTTTAATAGTTAAATCTTATGAATTCCAAAATACCAAGGTCAGAAAGTTAAGCTAAGCTGGCAGGCTCAAGTGCAATGACTTCAGTATGTTATATTACTACTAATACGTTGCTGAGAATTGTGTTTTAATGTGGTATTCAGCCAAATTGTTGAGCTAATGTTGCTAAGTGTTGATGAAGGTATCTGTTATGCAGGTTAAAGCATTTCTCATCGGGAAATCTCCTCCTTTCTCAGCTGGTCAGTTGGAGGGGATGGCATCTATAGTGAATATGAATGCTAGAGTAGCAAAGAGGCTCTTTAGCAGCAGTCTTCGGTATTGGATATTAGAATTTCTGAGAAGGCAGTCAAAAGAAAAAAGATATCGTGCATTGATTCTTAGATTCATTAAGGATCGGATCGCAGCCATATTGTTAGTTGAGGTAAACATGTAATTATATCCTTTTAATTGTAAATGCTGCTAGTCATGTCATGCATTATTTGTAGCACAGAACTTTTAGGATTGTAAGACAAAACAAACTGTAAAAAATGTAGACAATGTCAACCACACTTGCTATTAATGAGATATTAAAATAAGCATCCCATATAGTCTATGCAGATCTATTTTGAACGTATATGGTACATGTCAATTGATGAGCCTCTGTCTTTTGATTCTCTACCAATTCTAAGATGTGTGGTAGCTATAGTAAGTCTAGCTGGATCTGTATTGTCATTTTCTTTTATGTTTTCCCTTCTCTCCTGCTCTGAACCCTTCTTTTATTTGGGATGTGTATGCCATTATTAAGCTTTATGGCTTGCACTTACATCGATTATGTCAAACATGAATTTTTCAGGTGGGACTTCAATCTTCCGTGTGGGTATCTGTGGGAGCAAATGTTGGAGATGAAGTTCTAGTTCGGGTAGAAGAAGCTCATCCACGTGATGATGTGCTTTTCCTTAAAGAGATTGTCATTGAGAGATAAAGATAGATTTGTTTAACTGGATCTTGTCACTAAGAGACATTGTGTCGCTGGTATGACAATGATCTCTATGGGTAAGCAATGCTCTCTTGTTACACCTGCTCTGTATAGATGACTGGGCTCTTACTAGCATTCCCCTATTGTGTGACAGAACATTTACCACCACGTCATATTGTCTGCAACCTTCAGGAACCCGAAAGCTACCCCTAAGCTCACAGAGTCATAATTCAAATTAGATCAAATATCAGTGAGGAATTATTGTAAGCATTGTCACCTGCAGCAGTTGATGCCCGAGCTGTATTGCATGTCAAACCTTTCTCCAGGAGAATTTCAAATACGAGGAATAGGAATTGCTTCAAGACCTTGGCTCCAGTTGTTGTCTTCACTCCACTTGTTTTTCTGTGGACTATGGGCATCCAACAGGTTCGTCTATATTGCTCAATATGGTGCTGAAATGGTAGGTCACCATTATACCAGGGTTTACCATTTCAAGGGGGTTTGTGTATTTCCAGTGGCAAATTTTGGTTAATTTTAGAAGTTAGCATTTGTATATCATGTGTTCAATCAGAAACTATCTCGCGGACTAAATCAGGTACCGAATCTCGTGACATGTTAACATGGAAAATGAGTAGTAAACAAGGGAATTTTCAGTTTGTGGAATATGAATCAGAAGTTTTGAAGATGAGCAGGGCAGACACAATTATGTAAATTTGAATAGATGAAATGTTTAGAAATTTTGATATACTTTCGGATCCTTGTAATATTGAATGGCGAAAAAGTGGTGCATTGTATTGTTTGTGGAATGGTGATGAACTGTCAATTTGCAAAGTGCCATGATTTTGCTATCTATCTTTTTTTCTTTTCATTTTTTATATCAATTTTACTTGTCGTGGAAACAATAGCTGGTTAGTTTTACAGTCAGTCACGTGATAAGACAAAAGGAAATTTACCTTCTAACTGCGTACGGCATGGGAGACATGCTCTTAAACTTCTGTGTTGCGCAATGTTCAGTCGAACACTGAATTACTTTATATTGGGAAATTGCAAAAAATGCATTGAATTTCCCATTATTTTCACGAGACTCACTCCACAGGATCCTTGTTAATAGTTTGTCTCTGGGTTTCACATGTTTTAGAGGCTGCACTTGATCGGCACTGAAAGGTGCAAGATGGTGATTGAACCAGGGTTTTTTTTGTTTTGTGCTCAACATGCCCAGTTCATGCGGAGAGTTTGCTTGCAATAATACCTTTTTCTTCTTGAAAATGCGACATTCTAAACTACTTTAATATACATGGAAGGGAATTGAGCTCGAGTGCAAAGTGACAAACACACTATCTTGGCCAACTAATCTAACCCAACAATAATACTTGGCATGAAATATTAGTGCACTAACATTAACACATGATCCCAATGCCCACCAAATATAAACCCCACTCGTTGTAGTAGTTGTGTTGTTCCCCCGTTTTGTGAGGCTATAACTTTCCTGCTTTGACCCCTTTTGGGCATAGTGAAGGGTTGTTAGCCGGGTTGGTTGATGCGTCTTTGGTCCCCAAACTAGGGCACGATGAGTTAAGCTAGATAGCAAGGTACCAATGCAGTTAAGAGGAGGACCCTCTCATTTCTCAAGGTGTCCATTAACTATAGGGGATGTCATGGCTTTTTCAGCACTAATAACTGGGTCTTTCTCTGCAGCCAATAGTTAGACAGAAAGTAAAACAACTACAACACATGGCTTAAATATCAGAGTGCACCGATGGATGGGTGCAAGAATCAAATTCAAAAGAAAACAAAGGGCTGGCAAGATGTTTGATGGGACTTGATAATAGTGGTAGGGGGGGCTAAGGGGCCAGAAACACTGGTCCACAAAATTAAAGTTCCTAGAATTAAGCACATCTTTAGATCACTAATCTACTGGGGAAGATAATTAAAGGCCCAACATAAAATTGACATCCTTTTATTTTTAATTAATTTGTTTGTAAAATCACATCAGAAGGTGACATGCACATAATTAATGTAGTAAATCCTTGAAATTAAACTCATATTGGTGTGAATATTGTTGATTTATTTCGCCATTATAATTTCAATAATTGTCTGACTGGTACAGGCCAAGCCAGAAACACTTGTCGTGGCACACCTTATTTGCAAATTGCAACACAATTTTATCAAAACGAACTTCATATGCATGCATTTCAAAAAGGAAATAATAAATATAAAAAGGTGCAATTGGCAGTGGTTGTGAGATTGGACGAATTGAGTGATGCAGAGAAGTGAGAGATCACATGGGGATGCAGAAATCTGCAGAATTGTGATGGATGATAGGTCAGGGGAAAGGTAGGTTGCAGAGGACCCCTTGCACACTCTCCATTGGTGCCTATTGTCCCCTTCCTCGGGTCATGAACTATGCACCCACATGACTTGCTCCTATCGATCTTTCTTGTCACACCCCGCCCACTCTTTTGTTCTTGGTTTCACTTCACACTCTCTCATATGAGATATATGCAATTATTTGATCAATTCCTTCCAAGATTTTAATGATACAAGTTTAGACCTCAGTGATAATTCTTTTGGCGACATTGTAATTGGTTCTTAACCATTAAATTAATTAGAAACTCAAGCATTTATATATGCTTTAATTGCAAGTTTCGATTGTCCCATGATACATCATATATGAGAGTAGTCCAGCTAAACTTGAGTATGGCAAAGCTAGGAAGCAATCATATGTTACCTTCATATACAATACTCGCTCATCTTTTAACAACTTAATAAGCTTCTGGAGTCCAATTTGTGTTTATCTAACATGATATCATAACTTCGATTATAAGAACTGTACATGAGGGAGAGTGTTAACTTGCCATATATAGTGCACTTGCATAATTGAAAAATTAATCTTAATACTCAAGCATCGTCATAATATGGGCGGCATATGCATGCATGAGATGATCGTGAAGAAAACACATGACATTTCATGTAAGTAATCACATACGTCATATAGATATAGTAAACACATGAGGAGAAGAATTCTATAGAATCTTCGAACCCTTCTGTCCACAAGTTCATGGGGTTCATGTTCATCTGAAAAACATAAAAAAAGGGACAGAGAAAATCTACCATAATATGAGCCGACACATCATGAGAAATTCTTCCATTCCATCAACTAGCTAGTTCGATATTCTCGATTAAAAATGTCAAATGATGTTCCAACAACATGCAATACAACTTGCAAGTGAGAAAGAGTGGTCAATAAGAAATTCTTGAGTTATTTTTATACATTAATACAACTCACAATATAGAATTAGTATTTTTAAAAACTCATACGATCACGAAGTCAAAAATTCGAGAAAGTCAACAGATGAAGCCAAATGCATGTTACTATGTTCTATATACGTACCGATTAGGAAAATACTAAAATGTTGTTTAATTAATGTCGTTTAATGATAAGGTGATAGGTAACATGGGAGTCGATCGACCCTTTGCTTATCAAAGGGTACGGACTAAATTAGAGGACTGTCCTTTGCTTAAAAAACAGCAGAATTAATTCGAACATGCTCACTCTGTCTGCTCCAATAATCTACGTGAGGACTTCATCTTTTATACGGCCATTGGCCAACCCATCTCCTCCTATAATAATTGAATTCCAGCCATGGTTGGGAACTTGGGATGAGGGGCCCCCGTATTTCTCTGCCAGTCATCGCTCTGGGTACGGATTATATTGTTGGGTGCATGCATTTAGAATTCCTCTTTGTATATTTTAATCATTTTTTTCATGAGCTTATGTATATCATAGAGGAAGAGGTACGGGACCTCGATGTTTTTTAAAATACAAGTTATAATATAAACTATTATCGGAAGGGAATGAATATTTCTCACACACACATACACTGTTAAGATGTCATGAGGGTTCAAACGTCTGCAAGTTAAGCTTTTTTCCATTAAACCAAACCCCGTTAGTGGATCTCAAGATTTTTAATTATAAAAAAGGCCTAAAAGTAGAAATAAATATAAATAAAATAAGATTGTTCGGTGCCTGCTTACTTATCCATAAACAGCCCATTAATGTTATTAAATTATTAGATCCTTGTACTAAGAACAAAGCCCATTAAACCCAAAAACAAAATAAAAAGATAGATTATAAGTTAAATTAATTGTAGGAACGTATTCATTAGTTTAATCTTTTGTTTGACTTTGATATGATGGGATTATACAAAGATAATTAATTTGAAAACCAAGTTTTGAAGCAAAGTAAATGCAAAGCCCCATGAATCAATATTCGATAGACATGATTGGAGTCTTAGGCAGATAAATAATAAAATCACTTATATATATATATATATATATATATGCAAGTGGGTAAAATGTTAGAGTACGAAGAGAAATCTCATGATTAGGGTTTTTTTTTTTTTTATAGTGGAGTGCAATTATTCTCAAACCCATAAAAATATACAATTGCCCCAAGATCAAATAATATTTTCTTAATCTTATGTGAAAAGATATAATAATTCAATTGCAAAGTAAGCACAGTCAACCCTTTTAGGAACTACCCACCATCTACTAAAAAAAAGGAAGAAGTTTTGAGAACCCTAAACTGTGCTTTGATTCATTCATCAATGGTCTTTTCAATATGCATGGTGATAGTTTTTAACTGTAATGGTGTTTGAGCTTATACTCGAGTTTCATTTTGGTCATTCAATTCTCGCACGTCACACGTGTTCTGATTTTGTTCATCTGTCAATAATTTGGATGCAAAATCAACGAAAAATGATACGGAATGACTATGAACACATCCAATTAGTCTGTATAAATTAAGGAAAACTTAATTAATGACGGTAATCATTTGAAATGGGGTTTTACAAATTAAGCAAAGCCGATCAATGAGACGTACATTTGAATGTTTAGAACACCGTACACACAAAATTAAGGGCATATGGGGTGGGGCCCCAAAATTGTACCCTAGCTGAGTACGTAATAAGCTAAATCAACACCATACACATTCACATGCCTCATTAATCCCCGTCACATATTCACCTTCAACAACGTGTATATAAATACATATATATTTGTTTATATAAATGGGGTAGGGAACGAGACGATCTCGGTGGCACGTTCACATGTCTTGTCATGCATGGCATGGGGTTGGTGCTGTTTGGTTGAACTTCATAACTTCATTGCCAGATTTGGTGATGACCTGGAAGATTTGCTAGATCTGGTTGGTCGGTGCATGAGTGGGACCGCCCTTTGAAATTTAACACCTTACGTGTAAAAAAGTACTAGCTGCACCCACCAGCCCCTCACCTCGCGCCTTTGGTTTTAATGGAACACACAAAGCAAGGACTGCCGGTAGACTGGTAGTGGTGAGAATGAGACTGATCGAGATCAACAAGATTTGTTAATTACCACAATATTAATGCAAATATATGAAAGAAACATGCGTGCCCCTTTGCATGACACATTTTCCATGTGTATCTTTGTGAGAATTAATACGATGTAATTAAACTCTAAATGTAAAGACGAGCATCGGAATTTCGCATCTACTTCTGTTTTGTATTTAACATAAAATTTGACGGAGCATTGAGTCATGAATGAAAATGCAACGAGAGACTATTGCTACAGTTAAACCTATACATAATTTAATTTGTCAAATTTACTCTGTTTGGCCATTTATCTCACGATGCTGGCATGCCTATACATATCCAATTTATTTAGCCAATGTATAAAATATAGCGATGGATAGCAAACCCCATAATTGGGCTGAATGGAAATATTGCAATGCCAAATGCACGTGGATGTCACATGACATGATAAGACAAGTTTATAAGATACTTGGAGTACAAACAAATTTATATATATATATATATATATATATATATGGAATAGGAAATTAAATAGGGAAAAAAGAAGAGAAGGGTTTGGTATATTTGGGAGGGAAGAAGAAAAGGGAAAGGATGCCATTAGTAAAGGCACATGGTGTGTGGATTGAGATAGAGATGAGTCTTCTTGAGGAAGAAAGAAGCAAAAACCCTAAACAATAATAATTCCATTCACATGCAAATTTAACCTTTTTGGTATGAGCAATTTGCCAATTGGGGTTTTCAAAAACTCGCAGCTATGAACTTTGAATCATCACATTTCTCCGCCCTCTGACTCACGGCTTATCTTCATCTTTAATGGCACACAACACCAACATGACACAAGCAACTTCTTCTTCCTTGGTCTGAATTCAAGTTGCCGCATCAATATCCAATAAGTCTTTACTTTAGGGATCACATACAAAAAAGTATCTAACATGTTATATTATTATAATAGCACCGAGCCTCGCACATTTAAATTTAAAAAAATTTGTATTTTGATAGTCCGATGATATAGCATGTAATCAACTGTCATGCGAAAATATCTCTTCAACACAACGTAAGTCGTACCAAAAAATGGATGTCAAAATGTATATCAAAAATGCGTAAGCAAAATAGATTAGGTCACACTAGCCCGTCAGTTTGAGATAATATAAGCCTTTTGAGTCGGTTTTCTCCGATTTGAATATTTTATTTATTTTCAGGAGAGTATATTCATAAGCAGTAGACATTTAATTCCCTTTTATTGGGAATTAAATCCATGATGTTATAAATGGAGAAAATATCAAAATCCAAAGCAATTAAAACGGTGGTTTTTCACAAAAGAGGAGAGCAGGCAGTTGGTATTGGTGGATGTGCCATGTGTGTAGCCCAATCATGGCCAAACAACTCCATCTGCAGCACCCGGAAAACCCTGACCCCGTTCGTAGCATGCACGAGCCACCCCTCACGTGGGTCCCGCTTACGGTTAAGGCCCATGGCCAAACGAGCCACACAATGGGCCCCTCGTCCTCCTCCCCCTCCCCCCCGCGCCTGCTGACGTGTACGGACCGTAGGTCCCACGTTTTACGCGCTTTGGTATTTTGTCTTGTTTTTGGAGAGAGCTCACCTTTCTGTCCTGCTTTATTGAGGTGGTGGTGGTTTTCGGGTCTTTGGATTCCCGCAATTTCATATTTTTATCGTTTTTCTATTTTACAAAATTTTCAAATTATTTTTTCACTTAGATAATTACAAAAAGGGTGAAAGATGCCAAATTTGCAAACAAATTGCAGGTGCTGATGGCTCAGCTTGTGATCCAAGCAAAATGAACTTCAACTTAGTGCTTTTTTTCTGTTTTCTTCTTCATTAATTTTTGAACAAGTTCTATGGATATTTTTGAATTTTATGATACTCCAAATTCATCTTGTGTTGTACTGAGTTTTCCCAATTCCAAGTTGAGGAATAGTTCATATACTAAAAAGATAAGAGAGAGATTATATATTCTCAAGCCTTCTTTGAGCTAAAAGAACCAATTAATAGCTTCATTACTTTTTGGTATTTTTAACTGATGGCAAGGCTTGCATTAGGAAAATTGTGGATCAAATTGAGACTTTCATGCTTCTGGTGTGATGCAGAAAGTGCCACTACACAACTTAGAATAACGAAAGTTAAAAGAGAATAACTGAATAAAGAGGATTAATCAATTCCGCATTGCATCTTTTTTAAGTTATTATTGTAATTCTTAAACATGCAAGATGTTATAATTAAACATTCGGCAAAATTTTAAACATCGCAATTTATATTGACTATTCCCGATTTCTTCACGACGTCTTCGCCTAACAACCTAAAATAATGAGGGGGCAAAACAATAGGGGCATAGGAGGTGCAAATTATGGCTCAAACAAGGATTTTATATATGCACATTCTATAATCTTCATTCCTATACTACATAGACCAAAGAATTATTGCACCGTTCTTTTTCTTTCCATTAAATTATTAAAAGTGGGCACTGGAAAATTGCTTGTAACGTGAGATATCTTCCTCTTGCCCAACTTGAAGGGGTGTGTGCCTTAACACAACATTAACTAAGAAATTATGTCGACCCATTGGATTAGGGATGCTTAAGGTTCACATCAACAATGTGAAAACCAAAAGGGTTGGGCCTTAACTTCACTGTTTTCTTGCTAATTAAACCCTGTTTTAGTTAATCAGGGACTAATTAAGATGCATCGTGTGGCTCTCCCTTCCTATTGGTCCTCAACTTGCCCCCAACTTGACCAAACAAAATGCACACGAAGAGAGCCCATGTGTGGTGCACATGCACATCAATTCATGTTTCCCCAATGAATGGTGACCCAAAATAAACATTACTTGGAAAATAAGAAAAATAAGAAAAAACACAAAATAAAAAAAATAAAAAAATAGATCTTGAGAAAGGGCATTAATTATATCCAGAGACCCCCTGATGCCTTGCTCACAACTCCATAAGTACCCCCACCCTCTTCCCGCTTTCTATTCGCCCCCAACCCAATCCTATACATCACACTCTCTCTCTCGCTCTTTCTCTCTTTCTCTGACTCTGTCTGCGGCAATGGCTTTCGTTCACATGCTCTGCATTGCTTCACTACTCTCACTTTTCATGGCGGCCAACGCGAGAATCCCAGGCGTTTACACCGGCGGGCCATGGGAGGGCGCACACGCCACCTTCTATGGCGGCAGCGACGCCTCTGGAACCATGGGTACGTAACTTTTCTTCCACCACAAAACCCATATCTTACTTTCTCGTTTTCTTTTCAGAATCTCAGGCTCTTAGGCTCTTAACAACCCCATTTGTCTCTGTTTTGCAGGCGGTGCTTGTGGGTACGGAAACCTCTACAGCGAGGGCTACGGCGTCAACACGGCAGCCCTGAGCACAGCTCTGTTCAACAATGGCCTCAGCTGCGGAGCCTGCTTTGAGATTAAGTGTGGAGATGACCCCAAATGGTGCCACCCAGGCAACCCCTCCATCTTCATCACTGCCACCAACTTCTGTCCTCCAAACTACGCTCTGCCCAACGACGATGGCGGCTGGTGCAACCCTCCTCGCACCCACTTCGACCTTGCCATGCCCATGTTTCTCCAGATCGCTGAGTACAAAGCTGGTATCGTCCCCGTCTCCTTCCGGCGGTGAGTACATCAAAACCCACTCTCGCTCTCACTTTCACAGTCACAGTCTCTGTTTCTTCAGCTTTGTTTTTCTCTTTTTTTGTTTTTGAAATGACCGAAATACCCTCGGTTTTGTATTCCTTTTTCGCTTTCTAAATTCTGTTTGGTTGCCGAGAAACCAGGCAAGAATAAAGCCTTTTGAGCCCCTCATCCGAGTAGTCGTTAGGAACATTCTCGTTTTCTTTAGAACCAAACAGCAGAAATTTTTTAATTTTCTCGCGAACCAAACAGCCCGAATTGTCAGAACCTTTCGTGTGTTAGTTGAGCCTCCGTCACGTTTTACGTCGTTTATCCAGAATTAACGAAAAGCACATCCGTTTCCTCCTCCACGCTTGCACAAAATGACTAAAGTAGCCTCACCCTAGAAAACCCTTGTTGTTTGCTTTAGTAAAGCATGTAAATTAGTGAAGTCCTGAAGGGCATATGAGTGATTTCATCAGGGTCTAGGGTTGTTACAGATATTTGACGCCGTTCGACGCGTGTATGGAAAGGCGCTAACTTTATGGGGACTTTGCGCCACTCCCGCATCGGAAATTACCAGTCAAACATTAATATAGTGATTTTAACTGCAGTAATTAACTGAGTCGCCACAGTAATAAGTTTGACTGTTTGTTTTTTACAGAGTCCCATGTAAAAAGGAAGGCGGAGTGAGATTCACAATTAACGGCTTCCGTTACTTCAACTTGGTTCTAATCACCAACGTCGCGGGCGCAGGAGATATCGTGCGGGTGAGCGTTAAAGGCGCGAACACTGAGTGGATGCCGATGAGCCGCAACTGGGGACAAAACTGGCAATCCAATGCAGACCTCGTGGGCCAGACTCTGTCCTTTAGAGTCACGGGCAGTGACAGGCGTACCTCCACCTCATGGAACGTGGCACCCGGTCATTGGCAGTTCGGACAAACTTTTTCCGGGAAGAATTTCCGGGTTTAAAAAAAAGTTCATCTACTGCCTCTATCTTTTTTTTAATTTCTTTTATTTTGCTTTATAACTTTTATTATCAGTTGAATTTCCCGCCTTCGGTTTTTCCTTTATTTTCCCGGAAAAAAGTTGAAGTGGAGGGAGTAAAAGTAAAAGTAGATTTGAGTGTGTAATGGGTAGGGATGAAGATGGAAAGTAAAAGTGGGTTTGAAAATGGTGGTAAGATAGGTAGAAAAGTGACTGTTTTTAAGTGTGTGCCTTTTTTATGCTTTTCTTGTTATAAGTCGGGGTGGGGGGGCTGGGAAAATTTATGTAATCCAGCAAAGATGGTATATGTGGCGGTGATGTTGGAGCTGAAGCGGCTGCAAGAACAAACATGCAGCCCGCAGCTCTTTCTATATCTTTTATAATATATATATATATCTTTTACTATATTATGTTATTATGTGATGTGGCTTTCATGTTACATTTCTTTAATTATTTGGAAATTGTCCATATAATTCATGAAAAAAGATGTTGACAATATTGAATTGAAAAGAATGTGCGGTGCAAGCGTGCAAGGGGTATGTAGTTTTTTCCCAATATCGCTTGTATAAAAAAAATGAAATGAGTATGGGGTGCCTCTCGAGGTAGTGTTGGACCCCCATCTGCTAAATAAATATAGACAGAATTACTCCCTCTGAAAGCCCTAACCCAATTAATTGGTAACATTTAATTTATTTATATATTTCATACTGAATAAGATAAGGGAGATGTCTGTGCCTTCATTCTTTTTGGTTGTATCAAAAACATTCATTACAGAAACTAGGCCATCAAAAAATAATAATTTTAAAACCCAACTGTATAACTCCAATAATTTTCAACTTTCTCAAGTGAAGCAGGTCCTACAAAATAATAAATTCTTTTTATTTTTTTTATTTTTATAAATTAAAGAAAATAAAAATTCATGGTAGTTTGGCACACCGACCAGTCTGAGGTAGATAGATGTGAGGGGTAGGCATCTGCCAAAGGCAGTAACAACTGTCAATATTTTTACTCTTTTTTTTTTTTTTACCGTCCCTCTTTAATTTGATGCCAAATCCTTTATCCTTTGAAAATTCCTTCCTCCTCGTAGTCCTGCTTTCAGCTAAAGCTGCCTCAAGAATTAAATATTTATTTATTTTTAAACATACCACTTTGAGCACAAAAACATGCTGCCAAATGTTCCTATCCGATGGTCACACAACAAACACAACTTGGCAAATATCATAAATGTCCTTCAACTTCATAGTACCACTCCTTTCCTTCCTTGAGGGCAAATCAAATTTTCTTTTTTTTCTTGCAATCAATTTCTGTGGGAGTGTCCTTGTTGATGTGCGCGTGTGATCTTGTATGAATGGACGGTCCAGATTCCATCCAAAATAAAACCAAGAAAATAGGAGCTTTTGATTCTGCTTCCAAACTAAGCTCAAATGGAAGCCTCAAAAACCAAACCCTAGATGGGCGGTGCTTACTGCTTAGGTTCTATTTTAGATAGTAGAGAAGAAACTGTTGAAGCCCCAAAAAAAGTGCTTGTGGAATTTATACCTTATCCAATCCACCACATAACATTATCACAAACTTTCGGTGAAACAAAAACAAAAAAAAGTCACCCATTGGAGCCAAAAGGAGAAAGGCAAAGTCTTTGCAGTTTTGGACGTGAAATGTTCAAAGATTATTCTGCAAACTACTGCTGCTGATTATACAGAACTTTTTCAAGGAATCTTATACAAATGGGATTTCTGAGGTTATGGGGACAAAAATGTGGATGATGATTGATCGAATTTGAATATATACTTTGGGCATCATATCCAAGACTTGTGTTTTTTAATCTTCAGGCCAACTTATGCCAATGCTTAGAGGCCACAAATTGGTGACAACCTCTTCATTCTGTTAACTTTGTGTCCAAACATTTCAAATCTTTGGACGAGAATTGCATAGGACCCATTCGCACCCTTTTTATTTTATTTTATTACAATGGCGATATTCTAAATTATTCTAATGTATAAGGACGAGGGGTTCAAACTCTGGTGCAAAGGGCCGGGCTAATGAATAGTAGGTTTTTGAATACGTGGCTTGTCATTTTCAAAGAAAATGAGGGAGTTTGTTGGTGGAGAAGCCCTACATGCAACAAACAGGATAAATAAAGCATAGAGAGCCCAACCTGCTAAAGGCACCAAAGGGCTGAGCCTGATTCTATAATTTATTTTTTAAATGGACCTTTTAAAGGGTATATAGGTCCAAACTCAATATATGGGCTCAGACCCAAAAAAGAAACTCAGTATATGATGGGCTTAGGCTTCAGAACAAATTACTGAAAAGCCAAAAAATAAAAAATAAACTGAAACGCCGTCTGTGGGAATCGAACCCACGACCACGTGGTTAAAAGCCACGCGCTCTACCAGCTGAGCTAAGACGGCTCGATGTTTACTTAAAGCAAGTAATATTATTTATATATTGATTTGATAATTAATGAATAACAACTAACAACAACAGCTGGCTCATTCATATACACACGTGATTCTAGTGTTTACATTTGGAGGAATAATTTGCCTATGTTAAATATACACCCCGAGTCACCGGAATGGTCTCCAATGGTGAGATGTAAATGGATGTAAATATTCATCACCACCATGAGGATGTAAAATAAAATGTATATTTACATCCATTTTTACATCTCTTGCAGGCTGGACCCACCCGAGAAAAGAGAAGAAAAATGAAGAAAAGTCAACATAAAAGGCTGGGAGCCACGGCTACACCCCCGAATTTACACCCCCCATTGGAGCAAAAAATATATTTACACCCCCGGAGGTGTAAAGGGGATGTAAAAGTGGCTTTACACCCCCGAATTTACACCCCCCACTGTGGATGCTCTAATGCAACAGAGATCTCTCCAGCATAAGTCTTGTCTTGAAGGACAAGTCTATACTTGGCAACTCCAAGTTCAGCCTTTCCTTTCTCTGTGCCCGACGCTATCACATCCTGCAACACAGTTACACAACAAATAGAATATATTACACGTATATAAATCACTTTCCTAGAAGTGAGAATTCATCCACCATATATATCATACGGTACGAAAAATTGCCATTTTATTCAGAAAGTACAAACCCTAATTACTGATAAAAATATGCGAGCAAATCATGCACGTACTTTGATTCGCCAACAAATACATCGTGGTCCAAGAGCTTCCGAGTGTCCATGTATTTGTGATCTTCACCATCATGATACTCTGCATCGAATCTGAATTTTTCATTCCAAACTGGCTTCGTCCCTTGTCCTGCATACGTTTCAATTACATATTAGCCCCCATTAATTTCATTTGCGATCATTTGAATAATTAGATATAGGCCCTGACGCCTGATGCTGACCTTTGGCTGTGGTGCTTGTATGCTTTTGATTTCCATATTGAATTACAACGTAGGGGTTCATCTTCACTGCAAATTTCAAGTACATATGAACAAAATAATGATAAAAAAAGATTTCCTGTAATTAAAACAATACTGAAATATGAAGGAGTTAAAGGATACCAATAAAATCCATGTTCTTGAGGCTTCGCGCTTCAACCAACGTGACCTCCAATGTACCACCTACCATCTCTCTCTCTCTCTCTCTCTCTCTCTCTCTCTCTCTCTCTCTCTCTCTGAGATGAGCAGATATTGCAGATATTATAAAGACTTGAGGGAGAGAAGTTCAACTTCAAACACAAAGCTGGTTCAAATGGATGCCTCTTTTTAAACTTACAAGTCTTTGGTCGTCTCATGCAAATTGGTGTTAATATATATCTAATTAATTAGAAGCTACGTCTTCTTCTGCGTGTACATTTTTAGGGTTTCTTTTCCAGCTGCGTTAAGTACGTCAGAAGACTTAATGGAATGGGATTATTCCTTCTGGATTTTGGGATTTGCTGCTGTTTGTTTATGATTATTATTATTTTTAAATATTGTGGTCAACCAACCAGAAGAATTTGAAAGCAGGTAAGGTAAATGTATATTCATTATTTCATTAATTAATCTTTTTAGAATTTAGACGCAAACACAAATACCTTCTCTGCCTTTAATTAATTAATTGCCACCATCTCTGCCTAATTGTATATCCCAAGTTCTTTCCAAGCTTTGTAATTTGAAAACTCCCACCTAACCGATGATTTGGACAACCCAATTGGAAAATATATAAAATCCCTTTTTTTTTTCTTTTTTTTTTTCCAAACACGGTTTTGCTTCATGCAAATTGCAGTTGATTTAGTTTAAATTTGTTACTAAATTAAAATAAATTTTGTCATATTGTTGATTTTAATGTTGAGAGAGAGAGAGAGAGGAGCTGAGGCTCCAAGGTGGTGACGTGTAATTGGAACCAACCATGCATTGTGACATGGACTTGGATTGCAATTTGAAGAACATGCATTCCATGCACCAAGGAGTGCATGATGACCAAGACTAAAGAGGATGGCTGTAATTAGTGGTTATGACTTTACTTAACTCAAGCTCAATCAACTTCTTTGCTGTACTTTATTATCTTTAGAAAAGAAAAAGTAAAGTTAACCCTTTTTTGAACTCCAAGTTTAGTGGTACAATACATGAAGGGATAACATAATTAGTAGGGCTGGGCATGGTTTGGTTAGAGCCAATGGCGGACTCATGAATTTTTATAGGGGTAGGCTAAATATATATATATATTTTTTATAGAGGAGATATATTATAAGCCCTTTTTTTTTCTCTTGAAACAAAAATGTAAATAAAATTTTATAAATTAAACATGGCCACATTACAAGCAAATATAACGTAAAGAAGTACAAAATATAAATAAATACCAAATCAAATACATTGTCCAACTTAAAAAAAATCATATATGCTAATTAATAATTCAAGTTGCCAAAATAAAATATATATCAACAGTCTCCAAAAGTTTTCACCCTAATCCTAAATCATAAAAACTTAACAACAACAATTAAAATTGGAAATTGAATATATATAAAATAAAAAAAACTTACCAAGATTGAAGAACCTACTGAAGATAGTTTGGTAAATTTTTTAGAGGAGGAGAGCTATTTCCTCTTGGCTCTCAAGATTCAAATATGGCGTTTTGGGTGGCTAGAAGAAATTTTTTTATGTTTGCTCTATGTGGGTGTAGCCACTAGCAAACCCAGAAATTTTTTAGTGGAGGTACAATATTGACTAAGTATGAAAAATGGTTTTTCGGAATACTCATTTTCTCAAGATAATTTTTGGCGGCTTTTGTTCCTTACACATCAAATAAGAAGACTTGATTTTATAGGATTTTAGTATAAAGTATATATTGACTTAATGAGCCATCATTTTTAGCCTAACTCGTATTTTGCACTAAAACCAAATTTTCATATTTTGATTTGGTGGGAATTTGATTTTCTAATATTTTTATTTGAATCCAAATGAGGGGCATTTCCTTATTTACATTGTAAACTTAAGTAAATAGAGTAATATAAAAATAAATCAAAGTAAAATGACAAAGACATTTACTTAATAGGTCCGCCTCTGCATGTATGTATAATAGCAGAAAAATAACATATTTAAAGAAGAAGAAGAAGGATGACGTAGGAATAGTAGATTTTCGTACGACACTTCGTATTTGATTAAAATGAATTGTAATCGTTAGATTAACAAGTTGACGTTTCTACAAGACAAAAGCATAGAGTAGATGAGAATTTTAACCAAAGACACACCCTAAATTGATATGTGACCTTGGCAAGAGTGTCATGCTTTCTCCCTAAAAGTTGTGAGTTGACGGCCAACAGAGTAGGCTAGGGTAGGAGTTAGCTGTATGAGATTGGATTAAGTGCGAGTCCCGACAAGCTATTCAGATTCTGCAGGAGGCGGCCGAGTTTTTGGCTTTTGGCGGCAATAAAAGAGGAGGCTTAGACACATGACTTCATTGATTTGAGTTTCTAGTTCAAACCATGTCCTTAATCCAAGAATTCGACCAAAAAGAATGTCCTTAATTCAAGAAGATCTTTTATCTTGTTAGTGCACTATTGAAATGTTCCCGACAAATAACCAAACATGAAATCCAAGCCCCATGATCTTAGAAAAGTGGTGGATTATCTACAAGACGGTCCCACATATATGAATTGAAACAGTAAGACATAGTGTTATAGAACTAGTCACAACGTACGAGTGGACTAATTCTTATCGTTGATGCACGCAGGATTCACAATACAATAAAAGTAGAGACATATTTTGTATGTGTATGTTTGAGGGACTCACATAGTTATTCTCCTTCGCGAATCACGGATATGATGTTATTTGAAGGCAGAAAAGAAAGTGTTCATAACTAGACACTTTCTGACCAAATTATACGATTAAGAAAGGTGGCATGTGAATTGAAGGTGAGGACATTCACCTCAGATGCCTTTATCCACCTTGGTGACCACCTTCCCTAATTAGAAATTCAAATGTTCAAATAAACCAATCGCAGTACATGATTTTGTTTTTTTACCTATTTGAATAGTTGCCGTCATATGAGTGAAGGTCCTACTCAAGTACATGAAAGCTTTATCTAATAAATTTGTGACCCTTTTAAGAGACACCAGTGTGTGCCACCCAAAACAGGGTTAGTAACAACCAAAAATCATTGACCAAAACAAGACTCTAACACTAGAAGCATAGATATACAGCTTATTAATGTACGGACAGCATTAACATCACTATATATAGACCAGTAGATCCATCATCTTTTATTTTCTTTTAATTAACCAACTAACTCGTACTAGCCAACTACCCGATATGGTTGTACTTCTACCTAAATTAAAAAAATAATAATTCTTTTGTCTTGTGACTCAATTAAGAGTAATGCTAGAGAAATTACATTTTTAGATTATTTTAATGAATTTGATTATGCGGTTTGTGAAGTTTATTACTGCATCAATTATGAGAATGACTAGTCTGTAATTGATACGAGAGGCAATAGAGATTTTCTTATACGGATAATGCTTTTGTCACTTGGGTACCTCCTTGTACCCCACATTGGAATTATCTAATTTTCCATATACAACATAGTATAGTTGGAACTGTTTATTTTTTAAATAATCATTTAAAAGATCCTCTCTAAAAACAATCAACCAAATTTGAGATCTTTTAGTTATTATTATGTATTATCCTTCTTATATCTGGGGTAAATCATAATGCAAACACAATAATCTAGAAAGCAGGGGCAAATTAGACATTTGGCACCAGCTAATGCAAAATGATGGGCACCATGCATCATGCATATGGGCACCCATATCCATACCATAACCAGCAAAGGGAAAAGCTTATAAAATCTTTCAAAAGAGAAGAAAGTTGTGTATAAAAAAAACAAACAGGTGAGAGAGAGCTACAGTGAAAGGAGCTTCTTGTAAAGCTGAGTGGCTCAGAGAGAGAGAGAGAGCTCCATAAAGCACCCATCCATTCTCTCTCTCTCTCTCTCTCTCTCTCTCTCTCTCTCTATTCTGCTGTTTTGCTCCATTATTTTTGTACAGTCAGAGTCTTTCAGTGTACCTCACTCTCTCACTCACACACACATTTTGCACCAACAAAGCCTCTCTCTTTCTCTCTCTAAGAGGCTCAGAGCTGGCATGGGCCATTGTCAGGTGTCTGCTTTTCACTACCCCTCCACATTCACCACCTTTATCACTCTCTCACTACCACTACTTTAGAAACTACCCTTCTCTCTCTCCCTCTCTGTCAATCTATGCATTCATCAATCGCATTCATGAATGGGCTGTAAATGACACTCATGGAAATGGGCTCTAGCTCTATGACCGATTCAGGGAGCTCCTCCTCCTCTTCCCCACCTAACTCCTCCACCGAGTCTCTCAACGGCTTGAAATTTGGCCGGAAAATCTACTTTGAGGATGCGGTTCTCGGAGCTCCACATAAATCCGGGTCTGCTGGGTCTTCTTCCTCTGGGGCTACACCGCCCAAGAAGCAAAGGGGTGTGAATTTGGCTCAGCCGGGTCAGCCACCGAGGTGTCAGGTTGAGGGCTGCCAGGTAGATCTGAGTGATGCAAAAGCTTACTATTCCAGGCACAAGGTCTGTGGCTTGCACTCTAAGACCCCCATGGTCATTGTTGCTGGTCTTGAACAGAGGTTTTGCCAACAGTGTAGCAGGTCGGCAAGCACTTGTGCCCTTTAAAAAAAAAAAGTTATTAAATTTGATGATGGTTGGGGTTTTCTTTCTTTATTATTTGCACAGAGAAACATTTGCCCATTTGCAGTTTCAACTTTTAAAGTTTATCAATTCGGTGATGAATTGCATTCTTGGTGGTGCTTGGTGGGGTTCTAGCTTTTGTTTCTAGTTGTTGATGATTTTGTTGTAATTTAGCTATGCTTTCCAATTTGTCAATTTTCTATTTGTTTCAAGTTTCTATCTTTGGACTTTGATTTAGCCCTTTGGTCTTAACTGGTTATCTACTTTAATGCTGTTTTTGTTTAGTTTACATGGAAAGTTGGTATGTGCCATATGGGGTTGTCTTGGGTATCTGTTGTTTTGAATTTTAATGCTTACTTCTTTGCTGTTTCTGGTAATGAGTCTGGACATTTTCGCTGTGCATGGCGGTATAGTTTCTTGTTTTTTTTCTTTCTTTGAGTTGCATAGTCCTTTGGTGGTTAATGCTTGTCCACTGTGAAATTGTTCCTGTTACTGAATTGTGTTCTGGTTTGTTGGTGCAGGGCTTGTTGCCTTAATAGAATGAATGGGTAGGGGGCTTGTGTGTGTGTACTGTGTTTTACATATCTTTTGGGTACATACTGGGGGATGAGTATGGCCCAAATTTTTCTCTAATTTTAGATGTTTTGTGCTTTTAGTCATTAACTTGAAACTTGAAGCTATTAAGGAACTGTTGGGTCCTTTTTGTTGTTGTGGAGCATTTCATCCAAAAGGGTTTAATGTAGTATAATGAATTAAAAAGCTTGATGTATGTGCTTTCCCTTATGCACTAAGGGAATGAGTTCTTTCTAGTTCAAGGATTTGATCTACAACAGTTTTATCATTATTTTAGAAAACTGAGTAACCAAGACAAAGTCATTCATTATTGATTGTTATGACAATCATGCCCTGAGAACTAGGTTTATGTACCCCCTTTTTAAGGGGTTTGATGAACACATATGAAGGTGTTTTCTTGAGTTTTACAACAATAAACTACCGTAGAAATCAGACTGAACATGAGACTGTTGACTTCACAAATGGAAATAAGTTAATTGCATATCCTCAAATTTCTATTTTTTTGATTCTCAGAACCAATTAACTTGTGGTGTGGCATATTGAACTAAAGTATTACCCGTGGGGGTCTCGAAAGCTGTCATTTGAATTTTCCGTGGATATGCACAAGTTTAATAAAACTTGATCACTGCATCATTCAGTTGCCACTAATCTATCTAAACATCTGCCTCTCAAACCAGACTTCAAATATGGCTCCACAATCCCTCACTAAGTATTTCCTAGTGTTTATAGGTGATCCTACTATAATATTTGTCTTGTTTTGGAGATTTTCTATGCGGAAGTTCATCATGGTTGGATGGTTTTAGACCATATGATAAAATGTAACTTTCAATAGTTCACTAGAAGGTCATTGATTCGAGAAACTAGAATAAACCAAGGATCTAAAGTTGTCAGAAATGCTGCAGTTTGATGCTTCACTTTCAATCCTTGTGTGCCAAATGAATAAGCTTGCAGCAATAGTGATGAGACTTGAGACTTGGGTTGAAACAAATAACAATGCTGTTTCATTGAAATCCCATGTCTTTTTGGATTTGATAACCTTTATGGAAACCATGTCATTCTTAACTGATTTGCTTTGCAAGTGTAAGATAAAATTTAGCATTGAATATATATACCTGTGGTAGTAGATGATTTTAAAGATCATCTAGTCTCGTTGAAGTTTTTGATACTTTGGAATTGAACATTACATGCCTAGTTATGTGATGGTACCTGTGGCAATTTAGCATTAAATATAGTCTCATAAAATTTAGCATTAAATATATATACCTGTGGCAATCTATTATGTGATGGTACGTTCACCTTTAAAATTGAACATTACATGCCTAGTTATGCTGCTATACCAAGTTTCAAACAGTCTTATAAAACTAGGCATGAGGTGTGAGCTATACAAGTATGAGACAGAATTTCTAGATATAAATAGTAAACTTTGCTTCAGGAATTCTCTCTTTTGAGTGACAGCAAACTAGTACATTGTATTGTCTCTTGAATAGTTTGTTCTTTAAGATCTTAAGATGACCCTTTAAAACTAGCAGCGCATGCGTAAAAGGTTCACAATCACAAGTTAATGATACTTCCCTTTGCTTTATTTTGTTCATCAATAATAGTTTATTATATTTGAGTTTGGTAGTTGAAAAATGGTTTTGTTTCTTTCAGTACTTCAACTAGGATGTTCTTCGATTTATATTTATGAGTATTTTTTATTAAAAAATAGGTCTTGCTCTTTCTGCTGAGGTTTTGTCTTCTAATTAGGTTTGAAGTAGAACATTTCAGTGGTAGCATTCAGTGAATTTCAGGTCTCATCAGTTATGGCATAACCTATGTGTACTCTTTTTAAAAAGAATCCAGATCCTCTGGTTAGCCAAACTAAACAAGCAATTCCCCTAATTAAATGTCTGCTTTTGCTTTTGTTACTGTACAAATTTCTTCAAGCTTTTAGTTCAGGCCCTACTTTGATGGTGAATAACTTACCTCACAATTCCCAGATTTCATCAGCTTCCTGAATTTGACCAAGGAAAACGTAGTTGCCGTAGACGCCTGGCTGGTCATAATGAGCGCCGCAGAAAGCCACCACCTGGATCCATGTTGTCTGCCCGTTTTGGCCGACTTTCTTCATCTATCTATGGTTAGACATCCGCTCATCATTAGTTGAATTTCCCTTTGAATATCACTTTAAAATACCTGTTTGCACTCTATAACTGTCAAATGTGTATATTTTTCAGTTTCCTCTTACCGTACTTATAAAACAGCAATAAAATGTTTTACTTGAAATGATAGAAAACAGCAGCAGAGTTGGAAGCTTTCTCATGGACTTCACTGCATACCCAAGGCTTTCTGGGAGGGATGCATGGGCAACCACGAGAACGTCTGAGCGGGTACCTGGAAATCAAAATTCCAATGACACGGGGAAGTTTCTTCAACATCCATGGCAGAGCAACTCTGAGATTTCTCCATCAGGCCTTTACCTGCAAGGTTCAGCGGGCGGGACTAGTTATCCTGGTCCTGGAATTCCTCCGGGAGAATGCGTCACAGGAGTCACTGACTCAAGCTGTGCTCTCTCTCTTCTGTCAAGTCAACCATGGGGCTCTAGAAACCGAGTATCGGGTGTTGGGATGAACACCGTGATAAACACTCAAGGGCCACCTGTGGGTCAACCGATCACTCATGCTGGGACCTCCAACCACTTTCCGACCACTTTGTGGGGTTTCAAGGGAAATGCCGGTAGCAGCTCACACGAGATGCTTCCTGATCTTGGTCTCGGTCAAATATCACAGCCTCCTCTTAGTACTCAGTACTCTGGTGTGCTTGAGTTGTCTCAACAGAGCAGCAGGAGGCAGCAACAAATGGAACTTGGACACAGCAGGGGCTTTGACACCAGCAGTCAGCATATTCACTGGTCACTTTAAAATAGGTCCCTTGGTTCTCCAGTTCATATGAATGCCTTATTATTGTGCCTTAAAACTTTGTAACCTTTTGAAGGTTTTATTATGTTTTGTTGGGTAGAAAACCTAAACTGGCTATGCTTTGTGTGTATGTTTTGTTAAGACTAAGAAGATCAGAATCTAAGGTTAGCATTCAAGGCTTGAAGTGCCTACCTAGCAATGAAGCTACTATTTTGGATTTTGGAATCTTATTATGATTATTGATGGTTTGTGAATTTCTTTGAAGCACTTTGGATAAATTTAACATGTTTGACAGGGGAAAGGATTAAAAAAAAAGCTTTGTTGATAACATAATCTTGGACATATTTGCTGTAAGAATCTCAAAGTTTTGTTGATACATCCGTTCTTTTATCTGGTTGAGACATATTTGAATTGAGTATTTTCTTTATTTGAGGGATGAGTAGGGACACAAAAAAGAAGTGAATCAGAAAGGGGATAAAGCTTTAAACCCAGAATGACTTGTATGATTACGAAGGGATCATCTATAGTCCGTTTAGGTGAGTTGAGTACCGAAAATTGTCATTGTTCAAGAAGTAGGAAGTCTACGTGTGGTATGAGTCAGATGAGAAATCGATAAGGGAAGAAGAACACAAAAAAGAAGACGATAAGGATGGATGAAGATAATGGAACAAGAACGCCAAGTGAGAGAGAAGTATATAGGGAGTCGTGGAAAACATAATTACACTGAGAGAGAAAATGGAATGGGAAAGTCAATCAAAAATTAATTCCAATATATCATTTATAAAAAGAATAAAAAAATAAAAAAGTTTAATCTCAATCATTTTTGTGGTGCTACGGATCTGCCCTTATTATTTAATTATTTAACTAAATAAATAAAGAAAGTAAAAATAAATATTATGATGAAAATGGAGGGGTGTGATGAGCAAATAACTGGGTGTGCCATTAAATGTTAAATTATAATTTATCTTTTCTTACAACAGATCCTAAATTAAATTCAATAAAATGTCTATTTTACCACCATATTTTATAACTAAAGGCGCAAATTGGCGCCTCGGCAATGACGTCGGTTTTTCGTTCTAACAAACCCCGGAGAAGTGGCACGTGAGAAACGGTTATGGGTCATGCTATTCCACGATGATCAAGCTGCTTAAGACCAATGCTAGAAACGGTTATGGGTCATGCTATTCCACGATGATCAAGCTGCTTAAGACCAATGCTATATATATGTCTCTCTCATTCTCTCATTCTCTCATTCGCTCACTCTCTCTCTCTCTCTGGCTGTCTGCAATTTCCACAGCACACATTCCAAACCCTCTCTGCTTCACAATCTCTCTCTCTCTCTCTCTACACGACGCTTCCTCCAAAGGTTCGTTAGCTTCTTTTGATACTTTCTACTTTAGAAATGTGGTATTACTACGTTTCAGTCAGTTTACAGAGCGTTTATTGAACACTTCCTTTTCCGTTTGGTTTCCAAGAAAATGGAGGAAACTTGATAAAATGTGCATTTTCATACTTACGTTTTTTCTTTCCGTTTTCCGCAGTCTCAATTTGATTTTCGCAACTATGGCAAAACAGAGATTTTCCATGTGCTTCACAGTAATTGCCATCTCGGCAATTTTGACTTCCCAAGCGGTTGCCTTCACTGATCCACCTCACGGTAACTCTTACTATAATTACCTTTTGGTCTTTATAGATTTTATGTTCCATGCTGAAGATTGTTCTTTTTACGGTCTTTAATGCCTGTTTGGTCACCAAGAAAGTAACGGAAAGTAGAAAAGGATATAAGAACCCAAACCTTTTTTTCTTCTTTTCTTTTTCATACTTTGAGAAGTTTTCATTAATTGAACTTGCATTTCTTGGATTCAAGTTTATGTTTGGGTTGCGTGAAATATTTTCATTTTATAAATTCTCCATCGTATTTATTCTTCCCGTGCAGTGATAGCTCTTCAAGATTTTTACAAGGCGCTTAACGGTCCTATGCAGCTGAAGAGATGGACATTGTATGGTGGGGATCCTTGTCATTACATATGACCCAGAACATGAAACTCCAACCCATGATTCATGACAAGGATCCCCACCATCCAATGTCCATCCCTTCAGCTGCGTAGGGCCGTTAAGCGCCTTGTAAAAATCTTGAAGAGCTATCATTACACGGGAAGAATAAATATGATGGAGAATTTATAAAATGAAAATATTTCACGCAACCCAAACATAAACTTGAATCCAAGAAATGCAAGTTCAATTAATGAAAACTTCTCAAAGTATGAAAAAAAAAAAAGAAAAAAAAAAGGTTCGGGTTCTTATATCCTTTTCTACTTTCCGTTAATTTCTCGATGACCAAACAAGCATTAAGTACTGTAAAAAGAACAATCTTTAGCATGGAACATAAAATCTATAAAGACCAAAAGGTAATTATAGTAAGAGTTACCGTGAGGTGGATCAGTGAAGGCGACCGCTTGGGAAGCCAAAATTGCCGAGATGGCAATTACTGTGAAGCACATGGAGAAACTTAATTTTTTTTTTTTGTTGGCCAGATTAACTACGACTATGCATTAAATTTATTTATTGGTTTTGGTTTATGATTATTCAACATAAACTGTTGTCTTTCCTTTCTTGCAGGAATCTAAGCCACAACTTCTTGTCTGGACCTATTGGCAATGTATTTACTGGCCTGCAGAATTTAGGAGAACTGTATGGGCTTAAATTTGTCATGCAATAACTGTTTGGGCTTAAATTTGGCACGCCCAGTTCAAAAGCAAAGGCCCACATCATTTCTTCTAAAGTCGCCTATTTTGGCCCAAAATTGGCACCCTCAATCCATCAAAAGCGCCCAGCCCGTTAAACGAATAAACATGCCAAAACAAAGAACTCGGCCCAAAACGTCGAAGGCCCAGAAACAGTGGAAATCAGAAAAGAGACTTGGGCCTCGGAAGAACTAGAATTGGGCTCAGAGCAAACTAAACCCAACTGGTCTTTTAAAAACAGTCCCACGTGATCCTTGACTTAGAGAAGTCAACAAAATCGGCTGAAATAAAAGATTGAACAGGGGCAGGTGTAAAAGAAGAACGTCTCTGAAAAAACTCAGTTGCCTGGAGATCAAATCCCGTTTTAATTATTCAAAAGATATTTTCTGTTCCGGAGAAAACACCATTTTCAAGGAATAAGCAGACTCTGCCTCTGTGAAAAGGGGATAAGCGGGAAACAGGGATCAAAAAATTGAGAACTTACTATCTCAAAAGACTCTCAGACTCTCAGAAAGCAGTTGAAATGAAAGAGGGGCATGGCACCCCATCAAAAGAAAACAGAGAAGTAGTCATTTCAGGAACTAATCGTTGAATGTTTACTTGCCAGAAAATGGATGGAACCCCTGTTTATTTCAATTAAAAATTAAAAAAAAGATCTTTTTACTTGCCGCCCACCCTCAAAGAACATTTCTTATATATACAAGAGAGGGTGAACAGAGACAAAGGACAATCAATCAACACAACCAAAAAACTCAGTCAAAGGACAAACATTCAAATGATCACTTAATCACAAAAACTTCAAACTAAGTCCAGCAGACTTAGAGTCTGAAGCACTTCAATTCCAAAGCTTCTCAACAAGCTTGCAGAATCATCCTTTTTTCTCCCAGCAAAGACAGTTAGAATACTGTTTCGGATTTGAATCTCAGTTCACAAGTCAACAATAACGAGATTTCTCTCGTTACAAATTTGGTTCAGCAAAAGCCAAGACAAGCAGAATTTGAGTTTTCTCAAAACGAAAAACTCAACAAATTTATGGAGAGCCCTGACTAAGCAGCACAGGTACCACAGTACGCCTCCAGCTCAAGTCCAGCCACTTCTGTCCCTTTCAGACTGGAGAAGTCCCAGTTCTGCCCATCCAAAAGCCTTCCAGGGTTTGAAATGAATTAAAGCTCTACCAAAATCAAGCTTTGGTATCAATTTGCAGCCGGAGTCCAGCACTTGAAGTTGTTTAACATCCAGTCCAGTCCAGAACAGAGGCAACTACCCAGCCAGAAATGGAAGTACAGCCCTCTTTTTGTCTTTGTATAGTCAGTTTTCCCTTTTTGAGTCTTGAAAAGGGGAGTTCTGCCTGGAATTAGTTCAGTCTGTTATTAGTTATTCTGGCCAGAACTACCGGTTTTATATTGAGGAAAATTATAAAGTCCTTACCAGTCTAAGGCATAGAAAAGAACTTACTTGGGAGATATTCCTCACCCAAATTCACAATCGTTTGTTCAAAGTCAATAGCTTGGGGCGCAAGTTATTTTTACTCTCGAGTTTGTTAGAATTGAAAAAGTTGCTAACAGTGGCACGCTCAACACATAAAGAAAGTTAATTTATTGACCAAACAATGGTCTTTGAATTAATGGGGAACTTTACCCTATTATTACCGGAAACAAATCAAAACGGGTAAACAATAACTTTACTGGAGATCTTCCCAGTTCATTCAAATCCTTGTCAAACCTCACTGGATTGTGAGTTCGTATTTGTTTTAGTTAGTTTTTAATTGCTTGTCATAGTGTATTCTACAACTGGAACCCTTATGTGTTAGTGATTTCAAATGTCCAATGGCTACATCTGCCTGCAGGTTCTTGCATAATAACAACTTGGTTTATGATTATTCAGCATAAACTGTAGTCTTTCCTTTCTTGCAGGAATCTAAGCCACAACTTCTTGTCTGGACCTGTGGTTGGCAATGTATTTACTGGCCTGCAGAATTTAAGAGAATTGTATGCTTCTTTTTACATAGTTCTTTTTATGTTTTATTTGAAGTGGAATAGAAATAAGGGTTTTGACTTTGAAGTTCTAAGTTGAGGTGGGATAAAGTTCCAGTTGATGAAATTGTGATATGTTTTGCTCATTTCCTTTTGTGTCTGGTTGAAAATTTGATTACTACAGGGATTTGTCATACAATAACTTAACTGGAGATCTTCCCAGTTCATTCAAATCCTTGTCAAACCTCACTGGATTGTGAGTTTGTATTTGTTTTAGTTAGTTTTTAATTTCTTGTCATAGTGTATTCTACAACTGGAACCCTTTTGTGTTAGTGATTTCAAATGTCTAATGGTTGCATATGCCTGCAGGTTCTTGCATAATAACAACTTGGTTTATGATTATTCAACATAAATTGTAGTTTTTCCTTTCTTGCAGGAATCTAAGCCACAACTTCTTGTCTGGACCTGTGGTTGGCAATGTATTTACTGGCCTGCAAAATTTAAGAGAATTATATGCTTCTTTTTACATAGTTCTTTTTATGTTTTATTTGAAGTGGAATAGAAATAAGGGTTTTAACTTTGAAGTTCTAAGTTGAGGTGGGATAAAGTTCCAGTTGATGAAATTGTGATATGTTTTGCTCATTTCCTTTTGTGTCTGGTTGAAAATTTAATTTCTGCAGGGATTTGTCATGCAATAACTTTACTGGAGATCTTCCCATTTCATTCAAATCCTTGTCAAACCTCACTGGATTGTGAGTTTGTAATTGTTTTAGTTAGTTTTTAATTTCTTGTCATAGTGTATTCTACAACTGGAACCCTTGTGTCAGTGATTTCAAATGTCCAATGGCTGCATCTACCTGCAGGTTCTTGCATAATAACAACTTGGTATATGATTATTCAGCATAAACTGTAGTCTTTCCTTTCTTGTAGGAATCTAAGCCACAACTTCTTGTCTGGACCTGTGGTTGGCAATGTATTTACTGGCCAGCAGAATTTAAGAGAATTGTATGCTTCTTTTTGCATAGTTCTTTTTATGTTTTATCTGAAGTGGAATAGAAATAAGGGTTTTGACTTTGAAGTTCTAAGTTGAGGTGGGATTGATGAAATTGTGATATGTTTTGCTCATTTCCTTTTGTGTCTGGTTGAAATTTTGATTTCTGTAGGGATTTGTCATACAATAACTTTTCTGGAGATCTTCGTAGTTCCTTCAAATCCTTGGCAAATCTCACTGGATTGTGAGTTTTTGTTTGAGTTAATTTTTCTTGCTTGTCATAGTGTATTCTACAGTTGCATGTCAGCGATTTCACATGTCTAATGGGTGCATCTGTCTGCAGGTTCTTGCAGAATAACAACTTTACTGGATTAGTTGCTTTTCTAGATGAATTTCCACTAACTAATTTGTAGGTGTCTACTTTACCTGCCCTTTCCCAGCATTAGTACAATTTTGATATTTTCTCCATTCTTTACCTACCATGAAAAGTCTCCGATATTTGTGAGTTGCATACTGATTAATTACTGGTTTTGGTTCATGATTATTCAGCATAATTAAGCTGTAATTTTTCCTTTCTTGCAGGAATCTAAGCCACAATTTGTTATCTGGACCTGTTGGCATTGTATTTACCAGCCTGCAGAATTTAAGAGAACTGTATGTGATGAGCACATAAATTATCATGTTTATTATCCCTAAATATATTTGTTAGTAATTGATTTTCTTACAATTTTAGTTAATTAGGAATGTTTTTCACTTATTCACTTGCTTACATACCCATTACATAATTGATGATGATTTCATTATTTTATCTTAAGGTTGAAGAAGATCATTGGATGCTAGTAGGCAAATGGTGACAAGATTTATTAAAAAGATTGCAAGATGCACCACCCGGCCAAAGAGATGAGAAATGCATGTAAGTGCATGATAAAGTGTTCAAGTGCAAGAAATTAAAGAAGAAAATAAATACCATATGGATGCAACAACCAATGAAACAAAAAGATGAAGAATTTGGAGAATGGAGTCACCAACACTATGGAATAAGTAAAGGAAGCAAATTGGCAATTGGTTTGATGGCAAGTGGAAGACATATTACATTCATGAATGGAAGACAGATTTGTAGGTTTCTATTCCACCCACCTGCACTTTGCAACATCTTGTTCATCTTTTTAGAACTCTTCTTTGATATGTTTTTTTAAAAGGAAGATACAAGACAATGACAACTATTTTGATCTGGTTGTCCCAGGCGTTGTCTCCTTGTCCACTATTTTACAGAAGGAAGAAAAGAGCAAGATCATGCATCTCCTATTTGTGTCTATCCATTGGGGTCGGTATAGTGTTAGCTAGCAACATCCCGAAAAATGGGAAGCTTCCAGATTCAGACAAAGAACTAGCTGAGAAGTTTGAAGTTGGTGGATATATACAGAAGATGGACGACGTGACAGTGGAGGGGCGAAATAAGAGAGAGTTGGCTAAGAACGTGAAAAAGTTGGAGAGGAGGAAGAAACCACCCTCACCACCGAAGAAACAAATCCAACTTCCCTGTGACCAACCTGACGAAGATTTCAGGGATCACGTTGCCGAGGTCTAGCATGCAATAACACATTTTCAGGTCGGTATAAAGTAGGGATTTACTTGGCATTGGTTTCATGGAACAGATGTATGGTGCAATGGTATACTGGTTTAAAACTTCTCTTATGCTTTATTGGTTTATTCTATGGTTTTTGTGAGTTTCTGTGCGTCTTTTATTTTCCCTGTGGTATTCTCTGCTCCAGGTGTTTGTAACTCTTACAATTTTTTTTTTTGTCTTTCATGGATTTTATTTTCTTTGATGAAAGTAGAAAAAAATAGAAAGAATCCGAACCTAAGCATTTGTTGGATTCAAGTTTATGTCTGTGTTGCATGAAATCTTTTTAGTTCAAGTTGTATCTTATTTGGAGGTGGCCACAGTGCCAAAAGAGGATATGGGATGTCATCTTCCTAGGTAATTATCGTTTCTTTTGATAACTATCTGCTCTCCTAAATTCCACACTTTGAAAATATGTCATTTTCTTTCTTCAGAAATTGTGTTGGTATTCTTCTTGATAATACTGACTTAAAGTTTGCGTTAATTGATAACTATCCGATCATGAGGGATCCAACCGTTCGTTTCGGGCCAAATTTGCTGGACATGCTTATTAAACATTGTTGAACCCATAAGAACTTTCGGATAAAAAATTGGAGGTCATGGGCCCGATTGATCCATTATGGAAAGTTTGACCACTAGGTTGATTGAGCGTTTTCCGAGGCTATTCCAACATTCGAAACACGTAATTGGACCTTAGGAGGTCTTGTTCCTAGTACACATATTTGAAACCCGGGAAACTAGGAATTTAATTTAAAGTTTTCATTCGAAGCATTTTATATTAATTTTGTACTCATATTCTGAAATAGGTGCTCCGACAACGAGTACTCAGCATGTCGAACCCTCTCAGTGTGAGACTACTTGTGAGTGGACATTATTAGAAATATCATTATTTTTATTGATCAAATTACTCGGCATCTCATATAAATTTTCATGATTACGGAAAAGATATATGTATATATATCGTGGAATTTTGAATGCTTCTACTATGTTGATATTTGAAGTTATGATTTTTCGGATTATGGATTATATAAGTTGAGAAATTGTTATTCACCTTGTGATTATATATGATTGGGCAAGAGATAAATATGAGTTTGGGTGCTTTATTGTTTGGTTATGTGAATATGGAATTACATCATGCTAAGTACCCTCCCTTGGTTATTGTACCCACACATGGCGTTGGGTTATTCGGCATGTGGGCATATATGGTTATGTTGTTAGCTTATCACACGTGGTGTTGGATTATCCAGCATGTGATAAAGTTGTTTGGGCGCGTAGGACTTAGTGTTTGGTTTTGGCCACACGTGGCGTTGGAATTTCTGGAGTGCGTGCTATAGAGTGTTTGTCCCCCGGTTGGACCGCTCATCCCTAGACGCAGGATAGAAAGTTGAAACCTTGCGAACTAGTCAAACAATCCAAGGGGATTATTTTCCTTGGTACTCAAATTGGTGTGATACTCTTTTATATATATATATATATATATATACAAATGTATAAATGAAATATTTTTAAAGTCATTCTTACTTATGTCGTTAAGAAGTATATTATTCGGGAACGTTTGGACTGGAGTCAAAGGTTTTGGTTTGGATGTTATTATATGTTCTTGGGGAAGTGAGAACATTTTTTATCTCACAACTATTACGTAGATATGGTATCAATTGCATATTTTTGGCATTATTTTCCAAACGGTGGGGTTAATATGTTGTTTTGCAAACTAAATCAAACTTTGTTTTTGTCCACTCACATATTTTATGTTTTGTGCCCTCTAGACAGTAGTTGACCGAGCTGAGTAGCAGAGCCGAGCCCTGAACTTTCGAATCTCGAGCTTCAGTAGGATAAGCTTTGTTCATTTATGTCATGTTAAACTTTATTAATGTTTGTAAACCGAAACTCTTATATTCTTCTATTATTGCCTGTACTATGGTTTGATTTTTAGCCCGAACATTGATATAAACTGCATAAATTTATCTTTTGCATGCTGCCAGTTGGTGATATTAAATATGTTCTTAACAAGTTGAGAAATTTGGAAAGTGTCCAATTTTCAAGGAAGACTTCGGCATAAAGTCTCATGTCTTTAGTAAGTGGGCCCGTCATCAGTATTATGTCGGAACTTTCACGGGATTTATCCCGAATTTCGAGGAATTCGGGGTGGGTCCTATCATGGCATGTGCGAAGCGGTTTTGATTTGTGTTGACGTGGGGTCCAACTATTCAACGAAGGTCAAGCTAGTTGAGACATTGCTAGATTCTCTTACTCTTACTCTTTTTCTAGCTCTCTGCATCTTACACAACACGCAACCCTCTCTCTGCTTCACAATCCCTCTCCCTACAACGCTTCTTTAGCTTCTTTTGATTTTCCGCTTTAGAAATGTGTTATTGATTGCGTTTCCTATTCCGTTTGGTTTCCGAGAAAATGGAGGAAAGTAGAAAAAATTTGCATTTCTAACGATTGATTGTGTATGGCAAAATAGGAAATTGATTTTGTTTAGCTTCTTTTCATTTCTAACGATTTTTCTTTCTGTTGATTTCCGCAGTCTGAATTTGATTTTCGTGAGTATGGCAAAACAGAGTGAATGAATGTGCTTCACATTAACTTTCATCTCGGCTATTATGGCTTTCCAAGTGGTGGTATTCTCTGCTCTAGGTGATTGTAACTCTTACAATCATTTTTTTTTTGTTTTTGATGGATTTTATGCATTTGTTGGATTCAATTTTCTGTATGTGTTGCGTGAAATCTTTTTGGTTCAAGTTGTATCTTGTTCGGAGGTAGCCACAGTGCCAAATGAGGATATGGGATGTCATCTTTCTATGTAATCATCATTTCTGTTGATAACTATCTGCTCTCCTGAATTTCACACTTTGAAAATATGCCATTTTCTTTCTTTAGAAATTGTGTTGGTAGTCTTCTTGATAATACTGAGGTTACAATGACAGACGAAGAAATTGCACACTACCTTAATTTTGGGTATGATTCTTTCAGGTCTTGAAATGTTTATTTTATTTATTACAAAATATTTGTCTTTGAAAACCTTGATTATTGCAGCTGAAATTGACTATTAGTCTTAATTCATTTTTTTAGTGATGCTTCTAGACTTCAAACAGTTGAAGTGAATTTTACGGCTTGGTGGTTGATTGATCTTTATTTGAATCAACAAACTCGAGTGGTTAGGATAATGGACAACGTGTCTATACTTATACAGGATTTCATAGCATTGTTGGCAATACCAAATTCGCAGTAGATGACAGTACTGTTTAACGGAAAGGGATTCGAGCAGAACTCTTATCCATTCTTGAACTTAAATTAGAGCGAATATCTGGTGGATATGATCATAGAGGAGGGAACCATCGTAAGCGCAGATGAGATCAACCAAAATGCCGACGTCGGCTAGTGCTTAATAGCAAAATAAATTCTTCCAGCCTTGGATCAGATTGAATTATATTTCACAAACGATTCAGATGTTGCACCATCATCAGCATCTGCCAATGATGCAGCAGCAGTGCAGTTGCTATCAAAGGAGAGAATATTTAGCTCTTGAGGAAGTGCTTGTGACTGAAATTCGGCTAGTGTTATCCTCCTATGTTCATTTTGTCCCCCGTAATGCCAACACTATGGCTCATCGTACTGCACGTTATAGTCTTCGAGTGGAGGAGCTTTGTGATTGGTTGGGTGATGGACCTCCTCGGCTCCTAGATGGCGTTAGGGAGGATTGGTCTAGTTTTGTTTGACTTTGTAATAGGGGTGTTTACTCTTCTTTTTAGTCATTAGCATTGGTGGTGCTATTCTCTACCCCGAGGTTTTATCCCTTGTGGTTTTCCCTTTGAAGTTTTTAATGAGTCCACTGTTAACATGCTCGTTCTTTCCATGTAATGTTCTCTTTGGGTTGAATGTAATACCATTTTCTCTCAAAAAGAAAAGAAAAAAGAGAGCACAAATTAGCGCTAGGACAAACATAAGTAAACAACAATTAGCTATTCAACGGACATGAGATAGACCGTGTTCCTTCGCTCCGTTAAAGACTATGGCCTCAACAACGATGTTGTTTCTGCAATTTAATATCTCCAAAAGAAAATGTGCCAGTGGCACGTGCGAAGCGGTTTTGATTTGCGTTGACGTGGGGTCCAGCTATTCAACGAAGGTCAAGCTGGTTAAAACATTGCTACAGTCTCTCTCTCTCTCACACTCTCTCTAACTCTCTGCAACTTACACAGCACACAACCCTCTCTCTGCTTCACATGTGGCCGTTGGGCTTTCACACGTGGGCTAACCTTGCTCTGATACCATGAAGGAAGTTGAGGTTCCACCCCAAAACCAATTGGCAATAGGGGGAGTAACCCAACTCCTTATAAACCCTTGTTAGGTTTCTCAACTCTCCAATATGAGACTCTTTACCTTCACATTCTCACATATGTGCAAACGAATGGAGGTACCTTGGAGGACACACGGTTGACAAAGTGATGTTGCTTGTTCAAGGACAAGATGTGAGAAAGATGGCATCGCAAGTTTGGTGAGAGTGTTGAAGGTTGGCTATACTCGAACCATAGCATGCCACTGATGGTTGTGTTGAATTCCGTTGGTGACGAGTGTTGAACGGATGATGCAAGACCTTTGTTCAGGGAAGAGTTATGGGAGCTCAAAATCATAATGGTGCAATCTTCGAAGGGAATAAGTCCCCGGTGGGCTAGGCTCCATTGAGGGAGTATGTTACTGATGGGCTAGACTTTAATGAAGGAGTCACTTAAGTGGTTGCTCTTGCAACTGTGGAGAACGTGTGAGTCATGCACAATGTTTGACATAAGGTTGCTTACTAATATTCGGAAAGATAGAGTGTTCCAAAGGTGGATCCCGGAGTCTTACTTGTGAGTATGATTGCTAAGGACATAGAGTATGTCCGCACTTAATGGCAGACAAAGTTGGAGCAACTTGAGTGTTGACATCTTACTTGTTCCCATGTGGATGCTATGAAAGTGATTTTGCCGAGTTCGAGTTTGGGTGTTGGTAGTTAGGTGGTTCTACTCGTCATAGGGATGATGTTTAACCTTGGTGAACTGTGATGGCCTAAGTGTTTTGGAACTTTGCTTTGGATGCACGCGAACGTGAGGGTGTGTCGACGAGATAAGTAGGGGAGACCCACGAATGCCATAGAGGTATGGCAGTGCAGATGCACAAACAAATTGAGGTGCCGTGGAAGACACACGATTAGCTTATGAGTCACACCCATGCGGGGTGTATCTTTTCAAATGTAGAAAATGTAGAAGTACCTGACCAGCGAGCTATGTGTTTGTTCTATGGTTGATTGCGACAAGAGATGGAGGTCTCGGCCCAAAGAGGGACAAGACGTGGAACTTCGAAAAGAAGTTGAAAATGGTGAATACAGTGGTGCATTGTGGTCCATTGATCGAGGAAAAGAGAATATTCCTATATGGTGTTGTTATGTGACAATGTGGTGGGCATGTTGACACTATTATTGGGGAAGAATGTCACGGATCACACATAAGCTAGTGCTATCGTGACTCCATTGGAACAATGTCACGGATCGCACATCAACGAGTGCTATCGTGACTCAATTGGGACATCTATGCACTTACGAGGTAGTATAAGTGTGGAAGGGCGAGGGCTTAAGAGCTAGGATGGTTTGTGTTGGTCGGGTTGCACACGTGAAAGGTATTTTGGGTATTTTCGAAGGTTACGGGGGGAATCTGAGGAAGCTAATAATACTGGGACGTTCGTGATGTTGAGACGCATCCAACGCAACTGATGGTTCGCCATTCAAAGTTCGTATGAATTAGTTATGCCCAATTATGACTCCTTGTGCATAGGTGATGTTTCCTCCTGACAGAAGGCTAAATGTATAAAATGTTGTATTGGGAGTGACATGGTGTTATGCTCTCCACCGCCCCTGGTGCTTATACCCTTATGACACTAAGTGAGTATCCTTATGACATTGGAGGTAGTCATAAGGGCGGGCATAAGATTGTTGAAGGAAAATCTATGTCTCCGAGGGAAAGGAATTCCCGAGAACATTACAAACACGCGAGGTCGTTCGTATTGTGCATTGTTGTGAAGAGTGAGGTCAACGTATGACATTTGCTATGCCGTCGGCAAGCGAAGAATTTGACAATACTCGATGGATTTGGCTTGGGGTCGGCCTTGTCCAATGTAGAAGGAAGATATTTGGATGCCGGTACACATGGGTTGCGACCCCGTGCAATGCATAGATGATTATGATGGACATTCGGAATACATATGTCGCTAAGGCTTAGGCAACATGCGAGTGTGACAGCTTGCGTGTACCGTTTGAGGATGTAAGCTATCTTGGTTGCTAACGGAATGACCAACAAACGTGTGGGTAAATCGATGATGTGTTAGATCGCTATGTCTTGAATTGGACATGAGCAAGCCACGAGTTAGGCATGCGACGTGGTCGATGCAGTTGACGTGTCTTATGAAACGCTTGATGTATTGGCGTTGATGGTTCGTTGCCGGATGCGGGGTGATTGTACTATTACAAGGTAGTGTGACTCGTTGTCTAGCCTTGGAAGGCGACACTTGATGGTGAACATCTCGCGGAGTTGTGAGAGTTATGTATATCATGAAGATGGTAAAAGGTTGACTGGGATCCGAAGGGATCCTGGGCCGCACGAGTCGTGCTCTGAGTGAGCGAAATGTGTGTTTCGCTTTCACCACGCTGCGCCGCTCACTCATCCCATGACAAATGGTATCAGAGAGACGGGCCAACGACCTACTACTAACAACACCGATATTGTCACTAACTTAACCACCTATAGAGCCCAGTAGGTGTGAGGTTTTGTCACAAAAGCCCAGTAGGTGTGAGGTTTTATCACAAAAGGCCTCGGTCATATTAGTAGTGGAACCATTCATTATATATTGTATTTTATTTAATCAAGTTTCCGATGTGGGACTTATATTCTTCAACAATTGGAGTGTCATGTTCTAGGTCATCTGTAATACACCTGTAATGCTCCTAGTACAATAATTCTTTTGTTGTTGGCAATGTTAACTATACTTGGATTATGTACTAAACTTAATTCTGTTCTCACCTTATGCAATAAAATTCAAGGGCTAAACCTCTCAGGGTATCTTAGTGCACTACTCTATAATATGTTCAACCTGAAGACACTGTAAGTCTTTTTTTAAATTTTAAAATTATAAATTAAATTACTTCACATATGGTTTGTGCAAACCTTTTCATCTGGTTTATTCTTATAGGGATGTTAGTTCCAATAACATTGTGGATGAAATTCCTTATGTCTTACCCCCAAATGCCACTCATATGTAAGTACGATTCCTCGTTCATACAATTGGTTTTATTTGACATGTTCTACAATTTTGATATTTATGCTCGTTGCTCAATGACATGTGCAGCAATCTGGCATGCAACTCTTTGACCTCTATTCCTCATTTTTTACCTACCATGAAAAGTCTCCGACATTTGTGAGTTGCATACTGCTTATTTACTGGTTATGGTTCATGATTATTCAACATAAGCTATATCTTTTTGTCACACCCCGGACCCGGGGGTCGGTGAAACCCCACGCCCAGTGCGTGAGAAAGTAAAATAAAATAAAAAGAAGCCGAAACATGGGTTTAAAATAAACTTCTCTTATAAAAATATATCCAAAATCTTACAACTTTATAATAAATAAATAAAGCTCCATCACTCGCATCCAATTCAGCCTCAATCGATTTAGTTTTTGTCTTGCCCACTAATTCATCTGAAAAATTAAATAGGGTGAGGAATGAGCAACCGCTCAGTGAGTAGATTATGTAATATGTCAGTCAAGCAATGCCGTTTTACACACTCTAGAAAATATCACATCATCCATTCATATCTCGGTTATCCTTCATCACATGTAACCAACCACGTGACCCCTATTGCCCTCACTGCCCTATGTCCCCTTATGATACATCTATCCCTCAGATACTCCAACATTGAAGTTCTCATGTTCCATGAATAATACGTACTTCATAAATATTCCAATCAATATATATATATATATAGAGTGTGAAAGATTGCACCAAATTAGACATGGTTGACTTGAAATAGAGAAATGTTTGTAAATAGAACAAATCCACGATAATTCATGGTTTTCATATTTTATCATAAAATAAGAACTTTTAGAACACATTACATAAACCACTCACCTCGATAATGAGAGCCCTTAAAATAAATTGGTAAGACAACCCATCTACCTATCTTCATATACCATCACCCAAACCAAGCTCCAAGAGTTTCATCACCACTCTCTCTCTCTTTCTAATTTCTCATGTTTTGAAACTATAAGGTTATGCTCCTATTTATAGTGTTTATAGGGATATGATAAACTTCAATATTAAAATGATAAGAACATTCAAGTTTATCCAAAAGATAAATATCCTAAGAAGATAAGATCATCCAAGTTTATCTAAAAGATAAATATCTTTAAAAGATAATATCGTCCAAGTTTATCCAAAATATAAATATCTTCTATTATCCGTTTAAAATATGGGTCTTCACACTTTTCCTTTCTTGTAGGAATCTAAGCCACAATTTGTTATTTGGACCTGTAGGCAATGTATTTTTAGGCTTGCAAAATTTAAGAGAATTGTATGCTTCCTTTCATAGTCCTTTTAATTTTTGGGAGATTCATTATTATACCCAATATAGGAGCCCAAATTATATAAAAAAAAAAACCCTACATGAAATAGACTTTAGAAACAGACACAAAGCCCATTTACAACATAACAAAAAGGCTTTTAATTTCTTTTAAATTACAAAACTGTCATTGATTTCTTAAAACAAACTCAACCCCAAAACTTCATAAAAAAGCCCAAAACACTCAATAGGGCATCAAAGTAATTTAATAATCAAAATTAAATTCAATAGGGTCAGCTATCATTTTTTGGGTTTTTTTTTGGATTTGTTTATAGAAATTAAATGATGTAGGATTTATTTAGTGCTAAGAATGGGTATATGACTAAATATCTCTTAATTTTTTTTTATGTGCTTACCAAACCTCTAGCAAAGAAAGAAAAATCTACTGAGAAAATAACTTACAATTTTATTTCCAAATGACCCCTCTAGGCAACCTTCTTGCAAGCAACCAATCGAAACAAAGAACATCAAAATGCTCCCACTGGTCCTGGGCATCCAAACTGTCTAGCTAAATTATGCTAGTAACAAGTACGTCTATGTAAATATTACTTGACAATTCCTTGGACAATAGCTCTGCTGTCTTAGGACTTGCTCCAATCATATATGTCTTTATTCAATCTTTTCTTTGAACACTTTACTGTAACTCTGAACCAATCAACCTCTTGTTGCCTTAAACTATAGCACTGTTCTCATCCATAAATATACAGGGCTTTAAACTAAGTTCAATATCCTCAACTTTTGTTGTGAAAATCTCATACCTCATAGTATACTATGAACTCAGTCTGCAATATCGTTACTATAGTATGATTCAGCTCATCTTCTCTGGTTATTGCACCACCATCAGGCAAGACATAAAAACAGATGTCAACTTCTGAGAAGTTTTATATCACCTCTTTTGTAAACAAAATTTGTACTCCTTAGTCATGTGCAAATATCTCAACATTTTCTTTTCTGCTGCCCAATAAGCTTGGCCTGTACACACATAAAGCGGCCTACAATTGAGGCCTAAGGCTTATCTTGCATATGCAATCTCTCTAGTGCATGTTCATCACTGAATTTGTCTCAATCTGATATTGGTACATCATAATCGGTGCAACCTCCCATTTTAAATTTCTCAAGTACCCCTTTTCAATATAAAACAAGCAATTCTCTTTCTCTGTCTTTGATAATATCATTGTTCAACACATTAGAAGCCTCCCACAACTGTCATGACTAAAGATTTAAGCAACCTTTCTTGGTATCATATAAAACTGAATTGCTGCTTAACATTACATAAGATCCTTCAATTAACCAAGCTTTCTGCAGAAGAGAAACGCTTGGTTTTAGCAATCCCAATTGCTCTTCCTTCCTTCTCAGTGACTTGAATCAGATTGATAGATTTCTCTTTGTTATTGTTTTGTTCCTCTTGCGCAGAGATTTCAATCAACTCATCCAATGGCCATAATTCCTTCATAACTGCTCTTGATCTGCTTAAAGTCATTAGGTCGTGAGCTAAGCGCTAGATAAACTAGCATGCCATCGTCTATATATGCCCCATAGTTTCTCAGATTCATCTCAATACCAATCATATTTAGAAAGTGCATTCTTACACATTCATCTCCTTCATACTTCATACCTGTCAGCTTGTAGATTAGAAATCCCATCTCAGCTTTTTCAGATTCCTTGAATTTTAGGCTAATAGATTCGAGGAAAACTTTAGCATTGTTGGAAAGTGGTATTCCACCTTTCACAGCAGGTAACATTGACTTGAGCAAGATCAGAGTAACTATCCTGTTTGCCCTTTCACATTTGGCAAAATAGGCTTTTTCCTCAGCAATTGCATACTCTTCTGGTTTTTCTGGAGCTTGCTCTCTTATTGCCATATCAATATCCAGAAGTCCAGGAGCTATCTCAAGACCCCTTTTCCATTTCTTGTAGTTGGAACCAGTCAGGGTTTCGATGTTGTTTAGGTTTGTAGTGTTCATAACTTGAAATTTAAAAACAGACAACCATACAAATAGGACTTTGATCCAAAATGTTATTACAATCATGCTAAACATGCTTTGATCCAAAACTGAAGTTGTACTTAAAATATGCAATTATTCCGCAAGGCAAGATGTCATGACAGAGAGAACGGCCATAAAAGTAAAGAACAATATGAATTGGATTTGAATAAAGGCAGAGAAAATTGATTTCTGCAGGGATTTGTCATACAATAACTTTACTGGAGATCCCAATTCATTCAAATCCTTGGCAAACCTCACTGGATTGTGAGCTTGTGTTTTGTTTTAGTTAGGTATTTTCTTGCTTGTCATCTGTATTCTACAGTTATGTGTCAGTGATTTCACATGTCCAATGGATGCATCTGCCTACAGGTTATTGCAGAATAATAAAATTACTAGATCAGTTGCTTATCTAGCTGAGGTTCCACTAACTAATCTGTAGGTGTCTACTCTACCTGCCCTTTTCCAGCATTAGTTTTCCTTTTTTTTTTATTAAAAAAAAAAATTCTGGTTTTCTTATTGCTTCTTACAGGAACATCAAAAACAAAGATTTTGATGAGGTTTTTATGCAGCACAATTTTTCCAATGTTTTCCCTGATGAACACAAGCAAGATTGGGGAGTAACCTCAATGGAGAAAAGGAAACTGACTTAGATTTAGTCAAAAAACCAATTCTCGCCGTTCGATGGGAGGGTAGATGTTCACTTCAATTTTTAAAAGATAATATTGCAAATTCAAAATTTCTGCCACAAGATTTAGGCCTTACATGCGGCCCAAAAGTCCCTTCCACACATGCGTCCAGCTGGGGCCCATATTGTCCTTTGTTTGCATGTGGGCCCAAACTAATGCATTAAATCTAACAGATTTCACAAAAACGTACCAGTACCAATTTAGAGTAAATAGTATATATATATATATATATATATATATATATTTCCTTCTATTAAGAGATCCCTCAAATATATATATAGTCCTTTTTTATTAAGGGATCTCTCAAATAAATTTGAGGGACACCCTTTAGGGTCCCCTAAGATTTTTTCTTCTTCAACAATCCAAACCATCTATTTTTAAGTTTACATTTATAGATCATCCTTGCAAAAAATTAGACAAATCAGAAACCGTTTCGACATCCAATTGTATCATATAAAATCAATGAATACGGTGCTTCAAGAAAGTACCAAAATTTCAATAACTCAATTGAGTGGTCAAATGATATCGGATTCAAGTGATTTTTTGTAAAGATGATCTTTAAATGATTATCTAAAAAATAAATGGTTTGGATTAGTGAAAGACAATGTGGAGTGAGCCCTACAAAGATGTCCCTCAAATAAACTCATTTGAGAGATCCCTCATTGTATATATATATATATATATATATGGGGCCTTCTCCAATGCGAACTCTAAGATGCGAACTCGTTGCGAACTTTTGTTTTTAACCGTTGGATGGCTTGTGTGGCTTTATTTTCTTTCTTTTCGCTCTTCTTCCAACGGTTAAAAACAAAAGTTCGCAACGAGTTCGCATCTTAGAGTTCGCATTGGAGAAGCCCCCTATATATATATATATTGTATTGAGGGATTCTTCAAATAATTTTATTTAAGGGACGCCCTTTAGGGTGCCTTGCAATTTTTTTTTTCAACAATCCAAACAATTTATTTTTTAGGTCTCTTCATATAGACCATCCTTCCAAAAAAAATTAGACAAATCGGAAACAATTTAGACATCTAATTGTGTCCTATAAAATCAATGAACATGGTGATTCAAAAAGCCTATAGCTAGAATTAATTGAGAGTAAGTTACAACATACATACATGTACATGAAATGCAAACAACAGCCTATAGCTAGAATTAATTGATATCCATCCACATATGTATGTATGTATATATCTCCTCGTACGTATGTCCACTTATGTATACTTGTGAGACAATTTTGCTATCACATAGAACTACATACAAATTAACTAATTAGGTCTAGACTGGAAGTAGGCTCTCCACATAATCCAGTCCTCCAAAAAAACAGATTTGGTCGTGGTGGGGAAAAAGCTTTTTCTTTGTGTCGCTTCTAGGGTCATAAGCAAACAAGCTATTTCGTGATCGTTTGGAGACAATATATTGATCCTTCCAAGCTGGCTTCTTAGATTTTTGATCTTGAACCAACACCCAAAGCACTCGCTCCGAATCGCCATTTTCTGAATAACTAGTCAAAATTGCAGCTGAACCATTCCATGGATGTAAATAATATTGATTATTAAGACGACGCCATTCTATTGGTAGTGGTATCAAATGAAAAACCTCATCACATAAATTGAATGACACAAGATAGAACTCGCTCGACGTTTGCTCTACCAACCAATACATCACTCCATTCAAGGTAATCGCATCACATGTTAGACAAGTACTTTTAAATGATGGAAACTCTAGTTTGTCTTTGACATCTCTCCATGAATTTGTATGGTTGCTTATTGATTCCTTTTTTTTTTTTTTTCCTTCTAATTGACCTTTATGTTGGGTTTCTTATTGTGTTTTTTGGGCTAATTTGTTATGTGCAGGCGTTACCATATTCAATTAGCGTAACCGTGCTCTCAGAACTGACATAGGTATCATTTCCTATCAACTTTATTGAATCTCCGTCGATTACTACATGGCGCCGCCGATCCCAGGCCTCGATGTCTCTTACAGTAGCTTCCAAGGTACCATTCTCCCAACCCCTCCGTGAAACGACGCCGTACGGTCAATTTGCTTAAATTCATAGCCACTGTTTCCTTCACTTGGCTACTATGTGTTTGATTGAACTTAGATTTCAAAAAAATTCATTCATAATTTCTGCAACCAAACTCAGGCTTAGGATTTACTCTTCAACTTATGGAATTTGATAGTTCACTGTGAGACGTGAGAGGTGTGGGTTTGACTGAGTGAGTGGATGTTCTGGTTAATTTTCTGCGTCACCAAACACGGTGCTATGGTTTTGATATTAACATAAATTATTTTTGTTAAATGTTTCTGAAGGTGCCCGTTATACGAATATTCGGCTCTACTCCGGCTGGCCAGAAAACTTGTTTGCACATTCATCGAATAAGATTTAGATGGTTGCTTATTAATTCCTTTTTTTTTTTTTTCCTTCTAATTGACCTTTGTGTTGGGTTTCTTATTGTGTTTTTTGGGCTAATTTGTTATATGCAGGCGTTACCATATTTATATGTGCCATGCATTCAGCTGCACCTGCACGAGAAAGGTACTTAATATGCTACCAAAAAATTGATTGATATACAATCCCAGTTGGAAGGAATGAAGAAGGCTTTATTGGGTTGATAATATTATGTTTAGACACATTGCGTTTCTGTTATGCCCTGTTGGCATTTTGTTTTTGAGAAAGCTGGTTTTCGTTTAACTTAGTATATATTTCTGCCTACGTTTTTCTACAAAGTTCGGGGTTTTCTAGGTTTGATTTTCCTCTGTAGTTATGCTTTTATTTTTTATAGTCACATTTGATACATGAATATAATTAGATATTAGTTTCCCCGTTGTTTTGATTGCACAGTTGATTCTTACACACATGATATATCTCTTGCTATAGAGAAAGCTTTGAAGGTATGCCTCGTTAAATTGATTGAGTGCTAGTCTGCAATGCATTTTGTATGGTATGGTTCTCTGCTTCACATGTCTGGTACTGAATCCACGGATCAATGTATTTGGTAACACTTACAAGTTACACCTCAAAGGCAATGCTGGTTCAAATTGGCAACATGTGCATAGTTGCAGCCTTGTCCAGTCAAGGAAGCTTTATGGTTACCACTCATCAGAGGAGGTGTATTTGTGAAGATATACCTGTATCCTAATCTTGTTTTTATGAATTTACTTTCTTAGCAGCCAGGAGTATGTTATTGAACACCTTGACTAGAAACTAAGCTACTATCCACATGATGTCTCTCGTGCTGCCAATCTTCTTCTGGTGCTCTTCTTCAACATCTTACTTATAATTGGCGGCTCTTTGAGATTTCTTATTGTTCCTGTAGGGTTTTGACTGCTGGCATATTGGAGCTCTTTTCCTCCTTTGCCGTGGCTATTGGTTTCTCTGATGTGAAGTTCTCTTTATATGCTATCAATGCTATTTTTTTAGTTTGTAAAGTAGTGAACACTCTGGTTTTTATTTAGGACATTTTTTCTGTGGAAGTATTTCATTGGAGGTCATAAGTTCTTATTGTAGTTATCATTGACGAGATGCTTCTGATTCTTTCTTTTTATTTGTTTTATTGTTTCATGTGTTAAACTTGTTGAATATATTTCTTCTTTCGTAGCATGGTCTACTTCTTTAAAATTATTTTGTCAACCAAAACTAGATTTCTTGGTAGGTCTTAAAACAGATTTTTAATATGGTTACACAATTTGTATGGAAGTGAGCCTCTTACTTCTGATCATACCCTTTGCACAGATTTCTTATCAGTTTTTCGTTGAGCTTTCAATTTGACCTCCTGTGGTTTACTTGGAATTTGGTGATCACTGATCATTATATGGATGTATTTTTGTGAATCAAATTCTTTTATGGTCTTGATTTAGCTTGTATTTTAAAGCTGACTGGGTGAATGATGATTTATCATTGTTATTCTTGCTTTTCAGGGAAGTTGGGTTCTCGATAAATGCTTACAGCCTCATGAATCTCACATTCCCTTCATTCTCCAGTTTATGGTAAATGATTCCCTGCATATTAATTATTGCATTGATTTTTAACTCATACATGTTTAGAAAGAACTATGCAGGATTCATACAATTTAAGACTATCTCTTGTGGAAATTGCCCCAAAGTAGCGTAGAGGGTCCATTCTAAAGCATGATTGTGCACATTGATATGTTGGATCTGCAAATACCCGATTCTTGTAATGTTCTAGCTGCATTTATGTCAACGTTTGTTGTTATGATCAGAGCTTCCCTTTTTGGTAGGTTGACTACAACTTGTATGGGATGGGTCATCTACATGTATCGAAGATTAAGTTCCGTCATCCAATACCAGATGCCTTCTGCCCTAGGAAGTCTGTTCACAATGGACAGCCTAGTCAGGACATAGATAAGTCAACTTGCATGCCTGCTGATTTCCAGGTCAACTTTGTATCTTCTTTGCACGTGATAATTTTGGATAGGCATTATTGGTATTTATGCTTTTGGCTAGGATTCCGATGCACATGAATGTAACTTTGGTTGAATAATGTTCTTGTATGATGTTTTGGGACTTTTGCATTAGGCAGATATACATGGCCATCTGTCTTTGGGTTCACCTGTTTGGACACAATTCTAGTTGACTGGACGTGGAATTCTCCTGGTGAATTTGATGCTTCCTCAAATCCAGATATGAACTGCATTAAACGTCAGTATTTGTGAACTTGAGGGGGATGCTACTGTAGATGGTTTATTTCGATGCTCAGTTATGCCACAGCTATTGCGTTATCTTTTCTTACTACTGTTCTTTTGCAGATCAAATTGTTACTCATTCATGGTTTCACAGAGATTGTTAATCAGTAGCGTAAGATGTATAAATCCCTCTCACAAACTCTTTCAGATGTGAAAATGGTTCAGTCACTTATACCAATTTGGGAGGTTTTGTTTCATCCTATTCATTTGCTGTTTTTCTATGTATTGTTATGTGTCTTACATTTGTTGTTTTATGTTTTTTGGTCCTTAGGAGTATGAAAGGACGGGGATACATGAGGCAGCAATACCTACTGATCCTGCCAAACCACTTCCAGAAGATACTTTGAAAACTGACAGGTAGTCAGAATTTAATAACAAACTTATCAAAGTGCATGGTGAAGCAGAAAGTTCTATGTGTCGAACTCAATTAAGGAAAGATGTAAGGCCTGTGGAGCAGATGACATCTCCAAAAGATGAAGGAAATTTTGTTGGACTCCAAACTGATAATCTTATTGATGGAAACATAATTGGATCTCCGTCAACACAAGATTCTACTGAAGAAAGGGTTTCAAATGCCAAACTGTCATTGAATAAGGAACTTCCAGCATCTCAAGTGATCGAGACGATAAATATGAAGGTATAACAATCCTGATTATGCATTTCTTTTAGCGCCGATGAAGATTTTTCACTCTTTGGCGATACTTTTCTCAGCCATGTGACTTTGCAGGGGCCTGGCTAGTTTTTGGTATTTCCCATTATTGAAATTTTTATTGTAAGTTGTTAGTTGTCTCACTGGTGTAATCGTGTAACTCTTAACTAATAATGGTTTCTCCCTGCATAATTCTGATTTCTTTTGCAGGTTGTTAGAGGTTAGATTCTTGTGTGGAGATTACCTTCTGTTATATTTTGCGCATACTCATAGTTTTTCAATATGTAGTTGGTTGTTGGAATTGTATCTTGCATTGATACGGACCATATGTTTTTCACTCAGGCTGCAGATAATGAAGCACTGGGTCATCCTTGATTTGGCTGGTGATTTAATTGACTTCAAGGGAGAAAAGGAAAAAGCTTCTTACCCTTCAGATCGAAACTCTTCGAAACCTTCAGAGGAAGGGTTCAGTGTTGGGAAACTGTGCCATGATGGCATTTTTGGGGGTAATTTGGGGAGAAATGAAGAGAAGAATTTTTGAGGATGTGGTAGGGGATGAGGTAGAGCAGCTTTGGGACTGTATCCGATTCTGGGCATCGCTTTGGGCGTCTGCTTCAGAAGAATTTAGGTAGATTAGCTTTCAGCTCATCCATCTAGATTGGAAAGCCGTAGTTTTGTAATGTAGAGTTTTTTTAGCCTTTCTGTTTTGTGTGGTGGCCTTCTTGACCACCTCTTGTTCCGTTAGTGTCTTGTTCTTTTTTGAAATAAATATATAGGATAGAGACCCAAAAATTCCCCTGAGGATGCCCTAATTAAAGCTTAAAGGGAGCCTGGAGTGGATGTACCTCAACAAAGATCTCTCATGCACATTAATATATTTACAACAACTAATGCATTAAATGTAACAGATGTCACAAAAATGTACCAATACCAATTTAGAGTAAATAGTATATATGTATATGACTACATACATACATGTACATGAAATGCAAACAACAGCCTATAGCTAGAATTAATTGATATCGATCCACATATGTATGTATGTATGTATATATCTCCTAGTATGTATGTCAACTTTGATCACATAGAACTACATACAAATTAACTAATTAGTTCTAGACTGGAAGTAGGCTCTCCACATAATCCAGTCCTTCAGAAAAACAGATTTTGTCGCGGTGGGGAAAAAGCTTTATCTTTGTGTCGCTTCTAGGGTCATAAGCAAACAAGCTATTTCGTGATCGTTTGGAGACAATATATTGATCCTTCCATGCTCCTACGCACCGTAATTCCGAAAATACTTTCGATCTGGTTCTAAATTGTTGAACCCAAGCTGGCTTCTTAGATTTTTTATCTTGAACCAACACCCAAAGCACTCGCTCCCAATCGCCATTTTCTGAATAACTAGTCAAAATTGCAGCTGAACCATTCCATGGATGTAAACAATATTGATCATCATTAAGACGACGCCATTCTATTGGTAGTGGTATCAAATGAAAAACCTCGTCACGTAAATTGAATGACACAAGATAGAACTCGCTCGACGTTTGCTCTACCAACCAATACATCACTTCATTCAGGGTAATCGCATCACATGTTCGACAAGTACTTTTAAATGATGGAAACTCTAATTTGTCTTTGACATCTCTCCATGAATTTGTACTTTGGAGCAACACTTGGGCTTGGAAAATGGAAACTTTTCCATCAGCATCATAGTCAGAATCGGGATCATTACCGGGATGAGGTGCCGGGAAAACTCTCACCACTTTGTATTGACTAATCTCTGGTAAGAAATCAAAACCTAAAACATAATTCCTATGACGATCCCGTTGTATGTCTATGCCTATGCCCTCCTCCTTCTCAAAAGGATTAATAGGTGGTTGCGGGAGACACCTAAATTCTTCTGTTGCCGGGTTCCATACTACTAATATATCAGTATACGCAGGAGCAGCATCCTTTTCTTCTACATCTCCCTCCTCCTCCTCCTCCACCTCTGCAGTTTTTCTATTCTCTTTTTCATTCTCATTCTCAATGGGCAGCAAAAGACAACAAACTAAACCATTACTAGATCCCACACAGCCAAAATGTAAATGTTTAGAGCGGCTTAAGGTTATCTGTTTCGGGATGGGGAGGAAAGAAGTAGGCAAAATTTTTGATTCTTTATCATCAGGATGCAATGACATCATTAGAAGTCTGTCAGATTTTTCATTGGTGAGATATGTCGAGACAAGGAGAAGACCATGATTCTGAGCGGAGCGAGAGCGACGATGAAGGTCATGTCTAGCAATGAAATAAGAAGTTTTGGTGAGAGCATACCACTCTTTTGAGACGCGTCTAAACCTGAGTACAGACTTGGCAGGCAGTTTTGAGAGAATTTCTACCAGGACGCCTTCATGTAATACCTTCCTAATTTTCTTCTTTTCTGGCTCTGAAGTATATAACTTTATTCGATATCGTTTTCGACCACGAATTAGCAGCTTCACCACCGTACCACTCGATTCATCATCCATTCTGACTCAGAACACGCAGCAGATTTGTAACAGATCGATCGAGCGAAACCGTAGGGAGAACCAAGGGGATATATAAAGGCAAAGTCCTATTTCAACAAGAACATGAATAAAAACCCTACCAGCTACTGGGACCAGTAATTTTGTTTAGAATTATTTACCCTATAGGAATATGAATATGAATTAGAAAAGGAAATGGAATCCCTAATCTACTAGTATACTAACTTCCTGATTAGATTAATAATAGATTTTCCACATCAGCAAGCGTTGGAAACCTTTTAATTTAATTTATTAATATGGTTTATTTTTTAGGGCGGCCGAGTTTTAACAAACCCAGAGAAGTGGTCGTCACTTTCGATCTCTTCCTCCAATTTCTTCCTTTCCCACAAACAATTGATGCAACACGAGCCCATTTTGTATTATTATTGGGATTAACCCTCTGAAACTATGTCAACCTTCTTTTTTTCTTCTTCGTTTCTTGTTTTTTTTTTGTTGTTGGAGCAATTCTTCTTTCATTTTCCCTAAAGTTAATGCTCACGCAATACATCCTTCGGTGTCAGGTTGAGGGCTGCCAGGTAGATCTGAGTGATGCCAAAGCTTACTATTCCAGGCACAAAGTCTGTGGCTTGCACTCTAAGACCCCCATGGTCATTGTTGCTGGTCTTGAACAGAGGTTTTGCCAACAGTGTAGCAGGTCAGCAAGCACTTGTGCCCTTTACAAACAAAAAAAAAGAAGTTATTAAATTTGATGTTGGTTGGGGTTTTCTTTCTTTATTATTTGCACAGAGAAACATTTGCCCATTGGCAGTTTCAACTTTTAAAATTTATCAATTCGGTGATGAATTGCATTCTTGGTGGTGCTTGGTGGGGTTCTAGCTTTTGTTTCTAGTTGTTGATGATTTTTGTTGTAATTTAGCTATGCTTTCCAATTTGTCAATTTTCTATTTGTTTCAAGTTTCTATCTTTGAACTTTGATGTAGCCGTTTGGTCTTAACTGGTTATCTACTTTAATGCTGTTTTTGTTTAGTTTACATGGAAAGTTGGTATATGCCATATGGTGTTGTCTTGGGTATCTGTCGTTTTGAATTTTAATGTTCACTTCTTTGCTGTTTCTGGTAATGAGTCTGGACATTTTCGCTGTGCATGGCGGTGTAGTTTCTTGTTTTTTTTTTTTCTTTCTTTGGGTTGCATAATCCTTTGGTGGTTAATGCTTGTCCTCTGTGAAATTGTTCCTGTTATTGAATTGTGTTCTGGTTTGTTGGTTACCTTAATAGAATGAATGGGTAGGGGGCTTGTGTATGTGTGCTGTGTTTTACTTATCTTTTGGGTACATACTGGGGGATGAGTTTGACCTAAATTTTTCTCTAATTTTAGATGTTTTGTGCTTTTAGTCATTAACTTGAAACTTGAAGCTATTAAGGAACTGTTGGGTCCTTTTTGTTGTTGTGGAGCATTTCATCCAAAAGGGTTTAATGTAGTATAATGAATTGAAAAGCTTGATGTATGTGCTTTCCGCTATGCACTAAGGGAATGAGTTCTTTCTAGTTCAAGGATTTGATCTACTACAGTTTTATCATTATTTTAGAAAACTGATTAACCAAGACAAAGTCATTCATGATTGATTGTTATGACAATCATGCCCTGAGAACTAGGTTTATCTACCCCCTTTTCAAGGGGTTTAATGAACACAGATGAAGGTGTTTTCTTGAGTTTTACAACAATAAACTACCTCAGAAATCAGAATGAACATGAGACTGTTGACTTCACAAATGAAAATAAGTGTTAATTGCATATCCTCAAATTTCTATTTTTGAGATTCTCAAAACCAATTAACTTGTGGTGTGGCATATTGAACTAAAGTATTATCCGTGGGGGTCTCGAAAGCTGTCATTTTAATTTTTCGTGGATATGCACAAGTTTAATAAAACTTGATCAATGCATCATGCAGTTGCCACTAATCTATCTAAACATCTGCCTCCCAAACCAGACTTCAAATATGGCTCCACAATCCCTCACTTAGTATTTCCTAGTGTTTATAGGTGATCCTACTATAATATTGGTCTTGTTTTGGAGATTTTCTATGCAGAAGTTCATCATGGTTGGATGCTTTTAGACCGTATGATAAAATGTAACTTTCAATATAGTTCACTAGAAGGTCATTGATTCGAGAAACTAGAATAAACCAAGGATCTAAAGTTGTCAGAATGCTGCAGTTTGATGCTTCACTTTCAAGGCTTGTGTGCCAAATGAATAAGCTTGCAGCAATAGCGTTGAAACTTGAGACTTGGGTTGAAACAAATAACAAATGCTGTTTCATTGAAATCCCATGTCTTTTTGGATTTGATAACCTTTATGGAATCCATGTCATTCTTACTTGATTTGCTTTGCAAGTGTGAGATAAAATTTAGCATTAAATATATATACCTGTGGTAGTAGATGATTTTAAAGATCATCTAGTCTCTTTGATGTTTTTGATACTTTGGAATTGAACATTACATGCCTAGTTATGTGATGGTACCTGTGGCAATTTAGCATTAAATATTGTCTCATAAAATTTAGCTTTAAATATATATATACCTGTGGCAATCTATTATGTGATGGTATGTTCACCTTTAAAATTGAATATTACATGCCTAGTTATGCTGCTATACCAAGTTTCAAACAGTCTTATAAAACTGGGCATGAGGTGTGAGCTATACAAGTATGAGACAGAATTTCTAGATACAGATAGTAAACTTTGCTTCATGAATTCTCTCTGTTGAGTGACAGCAAACTTGTACATTGTATTGTCTCTTGAATAGTTTGTTCTTTAAGATCTTAAGATGACCCTTTCAAACTAGCAGCGTATGCGTAAAAGGTTCACAATCACAAGTTAATGATACTTCCCTTTGCTTTATTTTGTTCATCAATAATAGTTTATTATATTTGAGTTTGGTAGTTGAAAAATGGTTTTGTTTCTTTCAGTACTTCAACTAGGATGTTCTTCGATTTTTATTTATGAGTGTTTTTTATATTAAAAAAGAGGTCTTGCTCTTTCTGCTGAGGTTTTGTCTTCTAATTAGGTTTGAAGTAGAACATTTCAGTGGTTGGATTCAGTGAATTTCAGGTCTCATCAGTTATGGCATAACCTATGTATACCCTTTTTAAAAAGAATCCGGATCCTCTGGTTAGCCAAACTAAACAAGCAATTCCCCTCATTAAATGTCTGCTTTTGCTTTCGTTATTGTACAAATTTCTTCAAGCCTTTAGTACAGGCCCTACTTTGATGGTGAATAACTTACCTCACAATTCCCAGATTTCATCAGCTTCCTGAATTTGACCAAGGAAAACGTAGTTGCCGTAGACGCCTGGCTGGTCATAATGAGCGCCGCAGAAAGCCACAACCTGGATCCATATTGTCTGCGCGTTTTGGCCGACTTTCTTCATCTATCTATGGTTAGACATCAGCTCATCATTAGTTGAATTTCCCTTTGAATATCCCTTTAAAATACCTGTTTGCACTCAATAACTGTCAAATGTGTATATTTTTCAGTCGTACTTGTAAAACTGCAATAAAATGTTTTACTTGAAATGATAGAAAACAGCAGCAGAGTTGGAAGCTTTCTCATGGACTTCACTGCATACCCAAGGCATTCTGGGAGGGATGCATGGGAAACCACGAGAACGTCTGAGTGGGTACCTGGAAATCAAAATTCCAATGACATGGGGAAGTTTCTTCAACATCCATGGCAGAGCAACTCTGAGATTACTCCATCAGGCCTTTACCTGCAAGGTTCAGCGGGCGGGACTAGTTATCCTGGTCCTGGAATTCCTCCGGGAGAATGCGTCACAGGAGTCACTGACTCAAGCTGTGCTCTCTCTCTTCTGTCAAGTCAACCATGGGGCTCAAGAAACCGAGTATCGGGTGTTGGGATGAACACCGTGGTAAACACTCAAGGGCCACCTGTGGGTCAACCGATCACTCATGCTGGGACCTCCAACCACTTTCCGACCACTTCGTGGGGTTTCAAAGGAAATGCCGGCAGCTCACACGAGATGCTTCCTGATCTTGGTCTCGGTCAAATATCGCAGCCTCCTCTTAGTACTCAGTACTCTGGTGTGCTTGAGTTGTCTCAACAGAGCAGCAGGAGGCAGCAACAAATGGAACTTGGACACACCAGGGGCTTTGACACCAGCAGTCAGCATATTCACTGGTCACTTTCAAATAGGTCCCTTGGTTCTCCAGTTCATATGAATGCTTTATTATTGGGTCTTAAAACTTTGGAACCTTTTGAAGGTTTTATTATGTTTTGTTGGGTAGAAAACCTGAACTGGCTATGCTTTGTTGTGTATGTTTTGTTAAGACTAAGAAGATCAGAATCTAAGGTTAGCATTCAGGGCTTGAAGTGCCTACCTAGCAATGAAGCTACTATTTTGGATTTTGGAATCTTATTATGATTATTGATGGTTTGTGAATTTCTTTGAAGCACTTTGGATAAATTTAACATGTTTGACAGGGGAAAGGATAAAAAAAAAACTTTGTTGATAACATAATCTTGGACATATTTGCTGTAAGAATCTCAAAGTTTTGTTGATACATCCGTTCTTTTATCTGGTTGAGACATATTTGAATTGAGTATTTTCTTTATTTGAGGGATGAGTAGGGACACAAAAAAGAAGTGAATCAGAAAGGGGATAAAGCTTTAAACCCAGAATGACTTGTATGATTACGAAGGGATCATCTATAGTCCGTTTAGGTGAGTTGAGTACCGAAAATTGTCATTGTTCAAGAAGTAGGAAGTCTACGTATGGTATGAGTCAGATGAGAAATCGATAAGGGAAGAAGAACACAAAAAAGAAGACGATGAGGATGGATGAAGATAATGGAACAAGAACGCCAAGTGAGAGAGAAGTATATAGGGAGTCGTGGAAAACATAATTACACAGAGAGAGAAAATGGAATGGGAAAGTCAATCAAAAATTAATTCCAATATATCATTTATATATATTGGGTACATACTGGGGGATGAGTATGGCCTAAATTTTTGTCTAATTTTGGATGTTTTGTGCTTTTAGTCATTAACTTGAAACTTGAAGCTATCAAGGAACTGTTGGGTCCTTTTTGTTGTTGTGGAGCATTTCATCCAAAAGGGTTTAATGTAGTATAATGAATTAAAAAGCTTGATGTATGTGCTTTACTTTATGCACTAAGGGAATGAGTTCTTTCTAGTTCAAGGATTTAATCTACTACAGTTTTATCATTATTTTAGAAAACTGATAAGCCAAGACAAAGTAATTCTTGATTGATTGTTATGACAATCATGCCCTGAGGAAGTTAATGAACAGAAATGAAGGTGTTTTCTTGAGTTTTACAACAATAAACTACCTAAGAATGAACATGAGACTGTTGACTTCACAAATATGGAAATAAGTTAATCTATCTAAACATCTACCTCCCAAACCAGACTTCAAATATGGCCCCACAACCCCTCCCTAAGTATTTCCTAGCGTTTATAGGTGAGCCTACTATAATATTTGTCTTGTTTTGAAGATTTTCTATGCGGAAGTTCATCATGGTTGGATGCTTTTGCACCATATGATAAAATGTAACTTTCAATAGTTCACAAGAACCTCATTGATTCGAGAAACTAGAATAAAACCAAGGATCTAGAGTTGTCAGAAATGCTGCATTTTGATGCTTCACATTTTGATGCCCCCGGGCGGCCGTCTAATCCTCAACATTTCATCCAATTTTTTATTAAATTATTAAAAATATATATTTTTTTTGGTTGTAAAAATAGAAAAAATAGAACCAAGAAAAAAACCCTACCCCACCCACAGACCCAGAGCCATCCTCTCCCCAACGCTTCTCCCTAGGCCAACTAGCCCCACACCCAGCGACTCCAGCCCATTCCCAGCTACTCCAACGCTCTCTCTCTCTCTCTCTCTGTGAATGGTCAATGGGAGTAAAGGAAAGCTTATATAGAACCCATAAACATTATCAGAATGTTTTTCTCTATGTCTCTTAGCCAATCAATGGCCAAGTCAAATGGGTATTTAAAATAACAAATGTGTATTACTTCAATTGGTGAAAACAAAACAATCATGTTGAGTTTTTGAAATTAAAGGTGATGGCTCATGAGTTGGAATTAGGGTAGTGGCTAGTGGAATTGGATGGAATTTGAGAGAGAGAGAGAGAGAGAGAGAGAGATAAGGCTGTGGAAGTGGTGGGTTGATTTTTATTAAAATTCTTTTATTTTTTGTATTTTATATTTAATGTCATTTTATTTTTCAGTATTTAGTTATTTTTAAGGGAGATTCACTATTATACCAAATATAGGAGCTCAAATTATAAAAAGACCTTATATGAAATGGACTTTATAACAAAAAGGCTTTTAACTTCTTTTAAATTACAAAATTGTCATTGATTTCTTAAAACAGACCCAACCCCAAAACCTCATAAAAAAGCCCAAAACACTCAATAGGATATCAAAGTAATTTAATAATCAAAATTAAATTCAATAGGGCAAATTGTCATTTTTTGGGTTTGTTTATAGAAATTAAATGATGTAGGGTTTATTTATAGTTTTAGTGCTAAGAATGGGTATATGACTAAATATCTCTATTTTTAATGTACAAATTGACCAATTTGCCCTCATATTTAACGTCAAATTGGATGAAATGTTGACGATTTAAACGGCAAGGGGGAAATTGGCGAAAAATAAAAGTTCATATCCTTAATTTTCTAAACAAAAGGGATAGGGAGTAAATCGAAAGTTAGGTACAAGTTTAGGGGGCAAATCAATAGTTAACCCTTGAAACAAATAACAAATGCTGTTTCATTGAAATCCCATGTCTTAAAAGTTATACAGGTTCTTTGGATTTGATAACCTTTATGGGAACCATGTCATTCTTAACTGATTTGCTTTGCAAGTGTAAGATTAAAATTTAGCATTAAATGTATTTACCTGTGGTCATCTAATCTCTTTGATGTTTTTGATACATTGGCAATCTATTATGTGACGGTACGTTCGCCTTTAAAATTGAACACTACATGCCTAGTTATGCTGCTATACCAAGTTTCAAACAGTCTTATAAAACGAGGCATGAGGTGTGAGCTATACAAGTATGAGACAGAATTTCTAGAGATAATTGCTTCAGGAATTCTCTCTGTTGAGTGACAGCAAACTTGTACATTGTATTGTCTCTTGAATAGTTTGATCTTTAAGATCTTAAGATGACCCTTTCAAACTAGCAGCATATGCGTAAAAGGTTCACAATCACAAGTTAATGATACTTCCCTCTGCTTTATTTTGTTCATCAATAATAGTTTATTACATTGTATTGGCTATGCTTTTGTTACTGCACAGATTTCTTCATGCCTTTAGTTCAGGGCCTACTTTGATGGTGAATAATTTTCTTACCTCACAATTCCCAGATTTCATCAGCTTCCTGAATTTGACCGAGGAAAACGTAGTTGCCGTATACTCCTGGCTGGTCATGATGAGCGCCGCAGAAAGCCACAACCTGGATCCATATTGTCTGCCCGTTTTGGCCGACTTTCTTCATCTATCTATGGTTAGACATCAGCTCATCATTAGTTGAATTCCCTTTGAATATCCCTTCAAAATACCTGTTTGCACTCTATAACTGTCAAATGTGTATATTTTTCAGTTTCCTCTTACCCTACTTACAAAACTGCAATAAAATGTTTTACTTGAAATGATAGAAACCAGCAGCAGAGTTGGAAGCTTTCTCATGGACTTCACTGCATACCCAAGGCTTTCTGGGAGGGATGCATGGGCACCCACGAGAACGTCTGAGCGGGTACCTGGAAATCAAAATTCCAATCACACGGGGAAATTTCTTCAACATCCATCGCAGAGCAACTCTGAGATTACTCCATCAGGCCTTTACCTGCAGGGTTCAGCGGCGAGACTAGTTATCCTGGTCCTGGAATTCCTCCGGGAGAATGCGTCACAGGAGTCACTGACTCAAGCTGTGCTCTCTCTCTTTTCTGTCAAATCAACCAATGGGGCTCTAGAAACCGAGTATCGGGTGTTGGGATGAACACCTTGATAAACACTCAAGGGCCACCTGTGGGTCAACCGATCACTCATGACCTCCAACCACTTTCCGACCACTTCGTGGGGTTTCAAGGGAAATGAAGCCGGTAGCAGCTCACACGAGATGCTTCCTGATCTTGGTCTCGGTCAAATGTCGCAGCCTCCCCTTCGTACTCAGTACTCTGGTGTGCTTGAGTTGTCTCAACGGAGCAGCAGGAGGCAGCAACACATGGAACTTGGACACACCAGGGGCTACGACACCGGCAGTCAGCAGATTCACTGGTCACTTTAAAAGTGGTCCCTTGTTCTCCAGTTCTTATGAATGCCTTATTATTGTGTCTTAAAACTTTTGAACCTTTTGAAGGTTTTATTATGTTTTGCTGGGTAGAAAACCTAAACTGGCTATGCTTTGTGTGTGTATGTTTTGTTAAGACTAAGACTATCAGAATCTAAGGTTAGCCTTCAAGGCTTGAAACTGCTTACCTAGCAATAAACCTACTATTTTGGATTTTGGAATCTTATTATGATATTGATGGTTTGTGAATTTCTTTGAAGCATTTTGGATAAATTTACCACGTTTGATGGGAAAGGAAAAAGGTGAAAAGAAAGAAAAAGGTTTTATTATTTAATTATTTAACTGAATAAATAAAGACAGTGGAAATAAATATTATGAGGAAAATGGAAGGGTGTCATGAGCAAATAACTGGGTGTGGCATTAAATGTTAAATCCTAATTTATCTTTTCGTACAATAGATCCCAAGTTAAATTCATGAAAATGTCTATTTTGAATTACCGCCATAATTCCCAACAAAAAAAAAAATTACCACCATATTTATACTAAGAGCACTTTCTTTGGCGTTTCGCTCAGAATGGCATCTCGACAAAAGCTGTCCTTTTTCACCGTAAGATCACCATGGACGTGACTTGTTTTCGTTGGTCCATTGGCTGCGAAATAGCAGTTCAAGCCCTACGAGATTGCCCAACTATTCGTCCCGTATGGGAGTCTTTGGAACTGCCGACAGTTTTTCTTGGTTTGACTCTGGATGATGCTGCTACTTGGCTGTTGGCGGCATGGGATTTAATCCCAATTGCTTAGCACCCTTCTTTTGTTACTGTGTTGTGGCTATTGTGGAATATCATAATGCTGTCCTTTTTGGTTCTGATCCTATGTTTGCGGAGCATCTCCTTTTCTGTGCAAAGAACTATATTGCGGAATATCATCAATCTCAGTTACTACTTCATAGGTGTATTTCTTTCCCATTTCGGACCAACATTGGCGTCCTCCTCAGGTTGGTTATTTTAAGCTCAATGTCGATGGTGCTTTGGATTTGAAGGATGGTCTTCGGGGGGTAGGTCTGATTGTTCAGGACTCACACAGCGTTCTTATAAGGGTGGTGGCAATGAGGGCACCTAGTCTCCTGTTTGTGTTGGCTACCGAGCTTTACGCTCTCAAAGTGGGTCTCTCTTTTGCCTTAGATGCATCGCTTTTGCCCTTGGTAGTTGAATTTGACTCCCTGGCTGCAGTGCAGTTGCTATCAAAGGAGGAAGAATATTTAGCTCCCGAGGGAGTGCTTGTGACTGAAATTCGGCATCTTCTTCTAGCGTTATCCTCTTGTGTTTGTTTTGTTCCCCGTACTGCCAACACTGTGGCTCATTGTATTGCACGTTATAGTCTTCAAGCGGATGAGCTTTGTTATTGGTTGGGTGATGGACCTCCCTAGCTCCTAGATGGCGTTAGGGAGGATAGGTTTCGTTTTGTCTGACTTTGTAATAAGGGTGTTGACTCTTCTGTTTAGTCATTAGCATGGGTGGTGTTCTTTCCTACCCCGGGGTTTTATTCCTTGTGGTTTTCCTCAACGAGGCCACCGTTAACATGCTCGTTCTTACCATGTAATGTTTTATTTGGGTTGAATGAAATACCATTTTCTCTATTTAAAAAAAAAAGCACAAATTAGCGCTAGGACAAACAGAAGTAAACGACAAGCAACTATTCAACAGACCGAAGATAGACCGGGTTCCTTTGCTCCGTTAAGGACCACGGCCTCGGCAACCACGTCGTTTCTGTAATTTAATATCTCCAAAGGAAAATGTGCCCAATGACATGTAACATCCCGACCCAAATTTTAAATTATTCGATAATTTAATTAATTTAATAAGTTATGAAATTACAATTTTGCCCCCCGATAGTAGGGGTATTTGTGTCACTTTTTAATCCAAAAGGATTTTTGGGAAATGAATGGTACCATGACGTAGATCGTGTCGAGATGAGTCCGTAGACATGTAGTGGGCTCAAATCAAAGTTGTAACGAAGAAATTAAGATCAAAAGAACCGTAGTGGAAAAACCATAAATAATTCTAAAAGGATTGAATAAAAATAAGAAAATTCTCTCTCTCTCTCTCTCTCTCTCTCTCTCTCTCTCTCCCTTGCAAAAAGCCCCACCCCCCCTTCCCTGCGACACTGTTCATCTTATTGGTTTTCTCATCGCCGCCGCCACCTCCAGCCACCAAACTCGACAAGGTTGGTACCAAAAGAACCAGCGTGATGTCGCCTTCCCATCCCGACCCTTCACCGCCCCAGCCGCCGCCGTATCTCACTGGAAATTGTGAAAAATCGACCGGTTTTGCCATAACTTCCCGGAGCTCGTTCGAGTGATTCCGACCACCAATTTCTTCAAACTTGGTATGCCTTTTCATCCTCTCAATGTGTTCTAGTTGATGGTTGGGTTGTTTACGATCAATTTCAACGTTTTGGTCGTCAATTTATCGCTTGAAATTTAGCTGGTATTTGTCTCACGATTCCGGCCATTTCTGGCCACATTTTGGGGTTGGTCCAAGAACAAAAGTTGCTCCACTCAATGTCCTGATGATGTAGGTATAAGTCTTGACTAGCGGTTTGGAGATTTTCCACTTGGATCGACTCCAATTTAATATATGTTGATCTAGGCATCCTTATGATTGTGTAGGAATTCGCGGATCGTGAATCAAAGCCCCGAATGTTCCGATTCAATAACTTAAAGTTTGCGTTAATTGATAATCGACCGATCGTGCGATCGTGAGCGAACCGACCTTTCGTTTCGGGCCAAATTTGATGGACATGCTTATTAAACATTGTTGAACCCATAGGAACTTCTGGATCAGAAATCGGAGGCCGTGGGCCCCGTTGATCCATTACATAAAGTTTGACAACTCGGTTAACCGAGCGTTTTTCGAGGCTATTCCAACATTCGAAACACGTAATTGGACCTTAGGTGGTCTCGTTCCTAGTACACATACTTGAAACCCGAGAAACTAGGAATTTAATTTAAAGTTCTCATTCGAAGCATTTTATATTAATTTTGTACTCGTATTCTGAAATAGGTGCTCCGACCACACGTACTCAGCATGTGGGACCCTCTCAGTGTGGGACTACTTGTTAGTGGATATTGTTTGAAATAGCATTATTTTTATTGATTAAATTACTCGGCATCTCATGTGAATTTTCATGGTTACGGAAAGGATATATGTATATATATCGTAGAATTTTGAATGCTTATACTATGTTGATATTTGAAGTTATGATTTTTCGGATTATGGATTATATAAGTTGGGAAATTGTTATTCACCTTGTGATTATATATGATTGGACAAGAGATAAATATGAGTTTGGGTACTTTATTGTTTGGTTATGTGAATATGGGATTACAGCATGCTATGTACCCTCTCTTGGTTATTGTACCCACACGTGGTGTTGGGTTATTCGGCATGTGGACATATATAGTTATGTTGTTAGCTTATCACACGTGGTGTTGGATTATCCAGCATGTGATAAAGTTGTTTGGGCGCATAGGACTTAGTGTTTGGTTTTGGCCACACGTGGTGTGTGCTGTAGAGTGTTCGTCCCCCGGTTGGACTGCTCATCCCTAGACGCTGGATAGAAAGTTGAAACCTTGTGGACTAGTCAAACAATCCCCCTATTGGATTGTTTTCCTTGGTACTCAAATTGGTGTGATACTCTTTTATATTTATATATATATATATAATATGTATATCGTATACCTCGTATACTTATGGTATTTGAGGTATATACTTATATAGTATGTGTTATAGTAGCTTATGGTTACATAACTATTTATAAAAGTATATATATATATATACAAATGTATAAATGAAATATTTTTAAAGTCATTTTTACCTATGTCGTTAATAAGTCTATTATTCGGGAACGTTTGGACTGGAGTCAAAAGTTTTGGTTTGGATGTTATTATATGTTCTCGGGGAAGTGAGAGCATTTTTTATCTCACAACTATTATGTAGATATGGTATCAATTGCATGTTTTTGGCATTATTTTCCAAACGGTGGGGTTGGTATGTTGTTTTGCAAACTAAATCAAACTTTGTTTTTGTCCACTCACATATTTTCTGCTTTGCGCCCCCCAGACAGTAGTTGGCCGAGCTGAATAGCATAGCCGAGCCCTGAACTTTCAAATCTCGAGCTTCAGTATGATAAGCTTTGTTCATTTTTGTCATATTAAACTTTATTACTATTTGTAAACCGAAACTCTTATATTCCTTTGTTATTGCTCGTACTAGGGTTTGATTTTTAGGCCGAAGGCCATTGATATAAAATGCATGAATTTATTTTGTGCATGCTGCCAGTTGGTGATATTAAATGTGTTTTTAACAAGTTGAGAAATTTGGGAAGTGTCCAATTTTCAAGGGAGACTTCGGCAGAAAGTCTCATGTCTTTAGTAAGTGGGACCGTCATCAGTATGATGTCGGAGCTTTCACTGGATTCGTCCCAGATTTCGAGAAATTCGGGGTGGGTCCTATCATGGCACGTGCGAAACGGTTTTGATTTGTGTTGATGTGGGGTCCAACTATTCAACGAAGGTCAAGCTAGTTAAGACATTGCTAGGGTCTCTTTCTCTTACACACTTTCTAGCTCTTTGCAACTTACACAGCACGCAACCCTCTCTGTGCTTCACAATCTCTCTCTCTACGACACTTCCTCCAAGGTTTGTCTTTAGCTTCCTTTGATTTTCCGCTTTAGAAATGTGTTATTGATTGCGTTTCCTATTCCGTCTGGTTTCCGAGAAAATGGAGGAAAATAGGACAAATTTGCATTTCTAACGATTGATTGTGTATGGCAAAATAGGAAATTGATTTTGTTTAGCTTCTTTTCATTTCCAAGCGGTGGTATTCTATGCTCCAGGTGATGGTAACTCTTACAATCATTACTTTTTTTTGTCTTTGATTAATTTTATGTTCTTTAATGAAAGTAGAAAAAAAAATAGAAAGAATCCGAACCTATGCATTTGTTGGATTCAAGTTTATGTTTGTTGCGTGAAATCCTTTTTTGTTCAAATTGTATCTTATTTGGAGGTGGCCACAGTGTCAAAAGAGGATATGAGATGTCATCTTTCTAGGTAATTATCGTTTCTTTGACAACTATATGCTTTCTCGAATTCCACACTTTGAAAATATGTCATTTTCTTTCTTCAGAAATTGTGTTGGTAGTCTTCTTGATAATACTGACTTAAAGTTTGCGTTAATTGATAATCGTCCGATCGTGAGCGATCCAACCGTTTATTTCGGGCCAAATTTGCTGGACATGCTTATTAAACATTGTTGAACCCATAAGAACTTTCGGATCAGAAATCGGAGGTCATGGGCCCGATTGATCCATTATGGAAAGTTTGACCACTCGGTTGACTGAGCGTTTTCCGAGGCTATTCCAACATTCGAAACACGTAATTAGACCTTAGGAGGTCTCGTTCCTAGTACACATACTTGAAACCCGAGAAACTAGGAATTTAATTTAAAGTTCTCATTCGAAGCATTTTATATTAATTTTGTACTCATATTTTGAAGTAGGTGCTCCGACCACGCATACTCAGCATGTGGAACCCTCTCAGTGTGGGACTACTTGTGAGTAGACATTGTTAGAAATAACATTATTTTTATTGATTAAATTACTCGGCATCTTATATGAATTTTCATGGTTACCGAAAGGATATATGTATATATATCGTGGAATTTTGAATTCTTCTACTATGTTGATATTTGAAGTTATGATTTTTCGGATTATGGATTATATAAGTTGGGAAATTGTTATTCACCTTGTGATTATATATGATTGGACAAGAGATAAATATGAGTTTGGGTACTTTATTGTTTGGTTATGTGAATATGGGATTACACCATGCTATGTTCCCTCCCTTGGTTATTGTACCCACATGTGGCGTTGGGTTATTCGGCATGTGGGCATATATGGTTATGTTGTTAGCTTATCACACGTGGTGTTGGATTATCCAGCATGTGATAAAGTTGTTTGGGGGCGTAAGACTTAATGTTTGGTTTTGGTCACATGTGGCGTTGGAATTTCTGGAGTGTGTGCTGTAAAGTGTTCGTCCCCCGGTTGAGGTTTAGGAAACAATTTTATCCAACACAATTTTTCCAATGTTTTCCCTGATGAACACAAGCAAGATTAGGGAGCAACCTCAATGGGGAAAAGGAAACTAACTTAGATTTAGTCAAAAAACAATTCTCGTCGTTCGATGGGAGGGTAGATGTTCACTTCAATTTTAAAAAGATAATATTGCAAATTCAAAATCTCTGCCACAAGATTTAGGCCTTACATGCGGCCCAAAAGTCTCTTCCACACATGCGTCCAGCTGGGGCCCATATTGTCCTTTGTTTGCATGTGGGCCCAAACTAATATATTTACAACAACTAATGCATTAAATCGAACAGATTTCACAAAAAACGTACCAATACCAATTTAGAGTAAATAGTATATATAAATATATATACAGTCCCTTTCTATTAAGGGATCTCTCAAATAATTTGATGGACACCCTTTAGGGTCCCCTAAGATTTTATTTTTTCAACAATCCAAACCATCTATTTTTTAAGTTTTCATTTATAGATCATCCTTACAAAAAATTAGACAAATCGGAAACCGTTTCGACATCCAATTGTATCCTACAAAATCAATGAACACGGTGCTTTAAGAAAGTGTTAAAATTTCAATAACTCAATTGAGTGGTCAAATGTTATCAGATTCAAGTGATTTTTTGTAGAGATGATCTTTAAATGATTTTCTAAAAAATAAATTATTTGGATTAGTGAAATACAATGTGGAGTGGGCCCTACAAGGATGTCCCTCAAATAAACTCATTTGAGAGATCCCTCATTGGATGCTCTCTGTATATATATATATATATATATGTATTGAGGGATTCCTCAAATAATGCTCTTTAGGGTACTTTACAAAAAAAAATTCAACAATACAAACAATTTATTTTTTAGGTCTCTTCATAGACCATCCTTGCAAAAAATTAGACAAATCGGAAACCGTTTAGACATCTAATTGTGTCCTACAAAATCAATTAACACGGTGCTTCAAAAAGCCTATAGCTAGAATTAATTAAGAGTAAGTTGCTACATACATACATGTACATGAAATGCAAACAACAGCCTATAGCTAGAATTAATTGATATCCATCCACATATGTATGTATGTATATATCTCCTCGTACGTACGTCCACTTACGTATACGTGTGAGACAACTTTGATATCACATAGAACTACATACAAATTAACTAATTAGGTCTAGACTGGAAGTAGGCTCTCCACATAATCCAGTCCTCCAAAAAAACAGATTTGGTTGTAGGGAAAAAGCTTTTTCTTTGTGTCGCTTCTAGGGTCATAAGCAAACAAGCTATTTCGTGATCGTTTGGAGACAATATATTAATCCTTCCAAGCTCCTATGCACCGTAATTCAGAAAATATTTTCGATCTGGTTCTAAATTGTTGAACCCAAGCTGGCTTCTTAGATTCTTGATCTTGAACCAACACCCAAAGCACTCGCTCCTAATCGCCATTTTCTGAATAACTAGTCAAAATTGCAGCTGAACCATTCCACGGATGTAAATAATATTGAACATTAAGACGGCGCCATTCTATTGGTAGTGGTATCAAATGAAAAACCTCATCACGTAAATTGAATGACACGAGATAGAACTCGCTCGACGATTGCTCTGCCAACCAATACATCACTCCATTCAAGGTAATCGCATCACATGTTAGACAAGTACTCTTAAATGATGGAAACTCTAATTTGTCTTTGACATCTCTCCATGAATTTGTACTTTGGAGCAACACTTGGGCTTGGAAAATGGCAACTTTTCCATCAGCATCATCGTCAGAATCGGGATCATTACCGGGATGAGGTGCCGGGAAAACTCTCACCACTTTGTATTGACTAATCTTTGGTAAGAAATCAAAACCTAAAACATAATTCCTATGACGATCCCGTTGTATGTCTATGCCAATGCCCTCCTCCTTCTCAAAAGGATTAATAGGTGGTTGCGGGAGATACCTAAATTCTTCTGTTGCTGGGTTCCATACTACTAATATATCAGTATGCGCAGGAGCAGGAGTAGCATCCTTTTCTTCTACATCTCCCTCCTCCTCCTCCACCTCTGCAGTTGTACTATTCTCTTTTTCATTCTCATTCTCAATGGGCAGCAGAAGACAACGAACTAAACCATTACTAGATCCCACACAGCCAAAAAGTTTCCCGCGGCTTAAGGTTATCTGTTTCGGGATGGGGAGGAAAGAAGTAGGCAAAAGTTTTGATTCTTCATCATCAGGATGCAATGACATCATTAGAAGTCTGTCAGATTTTTCATTGGTGAGATATGTCGAGACAAGGAGAAGACCATGATTCTGAGCGGAGCGAGAGCGACGATGAAGGTCATGTCTAGCAATGAAATAAGAAGTTTTGGTGAGAGCATACCACTTTTTAAAGACGCGTCTAAACCTGAGTACAGACTTGGCAGGCAGTTCTGAGAGAATTTCTACCAGGACGTTTCCATGTAATACCTTCCTAATTTTCTTCTTTTCTGGCTCTGAAGTATATAACTTCATTCGATATCATTTTCTACCACGAACTAGCAGCTTCACCACCGTACCACTCGATTCATCATCCATTCTGACTCAGAACACGCAGCAAATTTGTAACATATCGATCGAGCGAAACCGTAGGGAGAACCAAGGGGATATATAAAGGCAAAGTCCTATTTCAACAAGAACATAAATAAAAACCCTACTGGCTACTGAGAATAGTAATTTTGTTTAGAATTGTTGGCACTAAAACTGAACAGATAGAGATGAGTGCAACTTACAGGCGAGATGGACGATCGAGAGATCGATTGAGTGTTGGATGCCGATTCTTCCTGTCCTTGGATGCTGATCCTGAATAGAAAGAAGTCGAGACTCGTAAGGTCTATGGAACCGGTGTGGAACCAGCCTAAGACCCTCCGATGCCGAAGTAAGTTTGGTTTCTAAGAGCTCTTGTTGTTGACAATATATCAGTATATAAGTCAAGCTGAAAAGTCTTACCCCTGTACTGTGGTGAAGGGGTGTATTTATAGATGGCATTTTGTATGCTCTTAGTACTTTCTTTCGATGTGGGACTCGTGGGAGGGCCCTGTGAGGTTGACACAAGTCCTTAGATATTTCGGGCGGGTGCTTCGAGGTTGATTGTGCAGAATCGGTAGGGGGCACCGATTGTAGACGGGATGGGCCTGTAGCAGCTGTTGGTAGTTTTGAGACAATGCCATCGGTAGCCGATACCGATTGTTCAAGGCCTTGGGTACTTGGATGAGTCCCCATGATCCACATGTCGTTGTATGAGTAGAGGATCATATATGGTACAAACAAGAATGATTTACCCCATAGGAATATGAATATGAATTAGAAAGGAAATGGAATCCCTAGTCTACTAGTATACTAGCTTCCTGATTAGATTAATAATAGATTTTCCACATCAGCAAGCGTTGGAAACCTTTTAATTTCATTTATTAATGTTGTTTATTTTTTAGGGTGGCCGAGTTTTAACGAACTCAGAGAAGTGGTCATCACTTTCGGTCTCTTCCTCCGATTTCTTCATTTCCCACAAACAATTGATGCAACACGAGCCCATTTAATATTATGGGTCATGCTAGGGAGACCAACTTGGGATACCAACTTGTGTACCTGTAGGAATTTCAAAATATTTTTCCAAAGTTCATTTGAATATTAAACATGCATTTAATCAAATTAATCGCAACGGAAGTCTATGGTGGTTGTTTAAATTCAAAAACAAAACTTCTTCCAAGTATCTTAAGCCATGAACATTGATATGTTTTTCATAAATGGAAATTCAAGAGAAAGGATAAGATCTAATTACCCTTGAAGCAATTATATGAACCAATTTGTGTGTTGGTCTTCTCTTGATGATTTCCTCTTTGTTGATCTCCTCTTTGATCTTTGATCTTTGATCTTTGCTCCTTGATCTTTCTCCTCCATGTGAGCCACAAAAGTATATGGCCTCTAAGTCTCCACACCAATGGAACCTTGAGATGAGAAGAAGTATCTTGAGAATACTTGGATGCTAGTGCAAGATTCTCAAGATTGGTTTCAATCTAAACCACTTTGAAAGATGAAAGTGTTTCACTCTTGAAAACTCTCTTTTATCTCTCTTTTATCTCCCAAACCCATTTGGTTGATGTTGGATTGTGTTTGTGTGTTAATGAGCTTATGGAAACAATTCCCATACACATTTACTTAAGCATTTTCGGCCAAAACCCATTGGGCTTCCAAAATTGGGCCTTATGACACTTAAACCATAATATTTAGTTGTCTTAAGCCCTTGGGCTTGATACCCAACCATTTGGGCTTTCCGTTAACTATTACTTAGCCCAAATACGTTTTTACACGTAGTAAATTATCCACATCAAATCAATCAAATTGATTTCCTCATTCTCATTTGTATTACTCAAAGTTAACCATTTAAGGTGTGCGATCCATTAGGTTCTAATTAGCAAGGTAGTGGGAAAATATTAGAACTCTTTCTAACCAACTGGAATTAAAACCCTCTTTTTAATTCTTCCTTTATTTGGATCGATCACAATCAATCCTAGGACTTCCACAAGCCAAGAGTGACATCTAGCAATATATCAAGGCTACCCAAGCTAACCAGAATAGATGAAGAACCTATTCAGTTGGAATTGCAATGCAATACGGTCCTTCTCTTATACAATGTTTCAAATCATATTATTAGGGTACGGATTGTTTATGTCAAACCCCTAATATGATTTATAACCTCATGTGATTCAAAAGAACATGATTAAGAACAACTTTCTAAATCAAGCTCAAAATACTTTGGCCAAAGATTTACTGAATCACATCTTGAAACATTCTCCTTCTTTATCGAAAGTAGAGATTCCTTATTGTACATTCACATGCCCCTATGATGAATTAAGAGATCCCAACAACACTTAAGACAAATCTTTTACGGCTTGCCTTTAAGAGCTATCAAAGATCAATAACGCATCACAAGACAACCATGATGCCTCAGGTCTAAGGACTAATTTGCATTATTGCAACTATGAGTTCTCATTTGACATGTAGATAAATACTCCTTATGAGAACTACGGTTGATCGCGTTCAGTGTACTCATTCACTAATGAGCACCCACATACTTGTATTAGTGTCAACTACACAAATGGTTTGAGACTAACCATCCTCCCAATTGAGCATACATAATATGCGCTAATCTTAACGGTTTATCAATGCCTATTTGATAACCTATGATTAGGAACATTTTGGGATACTACAATTAGAGATTAAAGGTCTCATGAATCTAATCTTCTTTAGATTACTTTATCTCTTATTTAGCATACCCTGGACATTTGTTTCTTTACACGATGTAAAAGATAACAAATTAAGTTTGCCCTTTATATATCATATATGAAATGTATTCTAAGGAGATCACATTAAATGTATTGGCTCTTAGGGCACATTTCTAACAGTACCAACTCTCTAATAGAGGTGGAGCCCACCAATACAATGGGTCTCACACTCTATTAGAGAGTTGTTCTCCCAATATTATTGTTGGGATTAACCCTCTGAAACTATGTCAACCTTCCTTTTTTTTCTTCATCATTTCTTTTTTATTTTTGTGGGAGCAATTCTCCTTTTCATTTTCCCTAAAGTTAATGCTCACGCAATACGTCCTTCAGTGCATGCACTTTGGTATAAGGACGAACAAGAATATTTTAACGGGTAGGCTAGTTAAAATTAGCTTAAAATCTAATGATCAATTTTTTTGTGCTTATCATTTCTATAGTCATTTTATAAATAAAAGTATACATTAAATTATATAAATCACACTAGTTACTAGCTCCATTAACTAATTTTCAATAAACTTTACCATAAAACAAATACATATTAAATGCGACCAAAAAATATTTTAACAACATAATTAAAAGTGTACCTATTCAAGTTGTGTCATGCAATCTTTGAGAGAATTGAAATTTTTTGTTATTGCATTTGAATCAATAAGTAAATATTTTTTAATTGTAGACAATCATATAATCTAATAGAAACTCGTTCTTCATCTTGTTGCTAAGAGTTGTTTTAACAAGTTGGAGAGTTAGGGTTAAGAACTTTACCCTTCAGTCGAAGTCGAAGTGTTTGTTGGGATTGAGAAAACAAAAAGTCGTGGTCTCTGTAGGGGGAGGAGGTTGTCAAATTGATAAGTTATTTTATTGTAATGTGTATTTTTATTGTTGGTCTATAACTAAATTGATAAAGAATTGGACCTTTTTGACTTTTAATAGGCTAATAAATATTGGGCTATATTTAAACAACTCAAGTATAGGCTTGATTTTTTTCCCCCAAAAATTTCACTGTTCTACAACTCACCTAAGTCATTGGAGTAGTTCCGCTAGTGCTTCTGTGATGAATCTTCTAGAAAACTTTCCATGTCCTAAGAAGGATTGGATCTCTTTCACTGATGATGGAGGTGCCAAGCTACGTATCACATCAACTTTAGGCTTGTCAACCTCAATGTCCTTACTTGAAATCACATGCGCAAAAACAATTCCTTGTTGTATCATAAAATGGCACTTCTCCCAATTAAGGATTTAGTTGCATTCCTGGCATCTTTTCAAAAATAGAGACAAACTGTTAAGGCATGAATCAAATGAAGTCAACCATAAATACCTCGATGAACTTTTCTACATGTGGGGGCTTTTTCGTTCCGGCAGCTATATATGGGCCTGGGCTGCTATAAAGAGCAAATGGCTAGAATTGCCTATGTGTTTGAGTTCAAGAATCAGGCCCCAAGAGTGCTTCGAAAGGTTTGTGGAGTCCTAGGGAACACATTGGCTTCCTTCACCAACAAAACCAACAGTTGCTTACAGATAAATATTTAGGCTTGGCATGAGAAGCTTGTGGCATAGGAGTTGAGCATTCATGAGTTTAGCATGAGAGAGAGAGAGAGGGCTTGGGTTTCCTATGAGAAACAAAGGCTCGAAGTAAGGGGGAGAGGGAATTTTGAGAGGATTTGTTGAGGAAAGAGAGGAAAGAATGAAGGAAGAGGAATGGGTGGCTTGAGCAAGTTTCTGGCACCTTGACGAAAGCTTCGTCAGGCTCTTGAGTGGCTTGATAGAAGAGAAAAAGGGAAGCAATGGAATAACATGGCTTGAAATCAAAGGGTTTCATAGGTGAGAGGTGATGCTTGCTCTCTCTGTATGTGTTTATGGGGAAGAGAGGAATAAGATGAAAGCATGGGTGGCTTTAGTAGATTTCCAGCAGCTTGACGAAAGTTTCGTCAGGCTCTGGAATGGCTTGCCAAAAGAGAAAATGGGAATAGATGGAGAAATAGGGCTTGTTATCTGGATGTGGTTGCTTGCTTTCGATGAGTTATTTTGTTGGGTAGAAGGTGCCTCCCTTTTATAGGCACTGGAAGCTCCTTCTTCCCAAGAAACCCTAGTTGGTTCTCTCCAATTTTGCCAAGTCTTCTCCTCCATTTCTCTTTTCTTCCTTCAATTCAACCTCTTTTTATGAAATCTCCCCCAATCCAAATACACAGAGACAAAATTTTTGGGAGCTCTAGAGTCTTCCCGCAGCTGTCCATGTAGCAATCTCCCATCTTTGGCTACCATCTCTCATTCTTTCCTCCCTTATTTCATAGCAAGAGCTAGTAGGAGAAATGAGTGGGTAATGGCACTGGTCTGAAAGGTGTTTTGCACAAGTATCCTTTGGTTTTTTGGATGGCCTGTGTTGGGATTTGTCTTTGGCCATGTGTTGGAGATTCCAAGCAACCTGCGCAAGTCTCTATGCCTTGGTTTTTTCTCGTGGTTTTGTCTCTAGCCATGTGCTGAAGACTTTCATATATTTTCTAAGTCACTTGGGCCATTCCCTAAGGGGATAGGGGAATTTTCTAAGGTAATGGACTACATTTTTCTCTCTTTCATGCTTACCCATATATTTGGGCTCAAGAAATGGACTCGAGTTTTGAGGCTCCCAAGTAGCCCAAAATTTCCACTTCTTGGCCCATCAATGGGCCCCGTGAATGCTTGTAACCATCCATACCACAACCCGCTCAGCAAGCCCCAGGCGTTCGCGTGGCTTGGCCATACTTAAGCTTGTAGCGTGGCTTGGTGCAAAAATAAGGATTTTCAGCTTGGCGTGGCGTGTTATTTGGCGTGCTTGTGCTCGAGCTTTGCCGTTTTGTAAGGGCTATGGCTAGGCCAAAATGGCGCTTGACAAGATAATGAGCATGGATTCATAGAACCAGTACATTTTACGAGCTTATTAAGACCTTTCTGCGTGGCATGTTGCATATTTGCTTGGCGTGGCACGTGTGCAAGAGCATATGACGAACTCTTGCGTACCCAAGTCGGGTTTCTTCCCGAGTTAGGTGTCGTACTGGGTTAGAAATATATTTGGGCCCTGCCTTGGATTGTTTGGGCCTCAACACTACCATATCAGAGAAAATACTCATCATGCATCGTTTGAATATGGCCAGTGCATTGCATAAACCAAAGGGTATACGCCGGCAAGCGAAGGTGTCATAAGAACATGTGAATGTTGTCTTGTTTTGGTCTTCTGGAGCTATAACAATTTGGTTGTATCCTAAATATCCAACCAAGAAACAATAGTAATTGTGACATGCAAGACGTTCAAGCATTTGATCAATAAATGGCAATGGAAAATGATCCTTACGGGTAGCGGTATTTAACTTCATGTAATCAATGCAAACACTTCATCATGTTTGAACACGAGAAGGAAAAAGTTCATTTCCCTCATTTTTCACAACAGTGACACTCGACTTTTTCGAAACTACTTGGACTGGGCTTACCCACTTACTATCGAAAATAGGAAAAATGATACCCACATCCAATAGTTTAAGAACTTCCTTGGGCATCGCCTCGATCATGATTGGATTTAACCTGCATTAAGCATCTATTGTGGGTTTGGAATCATCTTCCAATAAAATTATGTGCATGCGTTTTGTTGGGCTTATCTCGTTGATGGCCTCAATACTCCAACCAATTGCTCATTTGTGTTCTCTCAACACATACATTAATTTCTCCTCATCTTGCTCACTAAAGTTGCAAGCAATAATCATGCGCAATGTCTCGGATTCACCTAAGTAAACATACTTAAGGTGTGATGCTAATAGTTTGAGCTCTAATTTTGGTGCTCTGACAAGAGAAGGAACAAGCTTTTCAGTATTGACAGGTAAAGGCTCAAAGGTAGGAGGATACTTATGTGACACGGTTGGTAATGCGTTGAGGAATTGCACAACCTCATGTATCTCATCTTCATCAATGTCAGAGGCTTCATAATTTTGTGTCAAAATCCTATCTAATGAATCTGTACCATGAGCTTTATTGAAATTAGTTTGTACAATTTGATGTAATGTATCAATACGAAAATATCCGTGCTCATCATTAGGAAGTTTCAAAGCATCAAACCTTGAAGGCTATGGTTCCCCTTGAACTTTCATGGTCAAGGTTCTTGTTTGAACATCAATCTTGGTACCTTCAGTGGCCATGAAAGGACAACCAAGAATTAATGGAAGATCTGCACCCAGAATAAAAGTTTCTTCTATTTCTAAAATTAAGAAATCAACGGGTAAGATAAGATCATTCATTTGCACAAGCACATCTTCTAGGATTCCTCTTGGATACCTTAAGGAATGATCTGCCAATTGCATGCTCACAGAAGTTGTTCTAAGATCACCTAATTTCTAGACATGACAATATTATACACGACCCATTAACACCACACGAATTCGCACGAAAAATTCAGTATTTGGGTCTGAGTTGTTGGTTCGTGTTGCCCGTTATCCAGCCGTTAAGTTAACGGGTCATATCAGTGTCATTCACGAATCACCCGTCAACCTGTTTAGGGTAGGGATATTTTCGTAATTTCATATTTTTCTTTTTTTGTCTTTTTCTTCTCTCTCTCTCTCTCTCTCCAAATGATTAGAGATATGGCTTACATCGTGGCCTAGTTGGGAGCTATTGCTGGTGTTGGGTTGGTGAATGCCTTCCAAAAGCACAATTATAACTCATTAGGTGGTTGGCGGCGCCAACTCATTGGCTCTTGGCTACAACGAAGGCACAACTTTTGCTCCGAATGATGATGTGATTGAGATGATGAAGAAATTTGGTGAGCATGAGAGAAGAGATGGCAATGGCAATGGTGATGAGGGCTTGGACGACAATCCACTGTGACTTGTTGATTTTTTTTAATTTTTCAATTTTTCAGTTTAATTTTTTATTCTTAACGGGTGAAACGGGTCGGGTTGTGTGATTTGCGAATTGCAACGGATCGTGTTTTGTTTGATATTTTTCACCTGTTTCTTAACGGGTCGTGTCATGTCAACCCGTTAAGAAAAACGAGTTGACACGAATAAACGGAATAAGGCATTAGATTAAAAGAAGCACCTAAATCAAGTGAAGTATTTTCAAATCTTTGATCACCAATGACACAAGCACGGCCCGCTTGAACTGTCATGGTTAAGGTTCCTATTTAAAGCTCATTTATTAAATTATATTTGTTTTAGAAAAAAAGTAATACATAATATTATTATATTTATATCTTAAATTCAAGTATATTTATTTTCCCTAATAATATATACTAGCCTCTTCGCACGCGCTTCTACGCTTGCGAGAAGCTTTTTTTAAAAAAAAAATTATTTTAGAATTAAAAAAGATAATGAGTAGTTGTGTTCCATTATCTGATTTTTCTTTTAATTTTAATATTTTTAAATATAAAAAAGTGTGAATTTACCATTTTATCCTCATTTAATTAATAATTTCAATTCTTAATCTTTACATTAACCAAGGGCATTTTCTAGTGTTTTGAATGTTTTATCATTCTTCGCCTTTTGCTTTATATATATATATATATATTAAAATTAATGGTTTCATTGTATATAACATAATGATTTTGTTTTTTAAGTTTCAATTTTTTAAAACCCAGACAATATTCTAGCCATTTTCTATTTAAATGTACTTTAAATAAAGTTATTGGCCTCTTTTTTCAACAAATAATAAATCTTGTTAGTATATACATAATTATAAAATATATATAAATGAAGTTGTAAAAAAATTACAAAAATATGCAATACATAAGTCAAATTTAGCGTAGTCCCATATCGACCTGTTTAGTGGCTCGTCACGAGCACGCCCTTATACCATATGGGCTAGGGCCCGGGGCTCGGGCCGAAATTGATGATTTTCATAAGTAGACGGCTAACACGGCTCGTTTATTAAATTGGCTGACTCTAAACGAGTCGGCCCAGCCCGACACGACCCATTTGATACCTCTACACTGTTGACATTTTGGGTACGGATCAAACTGTAAATTCAAGATTTGAGGTACAAAGCTCAACCAAAACCCTAGGGTTCCAATCGAATTACAGAGAAGATTGATAGGGACAGAGAGAGAAAAGGAGAGACATTACAGAGTAAAGACCAGAGAGAGATATAGATTGAAGAGAGATTGAGAATTACGGAGAAGATTTGACAATTCATTGCCAAAATTTCAAACTCCCAATCTCTCTTACCATTCTCAAGCTACCGTTTTCTGAATATTAGGAATTTACTCAGGCTCCCATTTTCTTTTTCTTTTGTGTTAATTCTAGGGCCATGACCGTACATGACCTCAAAATGGAGAAAAACTTTCCTGGCACGGGGATGCCAGGTCAGTTTTCCAACTCATTATCCCAAGCCAATAGGATACTGCCACATGCCAATTTTCTTTACAAACTTGTAATAATATATTTTAATCAATAAAAGCAACCAAAAAGTAAAATTTCTCTCTCATCCCATCTCTACATCCGTGCCAGCCCTTTTACTAACCAATTAAATTTTTTTTCTTTCCCAAACTCAGTTAATGTTTTACCTTCTTTTCTTTTTTTGTCATTCCTCTTCCGTTTCTTATGCAAAAGCCTTCCATTTGTTCAAAATCGTTCCTGTCTCTGTTCAATCCCTCTCCTTCCTTTCTTCTATCCATCGAATTTTTTTATACTTTATCTTTTTAACAAAGTGATTTATTTTATTACTACAACTAATGACATTTGTTTTTTTTTTTTTAATAATGAAGTAATGCTAATAAAATTTAGTTTGTTGTACAATTTTGTTTTTGATATTAATAACTCAAAGAAGAAGTTTATAAGGCCCTCACTATAGAATGTCGAACATGAATTCTACAGTGAGGGCCTTATATATGTGTGTGACAAATTTCTTGTTCTTATTCAAAATGTGTACGGTTGGTATTTGAATAAATGTTTTGGACATCCTTCCTTTTGCCATCGATGGACTTCTACTTCTAGATATTGCACGTCAGCTTAACTGAAAAGTAGTAGCTTTCTCCTTCTTTGTTTTTTTTTTTCCTTTTTCTGGTTATTATAATATGTGTGTCATATCACGTGATCGTGTTCTAATATCACAAATGATCCGAGATCAATCTAAAAATTGAAAATAGCACAAGTGCGAATCGGGCATTAATAAATACCAAATACATTATTGCTCATGTGACATATATTTTCTCTCATTTTTGTTTGTTATTGATTGATGAGCATTTTTGTAATAAGTTTGGTACAAGGGCGGAACCAGAAATTTTTCTAATGGGTGGGCTAGCTAAAGTTATTAGCTTAAAATCTAATGATAATTATTTTTTTGTACTTACATTTTCTATAGTTTTTCTAGAAATAAAAATATACATTAAATCATATAAATCATGCTAATTGTAAACACAAGGAAAAAAAAAATTAGAGCCATACTATTCACGAAAAGGTGAATTTTATTTAGAAAAATGCTTCACTTTTGGAGACAAATTAATAGAAATTTTTTTAAATTGTTGTTGGGACAAACTTTAACACCAAATACAAATGTGGAAGACATCTTACAATGCATATTGGTGTTGAGATTATATATATATATATATATATATATATATATATATATTTATAGTTAAAATATTAGACTATATGTATATTTAATTTGTTTTTTCCCAAACTGTCCCGGGGCTAGAGCCAAGGGTAGCCCTTGCCTTGGTTCCGCCCATGGTTTGGTACATGTGATAACCAACGCATGCATGAGCTATAATATTCTTCTTTGAGTTATTAATATCAGAAACAAAATTGTACAACAAACTAAATTTTATTAGCATTACTTCATTATTAAAATAAATAAAAACAAATGTCATTAGTTGTAGCAATAAAATAAATCACTTTGTTAAAAAGATAAAGTATAAAAAAATTCGATGGATAGAAGAAAGGAAGGAGAGGGATTGAACAGAGACAGGAACGATTTTGAACAAATGGAAGTCTTTTGCATAAGAAACGGAAGAGGAATGGCAAAAAAAGAAAAGAAGGTAAAACATTAACTAAGTTTGGAAAAGAAAAAAAAAAATTGGTTAGTAAAAGGGCTGGCACGGATGTAAAGATTGGATGAGAGAGAAATTTTACTTTTTGGTTGCTTTTATTGATTAAAATATATTATTACAAGTTTTAAAAGAAAATTGGCATGTGGCAATATTCTATTGGCTTGGGATAATGAGGTGGAAAACTAACCTGGCATCCCCGTGACAGGAAAGTTTTTCTCCAGTTGGTGGGCTTTTCCCACTAAATTTAACCTAGCTGGCAGATTTGGGCTTTTTGTCTATCAAATTCATACAAAAGGCTTACAATAAAATAGAATTTCATGTAAAATATAATTAAATAAATGACTTATAGCTAATTTTGGGTTATTTTAAATCCAAATTAGATGAATTACGATATCTTCATAATATTGATTCTATGAATAAAAAAGAGTGCTGCTATTTCCACCCACCTGTCCTATTTTCCCATCCATCTTATTTTCAAAATTTTAAAGACAAATTTACTCCTTTGTAAAATTACTTCTAAGGACTTAGGAGGACACACATTTTCACACATAATAAAACACACTTTTAACACCTTTAGATTCATCAACTATCAACGGTTCAGATTATCGACTTATAAAATAATAATTAATATTATTTTTGTCTCTTGTTCAACTTTTTTTTTTTGGAAAATAAATTGCTCTCCCCTAAAATTGTACTTTCTCTCTCCACTCTCTTGTTAACTTCTCTAACTCAAAAGCTGAAAGAGAAGAACTTTCTAACCCACCAAAGCATGTCTAAACTAAAATCACCATGAGATGGTTAATCTTTAGTTTCTTGAAAGAAAAAAAAAATAGCCGTAAAAAATTCACATAAGACTTCTTCCATCAGGATCATGCTGCCAATGATATATGTCATTTGGTTGGGGCTATCCTGCAAACATTGAACACATCTTTAATGGTGCATGCTCTGTTACATGTTTATAATTTTCTCTCTCCTGGCACATCCTTGTATGCATTTTTCTTCTCCTCTAAACCATCCTAGTCCAAGTCTGGTGGTGGTATGGCTTTTCCATTTATCCTAGCACATTCAATTTCATGCTCAAGAAAGAATTTTAACGACATTAGTTCCCCCTTTTTCTTTTTTATTTTCCTCTCATCTTTATTATTAAAATTAGAGCAGTTTGATGTTCACGATGATATTATTAAAGAAACAAAAATTTATAAGTGAAGTTTTAATCTCAGTTATTGAATTGAATGAATGTTAATCTAATGGTTAAAAAAGTGTCATAATAGATACACAATGATATTTAATTTGCTTGAATTAATAATTAAAGGGTATTTTAGGGATAATGGTGGGTGGAAAAATAGGATTGTGTTTTTTCAAATTTAGATGGGGGGTGAGAAAATAAGGTTGGTGGGAAAATAGGATAAGGGGGTGGAAATAGCAGCACTCATAAAAAAAAGGAAAATAAATATTATGAGCAAAATGGAGGGGTGTGTGATGATGAACAAATAAATGGGTGTCGCATTAAGTGTTAAATCGTAATTAATCTTTCTCACAATAGATCCTAAATTTAATTCAAGAAAATGTCTATTTTACCCCCCATATTTTATAACTAAGGGCACAAATTGGCACCCCTTAAACGACGTCGTTTTTTGTTTTCTAATATTGGGATCACAAATTTCTTTCCCCATCCACTTTTCTTGCTTAGTGGCTTAGTGTATTACACATACACATGTCACCACCGATTTCACATGTCCATTGGGTGTATTTGTGTGAGTTTATGTTTTGTTTTAGTCATTTATTTCCTGCTTGGCATAGTGATAAAGTCATCTTATTCTTATTTCTTGCTTGGTATAGCTATAAAGTCATCTTACCCTTAAGGCATGTTTGCCGCTGTGATCTTAATTTTAACAATTAAGTACACTGTATAAGCACAATAAAACCAACAAATAACTAAAAAACAGTGACAGCCCAGTCGATTTTGGCTAGGACTCAAGTCTCTGGTTATTAGCTTGGGTTCGAGTCCCAGGAAAGCATAACTAGGAGGTACATTTGCGGGAAAGAGGAATGGTTGTTACAATTTTGATCCATTCGAATTTGAGAAGATAATTACCTTCAATATCCTCAACCATCTATCCGCAATAAAAAAAGAGTGAAGAAAAAAATAATCCAATATCTAGACTATGCCTTCATGGAGGATTTTAACAAGGTCACATAATTTCTAAAGGAACCAAAAATACTAAATGAGCTCAATCAGACTTCACACGCAATCCTGAACAGAACTATGCACGTACCTTCAATGGTTCTGTGAGAAAATAACCAGAAAAGATGTGGAAAGTATAGGCTCAAATACATATTTATACACAATCACTTCATACTCTACAAGAACAATCCTGGGTATGTACAAATTTGAACTCTCAAGACTTCACTCAACACCTTCCCTTGTATCTTGGGCAGCATGAAAAATTTCAATCAAGCAAAAAGTGGGGATGCAGAAGGCCTGGGATAAGCAGTCACTCTGGAAGCATTAGGAGCACCATTAGAATGGCCTTGACTAGTTACATGGTTCTCTTTCTGAGTACTTTTCTGCATGTCCTTTGTCTCCTGAAGCTCCTCCAGTGTTGTTACCACTTCATTCACGTCGGGTCTGTACCTAGGATCTATAGAAAGACATTGAAGTGCAAGGTTGGCAGCCTTTTGGGCTCGATTGAGTGAGTACTGGCCTTCAAGTCGAGAATCAATAACACGAAAAACCCGGCGTTTGTTTCTCAGGTATGGTTTTGCCCACTCCACCAGGTTGTGTTCTCCAGTTGGTCTGTTCTTATCTATAGCTCGTCGTCCAGATAACATTTCTAGTAGAACAACTCCAAAACTGTATATGTCACTCTTGGCAGTAAGATGACCTGCCGAAGGAAAAATGCAATTAATTGTAAGCACTAACTGTACTTTGACTCTATAATACCAAGCTTTGGCAATTGCACCCACATTCCATCAGTGGTCAACAATTGAGCGTAGGTTATTTGACAGATTAATTTTTGGGCTTTTGATGTTGGAGAAATTACTGGGAATTGGTGTACTTCATGGAAGTAACTAATGGAACTTGTCCCACCCCTATCCTCTTTTAAGATTTACAGGGCAGATATTTTCTGAGGGTAATGTTAATAGAGTAACTTCATGAATGCAGAACTATTGTCAACTATGGTTGATAAGCTACACAAATTCGTACTTTTTCAACAGTATGAGGTATAACCTTACTTGGCAAATGCTTTATGAATAACAAATTTTAAATTATTTTGGACAAACAGTTTTAGCTGTGCAAAAGTGCATCTCAGAAAATTGAAATGTCATCTAAAGAGTGGTGCTTGGTTTCTAGAAGCCAAAGAGGTTCCATACAGGTCAAGGATTTTAGAGAAGAAATGAATATGAAAGTAGTACCTGTGGCTAAATACTCAGGAGCAGCATATCCTTGAGTTCCAATGACCCTAGTAGAGACATGGCTCTTGTCACCAGTTGGGCCATCCCTGGCTAATCCAAAATCAGACAGCTTTGCATTGTAGTTCTGAAATTGTAAAAATGAGTCAGTACGGAGGCAAATAATCAGCCATACTGAATCTGATTGAAGTATGCTATTCATTTACGTACCGAGTCGAGCAAAATGTTAGCCGACTTGAAGTCACGGTGTATGACTTGTGTTTCAGCATTGTGGAGAAAAGCAAGTCCCCTTGCAGCACCAAGGGCGATTTTCATTCGAAGGCTCCATGAAAGTGGCTGAAAGTGAGTACTTCCTGTTGCAACAGTAGCTAATGCTTCAGTAACAAGTTATTATATGCAACTTGCAGTGTGCTATCTCTAAGGAGAAAAAAGGAGGGGGATAGAGAGAAAGGTTCAAAATGAATGCCACTATTGAGGATGTAAGAAACTCACTCCTGAATAGATGATTTTCCATGCTACCCTTAGGCATGAACTCGTAAACTAAGAGCCGGTGATCATCCTCTAAGCAATAACCAATTAATTTCACAAGATTAGGGTGATGCAGCTCCCCAAGATAGTTGATTTCTGTCTGCAGGTCCAAAATGTAGTATTAATTACTCTGCTATTTGAGAAATGCTCCAAAAATCATGCCAAATTGACAATCAATAATCTAGCCAAGAATTGCAAGTCATAGAAGAGTTACAGAAAGGTGATATGGAGAACTTCTTATTGCAAGTTTCTCCTAATTTAAAGGGCCATAAACTACCATGACATGAAGTTTTAAGCATACAATGCACACAAGTAAATAAACCAGACCATCAAAACTCATAAAGATGAAAAGGAGATGACTGCACTCACCAACCATTCCTTGTGACCCTGGATTCCATCTTGGTTGAGCCTCTTCACAGCAATCACCGTGCCAGTACCGGCCTTGGTAGCTATGAAAGAACTTTCATCAATCCAACCTTTGAAAACAGAACCAAAACCGCCATCTCCTAGTACACTGTCAGGACGGAAGTTTCTTGTGGCATTTTTGAGCTCACTGAAGCCGATACTCTTCAATTTAGTAGATTGTAAGATCTCACCCTCACTCCGAGGAGTGACAGGCATGGAACCTGATGAGGCCCTGCTATTTGAAGCACTCCCATTTTTAGAATTGAATCCTACAGAGAAAGTAATCCAATGGACCTATGTTACCAAATGTTCACTTCAATAGGCAGAGGTGAAAAGTGAAAACATACTGTACTTCTAACTTTCATCACCAGAATAATATTTTCCAAAACAAAACCTTAAACAGTCATGGTGCTGCTACCAATTCGATAGTTCCCTAAAAGCACTTTCTAGCTTATAGCATAGAGGAAAATGATCTTAAGCATTATCAAAATCCTAGGTAAGCTTACAAAGTCCTAGCAACAAAAACTTATAGCGTCAATCAAAATTCTATAAAATTACCTCAAAATAACAAACCCATCTAACCAAACAAAAAGAAGACATTCAGGTAATCATAATTTTCATATTCTCTGATGAAAGTAGTAACAGAGTTCATTTTCCAAGAAAGAATAGCAATACCTGTATGAGAAGGAGTTTCAGCCTTGATTTTGTTGCTCCAGCAAACCCCCATCCAAACAAAAGTTTCCCAAATCTCTATCTCCCCAGCTTTCAAACAAATTCAACAAGCAAAACAAAACAAAGTCTTGAAATGCAGAGAACCTCAACAAAACTCAATATGAAGGCTCGTGAGAAAACAGAGATTTTGTCCCAGACTGATATTTTCTTTCCTGGGTACAATCTCCCAACAAGCTTTTAACCATCTCACCAGAAAAAGACATGCATACTGAACCCAAGTTCAATTCAGACACGAAAAAGATCACACTTTTTTCTTTTACAGATATCCTAGCTATAGCTGCTAGTATAGGTGATTGATGCTATTGGGTTCCTTTTGCTTCTTTTGGTTTTGTTTTCGGAGGAGAAGCTAACAAAAACCGAGGAAGAAAATAGGAAGGGTCCTTTGAGCCTTTGCCATTGGAGCTTCTGTGTTGCCTTTTTAGACTTCCGCGAAGCACAGAGCAATAGACGGTTGACTTGCTTTTTAGATTCTCTGTCTTCTACTCCAACTAACACATTTATTGGCATTTTAAATGAGGAATATAATTTTCTTTACATTTTGTTTCTAAAGTAGATTAGATTTATTAATAATGATGTTCTTTTAAGGGATTCAGTTATGTTACACAGGTGGAAATCAGAATCAATAGTCATATAAAATTTCTTAAAATGATATTCTGATGTGATTTTGTTAAAATGTTGGATAAAAACTCCTTCTTCTTTTTTTTCCTGGATTCACTTGCAATTCTATCTTTATTTCTCTTTTTATATGGAAAAATTCTAATGTGTGACCATCACATTGTCACAACACGCGGCAGTATAACAATCATTCAAAAGAATTACCGACTCGCATGAATCCGAGATGGATAAGTTAGTGGCGACAACACAATGGTTTCTCTTTATTTTTCTCTAATTAATCAGCTACTTGATAATAGTTATGATGATCGGATGGTTGTGATGGAGGGCTGATGCTTATTGTGTTTGCCGCATGTTTTTGCTAAACTTGTCACGCGGAGGCATGAATAATACGCTGGTTGGAGTTGTCGGTGTGCTTTTGTAGATTCTCATTCATTGTTAATCAATTTTCAGACCATTCCTTTGTTTCTGTAATGGCATCTACACACTCAATGATAATTAGTCAAATTGCGTGCTTATTTACTTATTTAATTACACCTAGTTGATTATGTTACACATTATTCTGACCATTTCTTGGATTATTCTGAGTTTGATGGCCTATCCATAACATGACGTTTTGAGGAATAAGTCAGTGTTGGGGTTGCTGGGAAGCTTCTTTTTTGGAAATTTGGATATTCTTCTACAAATGCAGATTAAACTAATAAAGGTGACCTTGCTGGAATTTATTAAGAATTTAAAATTAATAAGTTGAAGGGTTCTCCAAACTTATTTCTTACTCTTTTTTTTTTTTTAATTGGAAATTATTTTCTTACTTTTATTATTGCACCAATTTCACAGAAATTTGAACAAAAAAAACATGGTGTGGTTTTACAACTGACGCGAGAAAATCAATTTATTTATTTGTTTCTCACCTAATAAATAAATGAAAATAGTAATAAAAGGCAATCACGTCTCATTGTCCCTTCTAATTATGCCAAAGTAAGGTCCCCACGTTAGCTTTTTATTTTATTTTATGTTCTAAGGTATCAATGTTTGAATGATGTCGGAGAAAATTCACGACGGTTGTCCTAACTATTGACTTAAAGGTGGTATTGAAACATGATCACTTGGTATAAGACGTTTGTGTATTGTTACATCATCATATGAATGGATGTTAGTTTCTACTTTGGAGTATAATATTAGTAAATATTCAACTATACTCGATCAATCACGGATTCAGGATTTTAAAATAACTAGGGCTAATTTTTAGGCCAAGTTTTCTAATCGGAAAGTTTCTATTGAAATTTCGATAATCTATTTTATTTTTTAATGATATTTTCCAATTTGTATATAACACAATAAACACTTTTATTATTTACTCTTACATCTTCAATTACATTCTCAAAAACTTCCCAAATTATACATTAACAAAACTCGAGTGAATTTCATTGATAAGAAAGAAAACACATACCTAAGTGTTGATAACTTAATAGCACAACTTTCATAAATAAGTAAAAACTTTCTAGGGAGTAACATGAATAACTTTATAAATTATACATCAATTGCAAAAAAAAAAAATTAATTAATTAATTCTAGATCACTAAATCAAAATTTTGAAATAGTCTTATAATTAAATCACAAGAAAAAAGTAGCGTACAAGAAGAAGGAAACACAGGAGAAAGAAAAAGAAAAAAAAAGAAAGAAAAGTGAGCACGCAAGATGAGCAGACAAAGTCACACGTTTTGGCTCTTGGTTGGAGAGAGAAGAAGGCTGTTGTGGGATAAAATCGGATTGGGGATAGAATATAAGCTGGGCTATTATTTTTATATTTATTTTTTTAAAGAAGCTGGGCTGGGCTATATTGGCTAAGGAAGGTTTACAAGAATTTGGGTCGGGCTTCAGCCCTACCTAGACAGGGTTGGGCTCGTGCCTGTACTCAACACGTAATATGATTATACCACTGTGTCAATGCGTTCGTACGACACTCTTAAGGTTTTTTTATTTTTTTTTATTTTTATGGTCTGACACAACAAATATCGTCTATAAAATTCAAACTCAAGAGCTTCCGAAATAAAACAAAAATAGTGTATCAGTAGATAAAATGATCATTGACAAACCCTGGTGGAGCTAGTTTGCCTTCACAATTCTCTTAAAGCATTTCCTCTCATTTGTCATGACAAAAGGAATGGGGGAAGCAAGGACTGTTACTATTTATATGAATAGTGCCTGTCCTAATAAATTTTTTGTTGGTTTTCCATCAATTATCATGGCAACCACTATTCACATGAGATATGAGGAGAGGAATTTGCATAAAGTTTTGGTGTGAGAAGTGAAGAATATGACTAAGTATTTATAAACAAAAATTTTTTTGAAATTTTTGGTTTTTTTCTTTTAATTATTATGTTATTTAAATTAGTTGCTGACATTACAGTGATGTCAACATTAGGTCAGCTTGCCCAGATAGCAGTGCAAGTCTTGCCTTTGGACTTGCCCAAGTTGGTGGAGCCCATCTTTTGCCCTGGTAAGAATTGGGCGCTAGAAATACATTTGAGGGCATGGGTGACCTCTTGCTCGTGCTGGGGCTTCCTAGTGGAAATACTCTTATATATATATATATATATAGTCCCGATCTCTTGGACTACAGGGGTCCAAGAGATTTGTGGTCACTCACCGTTGAATTTACATCCAACGGTTCACTCACTGTTGAATTTACATCCAACAGTGAGTGAAGAAAAAAAATCTTTTAATTCATCTGGATAAAAGTTTGGGCTTGGCCCAATTGATGTGAACTATTTATCTTGGGCTTTGAAGGTAGCAAACAGAACTAACAAAATCAACATGAATGTGAGGGCAAGTGAAGCAAGTTGGGTTTTAAATAAAGAAAGTATGGAATTTGTTGAAAGGGATCTGAGATGTTTCCCTTTCACCCAACCAAGTTCGGGAAAAAAGCCTAAAACCAGAATCAGAGCAAGAACTTAGGTTAAATGGAGACTCACTCACTCAATCACACACAGCCTTTCCTTTTTGGGGAATGCTAGCAACCTTCTCTCTAACCTTCTCCTTTAGACCTTCTCCATTTTTTGCTTGACATGTGTCATTCTCCTTACACTTAAAATAATGTAATTAAGATATTATACAAGCTAACTTTTGCTTTCCAAGTTTACCCTTATTAAATGTATTCAATTTATCCAAAAAAATTTCACAACTTTCTTATCATCTTATTAATTTTTTTTTAACTTCAAATTTTTTTTTTATAAAGAAAATGTATGCTTTTTTAAAAAAGAGGATGTCCCTTTTTTTTAACGTCAAATTTAGAACTTTTTTTTCTATCTAAACCCCTTGTGTTAAAAAAAATGGACATTTCCTCTTTTCTTTTTTTTAATTTAATTTAATTTTTTTAAAAAGTAGACATTTTCTTTAAATAAAAAATAATTGACGTAAAAAAAATTAATGAGGTGTAAGAAAGTTGTGAATTTTTTTGGGATAAATTGAATACATTTAATAAGGGTAAATTTGGAAATCAAAAGTTAGCTTGTATAATATATTAATGACATTGTTTTAAGTGTAAAGAGAATGACACATGTTAAGCAAAAAATAGAAAAGGTCCAAAGGAGAAGGTTAGAGAGAAGGTTGCTAGCATTCCCCTTCTTTTTTAACCTCTCTCTTTCCCCTTCACACCAATCCCTATACTAAATGCACCTTTTACTTTGCACACTTTACTCATGTTTTTATTTATTTATTTTTTACTGTGGTAAATGATATATGAGTCATTTCCTACCACAAAAAAAAGTTGTAGCTTTTCAGAGAAAATGCAGAGCGTAGGGTCAGGGGGCTCAGAGGGGGAGATTTTATAGGGGAGGATCATCAACCCTCAATTTTATACAAATATATATATATATATATATATATATATATATATGTTATGTTTTATGCTTTGATGTGTCATTTCAGGATTTTTTAAAATAAAAATTCCAAGGTTGCCCTTCTGTAGCTGCTGCTGTACTTGTCTCATCAAAAACCCACCCCTCTGCTCTCTCTGCGCTGCAAAACTGCTACTACTCTAGCAAAAACGACAAGGAAATCAGCGACTTTCTGCAACAGTGATTCTTCAAGTCGTATCTCACCTCTACAGTAAAAAAAAATTAATTAACCCAATCTCCAACAGGATAAAAAAGTTCTCATTTGAAATTATCATTACTTGGAAAGTGACACAAGAAAGGAATCACATACTCCATTCAATTCTCTGATGTGTGAAGAACAAACTTAATTACTATAAGGGTATAGTATTGTTCGGTCTCAAATTATACCGCGGTATTTTGAAATATTAGAAAGTTTGAAGATTTTTTTTATATTTTATACAAGCGATTATGAGAGAGAAGAGAATCGAACATAGAATCTCGGGTGCACAACTACATGTTCTTAACCACTTAAGTTACAAGCCACTTATAGAAAGTTTATAATTAGAATGATTTTCAAATCATGTCGTGATTTTCCAATAACTTTATAAAGTAAGGGAGTGATTGTTGCCCTAAAGTAGGACCATTGATCAATATTGCCGGGAAGATCCATGTGATATGGGACCATCATCAGAGGTACATTCTCACACCTTTAAAACCTAATCAAGTCCTGTTTTCTAAAATTCCTTCAAGCCCTAGCTCTTGGTTTTCCAAGTTCAACTATTTATTATTATTATTATTATTATTTGGTGTCACTTTCAATCTTATTGTAGTTTTTAGCATATAGTTTTTGGTGTATTATTAATATTATAACCCATTAACGGAAGCCGCTAAAATTTATCCAAGTCAACAAAGCAGTAAACAAAAAGACTTTGGCACTATATTTAATTCTCATTTTTGTATAAAGACAAGAGAAGAATTACGGCCCAGAGATAATGCAATGCAAAGACAGAAATGATCAATTGTTTTGCTTGGTTTTCCATTTGCCACAAATATATATTGTATAATGTAGAAATAATGAGGAGGAGGCAGAGGGGAATCTCATCAGTGATGAGGATGAGGAGAGGGGACGGGGGGTAAGTTGAGTAAATGGAGGGTGGGTTGGTGGTGGCAGTGGGGGGAGATTAAGAAAAAGAATGTGAGATGGGCAAGTGGTGGTCTGGTAGGGTTTTTTTCTCACTGGCGCTGTCAACCCCAAAATAAAAGACCCAGAAAAGAGTAAAAAGACAGACACACTGCACTGAGAGAGAGAGAGAGAGAGGGGCATTTTAAAAAAGAAAAAAGAAAAAAAAAGGAAAATAGGGTAAAAAAATAAAAGGGACGTAACGTATCACTGACAACTGAGGGGGGGCTTCTGAGCATGATCAGAAGGTCGCGTCCCAATCAGACTCGTCTCCTTGTGCCGTGAAACCCGGACTACAGTCCCCCCCACCACACCTCGTCTGGGGCCCACCCCATCCTAATGATGGCTTTTTTTCTCTCTTGTCTCCTTTTTGATCCCCTGCTGCTCCTGCTCCCCTGCCCTGCTCTCCTACTCTATAATCTACACTGTTGACCATAGGATCATAGGAGGTCTTTGCTTAGCAGAGCGATGGAGATGGATGATATGAATGGGGTGCTGAATAAGACGGTGCGAGCTTGCCTAGAGGAACCCAAGCAACCCCTTGTCTCTTCTGTGAGCATCCTGACGTAATGGAATTGGAATTCATTCATTCTCATCTTTTCCCCTTTCTTCAACCGACGGTCAGATCTCACAGCATGCATGGGGGTTCCATGCTCATAATTGTACCCTTACTATCATACAAAATAATAACAAATAATTAAAAATTATTGTGTGTTACGTTACTAATTTACAACTTTACGCTTAATTTTGTTGAAAAGTTGCGAAAGGTCTTGTCTTGTTTAATGGTCGGGCTTATATTGGATTGAACTTGTATCGAAACCAATTGTTATGAGTTTCATTTTTTTATGTGAGATTTGTAAGACACAATATATTGGATTGCTATCCAATTTCACATGTTTAGTCTCAACGTATTAAACAATGGTCATGATTCTTGTACGCATTAAACAATTAAATGCTTTGTTGGACGGATGTTTAATTGAAGAAGTACCGTCTCAACACACCAAATAGAGGGATAGCCTAAATTAAAGGAGATGAGGATTTCTCACGTGGACAGTACCAAGTTTGAATCTAAGATCACTTATCTGCTAGTCACAACTATTTACCGCTGGACAAGACCTCGTTGACTAACAGTCAATACTCTTATAATTTTAAACAAAATAGTCCAACCCATCAAATGTGACCTAAAGGTGCTTAAACGAGACACGTGCAATGATATGGCCCGCAACCCAATAATGTGAAAAATGCGGTTTCCTATCCTCCATAGTACGTTTGCCACCCTCCCTGACGCAGGTGGCATCAAAGGTGAATGAATCACCCGAATCATAAAACACGGGTAAGGCCCACGTACCCAATGCCCGACCCATGTGCCCAAAGACCTCTCTGCGTCTTGTTAGCTGTATATTATGATAATAATTGCACGTAATCGTAGTAGCTTTGCTTACTCCCGCGAAACACTGATGAACTATTATGAGCCACCCAACGACCCCAAATGACACAAAGGAGGAGATATAAGCGCTGAAATCGAGCGTACGCGTCTCTCTCTCTCTCTCTCTCTCTCTCTAGCAAAAGTTTGCAGCTTTTTTAGTTATAATTTTGATTTTTATGCTTTTACGTTTTTATGTGTGTGAGTTTTGAATTGTCGTTGAGTCGTTGAGGCAGGGCCATGGTGGGTGAAGATGACACACAACACAGTACTGGAGCAGTAGAGTAGACCTTAGCTTTTCTTTTCTTGTTTGTTTTATTTGTTTTGTGGTTTGATGATATTGCAAATTCCCCTTAAAACGACGTCATCGGCTGGGCTGGGGTCTGCATTTGCCTCCTTGGCCCTCCATTCGCGTGCCCTCCTTTTACGCTCTCTGTCAGATCTCCCTCCTCCCTCTCTCTCTCTCTTCATATAAGTCTAGTCTCTTCTGTCCTTTTTTTTTTTTTTTTTTTTTCTGTCTCTCTCTCTAGCCTGGGATTTTTTCTCCCTCTAGGGTTGTTTTGGGAGTTTGAGTCTCCACCCTTTTTCATTCTCTCTCTCTTTAGCAAAAACAAAACTTTATCTTTCTCTGTTTCCTCATCCCAACAACAGTCTTATTATTATTATTATTATTAGCAGTTTGGTTGGAGGAGATGCGTCGAAGACCAAGCTTGGTTCTTTGGTGCAGTTAAGCAGACATGTAAGCCTCTCTCTCTCTTAATTTCCGCATTTCATCTCATTATGCAAAGCATTGAAAGATAAAAAGAGATAAAGTTCCCAACTTGTAAACGAGTACCTGCTTCCTGTCATTGATTGTTGAAAAAGTTTCTAGTTTTTCTTTTACTCTGCAATTTGCTTTGTTGGGTTATGGGGATGTCCTTTGGGTTCGTAAGAAAGTTTTTTTTTTCTTTTCAAAACAAGTTTCTTGGGGTTGTTCTTAGTTTTATCTGCAACCTCATTCTCTGTTTTATTTTTAAAATGATGCGAAAAGTTAGTGATAGAGTGATTTAGCAACAATGCTTTGCATAGTTGGTGATGGCTATTTCTTTATTGTCTCATTTCTCAAAGTAATTGTTGTACTTTTGTTTGGTGAATGAATTTGATGGTCTGGATGAAGTAGGTGTGGGGTAGTTCTCACAGATAATTTTTGAAGAAACACAGAGAAGAAAACAAATTTCTCTCCTGTGGAAAAAATCTCATCACATCCCCAGTCCCCAACCCAGTCAGCAGGACAATTTCCTGCGCCATGTACTGGGATAAAATCAGTGGGGGTTTTCACTCAGTTTTGTTTTTCTTCAGTGGTTGATTATTTTGGTTCTCAATTTTGGCTTTTTGGGTTTTGCATCTAATATAGTGTTGGAATATTTAGTTGAATATTGGAGCATATTTTCGAAATTTTAGTAATTTGTCAGGTTTTGTTATTGTTCATTGTTAGTGTTAGTGTGTTCATTTGTCACCTTATTTTGTAATCAAATTTGGGTACCTTTATCTAATTTCTTTACCAGTTGTTTATTGTTTAAAGTTAAAATTTTGAACCTTAATTGTCATAAAGATATCTTATAATTCACTATATAATTAACATCAGTATGTTATACTGAGTATATATACTATGAATAAGGAGTATATAAGTGTAGGTTTCGATAAATAGTAATACCTATTAATTATTAATTACTAATTACCAAAAGACAATAAATAATGAATATGCAAATTTTTTAATTATCCATCATTTTACAAATATGAAATATATCTTGTTCTTATAGTTTGTTAGTGTCCTGTTCCTGTCTACAATTTACTAAGTTAATAAGGAAAGGGTTTCTTACTAGGAGTTGTTCTGTTCTGCTTTCTGTATTTGGCTGTTAGCAATTGAAGTGAAAAGAGGAAGGCATTGAGCATTACAGTATTTCCTTTGTTTTCTTGTATTAAACGAATAAATGGATGATGAAATTGCTATCGTGGTTTCAAACAGAGCATTCAACTAGTTGGTCCATCCTTTATTAATTCTATCAGCTTGTTGCCTTATCAGCTTTTCTTCATAGCCCAGAGTTTAGTCCCTTTCTATCTCGCTATTCAGTTCATTTTTGACATTGGTAACACATCATCATGATTCATATCACAGTAGAAGATGGACTAACATGGTGATTTCTGGATTCCAGATACATTATGAAGCGTTTCGGTTTGAAGCAATGGGCAGTTGTATTTGGTCATGGAAATGAAGGAGAGACAACGTTGGAGAGCTGAAGAGGACGCTTTGTTACGTGCGTATGTGCAGCAATATGGACCAAGGGAGTGGAACCTTGTATCACAGCGCATGAATACGCCCCTAAACAGGGATGCCAAATCTTGCTTAGAAAGGTGGAAGAATTATCTCAAGCCCGGCATCAAGAAAGGATCACTTACTGAAGAGGAGCAGCGCCTTGTCATTTGCCTTCAAGCCAAACACGGTAATAAATGGAAGAAAATTGCTGCTGAAGTCCCTGGACGTACTGCCAAGAGATTGGGTAAGTGGTGGGAAGTGTTCAAAGAGAAGCAGCAGAGAGAACAGAAAAACAATAAGACAGTTGACCCTGTTGACGAGGGTAAATACGATAGAATTCTTGAAACTTTTGCTGAGAAGCTAGTGCAGGAGCGTGCTGCCCCATCATATCTCATGGCTACTTCAAATGGGTCCTATCTTCATACTGAAACATCTTCTCCTGCACCTACGATGCTTCCTCCTTGGCTTTCTAATTCCAATGTGACCTCCAATGTCAGGCCACCATCTCCGTCTGTTACCCTGAGTCTGTCTCCAACAGTTGCACCCTCTCCTCCAATTCCTTGGCTGCAGCCTGATAGAGGATCAGATAATAGTCTAGTTTTGGGCAATATGCCACATCATGGCTCAGTTCCTGTTTGTGGAGAGAACCTTGTAATATCTGAGTTGGTAGAGTGCTCTAGAGAGTTGGAGGAAGTGCACCGTGCTTGGGCAGCGCATAAAAAGGAAGCATCCTGGAGGTTAAGGAGAGTAGAATTGCAACTGGAATCGGAGAAGGCTTGTCGGAGGAGGGAGAAGATGGAAGAGATTGAGGCGAAGGTGAAAGCTCTAAGGGAAGAGCAGAAGGCTGCTCTGGATAGGATTGAAGCAGAATACAGGGAACAATTAGCAGGGCTAAGGAGAGATGCCGAAGCAAAGGAACAGAAGTTGACTGAGCAATGGGTTGCAAAGCATTTGCGTCTCTCTAAGTTTCTTGACCAGATGGGTGGCAGGCCAAGGCTGGCTGAGCCTAATGGCCGGTGAGAGATATCTGTTATACATGGTCAGTTTAGATCGTATGATGTCCAAATTTCGGTTTTCTGTTTTGTTTATCATTTCTCTTTCGGTCTTGTGTGCATCCTCTGATGAAATGCTGTTATAGGATGTCTAATCTTATACTGTCTGCCTATTGGCCTGGACCGAATGACTCTAAGGTTGCATTGCATTATAATTTCAGCAGCTATATTACAATTGTATTTTAACTGTTTTCACAAAACTTATGTTTCCACATTTCAAATAGACGAGAGATATGATGCAATTCATTGTTTTAAAATTGGTTTCTGGAGAACAAATACACAAGTCCAATCCATTAGAGATGCAAAGGTTTGGGCCCAATAATTCTTCACCTTATTAGGACTCGAAGATATCATCATCCTCCACTCATCGCCCTCAGGCCTCAGCATCTGTGAGGACCCATATTATGTCTAGGTGGTTTGGAACTGTCGCCAAGCCTGGAGTTTTCTTGTTCCCTGCATGAACAGACAATAGCACCAAATGACACATAACTTGAGGATTGTTAACGACAGTCGTTCATCGCTTGAGGAATGTTAACGACAGTTGTTCACGCGATCCCGTAACAAGTTTCACATACATTAACATATGGCAATCAACACCATAAATGACTAGTACTCTTCATAAATTGACCATAGAAAGAAGAATCCCCACTACCTTGTAATGCCTCAGTTCCTGCCTGATTTCAGTTACTTCAATTTTAATGCACCTCTCGGTCGCCTTGAGTGATTGGAGTCGCTTTCTTGCAAGGGTCACAGAAATGAATTTCAAATCCCAATCCTTGGTTTCTAATTTAAGTTGCGTGTGGGTTAGACGATCAATGATTATGCCGTCCCTATTTTTGAGTTTTATTATTAAACTTCAAACAGGATGTAAGAACAGTACTCGTATTTTTATTGTGAAACACTTAACTTAATAAAAAGATGTATGTACTGCAAGTAACCAAAGGCTGGACCTGGATGATCAATATGGTATCCATTAGGTTAAGTACTTGTGCTCCTAATTATAGGTGAAATTAATCACACATATGGTACGATAGTCGCGCTGCTTTGGGCAATGAGGATCAAACTTTGCGTGTTATGGACGTAATTCTGCATGAAAAATAGGAATTCAACGTTCTGTGATACGTAATTTTGTATGAGAAAATGGAATTATAGAGATCTCACTCTTACCTTAATTAGCATGTTCTCGCGTATGTATAACGCACACAAACGGGCATTATTGTTCAAACAAGAAACTAATTTTGGCTGTGATGTGTGTTTGAACTTTAGAATGTGAGAGATTACAAAAGAAGAGACGCAGTCCATCTTTTCCAAATCAACCACCGTCAATCGTTTAGGTTATAACCTAGCATAGCTAGACTTAATATGTGGATCAATTGCCTTGATGAATCCAATTGCCTTGATGAATCCTTAAGCCTTAAAACCAAATATAATTACAAAAATAATTGCAACTCAAAACAATCAAATTAATAATGACAGAATTAACCTGGTCCGAGAGAGGTTCGTGGGCTTTGTTCCACAGTGGAACTTCCATCCCTTTGGCAGCATCCATGTTCTGAACCACGCCGATGTATGTGAACAAACCGAGAAGAGAAATATTGGACTCTCACAAGATGATGCCAACCATTTGAATCTCCTTTCAGCAGTCACATTTCATGAAAAATAACAAAATCAAAATCAAATTTATCCCTTACAAAATAAAAAATAAGAAAAAAAAATTGCCTTTGGGTTCTTATCATCATCTTGTGCATGAGTCGCTTGGAGGCCCATATCGGCAAGTCGACTGATCAATATAATATAACAAAGAAATACATCTATAACTAGTGAAAATCGATGTTGGAGAGCATATATATAAACCGTTAAAATTTAAACTTCAAATAAAAAAAAGGCTTTACTATATAAGGGCAAATAAGAGGGCACAAAGATAAAATAGTCAAGCATTTTAAAAGAAAAACAAGCCAGTCTAGTTATTATGACCATGTCATTCTCCAACAGTGACAATGGGTGCATTTTTTTTGTTAAAATGATTGATCTCTAATCGAGTTTTTTTATTCACTTTTGTGCCACGAACAACCTGCCTCACAGTGACATTCAATAGGTTACTATTCAAGAGTGACATCCATGGATGTTAAGTTTAAAATGAACCGTAATAACATTTTTTTTCCTTCCACTCCAACCGGAAGAGGAAAGCTTTAATTATTTGTACTAATTTGACAATTTAAGGCTTGAAGTGAACTACTAAATCATTTATTAAATTGCACAAAATGCTGTTAGGTATTGTCCAGACCCATAAAAAAAGTCTCCAAATCCAAAAACAGACAACAACAACAACCAGAAAAAAGAAAAAAAAAAAAAAAAAAAAAAAAACTGTCTGCTAAAGTTCAGGTAAATAAAAAAGTCGGCCATCTAACGGTCCTAGTTCCTCGAACAAGTTCTCATCCTCATCAACGGTTGTAGGGTCGTTTGCCTCGGCCGTCTTAAATCCTTCCTCATCTCCACCATTGGGTTCTGCTTGATCACCAGCATTCAGTCCATCAACAGGCGCCCTAGGGTTTGGTTCAGTACTGTCGACAGGGGAGTTGAGATCCGGGATTATTTTCCAATCCTGTTCTAGTCCCTCGAACAGGTTCTCATCCTCATCAACGGTTGTAGTGTCGTTTGCCTTGACCTTCCTAACTCCTTCCTCATCTCCACCATTGGGTTCTGCTTGATCACTAGCATTCAGGCCATCAACAGGCGCCTTAGGGTTTGGTTCAGTACTTTCCACAGGAGGGTTGACGTCCCAGTTTTCGGGCTGGTCTTCCTGCTGATCAGGGCTAGGGTTCGGCTCGGCATCCACCGGATGGCTCACATCAGGGTTGTTGTTGGTATGGCCATTCAGAGGGATGAGAATTGCTTGGTTCCATTCTCTTTCCGGTTCATGTGAAACAGCAGTTGGGAGAGCAGATGGGCCTACAATAGAATTCAAAGAGAGCAAATTAACCAAGAAGATATCTAATTAGTGAAAAAATGGATAAAATTTTTGTAATAACATAAACTTGTATACATAGCGCAATGATTAGAGGATCAAGAATGAAGTTTAATTACCGGTATGGATTTGTTCATACAAGGACAACTGAAGCAATGCCACCGCTGCTTGTACTACAGATCCAATGGTATATTCATCCCCACCATGGCTGCTTTCACAATGATCAGCCTCTCGTTGCCCCCTCCGCGTTCTTGGCGTCGTTAATCTTTGCCTCCTCCCCCGCTCAGACGTCTCAGCCTGAAAGGGAACAAAAAGATTGCACATATATAGTGAGCAAATGAATTTCATTTAAAAATATAAAAGATCTGAATGATCTAACTCACTGAATCAGCAATCCTTCGCGCCTTTCGTTTTGTTGTTCGCTTATCTTGTGGTTTTGCTTCATAAAGTATGAAGTTTACAACTTCAGTATTTGATCTGAAGAACATATTGGATTCCTGGTGCCTGTAGTACTGCAAGAAACATTAATTGTTAGAAAATGTATATCTAGTTATATAACTCTTTTTCTTTTTACTTGTCTAGATTTTAAAGGTTTGAACAAGTGATAAATCTAGAGTTTTTAAACGAAAAACCAAAGAATTCAGGTTTCCACAGTCCCATTTAATAACTTTAGGGTTTCTTGATGTACCGAAATACTTATACATTTAGGGGGTTTATAGAAAAAATTAGGGTTTTTACAATCACACAGCTTTAATTATCTGGTGTAGTGTCATTGGATCTTCAACCTTTCCATATAAGAGAGTTCGAGATGTCATCTAAACAAGAAACCAAATTGAGCACACTACCATGTCACACATTAATGTGGATCTTTGTCTGCGCTCAAGTTTCCAACCACGGAGCCTTTGAGCGAAAGAATATTTTCGTGTTCTATGCACGATACTTGCATAGAGCTCCTCATCGAACGGAAGTAACTGTAGCCATATTCCACAAACAAATAATGAGTCCCTTCATGACAGTACACACAATTAATAGTTAAATGGAAAAAAAAAAAAAAAAATTGCATGTGAGGATATCATGCACTGTTTATATAGTGAAGTGTTTTACATTCTCCAGGTCCAGACAATCGAGGCTTAAATATTGGGGAAGTATGAATGATTCGACAACAATCTCACCAACCGGAGTGGTGGCTACTCGTTTTCTTTTCAAATTTTCCTGTAACATGAAATGCAAAGCAAATTAAGCGAGATCACTAATTGATTATGAACATCTGATCAGTAGACAAGCCACTTAATTTGCAAAGTACAAGTATTTCTGGTTTAATTTTGAGACTATTTTTATTTACATTAATCAGATAGTGTAAAAGTTAAAACCCATCATGTATAGATAGATCTTTAGAGATGAATTAAGCAAGTGACCTCTTGAACACTCCGAACGGAAGATATGGGCTCTGCTTTTATGACCATTTGCCCTGCAGCTTGCGTGGATCTCATCTCTGTAGTATATGTCTGTGTAGAATGAAAAATTTCAGACTGTCAAATTAATTCTCAAGTTATTCACATATATAATTTATAAATGCAAAACTCAAGCAGGTTTATAGATCAATGGGAGACGAATTAAGAGCCACAGTGACTTACTGAGATAATATAGCTCAAGGTTTGCTTGAGTCGGAGATGCACGTTGTATTCATTTGGGTGATGAGAAAAACTAGAGCCCTCATCTGCTCTAGCTTGTGGAATGCAAACTAGAGCTAGATCATTTTTTAGTTGTAAATTCCTCTGGTCACCATCAAATGTGGGTGACTGTGAATTATGGGGGACGGTTTCCAGAGACTGAGGGTCATATGTTTCTTCTGACTTCCCCATTTCTGGTGTGGTGGCTGATGACCTCCTGTTCTCAGATGGGAAAGACATTTTGAGAGAGAGACAGAGAGAGTAGCATATGCAGTATATGCAGATAATAGAGGCAGCAAGAACACAAATTTAAAGGAGACAAGCACACAATTGTGGGTTGAGAAAAAGGAGGCCCTCTAGATTTAATGAAAAAGACAGAACCTGCTTGAAAGTCATATAGATTTGAGCAAGAATGTGTCTTGGGAAAATCATTAAATGAGAGCCTTCATTTGAAGAATTTTTTTGCCTATTAGGAAAGTTGTTGTGTGAAAAAAGAAATATTTTTACTCACCACTTTAACCTTGGCTGTATGCTCACCATCCTTCTTAATACTTAACACGTGTCAATAGGTATAACCATGATTAACTTTTTATTTTGATTTATGTAACCATGATTATGCTTATGGATACATATCAAGTGTTGAAAAAGGTGATGAGCATATTACCTTGAGTTAAAGTGATGAGCAAAAATGTTCTTGTGTGAAAATGCCTATTAGGAAAGTTGATGTGCAAAAAATTAAAGGAGAGTGCCAGACAATATCTGATTTTTAGATTTTCAAATTCCATGTTTATGTTCAATGTCCCAAAATCCAAGTATGATAAGTTTTGCTCCACAACTTATATACACTGTCTTATTCTTACTGGACTTCCACAACAACCTTTGGATGTTTCCAAACCAGGAAACCTTGAAATTATCAAAAATGGCATGCATTATGCATATAGGGTTAGTGGCCCTTACCTTATATTCACATGTGATGTGTGATTTGAAATTTAAAATTCTACATACCTCAAACCATAATTATTTTCCCTTTTATGTATTTATGGCATGAGAATCCAATAAACTTAATATCATTTGTAGCCTTAAGTTTGGTTCTGGGGCCAAATTAAATCTATATGTGTGCTATTAAGTTGCTCTATTAACACCCCAAGTTCGAGTCAACAAACAGTAATGTGTGATGGTTAAAGATAAACATATGAGCTATATATATATATATATATATATATATATATATATATAACTTTCAATTTTTAAACACCCTATGTCTGCATCTCCTGAAGTTTTAAACAATTAAAACTTTCAATTTCACGCTTGAACATAAAACATTTATGGGAGAATTTCCCATATCATCATAACAAGGGATTAATACATCTACATAGGCATTGGTCGAACTACCTAAAATTGCAAATAAATGTTGGAGTGCATATAAAAATCATTAAAATTTAAATAAAAGAGAAGACAAAATTGTTGAGTTTGCATAGGAAGCTGTTTAATTGGTGTTGTCTAGCCGTCTAGGCACACCAAATGGGATCGATGCATGCAACAAGGTTATAGATAAAATTGGTGTCCAAATTTAAAACCCAAGAAAAAAGAAAGGGAAAACAGAAAAGAACTGTATCTAAATTTACAGCAATAATCATAGTAATTAATTTACAAATTGCCCATTTCCATTTGGCAACAGCCCAAGTCCTTCTAGACGTCCTCTTGGTTAACTCTATGCTTGATTAGTACTCTGCCTCCTCTCCACCCACGGCTTCTTCTGCCGGAGCCTCCTTCTCTCCACCCTCGGCTTCTTCTACCGGTGGCTCCTCCCCACCCTCAGCTTCTCCTGCCGGCAGATTCAAGTCAATTTGCAGACCAGGCGCAATACGTTCATTGTCCACAGGAGTGTTGGCATCAGTTGAAGGAGATGGGTCTACAATAGAATTAAAAGAGAGTAAACCACAACAAGATATTTGATTAAATATTAGTAAATTAATTATTATAAACTTGTAGCACCCCAGAATGAAAGTTCAATTAATTACCCTCTTTATAATTCAGTAGGTTCTCATAGGACGACCTCAAAAATTCCCGCACTTCTTCTTCACTGATTTGATAAGACTTCCTGATGATTTGACAGGACTTGTAAGCCTGAAACGGATCAGAACAAACATTGCATATATATAGTGAACAAAAATGAACTAAAAATATATATGAGTTTTAATCTTTATATGTAAAAGATTTGTGTGATATATAACTCACTGGTTCATAACTCTCTAGTAATAACTTTCTTTTCGGTGTCGGCTTCCTGGGATGTACTTCATAAAGTATGAAGTTTACCATTTCAACATATGATCTCAGAAGCGTATTAGATCCCTGGTGTATGAAGTACTGCAGGAAACATATCAATTCATTTTTAGAAAATATATCTTGTCATCATATCTTTCTTTTTCTTTTTCTTTTTCTTTTACAAGTAGTACTTGTCTTGATTTCAAAGATTTGAGCACTTTGTAAATGTATTCTATATATTGCATGTATAATAATAACAAGAAATTTTAATTATCAGGATATGTTCACTAAATCTTCAACATATTTTCCATAGGAGAGAGTTGAATCAGATCCAAACAAGAAACCAATTAATCAAAGTATTACTGATGGTGAGAGTAGCTAATCTCCTCCTAAACTTTTCTTCATAGAAAAAAAAAAAAAGTATTACCAGATCACATCTTCCTGTGCGTCTTTGTTTACGCTCGATCTTCCAGCCCTTGAGCCTCTGCGCCAAAGAGAATTGGCGTGGTGGCCTTTGACTAGAACTGGCAGCAAACGTCTCCACCCTGGGTACCAACTGTAGCCATCCCCAAACCCACTATATACATGAGTTCCTTAATTCACACTAATACAAATAGTATATTATAAAGTTTTAAATTCACAAATAATTAACTGGAAGAGAATTAATGCATGTCATCATATTACTGTTTGTGTAGTGAAGTTACCTCCTCAAGGGGTAAGCCATCCAGGGTGAGATCTCCTGGAAGGTTGTAGTCCACAAAAATAACACCAGCCGGAGTGGCGGGTACTCGTCGTTTTTTAAACTCCTCCTGTAACGGGGTAGAAAATGTAAAGCAAATTATTTGATAACCACAATGTAATCAACATTTCTATTGAAACTATAATTTTATTTGAGGTAGGGTCCTCTATAATTTTTTTTTCGCAACAATCCAAACAATCTATTTTTTAAGTCTTTATTCAAAGATCATCTTTGCAAAAAATCATGCAAATTGAAGATCATTGAGGCATCTAATTGGGACCAACAAAATAGAAGAACACGGTGCTTCAAGAAAAGACTATAATAACAACTATCTAATTGAGTGATCAAATGGTTTTGGGTTCAAGTGATTTTTTTGCACAAATGATCTTTGAGGGAAATTTAAAAACTAGACAGTTTGGATAATTGAAATACAATATGTGGTGAGCCCTACAAGGATGTCCCTCAACTAAGCTTACTTGAGATATCCTTCAACTGAAGCTATATATGTGTGTGTGTGTGTTAGAATGCGAGCATTCAGTCTAAAATCAATTAGCAATGGATGCAGACCCAAGATCTTTTAAGCACTAATGCAAAGTATTCATTCTCCAATTAGTGTATGATACTCTCAATATGTTATACACAATCACCTTTCAGTAGGACCACTATGCAGTGCAATTCTATGATCGAAATCATCTATTTTTAAGTTGCTATTTAAGTGTCATTCTTGTGAAAATTTAGCTAAATTAGTAATTGTAACGAAACTATGTAGACAAATACATATTGTTTAGGTAAAAGTGAAATAATATTTTAATGGTAATCAAACGGCCAGCTAAAACATTTCTCAATTGGCTGAATTTTTGCAAGGATGATGCCTTAGAAGAAAATCTAAATAATGAACAGTTAATTGGAGCATACCAAAAAAAAAAAAAAAGATATTTTATATATGCAAATATCCTTACTTGAAAATTCTCATATACATATTTACGGCATCTGAGTAGACAAGTCAGTTTGCACATTGGTTTAATTATGAGACTATAAATTTACGCGCATGCGAGTATCATTAGATCCTCTAAAACCCAACATATATTTTACCAACAGCAACAAAAAAAAACATCATATGTAGGAGATCAAGAAATGATTTAAGCAACACTAAAGTGAAATCACCATTTTCATTGGATTGTGAAGAGAGTCCTTAGCCACATACGAATTCATAGGTGCTGCTCCTATGATTCCGTTTGTAGTAGAGATAGTCCCTTCCTCTATGGGTTGATTTAACTCTCTGGATCTCAACTCTTCGGTAGATTTCTGCATAAAACGAAAGTTAACTAACTAACCACATATAATTTATAGATACCAAGCTCATCAAGCAGGTACATGTTCATAGATCGGTGGAAGGAATTAAGAGCCAGTGACTTACTGAAACAATTGCTTTGAGCTTTTTATAGAGTTGCTCATGCAACTCTCTGTCCACTCTAGCTTCAAAGGGCACCATCTGAGATGAGGACGGTGTTGATGACACAATTTTGTCAAAGGAAGACATTCTGGACAGAAGATCTAGAGGTAGAGAGAAAGAGAGTATTTTATGTAAAGAATGGCAACGAGAGTACGAAAGAAACGAGAAATTGCAGAAAGATACTGAAAAGAGAAACGACACTAGATTTTATAAAAAAGACACAACGGCACAGAAAGCCATGTACACTGAGCAAATTAGGTGTGAAGAAAACTAATTAAATGTGAACATTCATTGGGTTGCCAATTATGAAAGATGGTATATCAAATTAAAGGAAAGTGTTTTGATAAAATCTGACTCAGAATGTTTTTATTGAATTTTGAATTTGCATATGTACATGGTGTGTAACCACATTCAACGTCCCAAATCCAATTATGATTAGCTTACCCTTGTATACCTTAATTAGTTTCTTAACTTCCATATCAGTTCCTCCCTGCCATTTTAACCATTCCAACAATCTCCTCACGACTCCAATGTGAAAACAAGAAATAGTGGCTCTTATCTTTACAGGTTTTATCTAATTAGGAACTTAAAACTGCCCAACTCACTACATAATTACTTTTCCTTAATTATATATTTATGGCAAGTAAAACCAAGTTACAAGTTATAGCTTATAATTTTTCATCGGGTTCAAGTGGTATCCTGGGGTGGTTCTTCGGACCAACTTAAATCTCTGGTGGTGATATATCACTGTACCTTTTAATAATTAGTAACAAAAAGAAAAATTAAAGTAAAAAGGAAAAAGATCGATGGACGAGTTTCCTAATAATAATTAACTTAAGGTTAACGAGACGAACAGTTCATTATTGAATATAAACACAAAACTTGCAACATCCTTTGAGGGCAAGGTTCATTAATATACCCCGTGTATATGTTTTTTTTTATAAATTTATCTCCTAATCATCAATAGGTGTATAACTCTTTTTTCATTTTCGTTTGTGAGTTACTTGTGAAAGCAAGGTGGAGAGGAATTAATCATATGCTTGAATGAACAAACAAGTTGAGAAATGGACCAAATGTGTAAAGTTCATAATAGAAGATAGGCGCCAAAATTGGTATAGTGAACTTATAATTAACAACAAACGAAAATGAAAGGAATTGTATATTATAATTGGGAATCTATACATTCCCATTTCGATCTAAGGCATCGTCATCATCACGTTGACTCAATATGTTCTAATATATATGCAATGCATGATTTACCTTCAAAGATTTTGATTGCATCGTGCCACTGTTTGATCTCAGCCACAATAATCATCTTCAACTAGACTATCCTAGTCTAATTAACCTAGAGCTTGATGACTTACATGTGCAATTACAAAATTGTCAAGAAAAGCTAAAACTCTTAACTAAACATAACCTAATAGTCATCGAAATCGTTAAGGAATAACCTGGCTCTCATTAATGCGAGGCTTGTCACAAGGTCCTCGTAGTTAGAGCACTCCGGAATTTCATTAATCAGGTCACATTCCTCCATATAGGCTTCGTGTGCACTCTGATAAGCTTCTCTTTCTCTCACCATTGTTGCCGCCAAAGGATTGGCACCGTGGACGCCATCCATTAGTACAGGGCTGCCATTGCTAAGCTCCACATGGTTCAACAGATATGCTTGATCAAATTCGATGGAAGAGTTGGAGGGTTCACCTTCTCTAGAAGAAATCTTGGGTAGAGCATTTGGAGGAGATAGGGCTACACTTGGGACATTTACATGTTTTATTTTGGTCCCTGAGAAAATTCAAAGGATTAAAAAGAGAATGATTAAACTAATTAAAAAGATTAATATATAAACTTCTAAGGGCATTGAGAAGAGAAAGAATAAAGTTTACCTTCTGATTCTCTTTCCTCCATATAGGCCTGTAAGTCGTGTGCACTCTGATCAGCTCTTGCTCTCATCACCCTTGTTGTTTCCAAAGGACTGGCCCTTACGATGCCATCAATTTGCACGTGGTTGCCATTGCTAACCTCCGTATGGTTCACCGGATCGGCTTGATGAAATTCCGTTGAAGGGTTGGAAACTTCATCTTCTCTAGAAGGAGTATTGGATGATACAACATTTGGAGGACATGGGGCTACACTGGTTTTCGCTATTGTAACCCTTAGACGTTTGGTCCCTGAGAAATTAAGGATTAAAAGAGAAAGATTAAACTAAATAAAAAGATCAATATATACTTGTAAGTGCATTGAGTAGAGAAAGAACGAAGTTTACCTTCTGATTCACTTTCCTCCTCTATAACAACAAATTTCAAGTTCCTCAGGTTCTCATAGGCTTCCTTGAGAAACTTTCTCACCCTTTCTTCCATAGCTTCAGGTGACAACCTTACAAAATCCTCCTTCGGTCCACAATCGAAACGCTGCATATCCTCCTCTGAGACATTGTTGCCACAATCAACATCTGAAGACTTTCTCTTCCACGTTGCTGATCTCGCCATTCTCCTCTCAGCCTAAACATAAACAAGATTAATTGCATAGTGAGCAAACTTAACTATGTATGATATTTCAAAGTTTTTTAGGCCAAAAATATATTATATATATATAATTTGATTGATTGGTCTAACTCACTGATTGATCTCCTTCTGCCTTTCCTGCCGCTTGTTGTTTGGGATATTCCTCATAAAGAATAAATCTGACCACCTCCACAATTGATCTCAAACTGGCATTCGACTTCTCATGTCGATAGTACTGCATCAAACATTTCTTGTTTAGAAAATATACATATAGTTATATGAAATTATATTTTACTCTTCCAGATCTTAAAGATTTGAAACCCTTTTTATTATATTTTATAAAATTTAGGGTTTTTGGGAAAAATAAAATTAGGTCTTCAAAATTACATAACTAATAAATCAAACAATTACCATGTCATATATTCCCTTGACTCGTTTTCTTCGAGTAATCCTCCAGCCCTGAAGTCTTTCAGAGAATGATAATTGAGTTAAAGTGTGAGGAGTTCCACTCCCTTCCTGCACTAACTGTAGATCCACAAGTACATATTATTATATGAATATGTATATATATATATATGCATAAATAATTTCAACATGATATGTATATTATATCACTTTATAGCTAATAGTGACGCTATTATAAATATACCGTCTCAGCATTTGCATCCTGAGGAAAATCTTCCGGCAGTTCAAATGACACCGAAAAATCTCCAGTCAGAGTGGTCCGAGATCTTGCTGGCTTTGCTTCGGGTGATACTTGTGACTGAAAATGCAAAGAAAATTATGTGAGAATGGCAATCATACAATAATATTGCTAGAAAGCTCAAAACCGATTATATATATGTAGATCTAGAGATTAATTGAGCAAATGAAACGATACAATGTTTGCATGAGGTTGTATGATTTGCAGGTTTCTGGTGGTTTCATCTGTGTCCGCTGAAGACAGGGGTTTCAACTCTTTCACTTTTTTCTGTGTAAAAAGAATATTAGAGACAATTTTAACTAGAGATTAATTAACGGGAGAAATTAAGAGGTAGTGACTTACGGTAACCATTTTTTGAAGTGCTTTGAAGTGTTGCGATTTCTGCAACTCTTTGTTTGGGGTACTACTAGAACCCTCTATTTGCCTAGTACTTTTTGGATTCACATTGGACTGTATCTCATGGGGATCCACGAGAACTGCCTGAGGAAAATTGGAGAACTCATTTTCCTGGCAGGCTACAGCGGCTGACACCAAAACATCAAATGTCGACAGAGACATCTTGATGAGCGAGAGAGCGAGAGAGGCAGAGAGATCTAGAGAGTTTGAAGGCAGCAAAAGCAAGGGATGGGATGGTGACGGATAAAGTGTTCTAGGTTTTATAGGGATCAGAGAAGGTCATGTACATTCACCAAGCAGTGCCTGCAAAAACCTTGAAATGAGAGCTTTCATGTTGTTACCAATTGTGAAAGGCGGTATTGACAAATCCAGAAAGTGCTTGACAATTTTTGAGCCAGATTCTCAATTACACATTTACATTCTTTGTCCTAAATCCAAATTTAATAAGGTTGCCATGTATACCATATTTACTGTGTTACTCTCACTGGACTTTCCTAAGGTAAACTTTAGTAGTAATCCTAAACAATTCATCATCTCGATACGTCTACCAAAAACCTAGATGGCACCAAACCTGCATTTTCAATTAGTTTTGAGTTTGATGCTCACATTCTAATACTCTAGTCTCAATAACCAACACCACAAATTTGAGTCCACAAATAGCAAATGGTAAAGGTTAACAATGATTCTCATCACTGGATAAGACAAAACCTAAAAACATTGCAAGTGCAATTTTAAATTTGTTACAAGGGAACGGAATTTAATCAATAAGAAAAGAAAAACCTCACTACAACTAATCTAAGAAAAACGAAAGTTTGGAAGCATCTTAACTCTGACTCCACTTTGGTTCTCCAATATCAGTCCCCTCATTGTGTGCTTCAAAAACCAAATGCACTTAACATTTCCAGTTGTTCTTTGTTAATCTTAGTGTCACTTGGTGGCAACGTGGATGAATCCTCCACCATTGCTAGGTTTGGGGTATTTTCTTGCACCTACTGACGCCCACACACAGATTTAAGTAAGTATAAAAAAAATTGAGTTAGATATCTTTGCAATAACCATTTGCATGCAGTCCATGTGTATGCATAAGTCACTTCTAATAAGTGGGGAAAGTGTAATTGCTTAGTTTTATTATTAAAAAGAATATTTATGCTGAATTTGTGTGTGTGTGTGTGTTTGTTTTGTGAGTTTCTCAATGAAACCTAAATAAAAAGGAAATTAATTAAGAAAGATGTTGATTGAAGTTTCCACAGGGTTTTGGATTAAACTCTTTTAAAAGCGAGGGATATCTCTGCCCCCACACACAGAGATTTGAATCAGTACATAAAATACTGAGTTGGTCATCTCTGTAATAACCATTTGCATGCAGTCCATGTGTATGTGGCACATAAGTCACTTCTTATAAGTGAGGAAAGTGTAACTGCTTAGTTTTGGACTATTTGACCTCAATTTTTATCATTAGAAAGAATTTATGCTGAAAAAATAAAAGAAATTTTTTTGTGTGTGTTTGCTTTGTGAGTTTCTCAATGCTACCTAAGTAAAGGGGAAATTAATTTATAAATATTATGGCTGAAGTTTTCACAGGATTTTGGATAAAACTATTTTAAATTTGAAGTATAACGGAGCGTAGAGGGAGCAAGAGAGTTTGAATGCAAAAGCAAGCGATGGGAAGGTGAAGGAGAAAATGTTCTAGGTTTTTAGGGATCAGAGAAGGTCATGTACATACGTTCACCAAACAAGGCCTGCAAAGAAACGTGAAATAGAGAGCTTTCATGTTGTCACCAAGTATGAAATTAAGGTTGTATTGGCAAATGCAGGGAAACCAGGCAGCTAATGCTTTGGCTAAACAAAGTTAGTAATAAACTAGTCATGATGGAATGTTCAAAAGAGAAAGACTTTTTATTTTTGGCTACTGTTCGAAGAGTAAGCTGAAAAGCAATGTTTGGGTCTGCTTCACATATTTCCACAGACAGAATGAAATTCCTTGGCCCATTCATTCTTCAACTTTTCCGGAACCATGATACCTTCGAAATACGGGTTCCATTCACCATTGTCAGCATCAGTGAGGACCCATGTTAGCTTTTCAGGTGGGTTTGCAAAGTCGAAGTCTCGATAGTTGCTTTTCCCCTTTTAGTACTTGTTTGAGGGGTTTTGGCACTCTATGAAGCCTTGAGCAAAATATTCAATATTGTGAATTTCATGATAATATGCTTGAATGTTAATACTCTAGGCATGGAATATGGTACTATAAAATTGTACAAACATGTAAAATAACAAGAAAATTCCTGAAACCTTCACCATATTTGATTATCCCTTCAACCTAAAACTGCGGCTTCCCAAGCTTAATTGGTATGTTCTCGTGTTTATACACTATGCAGGTATTTTGGTAATTTGAGGCATGAATAATTTGGTAACTATATACGTGTGCGTGTGCGCGTGAAATACACGCTATACATGCACATACTTGAAGTATATATGTGACGTGCTTTCAATATGAATACTAAATAGTGCCCACAAACACTTCAATATGATCAGCTATCCAGATATAAAAAGGCCATTTATGAATGATTTATACCTCTATATTTTATTAATTCAAAGGTAAATACGAAGAACACAGTTCAAAACTGAATTGCAACTGCAAGTATATAATAGTTACATAGAACTGTCACCACAAAGAGAAAAAAAAAAAAATCCCACCCACACTTCAACTGATAGACACAAAATCAGATCACAATATCCCTAGCTAGTAAGCCTGAAATTAATAGATCTGACAACACTACAAAGACAACAACAACAACAACAAAAAAACTAATTCCAGACTCCACGACTAAACTAATAGACACAAAATCATCAGATTAACCCCTTGATAGTTTTCAAAAAATTTACAGGTGGTTCTAAAATTAATAGATCTGAGAATGGAGGCACTAGATCTAATTTACGAACTTTTATAATTAGCTAAAAACTTTCAATTGCATTATTGATGAATTCTTCAGATCCTCAGATTTGAAACAACATAGTTATATAATAACCCCCCCAAAAAAAAGATAATGACGCAATTAACCTGATCTATTCCGCCATAGTATTTGAGAGATGTCCGTGGCCTTTCTTACACAAAAAGTCTCAGCCTCTTGGGGTGGTAGCATTCGAAGAGGGATGGTCTCTATGTCAAAATGTGGCAGCAGACCAAATCTCCGATCAAATTCACTTAACATTTCTGGCTGTTCTTTCTTACTCTTGGTGGCAGCAGGGTTGAATTTCCCTCATCTTCCATTGTTGCTAGCTTTGGTGTGTTTTCTTGCACCTAATGAGACCCCCACACATACAGATCTAAGTCAGTATAGAAACAACTGAGTTGGATATCTGTGCAAGAGCCAATAAAGATTGGTACTCTTTTCAATTGCCATGTATAAATTTGCATGTAGTCCAAGTGTATGTAGCGCATAAGTCACTTCTGATAATAGGGGAAGGTGTAACTGCTTAGTTTTGGTTCCAAATTTTATTAGTAAAGAGTAATTTATGACGATAAAAAAGAAGAAAAAGTTTTTGCTTGTTTCTTTTTTGAGTTTCTCGATGCAACATAAATAAAGAGGAAATTAATTAAAAAATATGTTGACAGAAATTTCCACAGGGTCAAGATAAAATTCTTTTAAAATTGAAGTACATGAGAGCAGAGGGAGCGATAGATGAAGGAGAAAGTGTTCTATGTTTGATAGGGATCAGAAAAGGTCATGTATATTCACCAAACAATGTCTCCAAAAAACTTAAAACGAGAGTTTCATGTTGTTTCCAATTATGAAAGGTGGTATTGACAAATGCAGGTTATAGGTGCTTGACAATATATGAGCCAGATTCTCACATTACACATTTACATTCATATTGTCCCTTTCCAGATATGAAAAGGTTGCCCTGTTACCATATTTAGTGTTTAATTACTCTCACTAGACTTTCCTAAGGTCAACCTTATAGTAATCTAAACTACTCATCATATCGATACCGTTACCAAAAACCTCGATGGCACCAGAGCTGCATTTTCAATTAATTTTGACTTTGATGCTCACATTCTAATTATGAAATACGACCCCCCGAAAAAAAACATTGCAAGTGCATTTTAAATTTGTTAGAAAGAGAAGGGAATTTATTAAATAAGAAAAAAAAAACCTCACTACAACCAATCTAAGTAAAACGAAAGTTTAGGGTTTGACAATAAAAGTCACGGAATGTTCAAATGACAACGACATTTTATTTTTTGGCGCAACTGCTCGAAGAGTAAAAGCAGTTTTTCATGGTCTTTGGCTATAATTATACATTAACACCAACTCAATAATAGCCAGATGCTTCACTCATTTCCACAGACAGATTGAAATGCCTTGGCCCATTCATTATTCACCTGTTCCGGAACCATGGTAGCTTCGACATACGGGTTCCATTCACCATTCACAGCATCAGTGAGGACTCATATTAGCTTGTCAGGTGGGTTTGCAAAGTCGAAGTCTCGAGTTGCTTTTCTCCTTTTAGTACTTGTTCGAGGGGGTTTGGCACTCTGTGAAGCCTACATGAGCAAGTGTACAATAACATCAACCATATATTGATCATAATTTTAGGCATGTTGTACATTTACGTATCTAAATTTAATCAATTCTACATCAATGGTTGACAATCACCTTTGCAAACATCGTTTAAAATTACCACACAATAGTTTGTGTATCATCTTACCTCCAATATACAAAGTAAATTCATGAGCTCACCTCAGAACCATTACAAGCTGGTAATGCCTCCTGTGCCTGCCCACCTTGAGTTGCTTCCTCGATCCATTTTTTTGCAGCCTTTATGGATCGGAATCGCTTTCTTGTTTTGACTTCATGAACAAACTGCACTTTTGATAATCGATGTTAATTAATTACAAAGGGGGACTATTAGAAAATGTCATTTTATGTCATGAGAGGCAAAACTATAGTATAATAACCCAACCGGCCGCAAAGCATGATTATTTTCCTTTATTGAAGCCCTTGAACAATCTAGGAAAGCTCAATGCAGATAAATTTCAATATGAATTAAAACTACTGCTGATTAAACAGAAGATTAAAATTATAACATGGGTCAATAAGGAACACTAACTTGAATCACTAGGAATATAACTGTTGATGGAAAAAATGCATAAGAGACTAGGAAAACTCAAGGAATAAAAGGGGATAAAAATGAATGAAAGATGTGCCGCCTCCATTCAACCTAAAACGGTGGCATCCCAACCCAAGTGCAAGCTTAATTGGTATGTTCTCGTCTGTATACTCTACCTATGCAGATATTTTGGTAAGTTGAGGCATGTATAATTTGGTAACTATATATATATATGTGTGCTCGAGCGCGTGAAATGCACGCTATACATGCACAGATTTGAAGTATATATGTTACGTGCTTTTAATATCAATACTAATTAAATAGAGTACAAAACACTTCAATATCATCCCGATCCAGATATATAATATCAGGCCATGTATATGAATCATATATACCTATATACTTTATTAATTCATAAGCAAAAGCGAAGAACACACATCAAAATTGAATTGCAAGTTTATAACAGGTACATGGTACCGTCACCACAAGGAGAACAAAAATTCCCCCAATTCCGCCCTTAAATTGATAGACACAGAATCAGATCACAATAACCCTAGCTAGTTTTTTATATTTAAAATTACATGTAGTAAGCCTAAAATTAATAGATCTGAGGTGGATGCACTAAATGTATTAATGTGCGAACTTATATAATTAGTCAAAAAATTGACACCACCACAAAGACAAGAAAAAAAAAACGAAAAAAATAAAGACTAATTCCACACTCCACGAGTAAATACAAAACATAAAATCATCAGATTACAACAACCCTTGCTAGTTTTCAAAAAAATTACATAATAGATCTGAGAATGGAGGCATTAGATCTAATTAAAAAACTTTTATAATTAGCTAAATATTTTCAATTGAATTCTTCAGATCCTCGTATTTGAAAAAAGATAGTTATATTAACCCCCCAAAAAAATTAGTGACGGAATAAACCTGATCTATTTTGCCAAAGTATTTGAGAGATGTCCGTGGCCTTTGTTCCACAATCCATCCTTCGGGCAGTCCATAAGGTCTTCCATCAAAATAAGTCGCAGTAGGTGCTGGTATCATTTGAAGAGGGATGGCCTTTATTGCTCTATCATCTCCGCTCAACATTTCTGATTTTGCTGCATTGGTCTCTATGTCACTCTGTGGCAGCAGTCCAGTTTCATTTTCATCTTGGAACTTCAACTTAGCGTCTTGGAGCTGGACTATTTTCTGATCAAATTCACTTAACATTTCCGGCTGTTCTTTCTTAATCTTAGTGTAACTTGGTGGCAACATGGATGGATTTCCCCCATCCTCCATCTTTGCTAGCTTTAATTTTGTGTGTTTTTCTGGTATAGCTCTACAAAAGCCAATAAAGATTGGTGCTCTTTCCAGTTGTCATATATAAATTTGCATGCAGTCCAAGTGTATGTGGCACATAATTAAGTCACTTCTGATAAGTGTGGAAAGTGTAACGATTTAGTTTTGGACCATTTAACCCACTTTTTATTATTGAAAAGAATTTATGCTGAAAAAAACAATATTTTTTTTGTTTGTTTCTCGATGCAACAAATAAAGAGGTAATTAATTAACAAATATGTTGACTGAAATTTCCACAGGATTCTGGATAATATTATTTTGAATTTGAAGTACAGGAGAGCAGAGAGAGGTTTGAAGGCAGCAAAAGCAAGGGATGGGATGGTGAAGGAGAAAGTGTTCTAGGTTTGATAGGGATCAGAGAGAAGGTCATGTATATTAACCAAACAATTGCTGCCAAAATCGTAAAACGAGTGCTTTCTTTCATGTTGTTACCATGTATGAAAGGTGGTATTGACAAATACAGGGGAAAGTGCTTGACAATATATGAGCCAGATTCTCACATTACACATTTACATTCATTGTACCAAATCCAGATATGATAATGTTGCAATGTTTACCATATTTACTGTATTATTACTCGTTCTTGACTAATTTCCTAATGAGGTAAACAAACAACCTAGTAATAATCTAAACCGTTCATCATCTGGGATGAGGCTATCGCTTTGGTTGATTTTCTTTTTCCTGTTCAAGCGATTATGCTTCCACGCAGTGGCGGGCCTATTAAGGCAAGGAGGTGCAGCTGCACCTTCCTTCGCCGGAAAAACCATTGTAGGTGCTTCAAATTGCCTTTTTGCTCAACTGGTGTACAGATTACCTTATTTCCATTTTCAACGTTTAAGTAAATGTCTTTGTCCTTTTACTTTCATTTATTTTTATATTACTCCATTTACTTAAGTTTACAATGTAAATAAGTACCCCCCCCCCATTTGGATTCAAATAAAAATACTAGAAAATTAAATTCCCACCAAATCAAAATATGAAAAATCGGTTTTAGTGCAAAATACGATTTAGGTTAAAAATGATGGCTCATTAAGTCAATATATACTTCATACTAAAATCCCATAAAATCAAGTTTTCTTATTTGATGTGTAAGAAATAAAAGCCGCCAAAAATTATCTTGAGAAAATGATTATTCCGAAAAATCATTTTTCATACTTAGTCAATATTGCACCTTCGCTAAAAAAAATTCTGGGTCCACCAGTGCTTCCACGGGTCAATTGTTAATGCAAGAGTTTGTATATAAGTTAGGTTAATGTTTCTCATTCACCAGCCCAATAATAGCCAGATGCACCATACATTAATTTCCAAAGGTGACAGAAAGCACTTCAACCGGAACATAAGGAAAGGGAATTTGTTCAATAAGAAAAGAAAAACCAAAGTTTGGAAGCAACTTGAGTCCCCTCATCTTCTCCCTCAAAAACCAAATAAACATGTTTATTTCGTTGATTTCCTTTCACACATTTCCACACGTAGACGGATTGAATTCTTCGCCTGATCCGGAACCATGTTAATTATCTTCGACATACGTACAGGCTCCATCTCAGCATCAGTGAGGACCCATGTTATGTTTTCAGGTGGGTTTGCAACGTCGAAGTGCTAATTCTGTGAAGCCTACATAAGCAAATATACAATAACATCAACCATGTTGATCACCTGGTGCTTAATGCTAAGAACTGTCACCCATGTATTTATGTATATAGATTTAATATAAATTTTACATCAATAGTTGAAAACCTCCTTTGCAAACATAACGATCACATAAAGCAAACCTTTTTTTAAAATTAATTTACCATACAATAGTTTGTGTATCCTCTTACTTCTTCCAATACAAAAATTCTTGAGCTCACCTTAATTAGAACCATCACCAGCTTCGAGTGGCTCATGTGCTTGCTCTCCTTGATTTGCTTCCATAATCCAATTTTTAGCAGCTTTCAGTGATCGGAATCGCTTTCTGGTTTTAATTTCATGAAAATACTGCGCTTTCGACAGTCCATAAAAAAGAAAAAGAAATGTACGCATGAGTAGATATTCATAAAGTTGGATACGAATTGATCCCGTAGTGTCTATATAGCTCAAGTGTAATTTTACTAGGCAAAGTAGGCATGTTGACAAAATAAAAATGGAGATAGCTTAATACCACAGGCACCAAATTCAAGAGATATATATATGCAACTTCAATATGAATTACACTGCTGATTAAAGCACAGAAGCTTAACAGAGATCAATAAGGAACACTAACTTAAAATGAAGGCATAAGGTGATAAACCTCAATGAAAGATCCATTGAAACCTCAACTGGTATGGTACTATAGCATTGTTACAATGTGCTAGCGTAATTGGTGTATTCTCGTGTGGATTCACCACGTATGTATATATTTTGGTAATTTGAATCATGTATAATTTGGTAATTATATATACCGTGCATGTGTGTGCACGCGTGAAATGCACGCGATACATGCAAATGCTTGAAATATATATATGTTATGCTTTAAATGTAAGTATTAAATAGTATACACCAACTTCAGTACTTGAGATAAATGCACACACACATATATAGGTCGTGTATGAACTTTTATAATAGCTAAAAATTTACGAACTTTTATAATTAGCTAAAAATTTGACAACAACAATTTCGATTGATTTGATGAATTATTCAGATTTGAAAAATAGTTGTAATCAATCCAAAAAAAGAAAAAAAGAGAAGAACTAACCAGGTCTACTTTGCCCAAGTATTTGAGAGAGGTCCGTGGCCTTTGTTCCACCAACCATCCCATGGGCAGTTCATAATCTCTTCCATCCACAATAGTCACCTTCGCCGCTTGAGCTGGTATAGCTTGAATAGGGACGGCCCTTATTGCTCTAGAATCTCCGCTCCACATTTCATCTTCAAACTCCCCCTTAGCCTCTTGGGGCTGTACAACTCTGTGATCAAATTCACCTAACATTTCCAACTGTTCTTTCTTAATCTCAATGTCACTTGGTGGCAGTAGTGAGAAATTGCCCTCATCCTCCATTGCTAGCTTTGGTGTGTTTGCTTGCACCTACTACCCCCGCACACACAGAATTAAGAGTCAGTACTGAAAAAACTGAGCTGGATATCTCTGTGAGAACTAGCAGAGATTGGTAGTCTTTTCAGTTGTCATATATAAATTTGCATGCAGTTCAGGTGTAAGTGACACAGAAGTCACTTCTGAGAAGTATAGAAAATGTAACTACTTAAGTTTTAGTTATTGAACCAAGTTAAAATGAATTTCTAGACAAAACTCATTTAAATTTGAAGTACAATTGAGCAAGTAAACTGATAGATGGACATGATTTGATGGGATATCAACCTTTTAAATCACCTTTAAGACTCATGTTCAAACACTTCCATCCATATAAATTTGAACAATTAAAAATGGGATAAAATGAGAGAGTCCATAATTCATGCATAAATCATTAAAGAAGACATGCACCAAAATTTCCATCTCATATATTGACAGTTCATTTAGGTGAACCGCCATCATGCTTCAACATGGCCATATGGTCATCAAGGTAGGGGCTCACCGGAAGGCCATAAATTAGGTCACCTCCATTGCCATCATTTTGGGAAGCGTTTCCATGGCCAACTTCCTCATGGTTCACCGCAGGATTGGGTTGATCCATTTCCATAGGAGGATTTGGTTGGTCCAATTCCGTAGGAGGATTAATGGGAGCTTCTTCTTCTTTGCAAGGAACATTAGGTGAAGCAACCTTTGGAGAAGATGGGGCTACAATGCTTTCCCCCTCTTCCTTTGAGACCTTTACTTCTTCTGTTTTAGCCCCTGAGAAAAATCAAAGGATTAAAACAGTAGTTAAACTAAAGGGAACAAGAGATAAACTTCTAAGTGGATTGAGCAGAGAAAGAATGAATGTTTACCATCTGACACCTTTTCCTCTTTGCTAACAAAATATTTGAAGTTCTTCAAGTTCTCATAGGCTGCCTTTAGAAATGCTTTTACCCTTGCTTCCATGGCTTCTGGTGACAATTTTACCAACTTCTCCTTTGGTGGACCATCAAGGCCCTCCCTGTTCTCCTTTGGAGGGTTTTTGCCACAGCCAGCATCTGAAGACTTTCTCTTCACCGATGCCGATCTTGTCATCTTCTCACCCTAAGCATACAAACCAAAATTTAATATATTGATCAAACTATAACTATGTTCATGATATTTCAAAATTTTACATGCCATAAATTGATCAGTCCAACTCACCGATCCTTTCAACTTTCCTTTATTCGCCGATTGCTGTTTTGGTAATTCTTCATACAGAATAAATCTCACCACCTCGACAACAGATCTCAAACTGGCGTTCGACCTTTCGTGTCGGTAGTACTGCATCAAACATTCATCTCTCGATATTATACATAATTATATGAAATTATTTTTAGGGAAAAAAGATAAAGAATTAGGGTTACAAAATCACATAACCAATTAATTAATCAAATTACCATGTCACATATTCCCTTAACCCGTTTTCTTTGGGTAATCCTCCAGCCATCTAGTCTTTCAGAGAAAGACAACTGACGCGAAGTGGGAGGATCAGTTTCACTCCCCTCAGGCACTAACTGTAGCCATCCACAAAAAAAATCTAATTATATTAATATGAGGCCCTCATATGATTTCAACATGATATATATTACTTCAATTATATATACCGTATCAACATTTGCATCCTCAGGAAAATCATCAGGCAGTTCAAATGAGACTGAGAATTCTCCGGTCAGCGTGGTCCTCGATCTTGTCTGCTTTGCTTGGGGTGTTTCCTGTGACTGAAAATGCAAAGCAAATTATGTGAGAATAACAATCATATCTAGAAACCCCAACCCCAAAGCAAATTACAGATTAATTGAGCAAATGGTGAAACCACATACAGTACTGGTTACGATCTGCAGGTTTGTGGTGGTTTCATCTGTCTTCGATGTAGACATGCCTTTCAACTCTGCTATTTGTTTCTGTGTAAAAATGAAAATGTTCAGAGCAAATTTAACCTGTAATTAAACCCTAGCAGTTTTAATTAAAGACCGAGGACAGGAGGAATTGAGAGGCAGTGACTTACGGCGACCACTTTTTTAAGTGTTTTGAAGAGTTGCGATTTCTCCAACTCTTTGTTAGGGGTAGTGCTAGATCCCTCCATTTGCCTAGTACTTTTTTGATTCACATTGGACTGTATCTCATGGGGATCCACGAGAACTGCCTGAGGGAAGTTAGAGAAGTCATTTTCCTCCGAGGCACAAGCAGCTGACACCAATACATCCAGGGAGGAGGGTGTTGATGAATCAGACATCTTGATCAACGAGAGAGAGAGAGTGAAAGAGAAAGTGAGAGAGAGAGCGAGAGAGTTCGGAGCAGCAAAGCAAGGAATGAGATGGTGAAGGGAAAGTGCTCTAGGTTTATAGGGATCAGAGAAGGTCATGTACATTCACCAAGCAGTGTCTGCAAAAAAACGTGAAATGATACAGCTTTCATTTTGTTACCAATTGTGAAAGGTGGTGGTATTGACAAAAATCCAGGGAAATTGCTTGACAATATCTAGGCCAGATTCTCACACTAGACATTTAAATTCATTGTCCCAAACCCAAATATGATAAGCTTACCATATTTACTGTATTACCATCACTGAAACTTTCCTAATGACGTCAACCAACAACCCAGAAATAATCTAAACCATTCATCATCTGAACACTGCCTCTACCAATAACCTAGATGGCACCAAACCTACAAAACCACATCGGGATTATCAAAATTGACACGTATGAAGAGTTAGTGCATGGCCTTGTCTTCACAGGCTATGTGTCATTTGAAATTCAAAACCCCCCCACTCATATTGTAGATTACAACTTTCTAGTGGTATCCTGCGATGGTTTTTCTTATGGCCAAGTTTTGCCACACCTTCTTCCATAGTTTTAAACCTTAGGCAATTAAAATCCTCATCAGATTGTGTAATTAAAACCACTCAGAGTCTCCTGAATTTGCAATTGAAGTTACAGGTCATGCCATTGGAGAAACACTTGCCTACACCCTACTTGCTCTTGCTAGCTTTACATCTGAGTTTTTTCTCCCTGCCATTGGCCCACGCCACAGGTCCAACGTCTAGTTGCTTTTTTTGTTGACTTGTTTCAGACATGTATATTGTGCATGCATGATACGTGGACCTCTTTGTTTTTATTTTTTATTTTATTTTAGTCATAAACTTTCTTCTTCTTTTTTTGATACGATGAGTCCTAAACTTTCAGTTTTGCCAATGTAACGGAAAGAGTAAAAAAATATTAAAAATAAAGGTTGAAGCTTAAATGCCAACCCCAATGAACTCACCTGCACCCTTTCGGATTTAAGATATTTTGGATCATATTCATACATATATCGTATAAGTATCGATAATATCGGAAAATATCGATGTAGATAATTTCTCTCATACTTCAGCAACATTTGGCCAAAATATCGCTATAATATCGATAATATCAAGATGATGAAGACATTAAAAAATTTGAAGAGTTATTTACACTAACATCCCATGAGATTTCTTGTGTTTTCACAAAACCCCCTCAAGTCTAAAAAATTACATGAACACCCCCTGGGGTTTCAGTTTGTTTTCACAAAACCCCTTTCATTGATTATTTGTCCAAAAATTTATTATTTCATCGAAAAAAATACTTATGCAAATGACAAAATTAACCTCAATGAAGTATAGCAATCTAATCTCAAAGGCCAACTTTGTCATTTGAAGAAAGGTTAATTACAGTTTAGTACCCTGTAGTTACACCCTTAAGACATGTTAGTCCATATCTTTTAAATTTTTACAATCACATACCCCGATCTTTTAAATTTGTTATAATGCGGTTCCACCGTTAGGGTTTCTGTAAGATCTCTCCCTTAGTTGCCTGCGTGGCATTTATGAGTCCCATATTTTATATTTTTTTATATTTAAGTGTAATAAAATATTTATATAATTTTTAAAAATCAATTTTAAAAAAAGGCAAAAAACCCTCACCACCCATTTTCTTCATCGTCCAATGGAAAAAGAAAGAAATAGGTTCATCGCCAACACCACACCACCCATTTTCTCCTCAGATCTGAACCCTCTTCTTCTTCTTTGTCAGTTGCAACCTTTTTATCAAGCCCTAATTTTCCAGAGACTCTTTTTTATTTCCCCTATTTTCAAGCAATGGAGAAGCAAAAACTAAACCCAGAAATCAGAGAATTTGGGAAAGGGAACCAAAAACTTGCGACATAGATACTTAATGAAAAGCTCTTCATTTGTGACACAAAATCAAAACTTGAAAAGTTTCAGAACTTGGAAGTTGAATGCAAAAAATTTCAGAGAGAGAGGTCAAACTCTTCATCCTCCCTTGCGAACTCAAACTCCAGATCCCATGGTCCCTAGTGCACCCATACCCGACCCAATAACTCAAAACGACTTCGGCAATATCCGATGAGTGAGATGGTGCCTAGATCTGGGAGGTGATTGAGAGAGAGAGAGAGAGAGATGCAGTTGGTGGTTGGGTTCGTAGGGCTAGGTGGAGATTGATTTTTGCGGAGAAGAAATTTGAAGGTTGGGGGGGTGGAGGAGGAGGGCAGAGGGATGGGTCTTGGTTTGTGATGGGAGAGAAAAAATTGCAAGAAATCGTCTTTTGGTCTTTCGTACAAACCCTAGTAGCATAAACTAAGATTTGTTTTTCTTCTCTTTTTCTTCAATTTTTCCAAAATTTTTATTTTTGTATTCATACATTAATCAATTAAATTTTTTTTTAAAAAAAAAATGGGACCCATAAATGCCACGTAGGCAATTAATGGAGAGATCTGACGGAAGTCTTAACGGCGGAACCACATTGTAACAAATTTAAAAGATTGAGTATGTGATTGTAAAAATTGAAAAGATAGGGACTAACATGTCTTAAGGGTGTAACTACAGGGTACTAAATTGTAATTAACCCTTTGAAGAAATTTTGTTTTTATAAAATCATCAATCTTTGGATGAAAAATCAATGAAGAAGAGTTTTGTGAAAACAATTTAAAACCTCAGGGGGTGTTTTTGTAATTTCTAAAACCACAAGGAGTTTTGTGAAAAAACCGAAAACTAAAGGGGGTGTTGGTGTAAATAACTCAAATTTAAACCTTATAGGTCCATCATGCAATGCATTTCTTTTTTTTTCTTTTTCTTTTTTTGGTGATAAAGTAATAGATAATTGACTAAATAAACATCCTTCAAAGTTTCAAGAAAAATTTCCAAGTTTTTCTTACAATTTTTGTGGTTTTTATTTATATCGATAATTTACATCGAATTTTCTGTGTTTTTGGACCACCAATATTTCCAAAACCATCGATATTTTAGACCTTGGCTCCTACTCAATTAGGATCAAGTATGGGTAACAACAATTGGGCATGGGTCGGGTATGGAAATTCCACCTCCACCCAACTCCCATCTGCCCTAAATCACACCACCGACTTCGTTGTCAACTCTTTTCTCATTCTCTATTTCTCTCCTTCCCCGCATAATTCTATAGTTCATAGGCCTCGTTCGGTGGACGAGCCTAAACACCACTATTATATTAGGCTTTAAGTCATCTCTAGTTGTGACCCATGTTTGAGCTTGGGTCACAGAGTCCCTCATATTTCAAACTTTTGTCCAAGATTCGTGTCCTAGTACAAAATGCATTTAGGCTCACTAACATGAAGTTATAAGGAGGTCCTAATAGCCGTTCGATCTTGTGCTAGATTGAACCTTCTTTATTGTAACCTCTCAGCATAACCCCTCGTTATAAAAGCTCCCGCTCACCAAATACTAATCAAGACTCTTGTTCAATTTACCTGAGCATCTTCCCATGTAGCAATTATTTTCTCAAATTGGGCTGACCTCTTATTTTCTCAAGTCGGGTTGCGATGTCCACACAATTCCATAGCCCACATAGCAGTCCCTTTCCCACTTACCCAATGTGGACAAGTAAAAAGTGTGAAACCATCCAAACACAAATGGAATGAAACTGTGAGTCTGTGATCAGAGCAACTGCAGCAGATAATAAAAAAAATGTAAACAAAAAACAAAAAAAAATTTAATTAATTCAAGCCAACAACACACAACAATTAACTGCGAAGAACATAATTTTACACGCAATCTTCGACAAATATCCCAATCCTACTCTTATATTATATTCGCAGTTCTTCTCTCTCTTTCTCTCTTGAGATAGATTCTTCGAGACCTTCATAAACAGCTACGCTCATACGACAATTTGGAAGGGAGACTGGAACTTAAATTCAAGCTAAGTTGGTGAATTAGGGGTTCAAAAAATTGGACGAGACCGACGAATTAGGATGAATTGTTGTTAGGGTTTAAATGCACCAGATTATTTTATTGTGAAGTAATCCTGGGGAGTGAAGGCTCTCGGTTTAAGCGGTGTTTGTGTTGCGTTGATTGGCTGGTGCGGTACTGGCGTTCTGGCGGTTCCGCTACCATGGAAGTCGATTCGCCTCCGGAAATTACACCCCTCCGGCCTCGTGATCGAATCATACGGGTAGGCCTTGTGATTTTTCTTCTTTGATTATCCGAATTTTGATTTTGATTTTATTTTCCAGTAGTTAATTTCTTGAATTATCGAGCAACTGGAGCTCTAATTGATTTTCTATCGTTGAGGCATTTGCGATACAATTAATTGGTCATTTGTAGTTGAAAGCTTGTCCCTTTCTTTTGTCTCTCGTTTTCTTTTAAACTGTTTGGGCTGATTTATATTGTATTACTTGTTTGGGTAAGTGAATGCATTTGCTGGGAAAATATTACCTTTTTAAGTATAGTCATATATACTTTTGACTTTCATATTCCTATTGTAGTGTAAAGATATATGGGTTACAAGTGGGTTCACATTTGTTTTTTTAATTTATACCAGAGGCTTGCTCTATTGGGAGTGCCTGAGGAGTTTCTTGATCAGTTCCATCGTGGGTTAGTTGCTTTTGTCAAAAAGAACAAGCAACGGATACCAGAGCTAGTTTCTGCTATATTACCTGCTGATGAGGAAGTAGCTGAAGTTCTAAATGAAGCTAAACCGGGGTCTAAAAGACAATCAGCAGCAGTAACCATGAAAAATCGATTCCGTGAAAGCATGGCGTGGTTACAGTGGTTGATGTTTGAGGGTGAACCTTCTTCAGCCCTGAGGAATCTCTCCAAAATGAGTGTTGGGCAGCGTGGTGTTTGCGGAGCTGTTTGGGGGCAGAATGATATAGCATACAGGTGCCGAACATGTGAACATGACCCAACGTGTGCAATTTGCGTTCCGTGTTTTCAGAATGGGAATCACAAGGATCATGATTATTCTGTTATTTATACTGGCGGTGGTTGTTGTGATTGTGGTGATGTTACAGCATGGAAGCGTGAAGGCTTTTGCTCAAAGCATAAAGGTGCAGAACAGATACAACCCCTTCCAGAGGAGTTTGCAAACATTGTGGGGCCCGTTCTTGATTGCGTCTTTGTTTCTTGGAAAAATAAGCTACTTCTTGCTGAAACTACCTACCGGGAAACCCCTAGAGCAAGCGATATTGTTACAGAGTGTAAGAAGGTTGCAAATGAGTTAACTTTTGTTGTGGTTGAGATGCTTCTAGACTTCTGCAAACACAGTGAAAGTTTGCTGAGTTTTGTATCTAAGATGATTTTATCATCAGGGGATTTATTGGGGATTCTTGTGAGGGCAGAGAGGTTTCTGACCGAAGCTGTTGTGAAAAAGCTCCATGAGTTGCTCCTGAAATTGCTGGGGGAACCTATTTTCAAGTATGAGTTCGCAAAAGCATTTTTGTGTTATTACCCAGCTGTTGTAAGTGAAGCCAGAATGGAATTCAGTGACGTTTCTGTAAAAAAGTATCCGCTGCTCTCTGTATTCTCAGTACAAATCTTCACAGTGCCAACTTTAACACCTCGTCTTGTGAAAGAAATGAACCTACTGCCTATGCTGATGGGATGCTTGCAAGATATTTTCGTTTCCTGTGCTGGTGATGACGGTCGTTTACAGGTAATGCATTTATTTTTGTCTTTCCTTAAGTGCTAGGGTACAATATGATCATACCTCTGCACGTTCACCTCCTTTTTTCTGACGTTACTTCATGATAAAACTGATGACTTTGCCACTTAGATTGTGTACTTACTTTGCTTCAATTTGAAGGCGTGCTGTATATTTTTATGTATTCTAACTAGAGTTTTTTTTATGCCTTGCTTTTGGAGTTATTTCAGTTCGTTTTTTTCTGGTTCTTTTGTTCCTATTTTGGTTTTTATGGTGCATTGTGATTGGGAATCTGATACTTTTATTTTGTTTCTTCAAATTTCTGTTGTGGCTCCTTTTTTTTTTTTTTTTTTGCACTCCTTACAGGTTACCAAGTGGTCAAATTTATATGACATCACCATTCGTGTCATTGAAGATATTCGATTTGTTATGAGCCATGCTGTAGTGCCCAAATATGTAACTCATGACAAGCAAGATATTTCAAGATCTTGGATGAGACTGTTGACTTTCGTGCAAGGGATGAATCCACAAAAAAGGGAAACAGGCATCCGCATTGAAGAAGAAAATGAGAGTATGCATCTGCCATTTGTTCTAGGCCATTCAATTGCCAACATTCATTCTCTATTGGTGGATGGGGCATTTTTTGTGGCTAGCGACAAGATGGATGAAGACTTTCAGGATATGGATGACAGGGATAGCCTAAGACATGCAAAAGTAGGACGGTTGTCCCCGGAAAGTTCCGTATGCAGTGCAGTGGGGAGGAGTAGTTCATTTGCATGTGCATCGAAGGTTTCTGAAGATAAATCAGATGCTCTTTCTGATTTGTTGATTCCACCATCTGTAATGTGGCTAACCTATGAGTGCTTGAGGGCCATTGAGAATTGGTTGGGAGTTGATAATACCTCCAGGGCTCTTCTTGATGCATCTTCTCCAAGTACTAGCAATTTCTCAGGTAGCAATTTTTCAGCACTGAAGAAAACATTATCCAAGATCAGGAGAGGCAATATATTTGGTAGAATTGTCACTTCAAGTGAAGATCATGGCAAGCAATGTTCATCGCTTTTATATAGTGATTGCAATATGAGTGTTGACTTCCAGAATGGTAAAGTTGCAGGCCAGGAAACTAAATTAATGGTTCCCGACGAAATTGATTCAGTTAATGCATGTAGTCCTGCAGGATTGGATGATAGTGCCATGGAAGTAGATGGTGCCATGGACTTAGATGCTTTACGTGTTCTGAGTTCGTCGGATTGGCCAGACATTACATATGACATTAGTTTGCAGGATATATCTGTTCACATTCCTTTACATCGGTTACTTTCCTTGCTTTTACAGAAAGCATTGAGAAGATGTTTTGGTGAAGTGCCAGATTTGGCTAGTGCTACTTCTGCAAATTCATCTTCAGCTATTTTGACTGACTTCTTTGGAAATTTTCTAGGGGGCTGCCACCCATATGGATTTTCTGCCTTTGTTATGGAGCATCCCCTTAGGATCAGAGTATTTTGTGCTGAGGTTCATGCTGGAATATGGCGGAAAAATGGGGATGCTGCCCTATTATCATGTGAGTGGTATCGTTCAGTTCGCTGGTAAGTGATTTATTCTTATCTGACACATGCATTGTGGGGGAAAAAGTACCTCTTGTAATGATTGGTTTTTTTATTCACTCTATTTTTTTTTTCTTTGTCTTCATGTTTGGCCCTTTATTATGATTTTTTATTTTTTATTTGCAGGTCTGAACAGGGTTTGGAGCTTGACCTGTTTCTGCTTCAGTGCTGTGCTGCCTTGGCTCCAGCTGATCTTTATGTTAATAGAATTGTAAAACGCTTTGGTCTGTCAAGCTACCTTTCTTTGAACCTTGAGCGCTCGAGTGAATATGAAGCAGTTCTAGTGCAGGAAATGCTAACTCTTATTATACAAATAGTCAAAGAAAGGAGATTTTGTGGGCTAACTAAAGCTGAAAGTTTGAAAAGAGAGTTGATTCATAAATTAGCCATTGCAGATGCCACTCATAGTCAACTGGTTAAATCTCTTCCTCGTGATCTATCTAAGTTTGATCAGCTTCCTGAAATTTTGGATACTGTTGCAGCATATTCCAATCCCTCTGGCTTTAATCAGGGGACATATTCACTACGATGGACATTTTGGAAAGACATGGATTTGTTCTACCCTCGTTGGAACTCAAGGGATCTGCAAGCTGCAGAAGAAAGATACTTGCGTTTCCGTAGCGTTTCTGCGTTGACCACTCAGCTACCGAGGTGGACTGAGATTTATCCTCCTTTCAAGGGGGTTGCTAGAATAGCCACTTCTAAAGCAGTCCTTCAAATTATCCGTGCAGTGCTGTTTTATGCTATTTTTTCTGATAAATCAATTGATTCCCGAGCTCCTGATGGTGTTCTTTTAACTGCATTGCACTTACTCTCATTAGCATTAGACATTTGTTTTCAACATAAGGAATCTGGTGATCAGTCTTGTTATGACGGAGATGCAATTCCCATACTAGCTTTTGCTGGTGAAGAAATTTATGAAGGACCACATTTAGGCGCTGGCCAACAAAGCTTGTTGTCACTTCTTGTGATCTTGATGAGGATGCATAAGAAAGAGAATTTAGACAATTGTTTGGAAGCTGGGAGTGACCTCTCTTCTTTAATTGGAAGCTTATTGAAGAAGTTTGCAGAGATCGATTCAGGATGTATGACCAAACTGCAACTACTTGCACCTGAAGTAATTGGTCATGTATTACAATCTTCTCCAAATGGTGACACATATACCTCAGGTTCAATTTCTGACTCTGAGAAGCGCAAGGCAAAAGCCAGAGAGAGACAGGCTGCCATTTTGGAAAAAATGAGAGCCGAGCAATCAAAATTTATGGCAAGCGTTAATTCCACTGTGGATGATGGCTCAAAATCTGAGCAAGAGGTTTGTAACCCTGACATTGAAGATGATTCAGAAGAGTCTGCAGAAGTTGTTTGCTCACTTTGCCATGATCCCAATTCCAGAAATCCCATATCCTACTTAGTTCTTCTTCAGAAATCTAGGCTTTTGAATTTCATGGACAGAGGTCCCCTTTCATGGGAACAACCTCGCTGGATAGACAAGGAGCACATCTCTACTATCAAAGGTGTGGTGACTGATCAATCTGAAACAAGCTCTTCGTCAGGTGGTTCAGGGGTGGTACCATCTTACCCTTTAAAACAGTTGGTTCAGGATGCAGTCACTGAATTTGCCTGTCATGGGCAACCTAGGGATGTTGAGGCTCTTCTAGATTTTTTCAAGGGCCGGTTCCATGAATTAAAGAATATCCAAGTGCCACGTGAATCAAATGATGAAAGTGAAAAGACTTTATGTACATTTGAGACAATGGAAGACACTATGTACCTCTCCATCCAAAAAGAATTGCATGATAAGATGCTGCATTCTAAGCTTACAGAGGATAAGGGATTTTCAACTCCTGAAGGGGATCAAGAAAAAACTGAGCATGCTGAATTTATGTTGCTTGGCAAATATACAGCTGCTCTTTCTAGAGAGACGACAGAAAATTCTTCATCCTCTGAAAGTCCCAATGAGAAGGTGCCAATAGATTCTTCTCGGTTTTCAGCATATGATGGATTTGGCCCGATAGATTGTGATGGAATTTATCTTTCTTCCTGTGGGCATGCTGTGCATCAGGGATGCCTTGATCGCTATTTATCTTCACTGAAGGAAAGGTAAGCCTATCAAGAGCAGAAGTTTTCAATCCTTACTTAGTAATTTAGGATTTCTTTATCACTCTTTTATCTAATTTTTGATTTATTTTGCAAGAAAGGTAGAAGTTTTAATTTTAAAAAATGAAACAACTGTATTAAGATATTTTGTTAAGAGACAATCACATTTAGATGTAAACGAATTGGAGAAAAAAGGCTGATTAAGTTGGACTTCCATTGCAATTGAATATCAAGGAAACAGTGTTGACAATTTGCAATTGCCTTGTTCTTTGGGAAGAGTCTGTGAACTATCAAGTTTGCCTTTCTGATGATTCTGTTTATTTTTTTTATTTTTAATTTCTTTATTTGACAAGTTCTAGCGAAAGGGCTATGTTATAGTTTGCCAGATCAAATTGTTGCTAGTAAAATTGAATTTCATGCTTAAATGGTTATGTACTTATGATGCAACAACCAAAGAGAAAAAAAGTCAGATATACATATATCATATATGTCGCTCTGGAAGAATGTTGACGTGCTAGTGAAAAGGGCTTAACTTCCCCCATCTTCGTATCTGTTCGTGCAGGTATCTCAGAAGAATTGTTTTTGAAGGAGGACATATTGTAGATCCAGATAAGGTACAAGGCCTACATATTTTTCCATTTTTCATTCTTGCTTGTGAAGGGAGGAGGGTTCTGTTACTGATCTTTTGCATGTTTGTTCTTTTTCTCCTTAGGGGGAGTTTCTCTGCCCTGTATGCCGTCGACTTGCAAATTCTGTGTTGCCTGCATTGCCAGGGTTGTTCGAGAAGGTCTCGAAGGAGTCTCGTCATTCAGGTGTTAGTTCATCACATGCTACTGGTCCATTGGTCAAATCAGGTGGAGAAATTAATTCTCTTCAGCTTCAGCAAGGCTTGGCTCTTGTGCAATCTGCAGCAAAGGCATCTGGGAAGGTTGGAAATCTTAAAGGTTTTCCCCTGCAGAGATGTGGAAGAATGACCTCAAACCTTGAAATTTCTCGTTTGCTCTGTAAGATGTATTTTCCGACTAAACAGGATAAGTTATCAGGATCTGCCAGGGTCAGCCACCCAATGCTCATGTGGGACACAATTAAGTACTCCCTATTATCAATTGAAATTGCTGCACGTTCTGGCGGGAAATATGCAACACCAAGCTATGACCTTAATGCATTGTATAAGGAACTTGAATCCTCGAGTAGATTTGTATTGTCTTTGTTGCTGAAAGTAGTCCAAAGCAAAAGTAAGAATTCTCTTCATATGCTTCAGAGATTTATAGGAATTCAGAGCTTTGCAGAATCTATTTGCTTTGGAGTTTCCATAGACCATGGTAGCGAAACATGTGGACAAGGTAATGTTATTGCTACCAGTGAGTGCCATTTATTTCATGTGTTTCTTGTGGCTATTTGCTTGTGGCTTTCTGTGGAGTTTTTTTCTTTCTTGCTTTCTGATTCACTAATCGCATGCAGTTAGAGTTAAATTTAATGAGTTATTGTCTACTTCCTTATTTATTTATTTATTAAAACATGAATTTAAAACATAATAGTTTGAGATGATCGGTAATGCTATGGAACCGAACTCTTTCTATCCAACCTACATGGCATTCTCACGTTGGGTTCTACAACATTGTTGTTTTATTAATGCACTGATGCCATGTATATATCAAGTGCTACATAGGTTGGAAAGAAGTTGTGAAAATTTGGGATAAGTAGCACCATCCTTTCTTATTATAATGTTGTGGCTAATTGATATCTTGGATCATATTCAAAGCTACCGAAGGGACTAATACTTGTTACAGTTTCATGTGTGCAAAATTTTACGTGTTATGCTTGCCAAAAACAATATAAGTTCAGGCATTTGTATATCACAAGTCATCTTGGTTCCTGATTTATTCCACTCTTACCAGTCATTAAATCCTCATCCATGCTATGTTTTACAGGGGCTATGTTGCGTATCTTGGAACATGTTGATATGGCTGTATCATATCCTGATATTCAGTTCTGGAATAGAGCATCTGATCCTGTCCTTGCTCATGATCCTTTTTCATCATTGATGTGGGTTCTTTTTTGTCTTCCATACCGGTTTTTATCATGTGAAGATTCCTTGTTATCCCTGGTGCACTTATTCTATGTTGTGTCTGTAGTTCAGGTACGTTATCTGTAATTATCTACTTTTATTATTTGGTTGATGCTTGAGTTCCATTATAATCATCTAGTGGCCTAATCCATTATGGCGAATGCAGGGTATAATTGCTTATCTTGGGAAAAATCAATGCGATATGAGTAAATTAGGTGTTGATGATTGTCTGGTTACTGATGTCTCTAAACTCATGGGAGAATCTGGATGCCCGCAGCAATATTTTGTTTCAAACTATATTGGCTCTTCTTGTAACAGTAATATTAAGAACATAGTTCGTAGCTTGAGTTTCCCTTATTTGCGGAGGTGTGCATTGTTGTTGAATTTACTAAACTATAATGCCCAAGCACCATTCTTTGAAAGGTATAATGTGTTAGATAGATCTCATGCCATTGGTGACATGATGGATACCACTTATGTGGCGCTGGTAGAGCTCAATGAAGTTCAGGAGATAGAAAGAATGTTCAAGATTCCTACACTTGATGTTATTCTTAAGGATAAAGTCGTGCGTTCAATGGTTCAGAAATGGTTCCGTCATTTTTACAAGGAGTTTGAAGTCCAAAGATTTAGAGGAAGCATACACTGTAATCCTGCAGTTCCCTTCCAGTTGATGCGTCTGCCCCGAGTTTACCAGGACCTATTGCAGAGGTTGGTTAAATTGCTTCTCATTTTGTTGCTGGAGTACTTGTTCTTTGAAAAAAATTTAAAAAAATCGTTCGAGAATTTAAACTCATTCAGAAAGATTGTGTTTTTTCAGGTATATTAAACAGCGTTGTCCTGATTGCAAATCCATCCTTGAGGATCCCGCATTGTGCCTGCTTTGTGGGAGATTATGCTCTCCAAGCTGGAAGTCGTGCTGCCGGTATATATATTTTCACCAATGTTTGTCATTATTTTTAAGAAAAGTGTCCCTCTAGGTGCATACATGTTTATGCCCTGTTGGGCCATTGCTCTGCCCATTATTGCTAAATTTGACATTGTATCTTTAGGGAAAGTGGATGCCAAACTCATGCATTGGCCTGTGGTTCTGGTACTGGGGTATTTCTGTTGATCAGGGTATGCATTGCAGTTCGTTTTTTATTTTTATTTTTTAAAGTTATGTTTCACAGCTGTCTCTTAAATCTTGTAAGTTTTTTACCTCTTTTCTTGTTTATGGAGATGGTTAATTTTCTTTTCTATTAGAGGACAACAATTCTGCTGCAAAGATGTGCGCGGCAAGCTCCCTGGCCATCACCGTACTTGGATGCTTTTGGGGAAGAGGTAACTAGTTCATACTACAGTAAATCACACAGAAATTCTGTTCCTCTGTTTCTTTCATCATCTTCCCTCGTAAACGATTTGCAATGACAAAATAATATGGATGGTGTAATTTATGGTCAGAACTTTAGAGTTTCGCATGGATAGAAAGAAGCAAAAGAAGGTTAAATTGATTACGCATTTAAGAGGACATAATTCCTTTGTTAATTGAGCTCCTTTCTGGATGTTTAGACATTTCCCCCTTTCTTTATTGCATACGGTTATTATGTTTTTCTTTCTCTGAATAAAATGCAAAAAGGCCTACGAAAAAATGAAGAAGTTGGAAGAAGTAACTGTGGATGCTCCTGTTCTTGTTTTTGTTCCTATTTGCATTAATTGATTTATAGGGGTCTTTATGTTTCTGTATTATTGTAAAAAAAATGATTGCAGGATGTTGAAATGCAAAGAGGAAAGCCGCTGTACTTGAACGACGAACGCTATGCAGCTTTAACTTATTTGGTGAGAATCTTTTGCTACATTTTAAGTCTGCATCATATTTTACCTAATGCAATAAATGTTGAAATTCGTTGCCACTTAACAGTTGCTTATGGTAATTTATAGGTAAATTCTTTCTTCCAAACAACTTACTTATCACTCATTTAAAAGTTGAATAAAAACTTTGGCCCTCCCTCTCACGCCCACTCCCTTCCACCTGCAGCCCTTTGCCCACCCCCACCATCCATGACATTGTCGTGGCCAAACCTGACAATGGTGTTATGTTGAAACTTTTTGAGTGAAGGCGACGTGTTGAGCAGTTCTGTTCTGTGTTTTCATAAAGAAGCATACCTAATTTATACGTTCCAATTGAAAAATATTCTTGTAGTGTTTAGTTTTATGGTAAATAGTTTATGTTGTTTTGCGTGGCAGGTTGCTTCTCATGGTCTTGATCGAAGTTCCAAGGTTCTTGGGCAAACTACTATTGGTTCTTTGTTCATTGTTTAGTTTGGATTTGAAGGTAAAGGCAATCATGAAAGTCATGAGTGTTAGTTCATTTTATTCAAGTTGCTGAATATTCTAGTTTGGCATCTCAGGCGGTATATTTCGTGACAGATTTATGCCGGGGGATGACAAAGGATTCTTGATAGTAACAGAGAATATCCAGTTCTGACAATAAATCTGCACCTTGCATTAATGGTTCAGTTTACCGCACATTGAGGTTAGTGGCTATGTTTTAAACTAACGTAAGTTCTGAACAATATGGAACGCCATAAAATTTCCGACAACTTTTTTCCTCTTTGCCTGTGACCTTACTTTTTTGGTTTGCTTGTTATAGATTATTTTCCTACTGTTTCTAAATATCTTGTCACCTACAATGGCAGATGGTTGGATTTTCCTCTCCGCATGTTGAAAATTTGGTTCCAAGGGAAGACCATCTGTCGGCAGGTTGTTCCGTTTGTTTTTTTTATGGTTGTACAGTTCAATATGATGCCTCAGGCTGAAGCCTGGCAGCATACAGGGTTGTGGAGTCATTGCGAAACAGTTGTACATAGATATTTTATAACATCAGTCACGAGCCACTGGTTAAGGTTAGAGTGGCACTTGCATGGAGAGGAACTCAGTCTATCCCTCTTGCTCTCTCCTTCACTTTGTGGAGTTATTTATTGTTTTGTTATTACATTCTTTTTAATTATCAGTGAGCTGAGGGGGGGAGGGGAAAGAGGGGGTGTGACTTCTGGAGCTGTTACGAGAGATTTCATACTGTTTTGGCTGGGCTTGGTGATAAATCCTTTGATGTCCCTTGAAGTTGCCAAAGCTAATAGTTTGAAAAGAAAAAGAATTGCCTTCAAGTTTAGGCTAGTAATTGCATTACAAATGTCCCTTAAAAAGGCCTAAAAACTGGTAGTCAACTTTTCTTCAATGTTCATGTTCAAAGTTTATTTTCATTTTTATATTTTTTTGAGTGCTTATACAACATAATCAGTAACTAGTGACTTTTCAGTCTGATGGACAAATATTGTCGTTCTGATGATAGACAAATTCAGTCTACCAATAATATAAGCATCTGACACCTATCTGGTAATATAAATATTACAAAAATAAATAAATAAATAAAGACTAAAAAGAAAACTTTGCACCTTTAATTGCATACTTTCTTTGGCACAATCATGTCCTGTGCGTCTTCTAGCCTGAGAACTGTTGCGCGATTCAGCTTCGATTTTGGGCTTTTCATCGGACGCAGAAAGTCGCTTCTTTTGAAATATTTTGTACATCCTATTAAGCTAATTTCACAACCCAATTTCCTTCTTTTTCAGGGCTTTTTTATATATAAAAAATCTAACATAATTGTGCATGAGAGATCCTTCAATAGAGGGGAGACTCAGTGCCATTGGATTAAATGCTGTCCTTCAATAGAGGGGGGACTCAGTGCCATTGGATTAAATGTTCATTGACAGCAGACATGGACTAAGTCAAGTTGGTTAGAACGAATGTGCTCCCCACACTGCAACTGAGTTCGAATTCCCTTTCCCATAATTTAGATTAGATTAAGTAAAATATTGCTTGTATAAAAAAATAAAAATTGGACATTAACAATTTGGCTTTCCTTCTATGCACAAAACACACTTATCAGATGAATGAAAATTCTCGCATCCACTGCCCAAGGAAAATGGGAGACAAGAAGAGTTGGCGCCATAAAGAACAATACCTAGATTTCTAAAAGAGTACATGTGTGTGTGAAGGTCAGGTAGTAAAGTTAAAATGGGTAAAGAACCGAATAGATGACTGGAGCTACGCTTTCATTAAGGGAATTTTCAAGCATAAAGCATCATTGCTCCTTTGCTGATGGGTTTTCTGTACAATCAATATATTTTCACAAGTAATGGGGCCTATCATTTTTATTCTACACAAAACAGAAGCCCACTGCCACTGTATTTTGTCAAGTTGCTGTGTTGAAAAACCGTCCAATGTAACGAACAGGTGGTGTATTTGCAAGTTAATGAATTGTAAGGCATCCAAGATGTAAGACCAGAGAGTGGTCTGATAAATCGATAAATCGCTTTTCAAAAGAGCTCTGTAGACTTGGAAATATCACCAATTCAAAAGTGTCAGCCAACTTCAATAGAATCACCCTCCTTTGTACCTGAATAATAACAGAGGAAACCAAATCAGAAACTTATTTAACATTGCCTCTTGCTTCATTCCATCGCTATTTCAATGATGACCCAATAGCATGCCGAAATAAAAAGGCTTAAAGAAAGTGAATATTTCGAGCAGATACAGTGAGAAAATATGCAAACACTATTTCTTTCATCACTAACCAGGAAAATAAAAACGAATTCAAGTACACAAATTCCTTCACCACTAGGACTCTAGGAGACAGTTTACTTCATCAGTTCATATAAACAAAAGAAAGTTTCACATTTCCACATATCTTTCCTAAAAGGCAGTTGTAATTGACTTCTCTATCACTTCGGATTCTGTACCACCAATATTGAAGAGACTTAGGATCTTCACAAATCTTTTCTAATGGTAAATTTACTCTAACAAAGGCGGCAAGATTGTTTGGCTCTTTTCTAACTTTGGCAACAAAGGCTACAAAATGAAAAGAATGAGGAAGGAAATAGATCCAACTCTTAATATCCATGATGCAAAGAATGACAACTTTGATTCCTTTATCAGAAAACTTAAACATCTATGCACTATCCTCAGCAAGCTTGTCATCTGTGCATGCACCTACTTAAGTATCATGTCAGGTGTGTTATTAAAAATCTAATGGTAGGACAAAATTCAACAACTGGATAAGCTATAATCATAACTAATTCACCACTTGACCAAACAATTATATGTCATACATAGATCATCCATGCAGAAACATGATCAGATCCAGTTTCCATCCTCAAGTAAAATATAAAAGACAGCTTTACCAAGCATGAACCTATATCAGTTCTAGAAAAAGATTTCAAGAACAATGATAAGCAAAACTGTAACTTACAGTGCATGCCCTAGGTCACTTCCATCTTTGTTGCATGTGAACAATCTTTGATAACACCAGAGCCTCCATTTGCAGACAACTCCACAGATTTAGAATTACCATCATACTCTTTGTCACATGTAAACTCAAGTTGTTTCTCCACAGACTTGAAAACGGCATTCCTCCTGGCTCTTAACCGGTATGGAGGAGATGCATTAAAAGCCTTACCATTAGGCCCAATAGTGTTGATACCTTGACTGGTTGGACTCTCACTCAAACTTTCTTCTTGAGACCCAGACATTTCCGCACTGTTTTTGTGTCTTTCCTGTTCATCAGAAACATTAAGCACTTCCCTGACTGATTCACAATCCACCAACCCAATTTTATTAGGAGGCAAATGTCCTTGGGAAGTATTCTTTCTCTTTCGCAAGATGGAAGGAGTATTGGGGAAGGTCTTGGCAGCCATTTTCAAAATTGATTCAGGACTTCGATTGCATAAACCACTGCCCTTCACACAAGGCGGAGTGTAGAAACTTACAGGTGATACATTTGGACTAGAAGCATAATCATGTTGAAAGCAACGCATGCTTGAAAAACCTGAATCAAATCGACCACAACTTTCTAACGGTGGTTCGTAGTACAAAGGGCCGTAGCCTGGAGTTTCAACTGGCACAGGTGTTCTCTTAACTCTGTCTTCATCTATTAGGTTGTTAAATCCACAATTCTCAGACTCTGCCTGGCTGTTAATGATACTCTCAATCTGGGGCTCGCTGTTTACTGCAAAATTCTCAAACTTTGACCCTGACTCTGAGTTGCAGCAACTAAGATCTCTAAAGGATGATCTCAGCTGACATTCTACACCTTCAGAATCAGCAGGCTCATTTGGAAGAACACTTGATGAAGCACCCAAATCCTGATGTGGGGCGGAGGACTCAAGCTGATCCTTGCCATCTTCATCTAGCTTACATACATCTGCATTTCCAGATGATGTCTGAGCAGTTGAATCTGATCCTTTAGTTGAACAAACAAGTAATCTTTTAGTTGCAGTGGATTTACTTGTCTCTTTGGCACCATTCTGGGAACTATTCTTTGCAGCTGGTGGAAGTTTCCCAGTAGCCAAATAGAAATCTAATTTTTTCTTCAAGGAACTATTCCAATGATTCTTTATTGCATTATCAGTCCTACAAACACAAAGTTATACAAAATTTGACTTAGTAAACAGTACATACGCACAATAATACCAAAGAACTTGATTTTCAAAATACATGTACCCCAATGTTGCCCTAATTTAGCACCTCAATGCCATTCATAAATAAAAAATCAATCAAGAAAGATACCTTCCAGGTAAAACCTTAGCTATTTCAGCCCATTTGTTCCCATGTATCCGATGGGCTTTCATAAGTGCTAATTCCTCCTCCAACGTCCAAGCATCCTTCTTTATGTCTGGATTCAAATGATTGTGCCACCTGTATAAAAAAAATAAAAAAATTTGTTCCATTGTTTTTACACGTGTATACACTGCCCAAACCATTTATTTGCTTTTCATGAAGAAATCAATTGGAAGATCCAAGCCAATGGAAGGAATACATTGATGCATAAAGCATCAGAGTCATACAAAACTAAAGGTAATAAAAAGAATACATCTTAATACCAGAAAGAAAGAAAAAGATCATTTTAAGAGGAACATGAAACAGATCAGGTCAGCATTATAGTGCTCAAGAGTTCCAGGGTCACATATGACAACAACATAAGGACTTAAACTTATGAAGGTTACCTCTCCCGGCATTGTTTCCCTATACGGCCAGGCAAAGACTTCGCTATTAATGACCATTTTGTAGGTCCATACTTTGCTACCAGTTCAATGATTTTATCATCCTCCTACAAAACAAACAAGTTAAAGAAAGTTCAATGTAAAGCTACAAGAAAGGATCACAAAAAGTAAGGATGGTATCAGGTTCCAACCTCTTGAGTCCACGGTCCTTTAACAAGATCTGGATTAAGAACCTTCTGCCACCGATGCAGACATTGCACTTCCGATCTATCAGGAAAAAATTCAGCTGCATACACATTGTTCCAAATATTAGATTAGTTGCCTGAATTTAAGCATAATATGACAACAAATAAAATACTCGGTAATACAGCCAAGACTAGGTTTCTAGTCGTGTGTGTAATTTATATACTGTTCTACCCCCTTTTGGTAATTTACAACATAGGTAGAACAGAATTAGTGGATTGAACGAACAGTAACACACCCAGTCTACTGGGACATCTATGTCATATGATTGGTTTGCTTTGAATTTTTAGAGCTCTGAATATATTCTTATTGTTCAGCCAAAATAAGATTTCTTTTAGTTTATCAAAATCTCTACCATTTAAAAGAACTCATTAAGTTATGGGAGCACATTGCTTGAGCAGACTCACTGCTACCTAAAAGCACCATAACAACTGAAATTTTGCAACTACAAAACATAAATCAGGACAGAGACAAACCTATTTTCTTCCAACTCTTCCCCTTAAAAGCTGCAACCGCGTTCCTTAATGTCTCATCCTGTGACCAATCAACATGTTATTGCAAATTAAAATCATGCACCAAAAAGAGTTATGGCTAAGAAAACATACGAGCATGTATCTGAGCAACATCATGTGAAAATGGGTGAAAATGGGTGAGATAGAGACGGTGTACATTATTGAAAACAGAAGTAATAAAACCAGAAAGTCTAAAAGAAATGACAGTTTCAAGCCCTTCCAAATTAGATGATTTGATGATTGACAATGATGAACCTCTCCCTTCAATATGCTAGTAACAAACACAAAAATGTTCATGCTTCTAGCTGATATTACAAAGACGTGAACACAAGTACAGAATGAAATGCTGACCTCCTGTGGAGTCCAACCGCCTTTGGCTCGCCTAATAGGACCACTAGTTCTCCTGAAAGATCAAATTCACATATTTCAGTTCACTAACCACAACACTGTTGATGATAATTATAAACAATGGAAAATGATCACAACAAAAATCGATCAGCATATCCATTTTCCAGTAGGTGAGGATCCAAACACTCATTGAGAATCATAAAAGGTCTAAAAGCAAATGCCTGAAACCTAAAATAAACATCACATTCATAATTTAATCCCGGTTATGAAGAGAATGATTTTTAAACAGAGAACATCACTATAGTTGTAACTAAATTAAAGCTGTTAGGAAGTAAGGGAGAGTACCGGTGAGTCGGAGAAGTTGATGCTGGGCTGCAAACCCCTGGGGACTTGAGAATAGCACTGCCACTGCCTTCGGACACAGACGAGCTGGAAGCAGCCGTTGATTGCTTATTCTCAAGGCAACACTCTTCTAATTTTACCTCCTCCATCTCCTCCTATAAATAATCTCCAAAATTCAAAATCCTAATCAATAAATAGATACATAACACACAAATATAAAACAAAACCCTTCAAAAATAACCCCTCAAACGAATCATAAACACTAAAAACCCTAAAACAGACCCTAAATTTACTCCAAAATCTTCAAAACCTCACCGCCATAACCCAGACAAGCAAGACCCAGATCTTAAAAAGAGTTTCCAGATCAAAAACTGTTACCAAAACGCAAATTAAAGAGAATTACAAGACTTATATCCAAAACCCAATAAATCCAGCACAAATCGGAGCAACTTGAAGTCCAAGAAAACGTGGAAACTTGATCGAGACTAGTGAAAAAACATGAAAGCAAATCAACAAAATAGGAAGAAGAAAAGTTTTTTCTTTCAAGAAACAAAAACCATTTTCTGAAAGTAAGAGTACCTCTGCTTGTGAAGAAGTGGCGGGAATCGAATTCGAGCTCATCGATTGGGCGGACAGATTTCAGAAGCCTCTTCTCTGAAACATGAAAGGGAGCTTTTTTGGTTTCGAAAAATCCTCGCCCGTTGAAACGAAGAGAGAGAAAGAAAGAAACAGAGGTTAAAAGGAAATAATAAAAAAACTATTATAAATTTATAACGAATATATATGCACCGACGTCTCCGTTAATTACCGTTATCGAAAGGGCTTTGAGTTTTTATGAGCTTTAGAAAACCCTAAACGGCGATTGACGGTTCATCCAGAACGTTAGGGGACCAAAACCAAAAGTTTGAACCTCAAACGGCACTCTAGGCTCTTTGTTAAATATCGAACGTGTTTGGAGCCGTTAGATGGGCGGCTTGCTTCGCGGGCATTTTCGGACCTTTGGATTGGACATAACTAGCTCGTGGTTTAAGTGGGTTTTGTTTGGAAAGAAACGTTTAACTATAATGAATCGCGGTTTAGGGTATTAAAGTTCGCTGGAACGTCAGATCATGGCTGAGTGTACGGTGTCTGATGGTCTTGGTCTTTCTGTGCTGTGAATGTATCTATTCTCATTGATCTGGACCGTTGGTTGGCGGGAAAACCCTCAACTTGACCTTGTTTTTTCTTCTTTTTCATACTTCATCGACAATCAAATCCGAACTGTATAGTATTTTTTGTCTAAATTGTAGTTTGATTCCCATAATATAATACTACCAGACCTGCATTTTAATTTCCTAACCATATCAAAATGCTCTAATTCAAACATTTAGTCTAGTTATATACTACATTTGACAGAGTTTGCTGCAACCTGCTTGAGACCATCTTTGATGGTAGTGTTGCTTCAAGTGATGGTAGTAGTGCTCATTTAAGCTTATGAATTGTTTTCAGGAGTTTGATTGTAAAATGGTTGAGCGACTTTTGTTCGTTTTAGTTTTGTTTTCTTGGGCTCGTTAGTTTCGCTGCACTTTTGAGCTTGGTGAATATAATCAAATAATACTTGAAAAAAAGAGAGAGAATATAATCAAATAATAGGAACTAAACTGACGGCAAGATTGCCAACCATCATTTGAGACACTCATTTTTCATTTTGTTGAAAAAATATCATAAGTTTAAACCTCATGAACCACATTGAATGAAAGATATAATTTGGACGGTTAAAATTGATGCCTTATGTAACGTGTTCCATGAATAAAAATGGATGAAAAATCTGATTTGGAACAATCTTACATGGTTGAAAAACTAAGTAAAAGTATGCAAGCACAGAATTGACAATGTATCACAGCAACAACCATATGCAAGCACAGAATTGACTATATATCATAGCATATTCAATTCAAGCTCTGCACCTCAGGACAATTCTCAATCATATTTTGGCCTTTGTCATCTTTGGCACGAAGGGCCAAAGCTCAGAAGTCAAATCTTTTTACCAACCAATTGTACGTACTCTAAACTAATGTGAACAATAAGCAGCACTTGGTTGGTTCACTGTCAAGATCACTGTCCCAAATAAAGTATAATTTAAGGGAAACAAAAGAGAAAGCTAATCAAGCTAATAACACAGACCTTAGAAACCAGCTTCTCTTATTGTAAAGTCACACAATCTGATACAGATTAGAAAGGGGCAAAAGTTTTTGTTCATGCCTTTCCAAGAACATATGGAAATGGAACAAAATTTATATATAATAAGTTAGCAACTGATTCATATCCAGCTAAAATGTAAAACCTGACAACAAGTTTCTTCTTTCTAAAGGTACAAATCCAAACAATGTAAGAAGCATAATTCTAAAACCAAGGGTAAACCAATTGCACCTGTCATAAACCAATTCAAAAGGTTTATAAGATTTCCATGCCAAAGATGATTCATATGGAGCTTAGCTTAATCTTGAGTTGCTGCTCCTTGGTTAAGCTCTGCAAATCTCATGCCAACGCGCATTGAATGCTTAAGGAACTTTTCTGCGCACCTACGAACACAAGAATCCTCCTGCTTGGTCAGGGCTTTGCGCTGAAAGGTGTCTACACAGTCAGTAAAGCATCTCTCCACCAATGAATTATACATCCTCAGGCTGCAATTTTGGACAAACATATCAGAAATCGGAGACTTAATAATTATAACTCATGATAATCATCATCTGCGTATACAAACCTGTACTTTTTTACACTGAAATTACATCCTAATTCCGTATTTTCAATACACAATTATGCACACACAAAAATCGTCTTGTGGGTTCTTCATGATTTGTATTTCTCTAAGATTTCAATCTACCATGCACCATATCAGAAAATGTCTCACTAGATATATATTTCAAGAACAAGAAATAGACACAGACACTCCATTTTCACACAGCACAAACATATATTTACAAATATTTTATACATAAAAAGACACACAAACCTGTCACGAATCTGAAGCTGGTCGATCAAGGTGGCCATTCTATGCTTATCTTCTTCAGGAAGACCCTCCAAGTCCGCTGCCAGCATGCCCTTGTCCATCTTCGTCTTTGATTCCAACAATTTTAGGGTTTTAGGGTTTAGAGCCTCTGTCTTAAACCCTTTAACGCATTTAGGCCGGCTGCTGGCAGATCCTCCAAGTTTTTGGTAATTCAAATTTTGACCATAGGGGCCCACTTAATAATATAGAAAATAGTGGGGCCCCACAGGCCCAACGGCAAGTTTGCTCCCCAAATCCAAATTCAAACTAGAAAAGCGAGGCCCAAACTTTTGTGTTCTGTATCTACCAACGGTATTGTCAATTAGTTTCAAAACCACCTTCTTCTTCCCTCTAATCTACTGCTTTCAGTTACAATTCCCTCCTCTCTATCTCTCTCTCTGCAAATTCAACTCCCCAACCTCTCTCTTTCTCTTCAAGCGCAAGCTAGATTTTTCTTCTCTAATGGAGGGTGGTCTAGTTCTAGATAGTTCTGCAACTCCAGCAAAAGCCAACCCCAATTCAAGTTCTAAGGTCAGGGTCATTGTGAGGGTTCGTCCTTTTCTTTCCCACGAGATCGCTGACAATAACGGAGATCAGATGCCGTGTGTTTCAGTAATTGAACAAGAATGTGAGTCTTCTACTGAGGAAGTGGCTGTTTATCTCAAAGATAAAGAATCAAGGTGAGGGATTTTCTTAGTTTTCTGTCAGATAATTCGAAGAAATTTATTGGGTTTTATCTTTTTTGGAAGCTGGGTTTTGAATTATGGATGATTTTTGGTTTTCTGGATGTAGCCGAAACGAGTGTTACCGGTTAGACTCTTTCTTTGCCCAAGAGGACAACAATGTTGGTCGGATCTTCTACAGAGAAGTGAGCCCTTTGATTCCAGGACTCTTTCATGGCTGCAATGCTACGGTGTTTGCCTATGGAGCTACCGGAAGTGGAAAGACTTACACTATGCAGGTTTGAATTTGATTTATCCAAAAAGATGAAAGTTTTGTTGGGTTCAGTGTTTTTTCCCTCATTAGTAAGGCATTTAAGTTTGATGAAGGCATTAATTTGGTTAATCATGGACATTTCTATGAATGTGGAAAGTTCAATGCATTGATTGGCCCCAAAAAACTTTGTATTAGGATCAATGAAGTACTGAACTTCATCTCTACTTTTCCCTTAAGAAAATGAAAATTCTGAATTATATGGTAGTGTTGTCTACAAAAAATTTTGTGTTGCCCAAGTAACTAAATGCAGCTTCAAGTGTTCGCTTTGAAGAATTTTCTTCTGCAGTATTTAATTCAGCATGTGATTGATGTGCCAGGGCACAGATGAGATGCCGGGTCTAATGCCGCTGGCCATGTCCACAATCATGTCTATGTGCCAGTGCACAGGAAGCACAGTTGAAATTTCATACTACGAGGTCTATATGGAGAGGTGTTATGACCTGTTAGAGATCAAAGCCAAGGAAATTGCGGTTTTGGATGACAAAGATGGGCAGATTCATCTTAGGGGACTCTCTCGGGTCCCTGTAAAGTCCATGCCTGAGTTTTATGAGGCTTTTTCTTGTGGGATTCAGAGGCGGAAAGTCGCACATACAGGTCTGAATGATGTTTCTAGTAGGAGCCATGGGGTCCTTGTGATTGCCGTTTCCACTCCTTGTGATGATGGTTCTGCGGCTGTTGTTACTGGGAAGTTGAATCTCATAGACTTAGCAGGTCTTTTTCGTATTCCTAACCTTTTTCCAGTAGCTTAAGTAAGGTGAAATTCACTAGGGAATTGAGTTTATGGTTTTTGTCTTCTCATATTTAATCTACATGTGTACTTCAAACAGGCAATGAAGATAATAGAAGAACTTGCAACGAAGGGATTCGTCTACAAGAGAGTGCAAAGATCAACCAGTCCTTGTTTGCCTTGTCTAATGTCATTTATGCATTGAACAACAACTTATCCCGAGTTCCCTACAGGGAGAGTAAATTGACTCGTATATTGCAAGACTCGCTAGGTGGGATGAGTCAGGCTTTGATGGTTGCTTGCTTGGTATGGAGTTTGAGTTAGCAATGCTTTGGTCTGGCCTGTCACTTGTATTTTTTTTCGGTGATTTATTTTGTAATCCATTTTTCTTTGATAATAGAATCCAGGAGGGTACCCGGAGTCTGTTCATACTGTCAGCTTGGCAGCTCGGTCACGCCACATCACCAATTTTGTTCCTTCAGCTCAGAAGCAAGAGACTCCAAAGGTTAAAGTTGACATGGAAGCCAAACTTCGTGCTTGGCTTGAATCAAGAGGAAAGACAAAGAGTGCACAAAGAATTCAAGCATTCAATTCTCCCTTGTTGGGGAAAACTCCAAGTTCTTTTGCCAATGTCAAGAAACCCACCATCAACCTCAGCTCTGTGAAAGCCAAGGTTATGACTAACAGAAGCGCCTGTAATGCCAAAGAAAGGTACAAGTAACTAGTTGAATGGTACATCCTTATGCTATGTACTACTCACTCTTGCCTGATTTGTTAACATTTTTTGCAGGACAATCACTGTGCCTTTCAGGAACATTTTCTATAATAAAAGCACCGTTGATTCTAATTTTGAGGTAATTACTATTTAATAATGAAACTCCCATTGATTAACATTATCATTCTATCGTGTATTGTGTAACTCTGGTTTTCACATTATTGGGAATGATTATTGGCTAACAACTTTAGAAAAAAGTTCTAGTTTAGTAGCTCCACATGGGAATGAAACGCTACTAAATGCATTCCAAGTTAGTTATCATATTATATGTCATTGTGTATTTATGAGTCTGAATTGCTTTTCAGAGTCTGCAATTAGCTGGTGATAAAGAAGAGGGCAATGCTGGAGCTGGTGAATCTGTATTGGAATCAAATACAAGTTTACCTGGTATTTTTCTGCTATGCATGAATTGTTTACTTGCTATGCTGCTTCAAACACCCTGAACAAATTGAATGACTGTCTTATTTTTGCATGTTTAGTTATTTGAAATATTAATAGCTTCTATATTGATATCTGCATAGGTGAGGCATCAAACCAGGAGGAAAGCTCTGCCAGAAATTTCGACTCATCACCTGTCAGTGAGAGGAAAAGCACACTACGACGTTCCTTAAGAAAAGCTCTCTCTCCTCTCAACACCAATATAAAGCAAAAGCCCCTCAATGAACCCTTATTCACAAATGGAGATTGCACCCTCCTCTTTGAGCCAGAGACTCCAAAAACTCCTCCTCCGGAGAGGAACAATAGAAGTCAAAAAACACGCACCCCACTTCATAAATTCACTGCTTGTGGGTCAAACTTAAAGGTACAATTGTTACTTGTAACTCCATAAGTTTAAGCTGTTGAATATGCGATCCTCATCTCTCTGTTTCTTATTTCACAGAACGTCCTGCTTAAAGAGTATATTGACTTCTTGAATACAGCCAACAGGTAACGGTTCATTGTCTTTTCAAAACATCCTCATTTTCTTTTCTTTCATTTTTTTACACTCAATTGTACAAATGAAATTTAACTGTTCTTTGTTAATTGCAGGGAGGAGCTACTGGAGTTGAAGGTTCATGTCAAACAAACAGCACATATTTGTGTTCTTAAAACTGATTTGCTGCCTTCTGAATTTCTCCCTCTTTTGTGTATCATTCAGGGAATAGGTGTCAAAATGGCTGAATACATAGTTGAGCTCAGAGAAACAAGCCCTTTAAAATCGGTAAGCAAAACTCAATGAAATGAACTTTGAATTACATTTAACAGATAATTCTGAAGTTGAATATGTCATGTTTCAGCTGAGTGATTTGGAGAAAATAGGCCTCTCATCTAAGCAGGTGAACTTAAAAGATAGTTTTACATTCGAGTCAAAACTTTTTCCATTAGATGATGTATTAGATGCTAATCTACTTCTAAATTTTGTTTAACAGATTGTTAACCTGTTTAATAAAGCTGCGGTGGGAGTATTTGACAAGCAAACAAAAGCAACTCCCAGTTGCTCAGAGATTTCACAGGTCGAGTAGTAAGCATTATGAAGCAGAGTCTGTACAATTAGCTCATCAGATTCCATGCTGATGTGAATTACATGTGTCCTTGTAAAACTAAAAAAGACCTTCTCTGTTGGATTTGTGTAGCCTTGCAATGTACTACAGATTAATTTTAGCCTTGCAATCTTTTTTATTTATTTTTTCTTGCAATCTTTTTTATTTATTTTTTACAGGACAATGCTTGGCTCGCCACATGTTGTTTTGTTTTGTTTTGTTTTTTTTTGGTTTCACTGACTCTCCCTCTCTCTTCTCACCCACTCTCCTCTCCTCCCCCAGCTCTCTCTTCTCTCATCTCCCCATCTCTGTCTCTTCCCATATTTCTTTTTTTGTTTCCTTTTTTTTTTTGTTTCACTGACTCTCCCTCTCTCTCTTCTCACCCACTCTCCCCAGCTCTCTCTTCTCTCATCTCCCCATCTCTGTCTCTTCCCTTGTTTTTTTTTTCACCGACTCTCCCTCTCTCTCTTCTCACCCACTCTCCTCTCCTCCCCCAGCTCTCTCTTCTCTCTTCTCCCCATCTGTCTCTTCCCCTGCAACTATTTAGAAGAAATTTTCAGCCCCTTTCTCTTCCCATCACTACTCCATCATCATCACCCAAACACTACGTATTGATTTCTCTCCTTTATAATTTTTAATTTTATTGAGTTATTTATTGGGGAGTTTTGGAAATTTTGGGAATGGTGGAAGAGAGAGCACGGGAGGCGAGGAGAGGCGAGTGGGTGAGGGAGAGAGAGAGTTGTGAAAGAAAAAAAAGATAAGAAAGAAAAAAACAGGTGTCATTTTGTAAGAGGCCACATTTTGTATGGAGAAGAAATGGCTATATCACGAGCTAAGCATTGTCCTTTTTTATATATAAGTTACACATCTTCTCTGGCCAACTTCCCTAGCCAATTAGACCCATCCACTCTAACCAACTACACATTCGCTCTAGCCAACTAGACCCATCCACTCTAGCCAACTTCCCCAGGCCCAAGTCTACAACATGCAATCTTTATTTGCAATCTTATCTGGTTATGGCATTGAGGCTGTTTTCAATAATCTTTCAATTACAGAAAAAGACAAGAGAGTAGAATTCCACTTTTCTCCACTACTTTCACATTATTTTGTTGGGTTACAAATCCTTAAATAATTTGTTTGGTTAATGGCATATTTAAAACTTAATTGAAATTTCTTTTAGATAAGTTTAAAGTCTTGTTAACACATGTACATTAAAATCTCTTCCAGATAAGTATAAATCTTGTTGACCTGTTGTGTTCTTTTTCGCCAATCCTTAAATAATGCACAAAGACGTCACCATTATCTCCAAAACCGTAATTAATCCCACAAATTAAAGTAAAAGAAAGGAGCTAGTTTTCATTCATAACATCAAAAACTCCCTCTCTTTCTCCTCACAATTACATAAAATATGATCCACCAAGTCAAACAAACACCTCAGAAGCCCACATACATATATAGATACTACTTTTGTACAATGAAAACAGACACAAGCAGGCATGCCTGGGATCACCCTTATCAAATCTTAGCCTAGAAGGATCTGCAAAGAGACGCCCATGACCACTTTATTCTAAAACTCAGTTCCTAACTCGGTTCCTAAAACACACAAACTTGGTATTTTGGATCATAAAAACCACACACGACGCATAGATTACTTGCTACAATATTACAAGTCCATCATCCTCTGCTTCAAAAGCTGTCATCTTTCTTTCACTTTCCACACTTACAGGGGTTGCAGGTGCAGTTGTCTCCACACTTGCATCCACTCGCAGCAGCAACACCCATCTCAGAAGCCTCAAAATGACTGCAAATAAAAAACCCAATTACAAATTAATTAGCAAAAAAATTAGCACAAAATCTTCAAATAAGAAAAGTGTAAAAAAATATCATATGGGATTTCGTGGATGTGACCAAATACATACGAGGTTTGAGGTGCAACCCCCATTTTAAGGGTCTCAGTTGTGGTGCTCTGTTCCATGGAAATATCTGGGCACATCTCGGACCTGCATGAAGATTCATAAACACCCACATAATGAAAAATGATATCAATTTGACCAGGGCTTGATTTAAAGACAACAAAAAAAGAAAGAGAAAAAACAGAGCAGAAAATTTTTCTGGGGAAGTTTTCTTTTCTGGTTTCCAGGAAAACAAACAGAAACTTACCCTCCACATCCGCTGCCGCACTTGCATCCAGGCCCACAACCACATTTGCCTTCACAGCACGACGACATTTTTGGAATGAGATAAAAAATCACAACGGAAATTTATGATCAAATTGATATAAACCAGATAAACACTAACTCTCATACGAACGAGTTTTACGGAAGGCCATGACCCTCAATTTGTAGTGCAGGGGAGGAGGGAGTGGGGTTATGTGCACCGTACACGAGTCATGATCATACTTCATGTCCATCCATGCATATCGGTCCAATCCCTTTTTGCCTATTTTCTTCCACGTATCTGTCCGTTTTCCCTCGCGTCTTTATGGCCTACATTGTTAGGGTGGGTGTTTCTGGTGTCTTCTGAAACTGTACCTCTTCCTTTAAGTTTCTCCACCGTTGGATTACTGATGCGTAAGATCAAATTGTGATCAATGGATCTGATGGAGATGATGTGCATGGCTTACCTCCTCAATGATCAATCATATTCGTGTGATCCTATCTGCCAATTAGTATTTGAGTATATGGAAAACATAGTAAATTATGAAAATATCTTTGCCTTTTTTTACCCATAACAGCTGGAATTCTATATTATCCAGCATGATTATAGAAAATAAAATAGTAATCACAGATAATATAGCACAGAAAAGAAAATTACGATGATAAATGAAACAAAATCATCGTCACATATTCAGTAACAATAACTCCAAGCACTAACTTTTATCACTATTTTCAGTGAACCATTGAGTTAATAGTTGCACGTAGCATAACTCCAAGCACCAATTTTGTTCCTTCAGCTCAGAAGCAAGAGACTCCAAAGGTTAAAGTTGACATGGAAGCCAAACTTCGTGCTTGGCTTGAATCAAGAGGAAAGACAAAGAGTGCACAAAGAATTCAAGCATTCAATTCTCCCTTGTTGCAGAAAACTCCAAGTTCTTTTGCCAATGTCAAGAAACCCACCATCAACCTCAGCTCTGTGAAAGCCAAGGTTATGACTAACAGAAGCGCCTGTAATGCCAAAGAAAGGTACGAGTGACTAGTTGAATGGTACATCCTTATGCTATGTAGCCTGATTGGTTAACATTTTTTGCAGGACAATCACTGTGCCTTTCAGGAACATTTTCTATAATAAAAGCACCGTTGATTCTAATTTTGAGGTAATTACTATTTAATAATGAAACTCCCATTGATTAACATTCTCATTCTATCGTGCATTGTGTAACTCTGGTTTTCACATTATTGGGAATGATAATTGGTTAACAACTTTAGAACAAAGTTCTAGTTTTGTTTACACCCAAAATAAACAGCCAATGAGAACAAGACACGTGGAGGAAATCAAGCATGGTCAGGAAAGCCCTAGGCATCCTACCTACCGATCGCTCCGTTTAGGGCAACCCCCCCTGGGACACGTGGCATGCTCCCAAGCGACGTCCACAGTCCCACATCGAAATTATCAACAAAATGCACACCTCCCAAGACCTATAAAAGAGGCCAACTATCCCAAAATAGAGGTAATAAGAACTAACGGCATATAAGCCTATTGATCTGTCAGTTGAACTTTCTATTCCCGAACTTACTTAAGCATCGGAGAGCCTTCGGCCGGTACCACACCAGTGCCTTGGGTCTTACCGAGCGTTCTCTCATTTTTGCAGATCACACTCCCTACCGAGGCCTTAAGGATTCCGAAGGCATTAAATTACTAAGTTGACCCTCAAAGTCAGAGAACCACTTTTTGGCGTCAACAAGTTTAGTAGCTCCACATGGGAATGAAATGCTACTAAATGCATTCCAAGTTAGTTATCATATTATATGTCATTGTGTATTTATGAGTCCGAATTGCTTTTCAGAGTCTGCAATTAGCTGGTGATAAAGAAGAGGGCAATGCTGGAGCTGGTGAATCTGTATTGGAATCAAATACAAGTTTACCTGGTATTTTTCTGCTATGCATGAATTGTTTACTTGCTATGCTGCTTCAAACACCCTGAACAAATTGAATGACTGTCTTATTTTTGCATGTTTAGTTATTTGAAATATTAATAGCTTCTATATTGATATCTGCATAGGTGAGGCATCAAACCAGGAGGAAAGCTCTGCCAGAAATTTCGACTCATCACCTGTCAGTGTGAGAGGAAAAGCACACTACGAAGTTCCTTAAGAAAAGCTCTCTCTCCTCTCAACACCAATATAAAGCAAAAGCCCCTCAATGAACCCTTATTCACAAATGGAGATTGCACCCTCCTCTTTGAGCCAGAGACTCCAAAAACTCCTCCTCCGGAGAGGAACAATAGAAGTCAAAAAACACGCACCCCACTTCATAAATTCACTGCTTGTGGGTCAAACTTAAAGGTACAATTGTTACTTGTAACTCCATAAGTTTAAGCTGTTGAATATGCGATCCTCATCTCTCTGTTTCTTATTTCACAGAACGTCCTGCTTAAAGAGTATATTGACTTCTTGAATACAGCCAACAGGTAACGGTTCATAGTCTTTTCAAAATATCCTCATTTTCATTTCTTTCATTTTTTTTAACACTCAATTGTACAAATGAAATTTAACTGTTTTTTTTTTTTGTTAATTGCAGGGAGGAGCTACTGGAGTTGAAGGTTCATGTCAAACAAACAGCACATATTTGTGTTCTTAAAACTGATTTGCTGCCTTCTGAAATTCTCTCTCTTTTGTGCATCATTCAGGGAATAGGTGTCAAAATGGCTGAATACATAGTTGAGCTCGGAGAAACAAGCCCTTTAAAATCGGTAAGCAAAACTCAATGAAATGAACTTCGAATTACATTTAACAGAGTAATTCTGAAGTTGAATATGTCATGTTTCAGCTGAGCGATTTGGAGAAAATAGGCCTCTCATCTAAGCAGGTGAACCCAAAAGATAGTTTTACATTCGAGTCAGAACTTTTTCCATTAAATGATGTATTAGATGCTAATCTACTTTTAAATTTTGTTTAACAGATTGTTAACCTGTTTAATAAAGCTGCGGTAGGAGTATTTGATAAGCAAACAAAAGCAACTCCCAGTTGCTCAGAGATTTCACAGGTCAAGTAGTAAGCATTATGAAGCAGAGTCTGTACAATTAGCTCATCAGATTCCATACTGATGTGAATCACATGTGTCCTTGTAAGACTAACCCTCTCTGTTGGATTTGTGTAGCCTTGCAATGTACTACAGATTAATTTCAGCCATGCAATCTTTTATTTTTATTTTTTATAGACAAGCGATATTTTTAGAACACATCCGCTCTTGCCAACTACCCCTATCCGCTCTAACCAACTTAGTTAGGCCTAAGTTGGTTACTACACCTATCCGCTCTAACCAACTTAGTTAGGCCCAAGTCTACATCTTGCTTGCAATCTTATCTTGTTTTGCCATGTTGCAATCTTATTTGGTTTTGCCATGGTTTTGCCATGTTGAAATCTTATTTGATGTTGAAATCTTATTTGATTTTGCCATTACAAACAGGTGAAAGTGCTCTTATACCATTGAGGCTATTCTCAATAATCTATCGATTACAGAAAAAAAAAAAAACATGAGAGTAGCATTCCACTTTCTCAAGAAAAAGTTGATGGTTCTCCACTACTTTCACATTATTTTGTTGGGTTACAAATCCTTAAATAATTTTTTTGATTAATGACATACTTAAAGCTTAATTGAAATTTCTTCTAGATAAGTTTAAGGTCTTGTTAGCGCATGTACATTGAAATCTCTTCCAGATTAAGTATAATATCTTGTAGACCTGCCGTGTTGTTTTTGCAAATCCTTAAATAATGCACAAAGATGTCACCATTATCACCAAAACCATAATTAATCCCACAAATTAAAGTAAAAGAAAGGAGCTAGTTATCATTCAAAACATCTAATACTCTCTCTCTTTCCTCTCACAATTACATAAAATATGATCCACCAAGTCAACAAACACCTCACAAGCCCACATACATATATAGATTACTACAATTGTACAATGAAAACAGACACAAGCAGGCATGCCTGGGATCACCCTTATCAGATCCTAGCCTAGAAGGATCTGCAAAGAGACGGGCCATGACCACTTTATTCTAAAACCCAGTTCCTAACTCGGTTCCTAAAACACACAAACTTGGTATTTCGGATCATAAAAACCACACACGCATAGATTATTTGCTACAATATTACAAGTCCATCATCCTCTGCTTCAAACGCTGTCATTTTTCTTTCACTTTCCACACTTGCAGGGGTTGCAGGTGCAGTTGTCTCCACACTTGCATCCATTCTCAGCAACAACACCCATCTCAGAAGCCTCAAAATGACTGCAGATTCAAAACCCAATTACAAATTAATTAGCAAAAAAATTACCACGAAATCTTCAAATGAGGAAAGTGTAAAAAAATATCATATGGGATTTCATGGATGTGACGAAATACATACGAGGTTTGAGGTGCAACCCCCATTATAAGGGTCTCAGTTGTGGTGCTCTGTTCCATGGAAATATCTGGGTACATCCCGCACCTGCATGAAGATTCATAAACACCCACATAATGAAAAATGATAACAATTTGATCAGGGCCTGATTTAAAGACAACGAAAAAAGAAAGAGGAAAACAGAGCACAAAAAATTTCTGGAAAAGTTTTCTTGTTTCCAGGAAAACAAACAGAAACTTACCCTCCACAGCCGCTGCCGCACTTGCAGCCGGCCCCACAACCACATTTGCCTCCACAGCACGACGACATTTTTGGAATGAGATAAAAAATCACAACTGAAATTTATGATCAAGTTGATATAAACCAGATAAACACTAACTCTGTGTTGAACGAGTTTTATAGAAGACCACGACCCTCAATTTATAATGCAGGGAGGAGAGAGATGGGGTTATGTGCACCGTACACGTGGCATGATCATACGTCATGTCTATCCATGCATATAGGTCCAATCCCTTTATGCCTATTTTCTTCCACGTATGTGTCGGTTTTCCCACTTGTCTTTATGGCCTACATATATTAGGGTGGGTGTTTCTGGTGTCTTCTGGAACTGTAACCTCTTCCTTTAAGTCTCTCCACCGTCAGATTGCTGATGGGTAAGATCAAATTGTGATCAACGGTTCTGATGGAGATGATGTGCACGCCTGTTACGTGCCATCATGGCTTACCTCCTCAATGATCAATCATATACGTGTGATCCTATCTGCCCATTAGTATTTGAGTATATGGAAAATATAGTAAATTATAAATCTTTGAAAATATCTTTGCTTTTTTTAACCTATAACAACGGCTGGAATTCTATATTGTCCAGCATGATTATAGAAAATAAAATAGCTAATGTGGCGGTAAAATATCACAGATATTGTAGCACAGAAAAAATAAAATAGATTATTATAAATAAACTCAATCCTAGACATGTATTTATAAAAAAATTCACACACTATTTAAACATAGAAACACACCCAAAATCAACCCCAAAATCAACAATTGTATATTTTTTGGGTGTGTTTATAAATGGGTTTTGAGTGTGTATAATGATGGGTTTTGGGTGTGTTTATAAAGTGTTTTGGGTGTTTGGTTTTTTTATAATTTCAGCCCCTATTTTGGGTGTTTTAGTGAAACTCCCAAAATAAAATTACGATGATGAACGAAATAAAATCATCGTCACATATTCAGTACCAATAACTCTAAGCACTAACTTTTATCTCTATTTTCAGTGAACCATTGAGTTAATAGTTGATGCACGTAGCATAACTTATTACTTAAGTAGTATGAATTGAAGTTTCGAAAATTACACAACAAGGTGAAGAAAATGGCACATTTGGGAGTACTTCTACAAGGATTAAAAGTGTTCTCTGATAACCAAAAGCGCTTTTGACAGCGCTTGGTAAAAAATTTTAGAAGTTCTTATGGGTCATAGAAGCATTTTTTGGAGAAGCATTTGGATTTCTTATGAAAATCTCTACGTTATTCTAATAAAAACGCTTATAAGCATAAGTGTTTCTTGGAGAAGCAATACCAAATGATCCCAAATCACTTGGTAGATTATTTTGGTAAAAAATCCTTGGTAGTTTAGGTTTGTGCCAACCCAAACTATATCATTTATGCTTTGATGCTAGCAATAATTGACGTCAAGAACTAATGGCCAAGCTTGGCTTGACTTCCATGAAGGGTTTGCTTGGATTTTAGGCATGCCTAATTAGTAGGATTATGTTTTTCATTAAGACGAGCTCCATGTGAAGAAAGGTGAAAAAAGAGAGGGTTAAAGATGATAAAGAAACGCATCGAAAGGCACACGCTGGGCGATGCCAATCTGTTGCATTTGGATTATGATGTTAAAGAAGCAATAGTAGTCAACTTAATTGAAGCCTACGTGTGACATTGTGTGTTGACTCTTTAGGCCCCCTCAATATGTTCACTGAGAATGACTTGCTACCTAACCCTAAACTCAAGTCTCAGTCCTTGAAACCACACATTGTAACCAATTTTTGTTACCACCTTATAAGTTATGATGTGGTAGGATTCAGTTGCAATTATGCTCGTCACTAGAGGTTGTGATTTGATCATAATCATTTTGTAAGTTAACCGGAGAAATTGTTCACGTGCGCATAGATGTTTGATGATAACACGGCTCTTCAATTTAAATGAACAGTCCCTTATTGTCTGATATTATAAATTATAACAATGATATGTTGTGGTGGGTTCTTCAACACAGCATCTAATTTGGAAGTGGGTATTGATGATTTTTGTACTTTATCAAATGGGACATTTGAAATTATTGTACAAGGCTCGATTATTAGCCGCTCACATTATCACTTTTGAAAAATTGCATGTTAAACAATTAAACAATTAGTGGAACAAGTATCTTGTGTATTACTTTAAGTTTATCTAAGAGACCAGGAAAAGAACCAACTCAAGGATTCCATCAATCACTATGATATAATAAAGGGTGGTAGTCTTTGCTTCTATGATTAAATATATGCTACTCTCGTGAGATTGCGGTCTCAGTCCAAAGAATTTGTAGCTCAAGTAACCTCTTGCTTCTATGACTGTCTGGGTCCAAAAAATTTATAACTTAAGTAATTAAGAATAAATCGTGTTTTCCCAATATTACTTGTATCCAGTCATGGTATTTATTTACAACCTAGAGGGTACAGCACATGGGCTAAAACACCAATCAGTGTTAGAGCTCCATAACTTCGAGAAAAACTTACCTATAACGGGGATAAAACTGTTTTCCTATACCCGACCTATAACACAATGATACATGGAAAACTTATCCTATATGCGACGGCATTATTGACTAGAGATAGCAAAAAATGTTATTCCCGTGTTACATGAGAGTTTCTCTCCCATACTCTTCTCTTTTTGTAACATTGGGAAGCTCCTTCAAACAGGATTATGCAACAGTTGGGCCCACGTCCTTTCTCAGTGATGCTAAGTTTACTGTGGTGGGCCCCAAAGCCCGTTCGTCCGTTTGCCGTGGGTTGTGGAATATCACTTTCGATGTAGGTGCGCCTCATAAAGTCCATCAGTTTTTCTTTATCGCTTTTTCAGGCACATGCATGATGATTGCTTGATGCTTCTCCAATACAAGCATGGCTTTGTTCTGCAGCTTTCACCTTCAACCAGAGCCGGTCGTGAGTTTTAAAAGGCCCCAGGCGAAAATTTAAGTTAGTGTCCCTATATAATTAATGTAACTAATTATTAATTTATATCAACACAATCAAATAAAAACGATTGATTAGATGATGATTTGGGCAAGAAGAAGAGAGAAAATTGGGAGAAGAATAGATGATGATGGATGAAGAAAGAAAAAGAGAGATAATAAGAATGATATATCTTGTTCATCTGAATAAATTATTTAAAAACTATTCTTTAGTTACCTATAACTTTTGATACAGAAAGGCCAAGGACATGACGGCTGCGACTTATGAGAGTTTGGTATTTGGCTGAGCAATATTTTTGATGCAAAGCAAATCTGATCTTGCTTTTGGTGAAAACATTAAAATCAAATTCAAACGCAAATACATATGGTCTAAGGAGAAAATGTTGTGTCCCTTAGAGCAACTCCACCCATTTGCCCTTAGCCATGGCAAGGGGGGAGCTAGGGCAGCAACTATTCACGTGAATAGTGGTTGCCCTTGCAAATAGTATATTTTGTGTTTCCACCCGTTGCCATGGCTAAGGGCAATTACTATTCATTTTTTTGTTTTTTTCACAAATTTTTTTATCTCAATAATTAATTCGGATAATATTTTCGGGTAATATTTTATTTTTAAAACCTAAAGAATTAATTTTGAGAATATTTCGGATAAGATTTCTTTTAATTATATTTTGTTTGATGTATTGAATGTGTTGAAAATTTTGTGTAGAAAATGAAAAATAATAGAAGGAAAAGAAATTATAAGAGGATTTTGTGTTGAAAATGAAGAAGAATGGTAGGTATTTATAGAAAAACAGTTCATAACTTTTTGGTGAATTTTTAAATAATTATTCGAATTTTTTTCACATTTTTTTTGTAGATTATTTTCAATTTTTTTTGTTATCTCAATCGGATAAAATTTTGGTATTTATAGAAGAAAAAAAATCAGTAATTTTTTTTTAAAAAAAATTCGATTTTTTTTCATTTTTTTATTGCACAAAAATTGGCTGCCGTTGGATTGGAGAAAAAAATTTGATCGGAGAGCCCAGAGCGCGACATGTGGACTTTAGCAGCATTGTAGCACGTGGAGCACTGTAGCGCGTACTATAGCGCTAACATCGCGTATGACGTCATCCAACCCGCGAGTTGGACCTCGGGCTGAACTGGCCTTCGGGCCAGCCCGACTTGCTGGGACCTGCACCTTGCCCGGGCTTGGGCTCACCGCTGGAAACTCCTTTTTTTGGTTTTCTCCCCCAGCCTTGGGCTAGGCTCATGACTGGAACTGCTCTTATATAATTGGGCCCTGGGTTGTCGCCTTGGGCCAGGGTCTGCCCTGCCTTCCACCGAAATGATGGTGGGGAATTGCAATGAACCAAGAACAAAAGCCTGCAACATGAACAAAAGCTAGTAAAGAAGGTGTTGTTGGATTGGTAAATGAGGTCTTTTGATCAATTTACACGAGGAACGACTAATTTTACTCAACAAACGAACACGTTACGTTCCTGAGGTAAATTCGTTGAGTAATTTACCTAACGAACAAGGCTATTTACCTCACGAACGACTTGTTGTCGTTCGTAGTGTAAAATGTATTGTTGGATTGGTAAATAAGGTCTTTTGGTCAATTTACACGAGGAACGACAACTTTTACTCAACAAACGAACACCTTACATTCTCGAAGTAAACTACCGCGTTCGTCGAGTAATTAACCTAACGAACAAGTCAATTTACATCACGAACGACTCTTTGTCGTTCGTAGTGTAAAAGGCATCGTTTGATTAGTAAATAAAGTTTCTTGGTCAGTGTATTTATCTCTTTAAGCATCTACACACTAATCTTAGTGTCTCTACACTCAATGACTTGAGACTAATTATCCTCACAATCATGTAAATATAGTGTGTACCAGTTTTTGCAGATGATCAATGCCCAATTGATAATCTTATGATTAAGAACGTTTAGGAAATCATGTGGAAATATGAAAGGTCTCTTTATATCCAATCCAATTGATAATCTCATGTTGAATGGTGTTTATGGGCATATATCACGTATTTCATCTTTTGTAGCATGGACGAAAGCCTAAAACATTGCTGAACTTGCAGTTGTAGTTATTTTTTGCAGTGTCATGCAAGTGCGTATACTTATGTAATTTGATAGCGCATGTATGCAATTCTCACTTTACAATATGCAATTGAATATACTTGTATGTAATTTCGTAGCATTAATTTATGTACAATTCTAGTTTACAATATGCAATTTCGTATATGGTGTCAAAAAATTGCATAAATTGTATATATGCAATTGAGCATAAACTGAAGTATCATATTGTGAACCTTCATGTGATTGTATACGAGTGAATTCTTGCATAGCCTATGTACAATTGCATATACTATTTCACAAAGGAACTTCAACAAATAAAATGTCAAAGACTTTATAACTCGAGGCCGCTCATCTCTAGAAATGCAACCATAACACCCAGATATACAAGTCAGCACTTCGTGAGGATACTCCAATTTTATCTGCAAACACATATTTGTTTGGGTCAATAGATCAAGTAATTAAGTAGATGGGCACATACAGATTGAGATTAAATTCACTTGAGGGAGAAAAGGATCACAGTGGGGTGTCTGGTGCTTTGATGAAAATTTCTAAAATATTTCACAATTAGGAAAAGCTATGGACTACGGCAATGGGCACATGACACTATTCATGATTGATAAACTAAATTTAAGCTAAAATTAAATATGGCAGACATCATTTTTCAGATTTAAGAGGAAGATTAATCCTCAAAGCCAACATGAAAACTTAAAAAGCGTTTTTCAAATTCAAATGCAAGTTGTCATCAGATACACGAAACAATTTGCACTGATGACAACTTACATGGTATTGGAAAAACTGGTTCAGAATAAGATATAGAATGCAAAAGGAGGGAGGAGAAGGAGTTTGAAGAAAGAAGAAGAGATGAAGACAGTCAAGAGTGGTGGGCTGAACAAGTCTGACCCGTCTTCTGCCTTGCCGCAACCCTTCGTCTGCCGACTTGCCCAGTGCACGCGTCGCTTCCGTCGAAATTTTTTGTTCCTTTCTCAGTCACGTGAGGTTTAATAAGAAAGGGTTGAGCCAGGTCTTCAGGTTATTCAATCTCAGCCCTTAATTTTTAAAATGCAATATCGAGAATGGCTGCACCGGTACCACCAATCTACCACAGAATTTTCGAGAAAACAATACCGTCTCCCACGAAAACCAGCAACAGTAATGTTCCAATTCTGCAAGATAGTCAGATTGGTTTTTGGAAAGCTTTTAATTGTATAGAAAATTTGATATTTTTCAAACAAGTTTATTACTACATCAATTTTATTTTGTTCTAATTTTCATTTGTTCTTCTTAGAATGTACATAATTAGAACACAATGAGAAATTTTCAGAATGCGCTTCCTTCACCAAACCCGTTATGAGCCCACCAACTAGGGTTAAAGGTTTTTATTATGTGATCCTCGTTTTCTTATTGCACAGACCGTCCTACTTAGAGTATTTGACTTTTTGAATACAGCCAACCAGATAAATTTTAAAAAAAATATTAAAGCATCAATAAGGATTACTGGAGGCTCTGTCCTGAACCCGTTACCCATAGATCCCCCAAAATAATATTAGTATTCAAGAGGCTCTGTCCTCCACGCAACATCAACATGAGGCCCTGTTTGGTGGGCTTTGGATTGGTTAGGATTGAGTTTGGAGTGTTGGACTGGTTTAACTTGGATTAGGTTGGATTTTAATAAATTATTTACTACATTAAGTTGGGCTAGACTGCACTAGACTTAAGTCCAGTTCGTTGTTTGGTACAAGTATGGACTGGATGGAATTGGACCTCAAAATTTTTTATTTTAAAATTAATTTCAATGTTTATTAGATCATTTAATATCAGAAATAATTAAATTTGTATTTAAAAAAAATGTACACATAATTAAAAATAAGAATTTAAAAAAAAAATTAAAAATAAGAAATCACATGAAGATACCATAAAAATAGTCCAAAAATTCACAATTAATAATAAACAAAAAAATTCTTTTAAGATAATTATGAGAGAAAAACAAAATTGCAGTCCGAAAAGTAAAAATGAAAGTTAAAACAAGCATCTACCCAAGGAACGAAAAGAAAGATTTTTTTATTTTTATTTTTAAATGAACCATCAACAAACAATCAAAGCCCCCCCCCAACCCAAAAAAAAAACCATAGCACTCGAGCTCTAATCCAAAAAAAATAAAGAAAAAAGAAAAAAAGATGGCAGTCATCTCAATATTTAACAATTAAATTAATAAAATTAAGAGAGAAATCTGAAATCATAGATGAGAGTTGAGAGGAGAGGAGAGAGAAGAGATGATAGAAGAGAGAATCATAGCTTCATAGAAGAAAGAAGATGCATAGATTAAAGAAATCTACGTTCAAAATGACAGTGTTGAGGTCACAGGGGAGAATGAAAAACTGAAAAAGAGCTATGGGAAGAAGAGAAGAGCAAAAGCTGCTCTAAGAGCACCTCTAGCGCTCCCATTTTGCCCGGGCAGGAGGGGGCCTAGTGCCATGGCTTGGTCTCTAGTGCGCAACGGAAGATTGGGCAGCTTGTGGCATCCACAAGCGTGGGCAAGCCCAAAGGCAAATCTTGCCTGGACTTGCTGACGTCAGCAACGAAAAAAAAATTGAAAAAATTGAAAAAAAATCTTAAAAAAAACAAAAAAACCAAAATTTTCAGAATTTTTAAATTTTTTAAAAAAAAACCTAGTCATATTCTTCACTTCCCACACCAAAATTAATGGTTTAAGTATAAAAAAAAATAGAAAATAAATTAAAGTGAATAGTAATTGCCCTTACCTTTTGGGGTGGAAACAAAAAAGGTAAGGGCTGCAACTATTCACATGAATAGTGACAAACCTTACCTTGCCTTTGCTTATACCCCCATTTGCTGGATTGGTATCCCAAGCGAAATATCAGGCCCAACCGGTCCCAAAGTGCATTTAGGCCCACTAAACGACGGATAGGATTTTAGTCCCTTTTAATTGGAGAAGTTTGGTTCAATCCAGCCCACCAAACATGCCCTGAGAGTAAGACCCAAAGGATTACAATCTTAAAGCAGAACTCCAAAAACAGACACTATCATCCATATTTCTTGAATACAGACTCAACTGCAAAGCAGTGTGTATGTTTATGTTATTCTTATATTTGTAGTTTTAGGCTTATAGTATAGAAACTACAACACAATCTGTATATTTTTTTTTACTCTCCTATTGGTATATTTTAGGCTTATAGAATAGACACTGCAATACAATGTGTAATTTTAGGCTTGTAAAAATTCATTTTTTTTAAATAAAATAAAATATAAAAGATAATATAAGAAAAGAAAAGGTCAATTGGCGCTTGTGCAAAGAGACTTGTAAATTTTGAAGTATCTATTAAGTTTAAACCAAAGTTCCCTAGAGAAAATATATAGTAAGGTATATGTTTTGTTTATTTTAATAAGAAAAAAAATTTAAGTAGTTAATAATTTTTTATACACACTGCATTGCACTCACCAAATTTACTTTGCTCGAATCGTAGTTAGAGCATCTCCAAGAGAGTTGCTATCCTCTCATCCATAGCTATTTTTGGCTAAAAAGAAGGAAAATCTTAGCTGTAGCAAACTCCCTTCTTGGCTCTCTATTCTGGAGAACCAACTTTTGGCTCACTACATCTAGCAAGGAGAAGAGAGAAAGTGAGCCTCGCCAAGCAGAAGCCGTGCAAGAGAGAGGGGGGGAGAAAGAGAGAGAGAAACAGGGGGAGAGAGATAGAGACATTTGGAAGGTTGGTAAACCAACCTTTTCCTTTTAATATATTTCATTTGCAAGAGAGAGAAAGAGAAAGAGAAAGAGAAAGAGAAAGAGAAAGAGAACAAAATAATAAAATATTTGAGATTAGTCAAAATAGAGAACATTGCACATTTTAAGTAGTTTGCTAAAATGACTTTCTAGCTATTTTAGTTAGAATGTGGCTAAAATTTGAAGACTCTCTTGGAAATGCTCTTATACATTAGATCTTTAGTTGTTTTTTTTGTTTTTTTTATTGGTCAACACTAGCTCACTTATTTCACCCCGTGGCATTGTTTTGTAACCAATAATTCCCAGCCCGCAAATTCGGGAATCAGACCTACAGTACCTGATCTGTTGGAAGCTTCCTCCTTAAAATATCAGCCCTACAGTACTTATTTCACCATGTGGCAATGTCGTAGCACACCAGAATCAGTTTCTTCAAAAGCACATTGATTTCAAACCAGCGGTTAGTCAACTTGGAACTTGGAAGCTTCCTCCTTCTTGAAAAATATCAAGTACATGTGATGCTGTTGTGGTAGGATATATAATCTATGGAGATTTTTGAAAAGGAAAGTTACTACTATTTAAGACGCGCTTTTCTTTGGTCAGGTTTTAAGATATCAGCTTCACTTAGAGCACTTCCACCCCTATGGGCAAATAATCAAGACCTTCCTCAGAAAACTCAAACATAACAGTAATAGTATACACAACAACAATGGCTTCCAAGTCAGTCTTAATCGTTGCTCTTCTGTTCTCTGTTCTCATTCTCTGCCTTCAAGGCACTTATGCTGACCGTATAGAAGGATGGGAAGGTGGCCATGCCAGATTTTATGGTGGGGGTGATGCCCCTGCCTCTGACGCAATTGGTAAATTTCCAAGCCACATTTGTTTTTTCTTTTTTCTCTCTGTTTTTCTTCACTTGTGAGTCTCTTACTACTTTCTTCCATTATTGCAGGAGGTGGCTTCGGAAATGGAAATTGGGACAGCCAAGGGTATGGCTTTAGCAATGGGTCTTGTTATGGGTTGAAATGTGCTAGTTGCCCCAAATGGTGCCTCACTGGTGACGTAGAAAAACAGGAGAAACGGGCCAAAAGGGGACGCAAGAGGTCCAGGGAAGGCGATGATGAAGAAAGTACGGCTGCCCCAAGGAAGAAGAGATGCGAGTGGAAAAAATCACTTGGAGAAAAGTTTATGCTGGCAATCACACACATTGGGTTGGACAGTACGTGAAATTTCCTATTTCCAATCATCTCAAATCTCTTTTCCTTTCTAATCATATGTGTTTCAATCTAAATAATATTTGCATCCTCTTGTTTTTCTTTTCCTTTTGGGTTCTTGCAGACGCTACGCCAAAGAGAATTCTCGAGTTCATGAATGAGCCAGACTTAACTATAAAAAATGTGGCTAGTCATTTGCAGGTTCGTTAATATTCAATTAGACTAATGGAATTACTACCTAATTTTATGTTATTTCCTTTCATATATTAGGAGTAAAAAGATTTCGTAATTTTGCAAGGTGCAATTGTTTAAAAACTTATATAAAAATAAAAACTTACAAAAAGAAAAAGAAACCAGCAAGGATATACATATACACATATATTTTATTTATTGATTTTTAACTAATTTATAAAACTAAGAATTGTTTGGATTTTTTAAAAATAAAAATTATTTATAACTGGATTTTATTATATTTTAAGTATTTTAATTACTAAAATGTCCATGTCATATTAGCTAGATAACGGTTTTATTGAGAAAATTGACGGAATTAGATAATATGGGACACGAAATATATAGGTTTATTAATGATCATTTTAGTGTTTATTGAAAAATACATCGTGTATGGATGTTTGTTAGTTAATGATGGTTTGCGCATATATATGGATTTCCAGAAATATCGTATCTTCTTGATGAAACAATTGAACGTTGCGGTTGCGGGGGACGAAGACATGCGTGAGAGGTTGCGCAGGTCAAGCTTTGCACTTGGCCACCCAGAACTATTCTTCAACAATAACGAACGAGACCAACATCACTCACAGCTCCTGAAGCAACAGCAAATGGGAACATCAATTGGCTCTACATTTCAACCGTCAGCTGGAATTGGATGCACCCTACCCCTTACTGCTGCTGCTTCCAACAACCACAGCTCCATCCAATTCCCTAATTATCAGCAATCTTCAACTAGCAACAGCAGCAGATCCATCCCTCAACTTATTGGTTCGGGGCAGTCGAGCCTATTGAACAATAATCCAGCTAACTTTCTGCGCCAGCAGCCAATGCTTGGTAATGGTAATGGGGATCAGCTGTTTTGTCAACAAAACCGCAGCCTGGCACCTTTTGGAATGCAACAACTGAGTAACAATTTTGAAAAGGGAGGTATGTCATGTGGCCCAATGAATAATCTTGGACTTACCTACAATAATATTGGGACAAATAATCTGATGCAAATATACCCACCACAAAGCCAGCCAAGGACCAATAACCCATTCAGCTACAACATTGCTACATCAGTAAATCAGAACGGTTCGAATTTTACTCCAATGTCTTCGAGCTTTGATAACTTGGGGTCTCATTTTAACGATGTGAATCAATTCCGAGTTTATTGGCTGTTGTCGTGTTCTGCTGGTATTGAGACTGGTGCTAGTTCTGCATACCAATTCCCTCCAAATTTGCCTGACAAAAATGGTGATCTTGATCAGCAACAAAATGTTCCAGTGTTGCCACCCCAAGAAGGGAATTTTAATGACCAGTGTCGTCTGCCAAATATCAATGTTGGAGGAGGAAATGTTGAAAATTCCAATAGAGGTTTCATGGATAATACTAGTACTGTAGTTGCTACTCCTACCTTGATCAACAACAACAATATTTCTCATGAACAAGAATCGGCCAGGGACCCTGATATCTTCATGATGCCCGATGATTTTTTCCCGTATGAGCAGGATAACTATCAACCTCCTTCTCAGGTACATATAAACCAGAAATTTATGATTTTCTTTCATTCTTGCTAATATATATTATTTCAGCTCTTTCTCTGTCTCTTTTTCCCCAAAAAATTGTTTATTTCAATGTGTTAACGGGTGATTTAGCACGGCCCTAGAGGGTATATGGTCAATCACACACATTACACAGATTTAGAGTGGTTCACCCATGAATAGGGCTACGTCCACTATAGAGCTTGGTATTTATTATAAATGAGTATTACATTATACATAGAGAGAGGCTTGAGAGCCTGAATACAAGAGGAAGATGGAGAGCTTGGGTGTCTCCGGATATGCGCATGGAGAGGAGAATTGGAGCCCTTGCTGGAGAGGGGTCTCTTCCTTTATATAGGCAGGAGAGGAGGGCCACTTGCCGTTGTTTAATGGGCAAGTGGCAAAGGCATAGGTCAGCCTCAATGGAGAATGAGCTGGGCACGTGGGGAAGGTATGGGTCATCCTAAGTGGAGTATGGGCTGAGCACGTGGGGAAGGCATGGGCTGTCAGGAGACAGGGGATAGTGGCCTGGTGAAATGTCAGGACGCACGTGGTGATCTGTTATCAAAGGTGTGCGTGGTGGTCTGCACATGGCTGAGGCAGTAGGAGTTGGCTAGCACATATTGCTCGGGTATGACATATTGTTCGGGTATGACATTTCGGCTAGGCCATCTTGGTTTAGGCAATATTGAAACGGGTAGGACATTTCGGGTAAGCCATATTGGCTAGGCAATATTGAAATGGGTAAGACATTTCAGGTAGGCCATATTGGCTAGGCAATATCTGGTAAGCCATTCTTGGTGGGCTATTTCTGGTAGGACAGTTCTGGTAGGACATTTCTAGTACCAACCAGATATGTATAACAACACAATGTGTGCAGCAACAAGATGGAGGTCACGATCAACTTCCTTATCAAGTTGAAGTGCCGGACCCTGCTGCGCACCAAGTTCCCAACCTTTCTGCGGACCAAGTTCCAAACCCTGGCCCATACCATGTCGAAGGTAATGCACCTGATGAAACAATCTTGGAGCCAGGCATGCCTACTCTCTCTAAATTATAGCAACCATGTATTTACATCTCTTCTGGTAAAAAAAAGAAAAGAAAAACGAAAGGGCTCTCTCTTTGATAATTTTTGGTCATTTGGTTTTGCTTGTATACTTGCAGAACATATATGGGATGCTGATATACAGTATGCTGATATATTGGATGGTGGTATATGGGAGGCTGATCCGTGCTATTGGATATAGGATACAATATGGGTCCCTACAATTTCTATTTCCTAGATACCCATAACCAGCCACTGCTCCTTGGCTCCATGGATGAGGATGCTTCAAAAGTGCTCTTTGCACTTGCTTCTAGGATTATGGTATTGAAGGTAATTTACTATAAGTTGTATTGAAGGCAGTCAAAAACCGAGCAAGGAACGATCCGAATCCAGTCGTTTGAATGAGAGGTTTATCCCGTTTACTGTTGGTCATGTCCAATCGAGGAATTGAATTGGGGTTTGAGCTTTGGCCTCTATAATACCAAAAGGAGAAAAAAGGAATTATATTGACTGGAGGTGATAATTAATGTTAATGATTCGGGATTTGAAGTTGTTTGAGCACCTTTTATTCGTTTTAGTTTTGTTTTCTTTGGACTTTTATTCATCATCACTTTTGAAACATTGCATATTAAACAATTAAACAATTAGAGGAACAAGTATCTTGTGTAAAATCACCATTACTATAAGTTTGTCTAAGAGACCGGGAAAAGAACCAATTCAAGGATTCCATCAATCAGTTTGATATAATAAAGGGCGGTAGTCTTTGCTTCTATGATTACATATATGGCACTCTCGTAAGAGTGCAGTCTCAAGTCTCAAGAATTTATAGCTCAAGTAACCCTTTGCTTCTATGATTATATATATGGCATTCTCGTAAGATTGCAGTCTCGGTCCCAAAAATTTGTAACTTAAGTAATTAAGAATAAATTGTGTTTCCCAATATTACTTTGTATGATTTTACTAGTAATTAAGCTTTCACCTTCCACCAAAATGATGGTGGGTAATTGCACTGAAACCAAATTCCTAAGAACAAAAGCTAGCCAAGAAGATAGAAGATACCAACATCAGATAGATATATCACCTTAGGAGTTTGAATGAAGGCTGATCAACAAATTTGCCCAAGTGATTGAAGTTTATTTTGATTGATTAGTTAAGCAGCAAATATACACAACAATTTACTATTTTACTAAATGTACAGAATGTATGAATATAAACAAAAAGAATTAATTTTCTTGCTAATCTTTGTCCCTATACTCTTCTCATGAACTATAATATGCAAAGCAAGGTGAGGGCACCTTAGGAAGGAACCTGATCCATCCACAAGCTCAAGCTAACTTCCTCTAAAAGATCATCAAAAATCAGGTCCTCAAGCTCAATTCCTATGCACTCAGAATCAAATTGGAGGTTCATCCACCCATCGTTCTTTGCCAAATCTCTGCTCACAACATAATCCAATGATTGATCAAACTCTGGACTCAAGCTCAAGTACCAACTTACAAGGGCCCATACTTGCTTGAGAACGTGGTGCCCTGCTGGCATTAGAGGGATGTTACATAGAGAAGACAAGGTCATGGGACAGTAAGTATATGACCTCCCATATATCTCCATCAGTACCTCATTGATCAGATCAAACAACAGAAAGTGATCACATTTGCCACCTTCTTCATTTCCTGAACAATCAGGATCATGGACCAAGCAGCCTTCTACGCCTTCATACGCTAAAGGATCGACCGGCTGGTCATCTGAATGCCAAGTCCCGAGGGACTCATTCCCATTGAACCCTGATTGCTCCAACACATCTCTCACATAGTTAAATTCAGCCATGTCTCTTGCATCAACTTGAAGATGAGACATGTCATAACTCAAATGCCTGCTGTGACTCTGTGTTTTCTCTGTATCCAGTCCACTGTGAACCACCTTAGGGGTATCAAGAACAGGCTCTTCCCTTTGCTTGGCCAAGTTCTCTAGTCCATCTCTAAGCTTTAATTTCATTTCTGCTCCTATAAAACCAATATCCAAAGCATGATCCATTTCAGCCCCAAAGGTCACAAGTTTTTGATCGATGCAAGAAAATATGAGAATAGTTTAAATGGGAAATATAATTAAATGCAAATAACATTTCTACACTGCAAAATGCTTGTTTGATCATTAAGTGCCAAGATTTAAAGACTAATAATCTGATAATTCCCCCATTTGGATTGAGGGATTCCAAATCTATGGATTTAGATGACATTATAAGGTAAAATTGTTTGCATAGACTATTACAATCCATGTATGCCAAGATTTGGACAAGAAAGAAAGGAAAAAAAGCGAATAGATTTCAAATGATTCCTTATATGCAGTCATTTCAAATCCATTTCAAATGTACTACGTCTACTTCTTTCAAAATACATTCAATCTAATCCAGTTCTTGTTTTTGTAGCAAATTCAGCCTTGTTGTCAAATCCAAATCCTTCAATCCAAACAGACGCTTACAGATTCTTAAAACATACTGGTTGTTAGAGCAAACAAAAATTTAAAGTTTTGAAGAATGCATGCACTTGGTTTGAGATGATGTAAACATTGAAGTAAAAGCTATTGATGAAAATTGAAAACACAAACCTTCAGATAGGGAAACAGTGAAGTCAGGCACAGAGATTGGAAAGGGATCTGCATGATTAATAATGGACTCACTTCTAGGCCCAATATTTTGTTCCTCATAAGAAACACTGTTCCCTGCTGTTAGGTTTCCAATATCATCAAAAATCGAATCCACCGGAGCACTTGCCTCATTGTTTGCAACTGATGTTGATGGCACCTTTAACTCACCAACTTCGGCCAAGTTTTCTGTCTTACTTTCTACAGGAGCATCTAGCTGCAAATGATTTTCTGAACCTATAGGGATGTCTAGACTATTTTGTTCATCAAAGCTACTTCTTCTGCTTGCCCTGCCATCCACAGCAAACCTGGTTGGAGCTCCAGAAGAAAAAACATCAGAAGATTCCTCACTCTGATACTTGTATGATTTAATTTCAGGTAAGGAAAAAATCCTCCCGAGCGTTTTCGGAACAGGCTGCAAAGGTGAGTCTACCCTTTCTTTTCTTAATTTCAATCTCTCAGATGTATGGCCTTTGGCTTCTCTGCTGCAACTAGTCTCATACAACTGACAGTACCTGTCAAGTGATGTATTGAGGGAAGATGCTCTTCTCATGTGGCGCTGTTTCTTTTTCTTGAGGGAAGAAACCGAATGATCGCTTTCATAACTGCTTCCTGGACTGTCTTTACCTTCTACACTCATTGCAAGGTCCTTCGAATGGTCATCGATCTCCTGCTCCAATTCTTTAGTAAGCTTTTGGCCATGAGGAATCTTGTGAAGGAGGGCATCCATAGTAATCATATGTCTCTCTTTTCTGCTCTCCTTGATTACATGCTTTATTTTATGTCTAAGATCCTTAAAACGCTTAATTGCCATTTCATTAACGGCAGAACCAGAATAAGAATTATCAGCAATTGCTTGGTTTAGCTTTAGAATTCCATCTTCACTGTACTCATTGATCAATGGCATTGACCGTTCACCAACATATTTCAAAGAAGTAGACCCTGCTAACTTTTGTGCTTGACTACCAATTTTCGACTTACTTTCTTCTTTTGCAGGAGACCTTATCAACTCATGCTTGTGCTTGAGCTTGATAGGCTCAGAACCTCTTCTGTCTGAAGGGCCAGGTACAGGGAATGACTCTGACTTACTTAAACTCGTTTTTGCACTGACTGCTGCTTGCTGATTATGGAAGTGCTGGGCCAAAGGAGAGCCTGGATCATGTAAGATTTTTACTAATAACTCCTTGTTTACATTGATTATATCCAAAGCCTCCAGATACTCCTTTAGATGGTGTAGGGAAGCATCTGCGTCGAGTTCTTTTACATGTATCAACTTCTGCTCTAGCATATCTTGCATCGTGTTATCGTCTAGCTTATCTTGAATAAGTGTGTGATCCTGTTGATTCTCATCAACCTGGTCATGCACTTCGTGATCTCCAAGAACTATTGGGCAACTCTCTCCACAATTGTTGTTGCCACTAGTTGGTTCTTCGTAGGATGTCGTGGGCAGTGATTCTGGTTTGCTTGCAGCAGCAGAGTTTTTATTGTTTTGGTGAACAATTCTAGGACTACCCTCATTCAATATCATGTCAGCAATTGGATCCAGGTGAGACGGTGGTTCCAAATGATGCATCGATTCAGTTCGCTTCAATTGTGATCTTGCAGGACAGCTTGAACTCCGGTTATGTCGTCCCTTCTTCTTCGATATCTCTCCAGCAATCCGTGCTTTTATTCGGGCCTTGACATTCTTGACTGTAGGAATGGACTGCCTCATCTTTCCTTCATCCTGATAAATTTCGAAGCAAAGGATGCTTTCGTTTATTCACTTATTCAAATGCAACTAAATGCATGCTACCAAAAGTGATTTTGCTCAAACTTACAGTAGATTTGTCAATCTTAGCATCATTTTCTTCTTCCATAGAGGCATCTTGCGTAGAGGCAGTTGCATCGTTTCCGGGATCTCCAACTCCTGCAGTAAAGCAGACCAAAGTTTTCACCTCCCATGGCACGGTCATAACTTCCAGCACCAAGTTTTCACACGCTAAATATGCATACAGAACCACTTTACTTACCCGCAGCATGCTTGTTCCAGCGATGCCTCTTGTGCACAAGTCTTTTCTTGACATAATGCCAGTGGTGATACTTCATGATATGAAGTAGGCCCCACACGCAACCTGCTGAATGCTCATTCCCTGATGGATTGTTAGAGTTTTTGTCTCGCAAATTCTTCCCCATGGTCGATTAAATTCACCTCCCAAACCTACTCTCGGACTGAGACCAATAGCTTCAGCTTCAAGCTTCAAACCTGATCCAAGTTACAAGCAGAAGGAATTCCATTGTATATTTTGAATTGGACACAATAATAGTGAACACTATGTATCAAATACAAAATGCTTGGCATCTAGAGAGAGAGAGAGAGAGAGAGAGAGAGAGAGAGAGTTTCAGTTCAATGTATTAACAATTCCTCAACACTGAGTGCAATGGTGCATATATTTAGCCATCAAAGAGGTCAGGGCCCAAATAACAACATGTAATCTATTCTATACGCCAAACAACAAATTAAAGCAGCAAAATTCCTTTCAATTGTTTTCATAAGGCATTCCCCTAATCTCGGTCTGGTTGATGCTCATAGAGGGTACTTGATTACGGGAAACTAAAGATGCATCTAGATTCTAAATTAGTTTTCAGAAAAATTCAATATTTCCCAGATGATTTTAAGTTTGAAATACATGGAATTCAGGAATGAAAAAATACATATTCAACTTCTCAGCCCTTTAAAATTGATCCCACAACAAAAATCATATAGAATAAAGAGAAAAAACAAAAGGGTAAGCAGTAATTATCATTATTAATCATATTTCATACCATTGAATGAATAATTCAAAACCGTGAGCTAAAACAGAGTCCCCCAGCCTCATCGCAGCAGCCACCCATATGAACGTTTAGGACAAGAACTGGAGAAGCTTTCGTGTTTGTTTGTCCGTAGGTTGAAAAGCAGATTAGATGAGAGAATCAAGTAAAAATTGAAGACCCCCTAAAGTATTGGGAAACTCAGCCCCCCACCCACCTCTGTTTTCGGGTTGGGGTCTCATTTTGCTTGTCTGGTAAACGTTCATTCCTTAATTAGTTACTCTTCTTCCCACTTTACCCGCCAACTCTTTCTCTAGTAGTACCAATTAACATTTTCAAATGCATTCGAAGATTTTTTATTTATTATTTATTTTTAATTTTACAAAGCTAAACTACTTGAATCTATGAGAGGGGTTGTTCGACCTTGGATATAAGGGGGCGGACGCTCCATTCTAGCTAATGATTTGGTTACTACAAACGAATACCTAAAATCATTCCTAAATTTTTATTTTTGTGACTAGTGAAGGACGAACGCGTTTTTGTTAGAATGACCGAAAGATATGTAACTTGTTATAAAATTTGAAGGATCATTCCTCAATTTTTATGACTGATTAGGCAAAATGTGCTAAGATAGGAAAACAAGAAGAATTAATAATAGTCAGCCAAGGTGTTTGTGGTATGTGCTTCCCAATTTTTGTGATGTAATGTTTTCTTAATTGATGTGTGCTTCCCTTAAAAGGGCTTGAATGCATTTGATTGGTCTTATTTGCATGCAAGTTTTTGGGCTAATTTTCTCGTCTCTCTAGCAATAATATAAAATTTTGATATTTATGTTGCAGGATCATCATGGGCTGCCCATAAATTTGTTTTCTGATCCAGTGATCAGTTCAGCCCATTTAGGCTTCTTTTTGGCTTTCAAAGGATAAAAAAGAAACAAAACAAATGGATTCCCATAAGCAATATCTGGATTTCAAAGTGAACAAGTTGTAAGAATCCATTTAGATTGCATGATCAAAAAAATGTTTGACTCTGAATTGTGGCTTTAACTAATCTACTCCTACCGGTAATAAGTTATAGAGTGAAAAGCCTATATCCTACCGGTAAATTATAAAGTGAAAAGCTAATATATGCGTTAATGCCACAATAAAAAGTTTAGATATAATGCATTTGAAATAACAAGATATCATATATCCGAAACGAATTTGAAAAGAAACAAGATGAATCATTTGAAATTAATGTTTTGGGATTTTTCTTCTCATAAAAGACGCATATTTGGAATAGCCTAGTTAGTAATTTAACTTTATAAAACTAACTAATTCCCTAAAATGGCACCATGCATAATTATTCAGAAGCCTATGTGATGCTTGTTATTTGCACAAACAATGAGAGAGTAGATTTTCCATTCCAAATTAATTGTTAATAGCTTCAGATTATACATTTCTAAAGAAAATGGCACGCATGTTAATTTGGATATTCGAATATTTAATTGATTGACATTTAATTTTAAACACTAAAAAAAAATATGCACGACCAATTTCGATAAGAACAAGGAAACCATGGGAATGGGATGCATATGGACAGGGATAAAAGCACCAAATGGCAAAATCCTTACATTTATATAAATAATAATATTCTAAATTCTAATATGCTTGTGGTAAAGCTTGTCACTTGCTTTATTCTTTTTGTTTGGTTGTCAGATTTTGGGATACAAGATCCATGCTAATTAATCTCATCTCCAACAAAAAGTACCCAAATGTCAAATTCCCACTTGCAACAAAGTCAACTCCATCGCTTCATTATAAGAACTTCAAAAATAAAAACGTATGACTTTAGCATGAATGATGAATGGAAACATGGGGCTGTACTTGCTACATAAGAATTCGAATGACTGCTTCGAATTTTTTTTGATTTAAAATCTTACTTTTTTCAGGGAATCACATTCTCTATTCATCTTTTTAATGTTCATATTAATCTTCTTCCTAATATTATCTTGTTAAAGATCCTTTTTTACCCTTTCTTAGTTTGAATCTTACCAAATCAACAAATAACCATTACAAATTTGGAGTCGAATCCTTCTTTAACAAGGATGAAAATTAATGACACAAATAACAAATCAGATGTTATTGGTATTTCAAAAAATGTCATCATGTACTTTTTCATTATAAAAATATAAGTGAGAAATTGCACGTTAAGTCGCGAAATGAAAAAAGAATTACAAATAAATTTTTTTTAAAAAAAATTAAACCACAAAGTCATTCCCTCCATGCCAGCCAATGCATGATGTTTAGCGGATTGTGATGCAGAGTGACGGAAGCTCACAAGCAGCTGCATGAATTACCATTGTTTGGGTTGTTGACTTTTTGGAAAAACCCATTAATTAATCACAAGTTTCTACTCAAACCCCACACGCTTTTACTCAAGCCACACCCCCAACTCAAGGTCAACCCCCTCTAAAAATGATTAAAATAAATTCAAACCCATTTTATATTAAATTAAACACCATTTTAGAAAAGTAATAAATAAGTAAACAAAGAAACTGAAATCCCACATTCAAAAAGTCAACTCTTTCTCTCTCTCCCTCCTCCTCTCTCTCTCTTCACAGAACAAAAACCATTTATTTGTGACTTCCCTCATTCCCTCCTCCGTTTGAGTTGCTAATTGCGCCGAGAGCCAAATTTAACACCTTCAAACACTCCAATCAACAAAACCCAATTCTTTCCTTCATTTATTTTTTTTTCGTTTTCTCATTTCGAATGGGAAACCGCGTCGCAAAAGCTGGTCGCTGTTTCTGCACCGCCGGAGAAATATCCCAGCGACACGACAACTCCGTCGGCGTACCGGACCCACTCGACGAGGGTTTTGGCCATTCGTTTTGCTACTTCCGGCCGGACTCCGAAACGTCGTCCTCGAAGGTTTCGTCGGAGGACCCGAACCCGCCGACGACGACATTCCGATCAATCTCTGGAGCCTCAGTCAGCGCCAACACATTCACCCCTCTCTCCACTTCTCTCTGCGATCTCTATCCGTACAGCGCCGGCTGCGACCGAGCGGCGAGGTTCGAGAGCTCGACCTCGTTCGCTTCCATACCTCTGCAGCCGGTGCCCCGGAAGTCGTATCAGGGAGTTGCGAGTTCGGGTCCGATCGAGAGAGGGTTCTTATCGGGCCCCATAGAGCGAGGGTACTTATCGGGTCCGATTGATCGTGGGTTGTATTCCGGTCCGATTGAGAAAGAGTGCGAGAGATTAGAGAGAAGTCTCTCATTTGGGATTGAAACCAAACCCAAAAGAAGGGGCTTGATGAAGATTATAAGAAGAGCGATTTCAAGTGTTGTGAGTCGTGGGCAGAAATCGAGTGTTGCGCCGGTAAAAGGAGGGGTATCGGTCAAAGAATCGGATTCGGAGAAGATGGGTGGTGGGAATGCGACTCCGAGTAGCACTAATTTGAGCAGCCATGTGAGTTTGAGCAATGAGAATGAAGATTGCAGTGGAGATTACTCAATGGGGAGCCAAAATCTTCATTGGGCGCAAGGGAAAGCGGGTGAGGATCGAGTTCATGTTGTGGTTTCAGAGGAGCATGGCTGGGTTTTTGTGGGAATTTATGATGGGTTTAATGGCCCTGATGCCCCTGATTATTTACTTTCTAATCTTTACTCTGCTGTGCACAAGGAACTCAAAGGGTTGCTCTGGAATGACAAGTTCGAAATGGAAATGGAAACCGAATCATCGGCAGCAAAATCATCGAATTCGTACCTGGATTCGGGTTCCTTAAAGGAAATTGATCGGCCCCAGATGAGTAACCGGATGGTTCATGGGGAGAATTATGCATTAGAAAATGGGGATATTAATGCAGAGGCTAATTCAAAGAGAAAACAGAGCAATGGGTTGGGAAATAAGCTTGAGGAGACTCAGAGGCGGTGGAAGTGTGAATGGGATAGAGAAAGGCCAGAGCTTGACAGGAAGCTAAAGGAGAATTTGAAACGTCCAGTGTCAAATGGTGTGGCGTCTGCTGATCCTAAAGATGTTCTTAAAGCTCTTTCAGAGGCCCTTAAAAAAACAGAGGATGCATTTTTGGATATTGCAGATAAGATGGTGACAGAGAATCCTGAGTTGGCTCTGATGGGTTCTTGTGTTTTGGTGATGTTGATGAAGGGAGATGATGTTTACTTGATGAATGTTGGGGATAGTAGGGCGGTTTTAGCTCGGAAAGCCGAACCCAACATGCGGCGGAACTTGGAAAGGATTAGTGAAGAGCCTTCAGATGATCTTGATTCATCAAATGCTGATGAAAGTTACAGTTTGAATAATTTGACTGCACTTCAGCTCACAATGGATCACAGCACATATGTGAAAGAGGTAATATTTCTTGTCTCAAACCCCTCTCTGTAAAGAAGAGTGCTTTTTTGTGCTCATATTCTCTGTTTTGATGGTTTATTTTGAGACTAAACCCAAGTTCTTCAAATCTCAGGAAGTTCAAAGAATAAAGAATGAACATCCTGATGATGCTTCTGCAATAATGAATGACAGAGTGAAAGGTTATTTGAAGGTCACTCGGGCCTTCGGAGCTGGCTTTCTCAAACAGGTATGAGGAACCTCAACAAGTTCTTTACTTGATAAATGTCACATGAATGAGAATTGCTCTTGTTCACAAAATGTGATATATTTGTCAGCTGTGATATTATAATTTCAATTGTTTGTGCATATTGTTGCCCATTTTTGAATAACCATTAACATCTGGTTTGGTTTTGTTGCAGCCAAAATGGAATGATGCTTTGCTAGAGATGTTTAGGCTCAACTATGTTGGAACTGCTCCCTACCTCACTTGTATACCATCAGTCTACCACCACAAACTCAGCCGCAGAGACAGACTCTTAATATTGTCTTCTGATGGACTCTACCAATACTTCACCAATGAAGAAGCTGTCTCTGAAGTTGAGTTGTTCATCTCTTCGTTTCCTGAAGGAGATCCTGCACAACATCTCATTGAAGAAGTGTTGTTTCGAGCAGCAAAGAAAGCTGGTAAGCCTTTTTGTCTCGGTGAACAAGTTCTAAAGATGTGACTATTTTATGAAACTATAAAGCTTAATGTGTATATTGCGGTTTTGCAGGAATGGCCTTCCATGAGTTGCTTGACATTCCGCAAGGGGAACGCCGGCGGTACCATGATGACGTTTCGATCATTGTTATATCGTTGGAGGGAAGAATATGGCGATCATCCGTGTAAATAAACATTAAAACTGCAAATAGAAAAAGTAATTCACAGAAGGGTTGGATAACTTTGCCATACATTGTTTCATTTCTACCATTTTCCCCCTTAACCTTTGTAAGCATACCCATTAGGCTCCACCAGAGACAGCTGATTTCCATGTCAAAGTTTGGAGTTCTTGTTTTGGCACATATGTAATTACAAAATAGTAACCCTTTTGCTTCTTCCAAGTTCTAAGAGCATTGTGTGAAACTAAGAATTGAGATTTCAACTCGAATGAAAAGAGTCATCATGAAGCGAACTGCAAACTCAATTGCTATGTTCGAACCCTCGTAGACCAAAAAAATACCTGATTTTACCTAAACGCGCAATTTTCATGTGATTGCATGTATCACAAGTCTTTGTTGTAGCCAACAAAAGCAACTTAGATTTCTTCAACCTCTGTTGTCATGATTCTCTGACAAAGGAAAGAAAACAGAGTTGTTGGGACAAAGAGTCTGTGATTCTTGTCCTGAAGTTGAATAAATATGTTGATCCTCATGGGGCCAAACCCACCCCAGGTTCTGTCTTCTTCACTTTCGCTTTATGATGTAAGTCAACATCATACACAGTCACACTGCGACAGAAAAATGAAACCTTAGAATCTTTAGTATTTTAGGAAATGGAGTTGTTGATGCATAACATAATGTTTAGTTCAATTTCAACCTAAAGGGTTCTCGATTTGAAGCATGAAGTCACCCTCAGCCCTGCTTCTCTTTACCAAATCTGGAAAATAGAAACCGCCTAGCTTTTTCTATCCCTACATTTCATGGGTTTGAACTTCTACATACATCATAATCAACACCTTTTTCTGAGCCATTCCAAAGACCTGGAAAAGCATATTGGTTTAGGTATTAGCTGAATATGACTCCCCTCCATATTGCGCCGTTTATGGTTAGAACTTAGGTGTAAAAGTAGAAGGTTTTTACTATTTTAAGTGGTTTTTTTTCTTTTCCCTCAAAGCATTTCAATTGGAGTTCCTGTTACCAAACAGGATTGGCACATGAAAATTGAACTCTTTCAAATGATACTCCTTATTTTCAAGTTAAATCTTAGCTAAAAAGACTAGAAATTTTTTAGGAGCTCATTAAACAAGCATGGTTGAAATTGAAATTCAAAATATTTCTGGAGACAGATATAAAGTATGGTTGAGATTGAATTTCCAACTTCTCTCCAAATTTTAATGTAAAAGATCATTTGAGAGTCCATTAGAGATGCTGTTACATCATGAGATTCAAAATTTTGTTAGATTTAGAGATACACTTATGATGCAGTTGATAATAAAATTATAATCAACAATTTCAAAATTGAAAATTCGTTGTGGGGCAATGTCAATATATTAAATAAATATGTAAGCTATGAGTTTCAACATTTGTCTTGTCATAAAATTAAAATTCTTCCAAGGAGGGGTTGACGATTTTGTATATATGAACTGCATGAAAAGGGCAGCGCAGTTGGAGATGATTACGATGGTCAATCCATATCATCCTTTGTTTTAATCCTTGACACGTTTTCATGCATCATGACTTTGCCTATTTTCAAAATTCTAAATTGTTCCTTTTTCAAATACTAGAGGTCACGTTCATATTACGGCATTGCAATAATTGACCAAAATTTTTGAGAAATGAAATTTGAAGTTAGAGAACAAAAGTCAGAGATAAATGTACCACACACGCACTTTTTAATTGTAAGGGGTATGTATGGAATTCAAGGGGTTAAGAGTATTTACTTATACATTCGAAATTTTGTATTCGATTGTCCCTTTGGTCAAGATTGATTGTATAATAATAATAATAAAATTACTCACAAATCTGACATATCCAAGTAAACTCAGGTGACTTATTGTTTGTGTGGAAACTCTGAACATCTGCTTAGTTCTCATGATTTGGGGAAAGGACTTGAAAAGTTGAACTTTTGGGTTGACTTTCAATGGAAAAACAACGTTGTCCTTCTCAAGCTCAAATAAAATAGCTGGAACAGAAGAGTAGATAAGAAAATGAAATGTTTGAGTTTAGGGTCCTGCGTGCGAGTTGGGGCACCAGTCTAGCCTCCACAATGAGACGTGCCAAAGTTCTCCAGGTGATCAAAGAAATTCAAACTATATGTACATTTCACATACAAGTGCTTGAAAGTTGAAAGTCAGCTCAAAACTTTCATTTCAATCAGCAAACACTCCAAACACTCTCCGTTTGGATGAAGAAATTGAAAATTAAATAGAATTTTAAAATGACGGAATTTTGATTTCCATCATTTCAATTTTTGGCGATTGAAGATTTCTGTGTTTGGATTTATGTATGTCGAATTTTGTAAATGGCACTATGAAAATTGTGAAATGATGCCTATTTTGATGGAAATTAAACTCTGATGTTCCAATTTTCACGATTTTTCCGTGCGTCATTTAATCAATTCCGCGCTTAACTTGCCAAACAAGGGAATTGTTAATTTCTCCTCTTAAATTCCCGACTTTGAGCTAAATTCCGAGTTGTTTTCCCTCATCCAAACGGATTGCTAGTTGACAATCACATAATTGACTTAAATTAATTCCTTTTTGGAGTGGGCAATGTATTTAAAACTTTATTGTGTTAAATCAACTAAGGGGGGTGTATTCAATTTAGATTTTAAAAGATTTTAAAGAAGTTTAACAGTTTAGGTGTATTCAATCACGATTTTATAGAAGTCTATTCAATTATGGGTGTATTCAATTCAAACTTTTTAAACTCCATTCAAATTTGGATGTATTCAATCACGACTTTAAAAGACTTCATAAAAGTTTGGGTGTATTCAAAAACTCATTGATTTTAAAGGAAACACAAAAAGTGGTGGATTTCGTTTGATAATAGACTAATTTTAGGTCATGACAAATCTTTGCTTCCCCCTAGAGATTTTGATGGATATATTATTTTTATTCTCAAAATATGATTTTTCACCACTTCTACTACCACCATCTTATTATGACTATCACCATAGTCGTTGCCACCACCATCACCACCACCGTAGTCATCGTCGTTGCCGCCATCTCCGCCACCCCTAGCACCACCACCACCCACCGTCGCCCCCACCATCACCCCCACCGTCACCACCACCACCGCCACCACCCTTACCCCCCATCTCCACCACCACTACCACCCCCACTATCAGCCCTACCGTCACTACCACCACAACCAGTTCCACCACCACAACCAGTTCCACCTCCACCACCTCACTCCCACCACCACCATCACTATCACCCCCACCTCCTCCACCACCTCACTCCCCCCACCACCCCCACTACCTCCCTTACAAACCACCATCGCCACCGCCATTGCCATCATCATCACCGCCATCGCTATAAACTCAATTAAAATCAATAATAAATTTCTAACAAACTCAGTTAAAATCTATACACAATTTCAATCAAAATCTATGTGGAGTTTGTAGAATTCAGTCAAACTTAATTAAATTCAATTAAACTCCATCAACTTTATAACTCTTTTAAAATCATTTAAAATCTGAATTGAATACACCCTCCTAAATCACTTAATTACCAGGTCAGTTTTTAACCATTAAAACTTTGTAAAGCTGCAAGGAACCCACTAGTGTAGAGCAATTGCTCCCCCAGATAAGGTCTTGGGTTCATGTCCTAGTTTCCGTGTTGTGTGTGTTTGTGAGTTTAGTATATAATAGTTCCTCTCAATAGGAAAGGTCGTTATAAAAAATAAGAAAATAAAAAAAACTTTTTAAAGCTTGGCAATTTTTGGGTTTTGTTTTATGTTTTTGGGCCTTGATGGTGGCTACTGTTTTTAAGTGTCGGCCTTGATGTGGCTTTCATTTGCTGTCCCGAGCCTAATTGTGTCTGTTGTGGGCCTTAGGCTAACGAAATAGAATGAAAATAAATTGAGTGTATGACATAAACAAAGGATAAGTTCATACAATCGTCGGAGGACCGTGTCCGTCCTAATAAACCTTCAGGCCTCGTTTGGTGAGTAGGTGATGTAGTAGTATTGGATTAACTTAATCCAATGTCATTTTGGTGTTAAAAATGAATGTAGATATGATAAAAGATAATTCCATTATAATCTCATTATGTGCATTTTTGTAGGATTATTTAGTCTACCAAAAAGGTGGAATTTATAATCCCACTATTCCAACCCTTTAATTTTAGACCCAAGACTCAAGACCCGGGAGCCACGCCCACGACACAAATCCAGAGCACTAGAGCTAATGAAGGATACTTATCGTCCAGTCCAATGCAATCCAATTTTACTTTCTAATTCAATCAAATCCTAGTTACCAAATATAGCCTAAAATTAAGGATCAGACTACTCAACTTAATTATGCAAACAATAATAACCGGTTTCACTTAAAAATCTGGTTAAAGATAATTAACAAAGGCCTAGCAAGTGGTACCTACGGCGGTCCCCCATTGCACATGTAACCTACAAGTTGCCATCGGGTATCTCAGGCAAGAGTACTATCAGTTGGGTAGGGGAGTTCTGTGCAGAAAAAACTGAGAGAATTCAGAGACAATAAGCTGCAAATCGGAGGCCATTATAGTGAAGACTTCGACTTTATTGTGGGACTTGAGAGTTTTGGTGGAGATGGGCAGGTCGAAAAAGGAGGTTGATGTGGCCGCCCAAGTTATAACTTCTTCTCCATAGACATCACCACTGGCAAGACGGCCTATAGTGTTTGACAAGCCACTTCCTCCTCCACCATGGACTGTATTAGTGTTGTTGTAGGTAAGTAGATTGCCCCGTGTGACGAAGATCATCATATCAAGTGGCTCCCCCTCTCGAATAATATAGCTGCCCCAAGATGCCGCAAGATTGCATCCAACACTTTTTGGTCTACATCTTGAAGCATTGGCACCTAAGATGAAGTACATGTAAGAAACATAAAGACATCGATACAATATCCAATAAGCTACAAAATCGTTTTACTAAGATGGATGATAATTTATTGTGAGAGAGAGAGAGAGAGAGAGAGAGAGAGAGAGAGAGAGAGGTGGTGTTGATTTTTCAGTACTTTTTTTGGTAGACAAAGAAACGTACTGTCTTTAGTTTAGCCAAGAAGAGATGGCGCTTGATAATGTCTTGAACTTCTAAGGGAAGAATAGAGACTATATTCTCCACAGCAAGATCTTCATCTCGTCGAAGTTGTCTTCGTACTATTTTCGAGATATCCAAGTATGCATTAGAGAGGCGATATTCATTTAACATAAATATTATTTCTAAATGTATGTTCCACATCTTCATCAGATCCAATATTCCCTGTTAGTCTCCTGCATAAATGTCTATTCAACAAGAAGTACTTGATTAAATCCTCAAGGCCTTTTCACATAGAAACTACGTACTCAAAACATGAACAATGATATATGGAAATGGAAGGAGGAACTTTAAGCTTAAGAAATAATTTTACATAAACACCAACCTGCAAATGTCCAAGGAGATATAAAAACAGTACCAGGCCACTTAAAGAAATAAAAACCACAAAAAGGGTTTCCTATGCGCTACTGGTGGGCTTGAGGTTCGAAGCATAAGAACTGCAAAATAAATTAATAGAGCACTATATAAAAACAACAAAATCCAGAAAAGGACGGTAAGTACTAGTCTTTTATTTTGTTTTGTTTTTTGTTATTTTTTCTTTTTTCTTTTGGCTTTTTGAATTTTTGTATTAATTTTATTCTTTGATTTGTTTTATTAATTTTTCGCTTATGTGGAGTCAATGTCAGAAAAATAAATAAAAGTTTGGCTAACGGTGAAGGTAATATGTAGGGTTTTTAGGTGTTTATATATGAATTTATAAATAATCGATAAATGATGTATGAACTTGGAAAATACTTTTTTCTTAACCCACTTTTGTTTGATTTGAAGATGATAAATAACTTAGGTTATCAATATATTAGATTGAGGAAAATGAAGGATTCTCTTAAAAACTTAAATGATAGGGAAAACATTGAAGATAATTCAGTCCTCCTTTTAGGTTGTGAATGAGGACGATTTTTTATATAATATTTTTTCATTTTCTATTTACTATTGAGGGAGGGGAAGGAAGAACTTGAGAACTCTTCTAACATTGGATAGAGAACTACCACTAGCACAAGAGCTAATTAATAGAGGATTGCGATTCGATCCATCAAATGTTTTTGGCTAGTATAATCCTATTACCTATATGTTTATTTTCAACCAAGTGTGTAATTGATTGTAAAATTGTTTTGGTTACTTATTGTAAAATGACTAATATGCAAGCGAAATATTTCTTAGGCCAAACCTTAGATGTCGTAGGCCCCATGCCGTTAAGTTCTGTTCAAAAATCTAATAAATAACTATACTTATAAAAATAAAAATGATCAAACTGCTAAAATATGAATACGGGTTTGAATATGTTCAGATTGTTTATTCTTCTCCATAAGGAGGTATAAATATGAGTTTACAGAGTGCTTTACAAAGAATGAGATACAATAAGAAATTAGGAAAGTATCTCCTAATTATACACAGATTTGTCAACTAAATGGAATGGGAAAGTAAATCCCTTAATTAATCAAGGAAATAAATCTCCTTGATTAATTAGGAGACTCACGTCAACATTCCTCCTCAAGTTGGTGTATATACGTCACCAATGCCCAACTTGGTAAGTGAGTCATAAAACACTCTGCTACAAACAGTTTTGGTTAAGATATCAGCTAGTTGATCTTCTGATTTTACAAATGGTAGGCGGATGATCTTCTTCTCAATTTTTTCTTTGATTAAATGTCTATCCATCTCAACATGTTTGGTTCGATCATGTTGAACTGGATTATGGGCAATATCAATAGCTGACTTGTTGTCACAATGCAACTCCATTGGCTTTTCTGGCTTGAAACCCAATTCTGTCAAGAGTCTTCTAATCCATAGCAATTCACAAACTCCATGAGCCATTCCTCGATACTCTGCTTCTGCACTAGACCGAGAAACCACATTTTGTTTTTTACTCCGCCAAGTGACTAGATTACCTCCCACGAAGGTAAAGTAACCTGAAGTAGAGCGTCTGTTAGTAATGGATCCAGCCCAATTAGTATCTGTATATCCCACAACTTCAAGATCTCTATTCTTTGAGAACATTAATCATTTTCCAGGGGCTAACTTTAAGTACCTTAAGATTCGATCAACTGCATTCCTATGAGACACACTGGGTGAATGCATAAACTGACTAACCACACTCACAACATATGCAATATCTGGTCTTGTGTGGGCTAAATATATTAACCTTCCAACAAGGCGTTGGTACTGTTCCTTATTGGTTGGTTCTTGATCCATACCTTCACACAACTTGTGATTCATCTCGATTGGTGTGTAAGCATGCTTACATCCAAGCAATCCTATTTCAGCGAGTAGATCCAATACATACTTCCTCTGTGACAGAAATATACCATTTGCGGACCTTGCTACTTCAATTCCAAGAAAGTACTTCAGATCACCTAAATCCTTCATCTCAAATTCCTGAGACAAATACTTCTGCAGTTTCAATTGCTTTCATGTGTCGTTTCCAGTCACAACTATGTCATCAACATAAACAATCAGTGCGGTAAGCTTTTTTCCATCACGCTTCAAGAACAAAGTGTGATCCGAATTACTCTATGTATATCCAAAATTCTTCATGGATTTAGTGAATCTACCAAATCATGCCCTGGGAGACTGCTTTAACCCATACAATGACTTTTTGAGCTTGCAAACTTGATTCTCCTTGTCACGAGTGAAGTTACATCCTGGTGGTAAGTCCATATATACTTCTTCTTCCAGATCTCCATGTAAGAATGCATTCTTTACATCAAACTGATGTAATGGCCAATCGAGATTTGCTGCTAGAGACATGAGGACTCTGATAGTTTTGATCTTGGCTACTGGGGCAAAGGTTTCTTGGTAGTCTATCCCATATCTTTGTGTGTATCCCTTTGCCACCAATCTAGTTTTATATCTTTCAATGGATCCATCTGCCTTGAGTTTCACAGTATAGATCCACCTGCATCCCACTGTCTTCTTTCCATGAGATAATGGCACTAGTTCCCATGTGCCATTCTTCTGGAGAGCTCGCATTTCTTCATTCATGCTTCTTTCCATTTTGGGTCTTCTAGTGCTTCAGTTACACTGTTGGGAACAGGTATGTCGGCTAACTGCTTCACAAAGTGTACCCGTGACTCAGATAATCTGGTGAGGGATACATAATTGTTGATGGGATATTTCCCCTTTGCATTAAGATCTGCTTCGTAGTGAACTGGAGGTTTACCACGATTCTTCCTTTTTGGAATCTGATATGTAGGCTCTGCGCCTTCTGAAATGCAATAAGTTATTTCATTAATGTTATCAGTTTCAGGTAGAGAAGTTACCTGAATGACGTCCTCAGCAGGTGATTAGTGTGGTACTGGAGCTGAAGAATTCTCCTAAGCAGGCACAAACTCTTCAATTCTCTCCTCTTGAGTGTGATGGCTAGGATCGGACTGAAGCGGAACAATTTCAGAAAAAAATAGGGGGAGCGACCGGTCGTTAGGGTCAGGCGACCGGTCGCTTTCAGGCAGAGTCGTTGGCGTGCGGGGCGACCGGTCGCTTTCAGGCAAAGTCGTTGGCAACCGGTCGTTTGCATCGGGCGACCAGTCGTTTTCGTCCGGCGACCGATCGCTAGAGGTCTGCGACCGGTCGTTCTAAGTCTGGAACGAATCTGGAAAAACTGCTGAAGGGAAAAATTCGGAAATGTGAGAAGGGTTCTCCTGTGCATCTGAAAAATAGCTCTCTTGTTCCCGGAATGCAACATCCATAGAAGTATAGACTTTCTGACTTGGAGGATGATAACACCGGTAACCTTTTTGATGAGGTGCATAACCAATGAACACACACTTGTCGGCACGGGGATCTAATTTGCTGCGTTGGTGATCATGTAAGTGGACAAAGACCACACAACCAAATATGCGGTGTTCCAGGTTTTGGGTGGGAGGTATTTGGCTATGGTGTTTGAGTGTTTGAAGGGGGGCTCGGAATTGGAGGATACTAGAGGGAATCCGATTGATAAGATATGCTGCAGAGAGTACGGCCTCACCCCAAAAAGAACGAGGCATATTTGCACCAAAGAGGGAGGCACGAACTACTTCCAGTAAGTGTCTATTCTTTCGTTCATCCACACCATTCTGTTGAGGAGTGGAAGGGCATGAGCGTTGATGGATGATACCGTGATCTTGGAAGAACTCATTAAGATCATGGTTGAGAAATTCCCCGCCATTGTCAGACCGAAAAACCTGAATTCGGGTATGAAATTGTGTCTCCACCATGTGATAAAACTGTTGAAACTTGGAACTGACTTCCCCTTTTGTTTTGAGAAGGGAAACCCAGGTCATGCGTGTGCAATCATCATTAAACGTGAAAAAACCATCTAGCTCCCCCAGTTGTGGTAATTTTAGCAGGGCCCCAAACATCAGAATGAACAAGGGAAAAAGGAATTAAACTTTTATTGGAACTTAAGGGAAAAGGAACACGATGGCTCTTGGCCAGTTCACAAATGTCACACTTAAAACTAGAACTCTCTAAATTGGAAAATAAGGAAGGAAATAGCTTCTGTAAATATCCAAACGAAGCATGTCCAAGACGGCGATACCATAACCATACTTCGGAAGTTTGCTTCTCAACACTCATCCCCCCAATTTTGTAAGCTTGACTGAGGCTGGCTTCACTGTCAGATGCCAGGTCCAAATAATAGAGTTTGCCCCTCCTAGTACCACAACCAATCGTCTTCCTGCTGAGAATGTCCTGAAAAACACAATGAGTAGGCCAAAAGGTTACAGTGCAATTCAAAGCCGTAGTAATTTGGGCAACAGACAAGAGATTATGATGTAAGGATAGAACAATCAACACAGAATCCAAAGTGAGGGAGTCAGAGAGAGAGAGGGAACCCTTCCTAATCATTGGGGAGGGGGTACCATTGGCATTAGACACCACCGATTGAGAAGGCGGTGTATGAGAGATAATTTGTCCCTGATCAAAGGTCATGTGATCAGTGGCTCCGGTGTCAATGACCCATGTGTGTTTCTTTGAGGAACTATGCAAAATATAACCTTGGGTACCTGATGTGGCTACAGAGGCAGAGGCAGGAGCCGGTGCAGGTGGAGCAGCAGGACTTACAGGATCCGTGACGGAAGATGTGTGGAGGGAATTGCTCTTATTCCTGCGAGGAGCTTTGGAGTGGTCCCACCAATCCGGGTACCCAATTAGTTCATAACAGCGAGCACGAGTATGTTTGCTTCCACCACAATGAGTGCATTTGGTCTCCGGACGAGAGCTTGTGGTCTGAGTCTGAGAAGCGCCACTAGTAGAAGGGGGAGGGCCCCTCGGACGTTGAGTGGCCAGAACTGCAATGTCTGGAGTACTGGTCATGGTCAGTCGTTGTTAAGCTTCACGACGTACATATGCAAAACTTTGGTCAAGGTCTAATTTGGGATCTTTGCGCAGGATCTCCCCCCGGACTTGATAACACTGAGGATTGAGCCCGGCAAGGAAAAGGTGAACACAAAGATGATCCAGTTCAGTCTAGCGCTCAATGACGTCGGCATCACAGTGCATGCGATACGGAGTGCGATGATCAATCTCCTGAAAAATGGTCTGCAGCTGGCTGTAGTATTTGTGGACAGGAGCACCATTCTGTTTAATGGTGAACACCCGTTTGTTGAGATCAAACAGGAATGTTTCATCCCCCTCCCCATCAAAGTAGGTTTTCTTCACGGCATCCAAGATTTCTTTGGCGGTACTAAAACGGATGAACCGACTCATCAAGTCTGGAGACATGGAGTCGATGAGCCACCTTTTGACCCGAAAGTTCTCCGTACACCATTGGCTGTAAGTGGAGGAGAGCTTAGAGGGAGGGGAGTGTCGCCGGTGAGGTACCCCAATTTTTCGCGGCTAGCAATACGTAACTTCATGACCTGAGACCATAAGGCATAATTGGTCTCTGTCAAGGTGATGCCGGTAGGAAACGGAGCATTGTCACTCTGAATAGTAACAATTTGAGGGGATGAGGAAGTGGTGTCGGTGGTTTTGGAAACAACATCCATGGCAGCGAAAGGATTGAAGAATACGAGGAAAAATGGTTAGGGTTTCGGGGTTGTGTTTAGGGTTTCAGGATTCAGGATACAAGGATACGGATTTTGGTTTCAAGGAATTCGATACGAGGGATTTGGGTTTCAAGAAATTCGATACGAGGATTTAGAGACAACCTAGGATCGATTGCTCTGATACCATGCTAAAATATGAGTACGGGTTTGAATATATTCAGATTGTTTATTCTTCTCCATAAGGAGGTATAAATATGAGTTTACAGAGTGCTTTACAAGGAATGAGATACAATAAGAAATTAGGAAAGTATCTCCTAATTATACACATATTTGTCAACTAAATGGAATGGGAAAGTAAATCCCTTAATTAATCAAGGAAATAAATCTCCTAGATTAATTAGGAGACTCACGTCAACATGGAAAAGGAAAAGGTGAACACGAAGACGATCCAGTTCAGTCTGGCGCTCAGTGACATCGGCGTCACAGTGCATGCGACTCGGAGTGCGATGATCAATCTCTTGAAAGATGGTCTGCAGCTGGCTGTAGTATTTGTGGACAGGAGCACCATTCTGTTTAATGGTGAACGCCCGTTTGTTGAGATCAAACAGGAAAGTTTCATCCCCCCCCATCAAAGTAGGTTTTCTTCACGGCATCCCAGATTTCTTTAGCGGTACTAAAACGGATACACCGATCCATCAAGTCTGGAGACATGGAGTCAATGAGCCATCCTTTGACCCGAAAGTTCTCTGTACACCATTGGCTGTAAGTGGAGGAGAGCTTAGAGGGCAGGGGAGTGTCGCCGGTGAGGTACCCCAATTTTTCGCGGCTAGCAATACGTAACTCCATGACCTGAGACCATAAGGCATAATTGGTCTATGTCAAGGTGATGCCGGTAGGAAACGGAGCGTTGTCACTCCGAATAGTAATAATTTGGGGGGATGAGGAAGTGGAGTCGGTGGTTTTGGAAACAACATCCATGGCAGCAGAAGGATTGAAGAATACGAGGAAAAATGGTTAGGGTTTCGAATTTGTGTTTAGGGTTTCGGGGTTGTGTTTAGGGTTTCGGGATTCAGGATACAAGGATATGGGTTCGGGTTTCAAGGAATTATATACGAGGGATTTGGGTTTCAAGAAATTCGATACGAGGATTTAGAGACAACCTAGGATCGATTGCTCTGATACCATGCTAAAATATGAATACGGGTTTGAATATGTTCAGATTGTTTATTCTTCCCCATAAGGAGGTATAAATATGAGTTTACAGAGTGTTTTACAAGGAATGAGATACAATAAGAAATTAGGAAAGTATCTCCTAATTATACACAGATTTGTCAACTAAATGGAATGGGAAAGTAAATCCCTTAATTAATCAAGGAAATAAATTTCCTTGATTAATTAGGAGACTCATGTCAACATGGAAAAGGAAAAGGTGAACACAAAGACGATCCAGTTCAGTCTGGCGCTCAGTGACGTCGGCGTCACAGTGCATGCGATTCAGAGTGCAATGATCAATCTCCTGAAAGATGGTCTGCAGCTGGCTGTAGTATTTGTGGACAGGAGCACCATTCTATTTAATGGTGAACGCCCGTTTGTTGAGATCAAATAGGAAAGTTTCATCCCCCCCCCCCCCCCAATCAAAGTAGGCTTTCTTCACGGCATCCCAGATTTCTTTAGCGGTACTAAAACGGATACACCGACCCATCAAGTCTGGAGACATGGAGTCGATGAGCCACCCTTTGACCCGAAAGTTCTCCGTACACCATTGGCTGTAAGTGGAGGAGAGCTTAGAGGGCCGGGGAGTGTCGCCGGTGAGGTACCCCAATTTTTCGCGGCTAGCAATACGTAACTCCATGACCTGAAACCATAAGGCATAATTGGTCTTTGTCAAGGTGATGCCAGAAGGAAACGGAGCATTGTCACTCTGAATAGTAACAATTTGGGGGGATGAGGAAGTGGAGTCGATGGTTTTGGAAACAACATCCATGGCAGCGGAAGGATTGAAGAATACGAGGAAAAATGGTTAGGGTTTCAGATTTGTGTTTAGGGTTTCGGGGTTGTGTTTAGGGTTTCGGGATTCAGGATACAAGGATACGGGTTCAGGTTTCAAGGAATTCGATACGAGGGATTTGGGTTTCAAGAAATTTGATAGCTCTTTTTTGATTGGTCCATCTCTATTAATAAATAAAATAAAAAATAGTTAGCATTAAATAAAGGTTTGAAATACTCATTAAATAAGACAGCGTTAAATTATAGGGAGCCACTAGGAGTTCTTTCTCTCTCCTCATATTTAAGTGGATAGGGAGCATGGTTGAAGTTGTATTTTTACAATGCCTCCCTAAAATTTGTCTAAGAATGTGATTTAGGGAGCCCATTGTAGATGCTCTTAGATGTTTAATAATAAGGATCTTGATTTAGCACTCATAAATAGTCATTCTTGCACCTATTCGAGGCAGTTTCGTGAAAAAAGTCACGTGAGGGGCACATCCTTCTTATCTCGAGAACAGTGTGGTACTTGTACGCACTTGGACCCCTTTCCATTGCAATCCCCAAGCTCCCTCCATTATTTACAGTCGAAAATCCAACCCTTATTGAACATAATTGAATCCCCCCCTCACCCCACCCAACTTCTCTATTTCTCTCTCGTCCTTATGTTTCTTTCCCTCTCTGTCTCTCTGTATCTTCATTTCTGTTCGGGCAAGGACAAATATTTGAATGAATGGTTGAGAGGAAGAACAGCAATGATATTTTAAGGAATTTTTTGGTGAAGGTCCTTAACTTAAAAGCTTGTTCAGGTTTAAATGTTTTTCCTGAAAATATGGTTGACAATTAGAATAGGCTTTTTATCACAAAACATCCCTGACGTTTGCGAAACTATCAGATTGCATCCTTAAAGTTTTTTTTGTCTCACTTATGGTCCCTAACGTTAATATAGGTGTTCTTAAATAGTCCATCTGTCAAAAAAATTGTTAAATCTAGGGATATAATCGTCAAATCAATCCAAAATTATAAAAAATATTTTTTTTTTATTTCTTTCCCTTCTCTCTTTCTTTCTTCTTCTTCTTCTTTCTCCCTTTCTTTTCTTCTTCTTCTTTCTCTCCGCCACCGCCAGATTCTTCTTCTTTCTTCTTATTCTTTCTCTCCGCCTGATAGGTTATATATATGAGAAAAAACATATCCGTGGTTGTGGTTTGGTTTATATCTCTCAATATTCTTCTTGCTCTCTGCCTGATAGCATGTTCAGACCCTAGTGGTTGTGGTTTGGTTTATATCTCTCAGTGCTTCTTCTTTCTTTGTTTCTTCTTCCTCACAACAATCAAACTAAAATAAAAATAAAAATGAAGAGAGATCACCGCGATACCTGCACGGATCAAAATAGTTCCAAGGGCGAATACTCGTCGTCCACATCCTCAGTGCTGAATGGCAAGGCCAAAATTTGGGAACAAGACCAAGATGGCGGCGGCGGCATTGATGAGTTGCTTGCCGTTTTGGGTTACAAGGTTCGGGCCTCAGACATGGCAGAGGTGGCGGAATAGCTCGAGCAGCTGGAGATGGTCATGGGCTCTGCTCAGGAAGATGGGATTTCTCAGCTTTCTGATGCAGTCCACTACAACCCATCTGATCTCTCTGGCTGGGTTCAGAGCATGCTCTCTGAGTTCAATACGGTTGATGGGTCAGCAATCGACGACCCACTTTTTGTTGCAGCTGATTCTTCCTCAATCACCTCCATACATTTCTCCAATTCCCACCAAAGGCGCAAGGGCAATGCGCTCACCAGGCTTAAAGAAGAAGAATCTAGCGAAGAGAGAAGAAGAAGAAAAGAAAGGGAGAAAGAAGAAGAAGAAAGAAAGAGAGAAGGGAAAGAAATAAAAATATATATAAATATTTTATAATTTTGGATTGATATGACAATTATATCCCTAGATTTAACAGTTTTTTTGACATAGGGACTATATAAGAGCACCTATATTAACGTTAGGGACCATAAGTGATATAAAAAAACTTTAAGGATGCAATCTGATAGTTTCGCAAACGTCAGGGACGTTTTGTGATAAAAAGCCATTAGAATATATACACAACAATTCTTTATAACTTATTGCCCGTACACGTGGTTGATCAGGGCCTCAAATCACACAAAAACAAGTGAACTAAAATATGTAGAATCAACAATCAACAAAATGTTTGCTTTTGCTCACTTGCCCACTCCATGTGAAAAAACTGGTTCAGAGCGTCAAATATATATTACGTTAACTGATGACATGGCAAAAACAGACCCAACACTTTTGCAGACTTGGAGACCACATTAGCTCCATGCGGACTAAATCATGCCACGTTATCCAAAAATATTATAAATGCTAAATCGTTGAATTAAAATAAGAAAAACAAAAACGGAAACCAAAACACCGGATCCCAAGCCTCTGCATTTAGCATCGGTGCATTTATACGCATTTAAAGAAATGTTAATCATTAGATTAATCTAATGAGTTTTAATAAGTCCGCATCGCCAACGGGGTGTAACCCAATGAAAAATGACTTTAACTTACAAACTAGATCTCTCAAATTCGAATCCCTACGACATCATAGTTGTGTGTGTGTGTGAGAAATCCCCGTAATTTAGGAGAAACACTTGTGTGCAACATGGATAACACTGGTTTGTTATCCCCGACCAATCTCGCTATGCAACGAGGACTGGTTAAAATTCATTAGATTAATCTAATAGTTAACATTCATTTAAATGCGTGTAAATGCATCGATGATAAATGCAGAGGCTCTAAGTTACAAAAGATAACCACGGCGCACTTAATTACATCACAAAGCTGTTTCATATCAATCCCTACATTGAAAGGAAAAGGCCTTTGAACTGGTTAATATGGACTCCAAGATTTTAAAAAAGAAAATTACAGAATGTGTTTCTCCTCTAGGTAAAGAAGTGAGCATGCTATATAATATAAAACAGTTTTTTTTCTTCTTCTTCTTCTTCTTCTACACATCTTCATTCTCAATGTCTACAAGGAATAACCCACTAAAACGTTGGAGGCATTCTGAATTTCTGAGTTCAATCAACCTCGTGAGAAAACAGTGAAATTCATATTATAGCAGGTGGGATTGCATGGAAATGGGCAGTCGATTTGCTTTACGACATTCCGACTAAAGTACCAATCGCCCACAGACTCTGCAATTGTCTATCAAAGTTCAAATCAGTCAGATAACAAGTTTAGTTCCAAAAAATGACAGAATTTTTTTATTTTTACAGATGTGATGCCATAATGCCAAATTTGTCGTATCTTAGGCTTTCAGTTGCTACTGTGAAGGCCTAAAATAAATGAACAGCAACATTTACAAGTATACAGCATATACACATTTTGTAAAACCACATGACAGAGAGATGTATAACGTGATTTATCTTACTGATGGAATAAGCTATAGCTGCCCTGTAAACATCCAATTTTTTTAGTGCTACATTGCTGGTGCTAAAGTCGCTGAATAGAACCCAGATATATGCATATGATATATCATAATCACATTCAAGTATGAAGAACACTAACCACAGTGGGAGTGAGCAAACAAGCAAGGGCGGGAGAGGGAGAGAGAGAGAGAGAGAGAGAGAGAGAGAGATCGATCACTGAGCGTTTCTCTCTCTATCTAATACTTTCTGAATTATTATTCTAGTTAACAAGAAACCTTCATCTTATCTCCACATTCAAATAAGATCATAAAACTTTCCTCACCTTCTTGTTTATTCGTGGAGAACTGGGTGAATGCCAAGTCTCAGTTATCCACGTCTGGCAATGAATAAAACATGAATTTATAAACATTCCTCCCTCCTTATTTTTTTGGAATTCATTCAGTGCCTTCAGCATCGAACCGCGGAACCCTGTGAAATAATTTCATAAGTTAATTGCCACAATATTCTGTTTACAATTAGTATTCGTTCTACAACCAATTACAGGGACCGATACATTGAATCATGTTTTTCATCTCCCAAGAAGCCTTGAGCTAGTGAAGCTTAAAGCGCATATAAGATGAACAGGTGTGATAATTTTTGTCTGTTGAAAGGGTTCAGGAACACTAGTAAGTCCCACAAGATATTTCCTTGGTAAAAGATTAACCAAATAAGATGACGTTAGTAATGCCCACTGTTTGCAACTTGCAACTGTATAAGATGCTGGTTTATGGTCCACAAAATATATAACCAGATTGTCCCAGTGAGATTTTTAATAGAACAATTACCATAGTGTAAGAATTTTATAGGATAGTTTAAATGTGGCATGATGAGAAGAACCAAACTTCTTGTTGATCACAACTTGCAGGCTGCAAGCATTAGGTGTATGTGACTTTCCTAGACTGTCAGGAAATACATATTGGGTCACAAGATGCATATCCAATTACCTTGTAGTATTTCAAGCTGGCTAGGATTGCAATTGTGAATGTTCAATTTGCACTTTTGCCAATAGCCATGTGGATCTGATGCTTCAGGTATCAAGATATGTTGTATCTAATGATATCCAATTAGGAAATGAGAAAATGAATGTGAAATCAATTCTGATGACAAGAAAATGAAGCTTGGGTTCTGAGGAAAACTACCTGCCAAAAATCGTAAGCTGGGTTGACTAGGAACACTGGGGTGTTAATGTTTTTAATAATTTCTTCAGGAAAGAGACACTGTCATAAAAATTCACAACAAATAACAGGAAATAAGAAGAAACATCTCAAATAATGTCAGTCATAAACAGAAATGGAAAAGAAAACCTACCTTAGAGGGTCCCATTCTTGTAACACAATCCTTGTGCAAACTTTTTGCTAAACCCTGGCAGCATGACCCAAAAATAAGCCAGAGATACCAATAATGATTAATGGGCTAAACCTACAGCTTTCAGCTAGATCTTAGTGTCAATAACGGTACTGTTTAATGATTCATATAGCCTTGCATGACAAAACATTTTATTTTCATATAGGTAATATAGATAAACTGAAGATGGATGAAATCATGTCTCAAATATGATGTGTCAGACTCCCAAATAAGAACTAGCAGATGCACCTATTAAACATTCAAATGCACATTGACTAGTTTTTACATCCCATAATCATATGCTGGGCCTTGCAAACTTTACATTATCACCATTTGGTAGCACTTAAATTTATACAGGAAAAAAAAAGATATCACTTAGCTAAAGATTACATTCTGGTACCAGTAAAGATCATAGTATAACCTGAAGGATGACAACATCATGATAGAAAGCTCTCATGGTCCAATGTTGGAGAACATCTTTCCTGAAAAGTAGGAAACAAAGAATGGCTCAAAAATCTCTCTCCCTCCTTTTTATGCACTATCTAGAGCACATAGGATGCCTTAGGGGAAAACAATGGGAAAAACATAATCCATGTACAGAAACTAGTTACTAAAAGCATGCAAGACTCTTCAACATTCCTACTGTATCTTGATAGGAAGAATTTAAAATCTTTTAGAAAAGGGAACAGTATGATACGTATTCCATTTTGATAGGAAACATTGTCCTTGAAGAGTACATGTAAGAAATATGATCCTAGAAATGACTCCATACTGAACAGATTAGCTAAAAAATGTTGGTACAGAAGGCACTAGTACACATAAAACGTACTCATCAAGAAAAAAACCTGCATCAGCAAGACATTTGACAGTTGCATCCGTAGGCAAAAGGCGTCGAAAGTCATCACAATGTATAAGAGTCGCCAACCCACCAGCAGAGCATCCCGAAAGAAGGGCCTGTTAGATTGTCACTCATACATATTAACAGAAATGGACCAATCTGATAAAATTTGGATGCGGGAAAATAGAATTTATGTGAGGCATTAAAAAGATGTTCATGCAGTGCAGGAAACAAAGTGTTTTTCTGCAGAAGTTTATTACAAATTGTGGACCAATCATATCCTTGTAGAATTAACCAAACCACAACTTGTGTAGTCGTAACTCATAACCATCAAACCATGTGCATGCATAAATTTTTATTGATGTTTAAGATCTGTAAGTTTACAGATCATTATTATAAAGCAGAGCTTAATTGGAGTAACCACAGTTATACCTGTTTGGCTTTTGACAAGCCAACTGACAAGAGTTCATCCATAACTACTTCCCAGATGAGCTGGCCCCTAAAGAAAAGTGCTGATCCATTCTAGGAAATGGAGGAACAGACAATATTAGAACCAACGAGCAACTTTCTTCATATAATTCCTTAAAGACAATAAACTTCCATTAATAAAATTATTATAACAGGTTCCGAAACAGGACAGAAAATCTTCAAACATAAATTTACCTTCAGCTCGTTTTCTGGGTGGCCAGCTAAGGACGCGCCATCACAGTACCGGATTTTGACTTTGTTCCAGTTAAAGAACTCTACACAATGCTCCAAAAATGGAATTGAAATTCATCAATCAGCTGGTTAACAACTAACACTGAGTTAATATTACAAAATGAAGCATTATGGTGATAAGATAGCAGCTGAAGCAAAATGAAGTACCAGGATTTTGTGACGGTTGGGAGCTTAAAATCCCAGAAAAGGGAACTTTACGGTCCATGTATTTGGAAGATCCTAATGAGGTCCCTTTACGCCATGAACAAGATTCTATTGTATTGCACCAACCTCCACCCTGCATTTCAAATTTCCACCCAAAACCCATTACCCAGCTTTGCTTTCTTAACAAACATATCAACTAGAATATGTAAATGCACTGTCTATCATATTGTAGACATGCCAAAAAGCATAAAATTTGAATTAAGACCTCAATGTGAAGCAGCCAATTGTTAGCTCCAGATCCAAAGCCCTTTTTGAAATGGTAGCCAGGCGCACTTCCATCTAAACATACTGCAAACCCATGAATTAAAACCAGAAATGAATTAGGCGCTGAAAACACAGACAAAGAATCGAAATTTAGGTGGCAAGTTGAGGAGATGAGATTGAGTACGGGCGCCTCTAGCTTTAGCGTTTTGCAACAAGGTTAATTCGACCAAATCGGAGGCGGTGATGGGATGAAATGGGCGGGTGATTTCGGAGTCTGGTTCATCACGCCAAGAGTTGGCGAGGAGAGTGAGAGCGAAGGCAACAGCGGTAAATCCGACGGCTGCGATTGCCCAGTCCTTTTTGGCCCACCGTCTCCACCATAGCAGGCTGCGAAGCCTAGGATTTGCCATTGACCCCACCATTAATTGGCTCACAGGCTCAGTGCTCACGGAGTCAACTGGACACTTAGAACACCAATTCCCAATCTTCAACAAGCCAACAACATTTTCTTTTTTTCCAGGCAAAAATCAGCCGCATTGTTTATAGAATAAGGTAGCACATTTCAATTAATCCAATCTATTAATTATGCTTAGAGCATCAGCAATCATTCTCCTTAATTTTTTTGTTAAAATTTAGCTAAAAACACTCAAAAGTTTTATTAGTAGCTCTATAAAAATTTGAACTCCAATCATACTTCCCTAAATAGGGTGTCATAAATACTATAATTATTTTTAATTCAATATAATTGGTTCATCTCTATTAAAAAAAATATTAAATAATAGCTAGTATTAATTAAAAGTTTAAAATATACATAAAACAAAACATCATTAAATTATATGAAGCTACTAGGAGTCCTTTCTCTCTCCTCAGATTTAGCAACTCTTAGAAGTCTCCCTATTTTATGAGGTGGATAGAGAGCCTGGTTAAAGTTATATTTTTTCAATTCTTCCATAAACTTTGTTTAAGGAGGTGGTTTAGAGAGCCTATTGCGGAGTACTAAACACACCATTGGATTTGTATTATCATTTTCAATCTAATGCAATTCAATTCTACCTCATAATCCAATTTAATCACAATCACCAAACATAATCGAAGTATACTACGCGTAATTACTCTTAACCATTAATGTATATAAAACCCACCGCATCGCATGCTTCATGTTTCACAAGGTAGCATTATGTTTAGAGAAGAAAATGTTATGGCTTGGTATCTACAACCATCTACATGTAACATGTATGATTTATTGTGATCGAAAATATGGCTCATAAGCCTTAACTAGAGTGATATGAGATTTGTAGAGTGGTGAGAACGGAGATCTCGAAATCACGTATCTACAATTATCTCATGAATTGGGTTTATATATAATTAGGGGGTGCAGTATTTACAATTGGTTTATATGTTAAGTAAGGTGTACAGAAGATAATCATAGCAATTAGCACACACACACATCCTTGAGCTGTTTCAAAATGATCGCTACATTGCAAGCAAAGGCCTCAAATTATAAAACATTTGATTATACTATGTTTTTTTTTTTGGGAGTTTCACTATTATGCCCAATATAAGCCCCAAATTATATTAAAAAAAACTCTATATGAAATGTCCTTTTTTGGGGTTTTTTTTTATAGAAATTAAATAGTGTAGAATTTATCTATATCACTAGTGCTAAGAATGAATATATAACTAAATACCTCTTCTTTATTTTTTTTTGGTTTTTGCTCTTAACAATTAAAAGAAGAGTAGAAATGTAAAAATACAAGAATTGAACTAAACAATACAGACTCGAACCTGACTTGAAATCAAGGTGGTGAATTCCAACTCAACCAAATACACGCTTCTATTATTATCCTGCACGATTAAGTGTGTGTATATATATAATATATACACTTAAAAAAAAATTCGGGACACTTAAAAATCGGGGGCCCTGTGCGGTGACACCACTTGCACATCCTCAAAGCCACCCCTATCTTAGGATACGCAAGGCTGTTACGAACTTGTTTTTGGACATGACAGAAAGGAAAAAAAACAGTTAAATTCATATGAAATAAGTTGGTAAGCTTGCCGCATTGTTCTGTTTACAACTACTATTCGTTATACAACCAATTAAAGGGACCGATACATTGAATCGAATTTTTCATATGCAAGCCTCAAGCTAGTGAAGCTACACGTAAGATGAACCGACGCTATAATTATTTTCTTTCGAAAATACATGTGTGCTAGCTACATGTAAGAATTATACAATCGGAGGGCCGTGTCCGTCCTAATAGCCTCTAAAATCTAAGCTTAAGGATACTCATAATTATGCAAACTTTATATAACTGGTTTCACAAAAATTTGGTTATAGATAATTAACAAAGGCCTTATAGCTAGCTAGCTAACAAGTGGGTACCTGGCTTTGCACAATATTGCATGTAATAACTTAAGAATTGCCATGTTCAGTTATCTCAATACGAGTGTTATCCGTTGGGTGGGGGAGCTGTGTCTCTGTCTTGAAATACTCCTTGTGTTCAGAGACAATAAGCAGTAAATCAGAAGCTCGTATGGCAAAGACTTCAACTTTTTTATTATGAGACTTGAGAGTTTTGTTGGAGATGGGCAAGTCGGAAAAGGAGGTTGATGTCGCTGCCCAACTTATAAGTTCTTGTCCATAGAAATCACCCCCAGTAAGCCGACCTATAGTGTTTGACAAGCCACTTCCTCTGTTGTGCGGAAGCGTCAACCAATTTCGAGTGAAAAATTAACAACTGGCAGGAGATAAAATAATGAACACAAAAACAACACCAACAAGAACACCAAGATTTATACTGGTTCGGCAATGCCTACATCCAGTTTGGAGACGACGGAGTATTCCACTATAATCAATGACAACAACAAAAGATTTGGGCAGCAAACATTTGTTGTTGTCATTGGTTATTTTTCCTTTTCTCTAAAATTGTACTCAATTTGTATTCTCCTTATATTCTTGAGTGTGTGAGCTTGGGTATATTTGGGGCTTGGGTTTCTGAGTGTTAAACACTATTGTATTCTCTCATTGATTATAGTGGAATACTCCGTCGTCTCCAAACTGGATGTAGGCATTGCCGAACCAGTATAAATCTTGGTGTTCTTGTTGGTGTTGTTTTTGTGTTCAATATTTTATCTCCTGCCAGTTGTTAATTTTTCACTCGAAATTGGTTGACGCTTCCGCACAACAAGTGGTATCAGAGCTCCAGTTTTCGACTGGGGTTCGTAGGAGTGAAAAATTTGCTGGAGCTACAGTGGCGTGAATAGTGATGTGCTACAGTGGTGAATAGTGCTGGTGCTACAGTTCCTATGAACAGTATTGTACCTGTGAACAGTCCGTATTTGTGAATAGTGCCGAGTAGATGGTTGGAGAAAAACATGAATCTGGGAAGGAGAAGGAGTCGGCATCATCTTCGTCGGCACCTACATCCAATAGACATCCGATCGCTACTACAAGGTTAGAGGTTGATAAATTCAATGGCTCTAATAGTTTTGGTATGTGGCAATGTGAAGTTATGGATGTGTTGTATCAACAAGAGTTGGATATGGTTCTGGAGGATAAACCAGAAGATATTGATAACAAGCAGTGGACGCGAATTAATCTTCATGCTTGTGCCACTATTCGATCGTTCCTTGATAAGGAGTTGAAATACCCATATATGAAGGAAACTTCTGCTAAGGAGTTTTGGACGAAATTGGAGGAGAAGTATATGACCAAGAGTGCAGAAAATCGGCTCTTCTTGAAGAAGCGACTCTTCCGATTTCAATATCGTTCAGGTATTTCTATGCACGAACACCTCAATGATTATAATAAAATACTTGCTGATTTAGCAAACCTTAATGTGAAAATTCCTGACGAGGATAAGGCACTATGTTTGTTAAATTCATTGCCTGATGATTATGATCATTTGACAACTACTTTGTTGTATGGAAAATCCGAGGTGAAACTTGAGGAGGTGTCTGCGACGTTGGTGAATCATGAGTGTCGTAAGAAGGAATTGAAGACTCAAAATTCACAAACTGAGGCACTTGTTGCAAGGGGTCGAACAGAGGAAAGAAAATCTAGGAAGCGGGGAAAATCTCGTTCAAAGTCGCGAGGGAAGTTTCCTGCTAAAGACGAATGTGCCTTTTGTCGCCAAAAGGGTCATTGGAAGAAAGACTGCCCCAAATTGAAGAACAAAGAGAAGGAGAAAGCGGGTTCTGAAGCAAATGTTGCAAAATCAGGAGATGATGATTTTGAATTTGCTTTGACTAGTTCATCTGCTGATGGTCACTCCAAGGAGTGGATTTTGGATTCAGGTTGCACCTATCATATGTGTCCCATTCGGGAATGGGTTTCTAGCTTCGAGGAGCTGGATGGTGGAGTTTTTTTGATGGGCAATAATAATGCTTGCAAAACACAAGGGATAGGCAAAATCTGTTTGAAGATGCATGATGGAACAGTCAGAGAATTGAGTGATGTTCGGTATGTACCAGATATGAAAAAGAATCTTATCTCGTTGGGCGCTTTGGAATCCAAGGGTCTTAAGATCACCATGGAGGGTGGAGTTCTTAAAGCTGTGCATGGGGCACTGGTGGTGATGAAAGGTACAAGACGAAATAACTTGTATTTCTTGCAGGGGAGTACAGTTATTGGTGGAGCAGCTGTCACCGAAGCTGCTGACGCAGATAGCACAGACACTACGAGGTTATGGCATATGCGTCTTGGGCATGCTGGTGAAAAAGCGTTGCAAGGATTGGTGAAGCAAGGCTTATTGAAAGGTGCAAAGGCATGCAAATTGGAATTCTGTGAGCATTGTGTGTTGGGTAAGCAAACTAGAGTAAAATTTGGCACTGCTATTCACAACACTAAAGGCATTCTTGATTATGTTCACACTGATGTTTGGGGACCTTCCAAGAATGCATCTTGGGGAGGTAGCCATTATTTTGTCTCCTTTGTTGATGACTTCTCTAGAAGAATATGGGTGTACACCATGAAGCGTAAAGATGAAGTCTTGAAGATATTCCTGAAGTGGAAAAAGATGATTGAAACGCAAAGCGGTCGAAAGATCAAGACTCTCAGATCAGACAATGGAGGTGAATATAAGTCTGATCCTTTCTTGAAAGTTTGTCAAGATGAGGGTATTGTGAGGCACTTCACGGTTAGGGAGACACCGCAACATAATGGGGTGACAGAGCGCATGAACCGTACTTTGCTTGAGAAAGTCCGGTGTATGTTGTCTAATGCTGGTTTAGGCAAGGCGTTTTGGGCTGAGGCGATTGCTTATGCAGGCCACCTTATTAATCGGTTGCCGGCTGCTGCGAACGAGGGCAAAACGCCCATGGAGGTATGGTCTGGTAAACCTTGTACTGATTACAAGCATTTACACATATTTGGTTGTCCTGCTTACTATCATGTCAGGGAAAGCAAGTTGGATCCGAGAGCAAAGAAAGCTCTATTTATGGGCTTTAGCACTGGCGTGAAGGGATACCGACTCTGGTGTCCAAATGAGAAGAAATTTGTTGTAAGCAGAGATGTGACCTTTGATGAGGCTGCTATGGTTAATCAGAATAAGCATGAAGGTGAAATTGAAGCGACTAAGACTATGAGTAGTTCAAAGCAGGTGGAGTTACTGAAGACTCCAGTTGTTCCAGTAAGGTCTGATGTTACAGACACTAGTCCTACAGTTGATTCTGATAATGAGGACGATGAAGAGGAGGCACCAACCCAAGAGCCTCCACAGCAACAGGATTTTATTGCAATCAGAAGACAGAGAAGGGAAATTCAGAAGCCTGCTCGGTTTACTGATATTGTGGCATATGCACTTCCCGTTATTGAAGATGATATTTCATCCGCCTTCAAAGAAGCTGTCAGAAGTTCAGAGAGCGTGGAGTGGAAGAAATCTATGGATGAGGAGATGAAATCTCTTCATAAAAATGAGACTTGGAAGCTGGTTCAGTTACCAAACGGGAAGAAAGCAATTGGTTGCAAATGGGTTTATGCCAAGAAGATGGAATCTTTGGGAAAAGACAATGTAAGATTCAAAGCCAGATTGGTAGCTAAAGGCTATGCTCAAAAGGAAGGCATTGACTACAACGAGGTATTTTCTCCTGTAGTAAAACATTCTTCTATTCGTATTTTGTTGGCTTTGGTTGTGCAGTTTGACCTCGAGTTAGCTCAACTTGATGTCAAGACGGCGTTCTTACACGGTGATTTGGAGGAAGAAATTTATATGTCTCAGCCGGAAGGTTTTAAGTTTGCTGGCAAGGAAAATTGGGTTTGCAAATTGCAAAAATCATTGTATGGCTTGAAGCAGTCTCCAAGACAATGGTACAAGCGATTTGATAGGTTTATGATCGGGCATGAGTACACAAGAAGTCATTATGACCATTGTGTATACTTTCGCAAACTACAAGATGGAACCTTCATTTATCTGCTTTTATATGTTGATGATATGCTTATAGCATGTAAAAGCAAAGTGGAGATTGAAAGGTTGAAGACTCAACTCAGTAATGAATTTGAGATGAAGGACTTGGGAGAAGCTCGGAAGATACTAGGTATGGAAATTGAAAGAGATAGAGCGAAGGGCAAGATTAGTCTGTGTCAGAAGCAGTATTTGAAGAAGGTACTACAACGTTTCGGGATGAATGAAAATTCAAAACCGGTTAGTACACCTCTTGCCCCTCATTTCAAACTTAGTGCTTCTATGTCTCCTAATACTGATGAGGAGAGTCATTACATGGCTCAAATTCCATATGCAAGTGCTGTTGGTAGTTTGATGTATGCTATGGTGTGTACTAGGCCTGATATTTCACAAGCTGTTAGTATTGTCAGTAGATATATGCATAATCCAGGAAAAGGGCATTGGCAAGCTGTGAAATGGATTCTACGGTATATTCTGGGTACTGTGGATGTTGGTTTATTGTTTCAGCAGGATAAAGTTAATGGTCAATGTGTTGTTGGATACGTAGATTCTGATTACGCAGGTGATTTGGACAAGCTTAGGTCCACTACAGGTTTTGTGTTCACTATCGCTGGAGGCCCAGTGAGTTGGAGGTCGATTTTGCAATCTACAGTTGCTTTGTCGACAACTGAGGCTGAATACATGGCGATAACAGAAGCTATAAAGGAAGCTATCTGGCTTCAAGGGTTGCTTGATGACTTAGGGGTTCAACAGGACCATGTGGATGTTTATTGCGACAGTCAGAGTGCTATTTATTTAGCAAAGAATCAAGTTCATCATGCACGTACAAAACACATTGACGTGAGGTTCCATTTTGTTCGTGAGATTATTGAAGAGGGAGATATTCTTCTTGAGAAGATTGGAACCACCAATAATCCTGCAGATATGTTGACGAAGCCAGTTTCGTTATTCAAGTTTAAGCACTGCTTAGACTTGATTGGCATTTGTAAAATTTGTTGATTGCCCCGTGAGGGATTGGGAGACGACTATTGGGAGTTCTACTTCGATGGTTTTGAGCCAAGGTGGAGATTGTTGACTATTGTCTCAAAAGCAATGTTGCTTTCGGTGACTTTGTTTATTTGAAAACCTGTTGCTGCCTTATTGTATTGTTAATATTGGAGCACTAATGTTAGACAAAGTGAATTGGCAGAAGGAGGAAAGCAAAGTGCAAATATAGTATTTGGCATTGGCAGACAAAGTGAAATGGGAAGGATTTGCATGTGGGAGACAATCGTTCATGGTTGGACTTTGGCCTTTGGCCTTTGGTTTGTTTGAAGAGCCAACTTCCTTGGCTATAAATGAGAAGCATGCAGCCAGCATTTGATATAGAGAAGAGCAGAGCTGCAGAGAGAGAAGTTAGCAGAGAGAAAGAAAAATAAAAGATTTGGGCAGCAAACATTTGTTGTTGTCATTGGTTATTTTTCCTTTTCTCTGCTAACTTCTCTCTTTGCAGCTCTGCTCTTCTCTATATCAAATGCTGGCTGCATGCTTCTCATTTATAGCCAAGGAAGTTGGCTCTTCAAACAAACCAAAGGCCAAAGGCCAAAGTCCAACCATGAACGATTGTCTCCCACATGCAAATCCTTCCCATTTCACTTTGTCTGCCAATGCCAAATACTATATTTGCACTTTGCTTTCCTCCTTCTGCCAATTCACTTTGTCTAACATTAGTGCTCCAATATTAACAATACAATAAGGCAGCAACAGGTTTTCAAATAAACAAAGTCACCGAAAGCAACATTGCTTTTGAGACAATAGTCAACATCCTCCTCCACCATGGCCAGTACTAGTAGTGTTGTAGGTAAGAACACTGCCCCGTGAGATGAAGATCATCATATCAAGCGGCTCCCCCTCTCGAATAATATAGTTGCCTCCATCATAGATTACTTGCTCAATGTCCTTCAAGATTGCATCCAACACCTTTTGGTCCATACGTTGAAGCCTTGGCACCTGAGATTAAGTACATACATGTAATTGAGAAACATTAAGAGATCGATACAGAGCTAGCAAACAAGATGTGTGAGAAAAACTTGTACGCCCTTCTTCTCTTTTGTATTTGAGCTAATGATAACTTATACTTTTCCATTCTCACACTAGTGTGAATCTGTTGCTTGTAACCACAAGTTTATATATTACAAGGCGTTTTAAAACTTTTTTAAAATTTTGATTATTAAGTCCTCAACTCGAAACTCTCAAATCAGTTAATATAGTCCATCTTTTAGTCTACTGAGAAAGGTGGCGTTGATTTTTCATTACTTTTTTTGGTAGACATGGGAAGTTGGGAACATACTTCCTTATGGCGCTTGATAATATCCTGAACTGTGATGGGTAGAATAGAGAATATATTCTCCACAGCAAGATCTTCATCTCGTCGAAATTGTCTTCGTACTATATACCAGATCGCCCAGTCTGCGTTAGAGAGGCCATATGCATTTGACATTAGTTCTATTTCTGAACGCATCTTCCACATCTTCAGCAAAATCCAATATTCCTTGTTAGTCGCCTGCATAAATGTTTATTCAACAAAAGCTAGTTCAGTCCTCAAGTTTCTATGTATTATGTACATGGGCGTTATATAATAGATATATATAGGTTTTCAACATGACCCCTTTACATATATAGAAACTACTCAAAACAAGAAAAGTGATATAAGGAAGAGCCTTTATTAGATCAAGAAGAATATATTTTTACATAAAGAGTAGTGCATCATCACCAACCTGCAAATGTCCAAGGAGATATATAAACAGTAGCAGGCCACTTATAGAAATAAAAACCACAAAGAGGGTTTCCCATGCATTCATACTGGTCTTGAGGTTCGAACCAAAAGAACTGCAAAATCAATTAGAGGAGCAAGCTATATATAAATACAACAGTATCTGACGCAGCACAAGCAAACAAAGCTTACAAGTGTAAGCCTAGAAGGAACAAGGGACTGGAATCCACTAGGAAAATGAGAGAAATCGGAAAAGTAGTTTTTTTTTTAATTATATTAAAACAAAAGTAATAAAATGGCAACACATAAAGGTTGCTTAAATACACATGCTCGACCTTAGGACTACCCCAAGCCAGGCAGGTTATTGGAAACTATTCTAAATTGAAATCTCACATCATTTTTGCTATTACTTACATGTTTACTTTCAACCAGTGTATTTTTTATTGTAAAATGTGCAATATGCAAGCAGAACTTATCGTTGGCCAAACCTTAGATTTCGTATGCCCCAGGAGAAACACTGCAAGACCCTTTCGCGAAAAATCTGTTGACCCCAACATGCCAGACTGGAGAGCATCAAGATATATACCAAAATCGAATACTTTTGCATTTGATGGATTTACGGGGCATAAATCATTTAGAAGCGTGACATTTCTGAGTGTACCATCATCACAATCAAAAATACGGAACTCACATCCATTTCCACTTTGGCAACCATATCCCCAACATTCTATCTGTCGTTGAATAGAAAAGAAATACCAAAATGCTCCGAATACCTAAAAGATCAAGAAGCACTTTAGTCTACTTAGAGATATTTCAAGCAAATATATCAAAGAAATATGCATATGCACTAAGATTGGGTGTTCGCATGAAAATTGATTTGGGAATGAAAAATCTTTTTTATTTCTTCCATGTTTGTTATGTTCATGCTAGTGAAAATATTTTATGGCTCATGGAAAAATAAGGGAAAAATGAAACCCTCCGTCCACTTTAGATTTCATTTTCCCTTTCACTTTGAATTTTTATTTTAGTAATTTAATTAGGTATATATAATATATATTTTATATAGGTACAAAATTATAAGTAAATTTAAATTCATATTTATAGGTATATTAATGTACTTACACTTTTGTATTCGCGTCTATATTTATAAAAAAAAAATGTATCTAATTAGAGAACTAAAATCAAAATTCAATCTAACCCGGACAATAATGAAGAAAAAAAAATTATTTTATTTAAAGATGACAATTAAATTTTAAATTGACATCAAATAGAAACTTACATGACTAGCAAGGATATATAGGATGAAATTGAGAAGCCATGGGACCCATGCTTTACGCTTTATGTCAGAAATATAATTGTCGAGTTTCTTCTTGTTAAGATTTATGCAGTCTCTGTATATTGGATAAATTCGTGGCACATATTGCAACAGAATAAGTGAATTCATAATCCTCATTCTGTTCAAAGCTCTCGAGGCCCTCAGCTTTGGAAAGAAAACTAAAATTGCTATCTGCACACATGTACATTGCAATGTGAGAACCTAAGTCATTAAAAAGGAAAAATAATTATAACAGGAGTAACAAAACCAATCAATTGAGCGGTTCTTCGGTTTCTAGTTTGCCCAAGTCATTAAAAAAGAAAAAGAAGTATGATTTCATATCCCAATTTCTTCATCTTCTCGGCAACCACAAACTCGAAAATTCCAAAATCATTGAATTACCTCACAAAGTACCAGCTTTTTACAACATATAGCAAAATAAACCAAAATGTCGATTTTTTATAGTATTTTCGTGTTAAATAATGTGAGGGCCCTGAGTTTAAGTTTCACACAAGGCTCTCAAATTCTCAAAGCTGGCCCTGACAATGACCCACTAAAGAAATGGAGGAACTATGAAAGAAAATAAAAGGTAAAAAATGGAAAAAAGGGGATATACCAGAGACGAAGAGTTTGGTGCTTGGCTCAGTCTGCTCTCGAGCTTGAGGCGCAGAAGAGTTCATTGGGGAAATGAGATCAATTTATGTTTTATATTGTGTGTTTTATTTATTATTATGTGAATAAATCATGAGGAGTAAGGAAGGGGTTGTGCAATCGGTTTGGGTGGGGTGCGGTATTGCTCTGGATTAATTTATTTTATTTTTTGGACAAAGGTTGCTCTGGAATTGTAATGGAATAGGATTATAGGATGGGGAGTGGTATGTTGGTATAGGAGTGGAAATTCTTGGACAATTTATTGGAAAGACTGATGTATATATCTAAAAGGGTCGTATTTGACAAGAAAAAATCATTCCACCCTCACACAGCCACATATACATATATAGTATTCATAAGTTTCTAGTCTCAAGCTCAACTTATAGATATTATTATTAGGAGGAGAGGAAAGCATTGATTAAATTATACATAATTAGGAAATGGTTTCTTACTTGCGGAACAGGAAGAGCAGCTAAAATGGCCATTGGGATGCTTAACCGCCTCCAGAAAGCTATCGTCAGAATTTTCACAATCTCAAACGTCTCTACCTTCCAGGCATAACAATTGTCAACTTCCTCCCCATTAAGACGTCTGAATGCTAGTCTCAATCTCATAAAACTCAGTCTCAGTCTCAGTCGTTTTGTTATATCAGGAATCTCACAAATAATGGGCCCTATGTAGGAGAGATCTGCCAATGATCGCAAAACAATAGCTATTATTTTCAATTTTGTGTCCACTACGACACACTTCCTATCGTCGTTGAGGATAAGACTGTAGAGTAACAAAGGATCCAGTGACACTGATAAAATATAGCATATTACAAATTTCGTATCCCATTTCATGGCAGGTTTCCAAGATGCAATCTCTGCGATCTGTTTTTCTGGCGTTCTGAACAATAATTATTCATGCAGATATATATTAATATATGGTAATTAATTAATGTTCATTGCGAGACAAACAGAGATAGATGCTCAATTGCATTTGATTATTTTAGAGTTAAAACAACTTACTTTTGAGAGTCAGATGGCTTTTGATCAGAGCTCTCCATAACTGAAGCTTGTTTAGGTTACTTGTTTATCCTCTGAGATTATTGCTCAACAAGGAGTTGGAGCTGCTTTCTCTCTACAGCATGGAAATGGGGCAATCCGCCAATAAATCAATTGGTCCAATAATTGGGCATATGGGGACCCACGTGATTAACTTTGGTAGGTGGTCTTTGGGTGGCGCGGCTGTGGTTTATGCTCAGATCTAGGGTTTTCTGTTTTTTTTCAGTTTGGGCTTTTGTTTTTGGGCCTTCACTTTGTCTGTTATGTACTTTACTGTTTTGGCTCTTTGTTTGTTTGTTTTGCTAGTGTTCTGTTTTTCTTTAGCTCGTGGTTCTCCACCTTTTGTAATCATTTTCAATTTATTTGAATAGAATTACATTGACAAAAAAAAAGTGCGCTCTTTGTAAAAGAAAAATCAAAATCTTAAAAGTTTTGTCGTGTTCATTAGCAAGTCAATCAGACCTCTTTGTGTTTGGTCTGAAATAACTTCATTAGGGGAAAAATAAATTAAAAACCTTCATTAGAAAATACATTCACACAAGGGTTGGCTGATTTTGCCATTCATTCTTTCATTTCTACAAAAAATTTCCCCCATAATTTTTGTAAACATACCCATTAGGCTCCACTGGAGACAGCTGATTTGTAATGTCAATGTCTTAAAAGAATTAAAGGAAACTGTGAAGACAATGCAGGTTTAAACCTTTTGTACCCTACCCACAATGAAATATAAAAACAAAAAACTAAGACAAAATAAATAAAAAGGAAAAAGAATCATAGAATTAAAAAAGTACAGTATTGACCCAAAAATAAATAAAAATCCATCCCTACATTGAAAGGAAGAGACCCTTCATCTGGTTAATAGTGTTTCTCCTCTAGGTAAAGAAGTGATCGTGTTATATAATATAGGGTGAATTCTAGTTTGGTATCCTGTGGTTTCACTCGTAAGACATGTTTGCTCATATCCTCTCAATTTTTACAATTAAATACCCCGATCTTTCCAATTTGTTGCAATGTTGTTGTAACCTTGGAAAGTGTAGAGTTCTTTAATGTGTTAGTTGGCAGGCAAGAAAGTTCCTCTGTATATATCACGAGAAGGTTATCTTTGTGTTGGAGCTTCTTTCTTTCTACAACATGGAAATTGAGCAACCAGCCAAGCCAATACATCAATTGGTCCTTCCAATAATTGGGGCATACGGGGACCCCGTTATTAAATTTCGTTGTCCAAGCGCGTCTATGTAAACCACATGTTTTGCAATATATATGAGAAGAAAAATCAAAATCTTAAAAGTTTTGTCGTGTTGCAAAACATGTGTAACATGCATGCAAATTGACATCTGAATATAGCTTCATAATGTTGACGCATTTGCAAGTCAATCAGACCTCTTTGTTTTTTGTCTCAAACAACTTCATTTGGGGAAAAATAAATTAAAAAACTGCAAATAGAAAATACATTCACACAAGGGTTGGCTGATTTTGCCATTCGTTCTTTCATTTATACAATTTTTTCCCCCATAATCTTTGTAATGTCAATGTCTTAAAAGAATTAAACCTTTTGTACCCTACCCACAATGAAATATAAAAACCAAAAACTAAGACAAAATAAATAAAAAGGAAAAAAAATCATACAATTAAAAAAGTACAGTATTGACCCGAAAATAAATAAAAATCTATCCCTACATTGAAAGGAAGAGACCCTTCATCTGGTTAATAGTGTTACTCCTCTAGGTAAAGATGGGATCATGTTATATAATATAGGGTCAATTCCAGTTTGGTATTATGTGGTTTCACTCGTAAGGCGTGTTTGCCCATATCCTCTCAATTTTTACAATTAGATACCCCGATCTTTCCAATTTGTTGCAATGTGTTTCCCCTGTTTCATTCTCAATGTCTACAATGAATAACCCACTAAAAAGTTGGATGCCTCCTTGAGTTCAATCAGCCTCCTGAGAAAACAGTGAAATTCATATGATAGTGGGATTGCATGGAAATGGGCAGTCAATTTGCTTTACGACATTCCGACTAAAGTACCAATCCCCCACAGAATCTGCGATTTTCTATCAAAGTTCAAATTAGTCAGATAACAGTCTTAGGCTTTCAGTTGCTACTGTGAACGCCTAAAATACATGAACAGCAACATTACATGACAGAAAGATGTATAACATTATTTATCTTACAGGATGAAATAAAATATTGCTTCCCTAAACATCCAATTTTTTGCGTGCACCATTGAAGAGTTTCAATGCTGGCGCTAAAGTCGCTGACTAGAACTCCGATATGTATATCGTAATCATATGCAAGTATGAAGCATGAGCATTAAGCTTATGAACAGAGCTAAACACTGAACACTACCCACAGGGGGAGGGAGAGGGATTTAGAGATCACTGAGGGTCTCTCCACATTCAAATAAGATCATGAAACTTTCCTCACCTTATTGTTTATTCGTGGAGAATTGGGTGAATGCCATGTCTCAGTTATCCATGTCTGGCAAAAAATAAAACATGAATTTATAAACATTCCTCCCTCCTTATTTTTTTGGAATTCATTCAGCGCCTTCAACATCGAACCTCAGAAACCTGTATGAAATAAGTTGGTAAGTTAATTACCACAATATTCTTTTTACAATTACAATTTATTATACAGTCAATTACAGGGACCAATACATTGAATCCTGTTTTTCATTTCCCAAGAAGCCTCAAGCTAGTGAAGCTAAAACTACATGTAAGATATCATTTTTGTCTGTCGAAATACATGTGTGTGCTACATGGGTTCGGAAATGCCTGTAAGCCCCACAAGATATTTCCTTGCTAAAAGATGACCTAATAAGATTACATTACCAATGCCCACTGTTTCCAACTTGCAACTGTAATGGTCCACAAAATCTATGACCAGATTGTTCCAGTGAGCTGTTTCATAAAACAATTTCCTTGAGAATCCTATTTTAAGTGAGAATTTTATAGAGTAGTTTAAATGTGACATGATGAGAAGACCCAAACTTCCTGCTGACTTGCAGGCTGCAAAAACGCTGGTTTATAGTCTTAAAAAATATATATAGACTCAAACCAGCATTAGGTGTATGTGATTTTCCTAGACTGTCAGGCAATACATATTGGGTCACAAGATGCATATCCAATTACCTTGTAGTATTTCAACCTGGCTAGGATTGCAATTGAAAATGTTCAATTTGCACCTTTTCCAATAGCCATGTGGATCTGATGATTCAGGTATCAATTGTATCTAATAATATCCAATTAGAAAATGAGAAAAGGAATGTGCAATCAATTAAGCAAATGAAGCTCTGAGGAAAATTACATGCCAAAAATCGTAGGCGGGGTTGACTAGGAACACTGGGGTGTTAATGTTTTTAATGATTTCCTCAGGAAAGAGACACTGTCGTAGAAGTTCACAACAAACAATAGGAAATACGAAGAAACCTATCAAATTTGCTCAGTGGTACCCTATACAGAATAGGAAAAGAGCACCTACCTTAGAGGGTTCCATTCTTGTAGCACAATCCTTGTGCAAACTCTTTGCTAAACCCTGGCAGCATGATCCAAAAATAAGCAAGAGATATCAATAATGGTTATTGGGCTAAACGTACAGCTTTCAGCTAGACCTTAGTGTCAATAAAGGTACTGTTTAACGATTCATATAGCCTTGCATGCCAAACATATTGTTTTCATATAGGTGATATAGATAAACTGAAGATGGATAATATCATGTCTCAAATATGATGTATCAGACCCTCAAATAAGAACTAGCAGATGCACCTATCAAAAATATAAATACACATGCACTAGTTTTCTAAATCCCATAATCATATGCTGGACTTTACAGTATCACTATTTGGTAGAATTATTTTATACAGAAAAAAAAAAGGATGAATATAACCTAGCTAAAGATTACATAAACTAGTACCGGTAAGATCATAGTATAACCTGAAGGATGACAACATCATGATAGAAAGATCTCATGGTCCGTTGTTGGAGAACATCTTTCCTGAAAAGTAGGAAACAAGAAGTGGCTCAAAAATTTCTTTTCCTCCTTGTTTATGCACTATCTAGAGCACATAGGATGCCTTATGTGAAAACAAATGGAAAAACATCATACATGTACAGAAACTAGTTACTAAACGCATGCCAGACTTTTCAACGTTCCTACTGTAGCTTGAAAAGGGAACAGTATGATAGGTATTCCATTTTGACAGGTCTTATTTCCTGATGTAAGAATTTGAGATAGTAGAATCAGGAAACTTCAGTATCATTCATGAAATTTAAGATTTACGAGATATTAGATAAAAATAGAAAACATTGTCCTTGAAGAGTACACCTGAGAAATATGATCAAAGACTCCACACTGAATAGATTAGCTAAAACAAATGTTGGTACAGAAGGCACTAGTACACATAAAACATACTCATCAAGAAAAAAACCTGCATCAGCAAGACATTTGACAGTTGCATCCTCAGGCAAAAGGCCTCGAAAGTCATCACAATGTATAAGAGTCGCTAACCCACCAGCAAAGCACCCCGAAAGAAGGGCCTGTAAGATTGTCACTCATACATATTAGCAGAAATGGACCACTCTTTGATAAAATCTGGATGCAGGAAAATAGATTTATGAGAGAGCATTAAAAAGATGTGCATGCAGGAAACAAAGTCTTGCTCTGCAGAAGTTTATTACGAATATTGGACAAATCATATCCTTATAGAATTAACGAAACCACAACTTGTGTAGTCATAAATCATAACCATCAAACCACGTACATGCATAAAATTTTCTTGATGTTTAACATCTGTAAACTTACAGATCATGATTATAAACAGCAGAGCTTAATTGGAGTAACCACAGAGATACCTGTTTCGCTGTTCACAAGCCAGCTGACAAGAGTTCATCCATAACTGCTTCCAAATGAGCTGGCCAATAAAGAAAATTGCTGATCCATTCTAGGAAATGGAGGAACAGACAATGTGAATAACACGCAACTTTCTTCCATATAATTCCTCAACAATAATATTCTTCCATTTGTAAAATTATTATAACCGGTTCCGAAACAAGGCAGAAAATCTCCAAACATAAATTTACCTTCAACTCATTTCTGGTTGGCCAGCTAAGGACGCGCCATCACAGTACCGGATTTTGACTTTGTTCCAGTTAAAGAATCCTAGATAATGCTCCAAAAATTGATTTGAAATTCATCAATCAGCTGGTTAAAAATTGGATTTTGACATATTAGCTGAGGCAAATTGAAGTACCCAGAAAAGGGAACTCGACGGTCCATGTATTTGGAAGCCCTAATGGGGTCCCTTTACGCCATGAACAAGATTCTATTGTATTGCACCAACCTCCACCCTGCATTTCAATTTTCAACCCAAAACCCAAAACTCATTACCTATTTTTGCTTTCTTAGCAAACATATCAACTAGAACATGTAAATGCACTGAAATTGAATGAAACTATAAGACATCAATGTGAAGCAGCCAATTGTTAGCTCCAGATCCAAAGCCCTTATTGAAATGGTAGCCAGGCGCACTTCCATCAAAACATACTGCAAACCAATGAATTTAAACCAGAAATGAATCGAAATTTAGGTGGCAAGTTGAGGGGATGAGATTGAGTACGGGCGCCTCTAGCTTTAGCGTTTTGCAACAGGATTAATTGACCAAATCGGAGGCGGTGATGGGATTAAATGGGCGGGTGATTTCGGAGTCTGGTTCATCGCGCCAAGAGTTGGAGAGGAGAGTGAGAGCGAAGGCAATAACGGTAAATCCGACGGCCGCGATTGCCCCGTCCTTTCTGGCCCACCGTCTCCACCATAGCAGGCTGCGAAGCCTAGGATTTGCCATTGACCCCAACATCAATTGGCTCATAGGCTCAGTGCTCACGCAGTCTACTGGAGACACTTAAAAACACCAATTCCCAATCTTCAACAAGACAACAATTTTTTTTTTTCTTTTTTTTTTTTCCCGGAAAAAATCAGCCGCATTGTTTATAGAATAAGGTAGCATTGCTATTAAGAAAACAAAAACAAAAAAGGGTAGCATTATTTTGATTAAAAAAATTTGTTTTATGCAATAAAAGAAAAATGACCCACTTGGCAAGTTGACTTCCACTCGTAAACAACATGAATTGGATTATGTTTAATTCTACAAAGGCCAAATGTAGTAGGATTAATCCTACTAAAAAGTCGGGTTAAGTTGGATTGGATTATGTCTAATCCTACTAAGCCATGCAATAACACATTTCCAAACACATCATTGTATTAGTGTAATCATTTCCAATCCAATGCAATGAAATTCTACTTCATAATCCAATTTAATCAGAGTCATCAAACATAATTGAAGTGTACCACACGAGATAACTTTTAACCATTGATCTCTATGAAAGTCTTGACCCAAAAAAAAAAAGATCTATATGAAAGTCATTGCATGCTTCATGTTTCACAAGTTAGCATTATTTTTACAGAAGAAATGTTATGGCTTGGTATCTACAACCATCTACATGTAACATGTATGATATACTGTGATCGAAAATATATGGCTCATAAGCCTTAACTCAAGTGACATGAGATTTGTAGAGTGGTGAGAGGAGATCTTGAAATCACGTATCTATAATTATCTCATGATTTGCAAGTTTCAAGCACTAAATTGGGTTTATAATTGGGGGGTGCAGTATTTATAATTGGTTTCTGGTACGGTGTACAGAAGATAATCATAGCAATTAGCATACACACACATCCTTGAGCATTGAGCTGTTTCAAAATGATCGCTACATTGCAAGCAAAGGCCTTTCATTTGGTTAATTTGTACTCTGCAATGTAATATACAAAATTTAACAATGACTGTCTCCTATATGTAAAGAAGTGACAACAATATAAACTGTTTTCTTCTAAAAACACCTTCATTCTCGATATCTACAAAAATAGGATCATGCACTGGACAAGGAGAGTATTTCCACCAGGGGATACTGAGGAAGTAAGGATCTACAGTTGGGAATAACCCGCTAAAAACTTGTGTTCTTGAGTTCAATCAACCGTGTGTGAAATTTACATGATAGCAGGTAGGATTGCATAGAAACGGGCAGTCAATTTTCTTTGATGCATTTCGATTAAAGTACCAATCGCCAACGGACTCTGCAATTGTCTATCAGGAACAACAAAGACAAACAGTTAGATATCGAGTCTAGTTACGAAAATTACAGAAACCCGATAAATAAATTAATTACACACATTTGATGCCATGATGCTGGGCTTACGGCACTCAGCTTTAGTAGGTAAAATCACATGACAAACACGTAGATTGTATAACATGATTTAGCACAAGGACGCCCACGTAGGGGGCAGGGGTTGGGGAGAGGGGAGAGAGATGACTGAGGCTCTCTCCCTCTAGAAATCACATAGAAACGTACTGCAGGGATGAAATACTTTCTGAAATAATATTCTAGTTAACAAGAAACCCTTATCTTATCTCAGCATTCAAATACGATGATAAGAAACTCCTCACCTTATTGTTTATTCGTGGAGAAGTAGGAGCATGCCATGTCTCAGTCATCCATGCCTGGCAATGAATAAAGCATGAACTTATAAACATTCCTCCTTCCTTATTTTTCTGGAATTCTTTTAGCGCCTTCAAAAGAGATCTGCGGTAACCTGTACGAAAAAAAGTTGCCAAGGTAATTTGCCACAATATTATGTTTAGAAGTAAACTTAGGATCCAATGCATGAATCTTATTTTCCAAATGACGAGGTCTCAAACCAGTTAATACAAGTACACATAAGATGAACCAATGGTGGATCATTGTATGTGCAAAACACATGCGTGCTACATGGGTTTGGGAATAGCAATCAGTTCCCCGATATATTTCCTTGCTAAAAAAAAAAAAAAAAAACTAAAAAGAGGACCCCAGTAGTGCCCCCTGAATGCAACTGGAAGCTGTTTAAAATGCTGGTTTATGGTCCAAAAACTCTATAACTGGGTTATCTTCACCGAAATTTTCTCTGGTTCAGTGACCCTAAGAATTCTAGTTTAAATGTAACATAATACCGTAAACTTCCTCTGGCGGGCTGGATGGAAATATGCTGGTTTATAGTCCACATAAGTCTACAAATGGCTGGTGGCAATCAGCAATGTACTTTAGGTAACAATTATAAGACCATTGAGATGGTATTCCTTGAAGAGTGGGCCATATAATCCCTTGCTACATAGACTCAGGCCAATTTTAGCTGTAAGTCATTTACTGAACTGTCAGGCAATACGTATTGTGTCATGAGAATCATACCCAATTACCTTGCAGTATTTCAACCTGGGTAGCATTGCAATTATGAATGTCCAGTCTGCACTTTTGCCAGTAGTGATACGGATCTGATCCTTCAGGTATCAAGATATTTTGTATCTAATGATCATCCAATTACGAAAATAAAAACAATGAATGTGAAATCAAATTCTGGTGACGTGCAAATGAAACTTGGGTTCTGAGGAAACTTACCTGCCAAAAATCATAAGCTGAGTGGAGGAGGAACACTGGGGTGGCAATGTTTTTAATAATTTCTTTAGGAAAGAGACACTGCGAAAAATCACAACAGATAATAGGGGCTTTGTGTTATGAATCAACAACTGAGCAGAAGAATTAAGAACATCTCAAATTTGATAGAGATACTGTGTAAGAGTTAAAGAAAACCTACCTCAGCTGGTTCCTTTCTTGCAATACAATCCTTGTGTAAACTTTTTCTTAAACCCTGATCAGAAAAATTAGCAAGAGATATCAATAATGACTCTTGTGTTAAACCCGTAGCTTTCAGCTAGACCTTAGTGTCAATGAAAGTACTGTATAATGGTTATAAAATCAAAATGGATGTAACCCTGTCTCATGTATGAAGTCTAAGATACTAAAATAAGCATTAGCAGATGCACCATATTAAAGATTCAATTTTATATTGACTAGTGTGTACACCCCATATTCACACCATCTGTCAAACCCGAGATCTCAAGAACCCAACAGTATCACCATTGTTAGTAATCAAATTTGTACAGAGAAAACAAGGGTAAGTATCACCAAGCTAAAGATTACATAAGATAGTATCAGTAAAGATCAGAGCATTACGTGAAGGATGAAAACATCGTGAAAGAAATATCTCATGGTGGGATTTTCGATAACATCTTTCCTGAAATGCAGGAAACAGAAAGTTGCTATAAAAACATCTTTCTTTTCTCTGTGTGATTACTATTCGGAGCACAGAGGATGCATTAAAAATAATAATAATAATAATAAAGCATTATGCACATACAAGCAGTTAGTAAAAGCATGCAAGAAATTCAACATTCCTGGTGTAGCTTGATACGAAGAATTTCAAAGTTTCTAGAAAATAGATTGGTATGTAGGTGTTTAATTATGATAGGCTTTCAATTCCTGATGTATGAACTAGAAATAGTAGGATCACAAAACTGCACGTTATCACATGAAATTTTATATTTAGGAGATATAAGTGAAGCGAGAAAGTATGATCCTAAGAAGAGTTCATATAAGAAAACATGATTCTAGAAAGACTTCATACTGAACAGATTAGCTTAAAGATGTTGGTGCAGAACGCACTGGTACACATAAAACATACTCATCAAGAAAAAAACCTGCATCAGCAAGACATTTGACAGTTACATTCTTAGGCAGAAGACCACGAAATTCATCACAATGTATAAGAGCCGCCAATCCACCAGCGGAGCATCCCGCAAGAAGGGCCTGTAAGATTGTCACTTATACATATTAGCAGAAACAGACCTATTTTGGACAGGAAAGTGAATTTATGCGAGTGAGAATCAACAAATTATATCATTAAAACATCAATGAAATTAGCTCTCTGAATAAGAGTGAGAATCGTAATCATCTAACCATGTACTGTACATGTATAGAACAATTAGAGCTTAATCCAAGTAACCACAGAGATACCTGTTTCGCTTCCGACAGGCCAAGTGAGAAGAACTTATCCATAAGTGCTTCCCAGATGAGCTGGCCCCTAAAGAAAAGGCGTGCTCCATTCTATGCCATTGAAGAACACACAATGTTAATCACTCGAAAAACAAAAACAAAAACAAAAACTTCCATTATTAAAATTACAACTGGTTAAAATATCCAAATAAAAACTTACCCTCAACTCATTATCCGGGTGGCCGGCTAGAGATGCACCATCACAATACTGCACTTTGACTCTGTTCCAGTTAAAGAATTCTAGAGCATGCTCCAAAAATGGAATTGAATCACATCAATTAGCTGGTTAAAAGCTACAAACTTATGCGTTATGGTGATGGTACAACAACAAAGCAGGTGAGTCAAATTGGAGTACCAGGATTTTGTGTTTGGTGAGGGCTTAAAATCCCAGTAAAGTGAACTCGATGTCCCATATGTTTGGAAGACCCTAAATGGATCTCTTTACGCCAAAAACACGATTCTATTGTATTGCACCAACCTCCACCCTGCATTTCAATTTTCAACCCAAACCCATTACCCATTTTTGCTTTCTTAATCAAAATCTCTAATAGAAAAAGTAAATGGAATGAAAGAAAAAGAAAAACATAAGATTTGAGTTATTAGGACCTCAATGTAAAGCACCCAACTATTGGCGCCAGAACCAAAGCCCCTTTGAAAATGGTAGCCAGGCAAACTCCCATCTAAGCAAACTGCAAAACCATAAATTTAAATGTAAACAAGAAGAGAATTGAATTAGGAAATGAAGACACAAGAAATTTTGAAATTTGGCTAGCAGGGTTAAGATTGAGTACCTGCGCCTCTACGTGTGGCGTTGTGCAACAAGGTCAAGTCGACCAAATCGGTGGCGGTGATTCGATGGAATGTGGAGCTGAGGTTGGAGTCTGGATCAGAGTTCCAAGAGTAGGAGACGAAAGCGAGAGCGAAGACAAAGACGGCAAATCCGATGGCTGATATTGCCCAGTCTCTTTTGCCCCAGTTTCTCCACCATAGCAGGCCGTGAAGCCAAGAAATATTCGCCATTGAATTTGAAGCCAAATTCTCCACCGCCATGGCTCATGAGTGTTTGAGGTTCGAGGTGCGAGACAGGGCCGAGTTCCATGGCTTGTAATTCAAGCAACCTCCGACTTCTATGGCTTATAACTTGTGACCATGCAACTCATGTGCCTCGTAAACTACGGAGGATCACTGTTGACCACTGTCAACCAAACACATAACACCCTCATTTTCAATCGAATTTCATACAAGGACCAAAGCCCCTTGAATCGAACCTAACACCTCGATTGCACGTACAAGCCCCTTGAATCGAAAATCAATATCAAATTTACTATCAAATTGGGTTTCGGAATATTTAAAACCATTGAGCATAAAACCCAGATTTTTCGGATTATTTAGAGATGGCACAATGATAAAATAAAATTCAGAAATTCATGCAGGTAAAGAAAACCAAAACTTTATCATTCTTTTCTTTATAAATGAATTCAACTTGTACAAAGCTACAACAAATATTCATTACAATGAACACCAAGAAAACAAAAATTCATACGGCTAATTGTTGGAGAAGCTTTTAGCATCTCTTGTGAATCAAGCTACCATATAAACCTCTGGGTCCCTGGCTCATGGGACCAATGGAATGGTCGATACAAGAACATCATCATGGTGAGTACGTTGATGGTTATATATAGAAATCCTGTGAAGAGCAAACTTCGATAATCGTCGGTATGCGAATGTAGCATCAAGAAAAAGAAGGGAATGGTATAATATCTGAACTCGATTAGTGGCGCTGGAACCAAAACTGCAGCAGTTGCCAAGAAGAATGCCAGCACCCAGATCTTCCTCTGAAACTTCCCTGCCATGTGAAATAAAAACAAGTATTTAGTGAAGAGAGATAAGGAAGCCTGATCAGATAGAATGGCTAAGAGATCTGATTACCAACCCAATCTAGTGATGATGGAAAGCCATGAATAAACATATAGTGGGATTAGTAGGTACTTCATTGACCAGTGAGCTTTGATGACCTTCCGCCAAAGATAAAAGGGATAATGCCGATTATCAGCAAGAAGATAGGGATGCGCTAAGCTGCAAGAGTCAACGAACTACGTTATAAAATTGTGACATAAAACTTTTAAATGAGTATTCATAATGCATTGGATGTGAAAACAGCAAAGGAAACTTTCATCATTCTTGAAATTGGAGAAAATGTACAATTTCATAGCCGAAAAAAGCCAGAAAAGAAACAGACGAAAATTGCTTTCTCAAACATTATTTAAGAAGTAGAGCTTCATACAAGGGCATGCCAGCAGGCCAAATGAATGGCTAGTAGTAACAAAATCTGTGAAAAAAATTTCCTCTTCAACAAATTCAGTGCAACTATTCTTCTAAAAACATTAAGCTAAAAAAGTTAAATAGGCCTAACCTGAAAAAATGAATAGAGATGAAGCCAGCACCCAGTGCTACAGACAGTTGAAACAAAGTAAGAAACTTATTCCTCCACACTGACCGGAATAAATCTACAGCTGGACTCAAACTACAATGCATAGGAGCCATAAGAGCAGAAAACAGACCAAAATACATGATCTGTGCAAAATGTGGAGAAACTGCATGAGCTTCTTTCGCACCTACAACATTTGGACATAGTAAGAGATAACAGTAATAAAGGCCGCTTTTTATATGCCGCAACATGTAAAAGCAAAAAGAAAAACGAGAAAAGAAAACGATGAGTCATACCTAGAACTATACTCCCATTCCAACAAACAAAAGCAATAAAGGCTACTAATACTAGAATAAAAGGGCTAAAAGAAACCAAAGCTTCCAACTTCATTTGCCATAATCTTAAATAGATGGCCTTAATTTCATCAAGAAAACCTGCAAAACAATGCCACCAAGATGTGTTTATATGCCTTGAGAACAATAAATATCCCCCGCAGGACATGACCAATCAACTTGGAAAGCTACATGAAGACAAACCTGGCGTTAACTTTTGCGAAGAAACACTTCTAGTTGACATGAAATGTATTCTGTTATCCACTGAACTTCTAAGCTTCCGCTTTCTCAGGTTTGAGCCTAATGTAATACTGTTTGCAGGAGTTAGTTCAACATTTTTCCTAATTGAGAAATCAGTGTCGTCTACATCCATTTTATCTCTTTGACCACCCAAAGTAATATTTATAACCTCGCAGCAGCAAACAGAAAGCATCCATACAATATTTGTTTGCCGAATAACAACTGCCAAGACGCCAAGCTGCATTAACAAGATCAAACTAAGTTACCACTTGAATGGACAAACATATAGGTACAACATGTCTGTACAAGTGTGTATTTGCATCAGAATCACATCCTTATGTTCAAAACTTATAAAATGACTTATGGAAGAGACTTGAGCCTTTACCAATGCACTAAACCAGTACTTCTTCTTCAAACACGCAAGATACATAGCAAGCACCGCACCAAGTGATGCAACATCCGTATAATAGAGAAAAGTGAAGAACCAATGGAGAGGGTACAGGGCCAGGACCACTGCATAAAGTGTTGCTTTTCTTTCATCAAGAGCTGGTCTCAAGTGGGTGATTATCTCATATACTAGAACACTGCAAAGTACGGCCAAAACACCATTGAAGGAGCGAAGAATCGATGTGGAGCAGACTTCAGAAAATGATGTGGCTGCTTTTATGAAGGACATGCCTGGAAACAAATAAGCAACATGGGCTAGTGAAAGATAGTACCTGCAAAAGTTTTAAATAGCATATACTAAGTTCTTTGCTAATACAACATGATCCTTAAGTTTCTCCATCAAAACATAGCAAAGCCAACAAATTTGCTAAAAGTTAGTAAGACCCTTTACTTCCCAAACAGAAATCAGCTGGTTGCATACAAAATTCAATACAAAGTAACAACAAAAGTAGAATTAAGAACTCGTAGAGAACATACAGGCCAGGAGGAGTGGTGATCATGGGATCCCAGCTCCTGAAATTGCCTTTGCAGTACTGTTGAGCCTGAGGCACATGGAAAATCTCATCCTACAGATCATAAGTGCATGAACTTGTCAAAAACAAAAATTTACACAAACCCAAGAATCTAAAATAGATAGCAGTCACATCGAACCAATGAAAGTTGCGATCTTTGGTGGGTTGGGCTTACCATGTAAGGCTCGGGAACAATGTGATTCACAAGGATGGAAACGGGAACTACCCACAAGCTCACAATCGCTGCCACAGCTATCCTACCCATTTTTCTCTGTAATTGCAGAGTCAAATCCCAAGGCTCTGTTTGCTTCTACGGATTCGGCAATGGAAAATGCGCGCCAACATCACGAGCTGAGGTTTCAGCTGAGACTAGGGATTTTGAACTCCGAATTTCTTTTAGCTGATTGTCTGAACCAAATCTTGTTGGGCGAGAGTCGTCCCTCCAAATCCGGTTATGACTCCTGATAGTCCAATTCCAATTTCCCCCCTGCAAAATCCCTAAATTTTGGGCTTATTTTTTCTTGAAAAGAAAAAAAAAAAAAAAAAATTTTGGTTGGTTGTCATGAAAATTTTTAGATATCCCATTTTGGTTGATTTGCTTTTCTTATTAGAAATAAGTTAATAAATCACATACTGTTACATTATTTGATAAATTTTTAGATTTCCCATTTTGTGTAGCAAACGCTTGTAACAAAAACTAGAGAGTGCTGCTATTTCCACCTACCTGTCTTATTTTCCAACTCACCTTATCTTCAAAATTTAAAAACAAAATTATCCATTTGTAAAATGACTTTTAAGGACTTTAGATTAAAAAAAAACACCTATATTCTCCTTTATCCTTGTCAAACCCCAAACCCTCCCTCCCTCATCCCGAACCCAAATCAAAATTCCAATAAAGCTTCAAAATTTCCAGCTGGGTCCAATCCAATTCCATCATATTTCTCCTTAGTTTCTGAACCCAAGGGCACCCGCTTTCTATTCCATTTGCTCAGTTTGCTCTTCGTCTTCTTTCTAATTCTGGCATTTCTCTCCGTTATTGTTTTCGTTCGGTGGAGAGACGATGAACATTGAGAGCGATTTTCTTTATTTTTTTTAATTTTTAATAATACTTTTACAGAGGATCCCATGTGTTGATTGACAGGGGTTGAAGGTTTGAAGCATGCCTAGAATGAAAGTAAGGAGAATTTACTTGAATTAATAATTAAAGGGTATTTTAGGAATAATGGTGGGTGTAACAATAGGATTATGTTTTTTCAAATTTACATAGTGGGTGGGAAGATAAGGTGGGTGAGGAAATAGGACTGGGGGTGGAAATAGCAGCACTCAAACTAAAATGCAATTGGGAAATGAATATTGTATTTTCAGTATATTATTATTGGATTGCATTTTAGTTTTTAGAAACATGGTGGTATATTTAAAAAAATCTACGAAAATATTGTTGATATCAATATACAAAAACGATGAAAATCAAAGTACACGTTTAGGGTTGAGACTTGATAGTCCAAATTTGGCATAATTATCATTTTTGCCTATTTTTTAGATACAGTCCCGTTCTCCTGGACCCTTGTAGTCCAAGGAGTTTGTGGTCGCCCACCTTGGATCTAATTTAAAGGTGGAGAAAACATTTATTTTAATACACATAAAAGGTTATTTTATTTTCTTTTACTGAACAATATATTAATTAAAAAACCAAAAACAAAACACGTTTCTGGGAACTTGCAGAGTCGCTGCCCAGCCTCCTCCGACCCCATGGTAGAGGTCGACTCTTTAGCTTAGTCTGGAAACTTGCTCTATTTTTACTAATTAGTTTTTTAATCTCATATGGACTCTCAATGAAACAAGATATTGGGAAAACTGTTTTTTAAATTATGGGCTCTTTTACTTTTTTGGGTTTCTCCTATTGCTTTTTCTTCTGTTTTCTAATTAAGAAGAGAGTAATCTTTATATAAAAACGAAAAATATTTTTTGTTGAGAAATTGATATTGGTTGGTTGATAAATCAATGATGTGTTGAATCATAGGTGAAGAAGAGCAAGAAAAGTTATGATTTCAAATCTGGGTTCCTCAATCATTCAGATCTAGGATTTCAAATCAGAAAAATTGAATCAAAGTGGCGAAGAAGAACGAGAAAAGTGATAACAACCAAATTGGCTCTTCTTTCTTTTACAATACATCCACAAAAGCTGAAAAAACTAAACCAAAAAAACAGAGCAAAAAAATCAGAGGAATCCGCTGCCCCAATGTCAGAAGAATCAGAAGGTGATAAAGGGGTCGAATTCTACAGCGGTGGCACTCCAAGTTTTCAGAACGTGTTTCTTTTCTTTCTTTATTTATTTATTTCCAGAAAATGTGTTTTTTAACTAATAGAGTAATAAATATGAATTTTAAAATAAGTTTTTTCTCCACCCTTAGATTAGATCCAATGGTAGGTGACCACAAACACCTTGGACTACAGGAGTCCAAGAGAACGGGACTGTTTTTAGATATTAAACTGCACAATTTCATGTCAAAGAAACCACCAATTGATTCAAATGCCAAAGCATATAAGTAACCCAAAAAAAAATTACAGAACAAAAAGTTACACGAAACAGATTAAACATGCTACCACGAGGCTTGCAGAGGGATTAGTCAATGACCACTGAGAATATAAAAAACATCTTAGGAAAAATTACAAATTATCCAGCGATAAACCTACAACGTTATAGTTCAGGCCAGTAAAATAATAGAAAGCAAATAAAAATTGGACAACAAAACCAGATAACAAGAATGCAAGTAGCATTTTCTTTCCAAGTAGTGATACTTGAGTCTCCCTATCCTTGATTGTAATCAGAAGCATTTCCTGTGCACAATTGACGGGCCAGATTCATCATACTCGGCTTTGGCAATCCACATCTGCACTCAAATGAAATCGGATTATTAACAACAATCTCTTTAGGGGCAATTTGTTGAAGGAAACTAAGTATTTATATTACGAAACCAACCTGCTGGAAGGTACTGAGGGAAGCTAGGATGGAGCCTCCGATCCAGACACTGTACTTTCTTTCTGGTGGGGCAACAACCTTGATCTTCATGCTGCTGGGTGCTAATGCAGTAATTTCCTTGCTCATTCTATCAGCAATTCCAGGGAACATGGTGGAACCACCACTAAGAACGATGTTCCCGTACAAATCCTTCCTAATATCAACATCGCATTTCATTATGGAATTGTATGTGGTCTCGTGAATACCAGCAGCCTCCATTCCAATCATGGATGGTTGGAAGAGGACCTCTGGGCATCGGAAACGCTCAGCCCCAATGGTGATCACCTGACCATCAGGTAGCTCATAGCTCTTCTCAACAGAAGAGCTGGTTTTAGCAGTTTCCAATTCTTGTTCATAGTCAAGAGCAATGTAAGACAACTTTTCCTTCATGTCCCTCACAATTTCCCGTTCGGCTGTGGTGGTGAATGAATAGCCACGCTCAGTCAAGATTTTCATCAGGGCATCAGTCAGGTCACGACCTGCAAGGTCAAGCCGCAAGATGGCGTGTGGAAGAGCATAACCCTCATAAATGGGGACTGTGTGGCTGACACCATCTCCAGAGTCGAGAACAATACCTGCACACAAGCACATAGAAAAACATGAATCCTTGTTTAAAAATCATCATAGATATAGCTTCAGCATTAGCAAGTTTGAATTTTATTCAAAATGTCAAACCTACATCATTCATAATTTTACCTGTGGAAATTTACTTGCTGATCTAAGCAAATCCAAAGTGACTTTTTACCCAATAACATTCTCATAGATAATTTTATCCTGAGTTTCCATATTCATTTATAATATCTTCCAAATAAACTGCATATGCCCATCTTATCTACTGGTGACCCCATTCAGAGGGATGTTTTACCTACCACCAAACCTTTTTGAGAATTTTAGGCTGAACCTTCACAATGCTTGTTTGTCAACCCAATTTATGCCAAGTAAAACAATTTCAATAACCATCTCAACCAGAAACGGTGCCTGTGATAGTTGGTGGCTATTACAAGTATACCAGTAGTTCTAGTCTTAATTTAGTTACCAAATTTCTTTTAACGGAAAGGAAGAGTGGTCACTATATAAGCTGATTGAATAGCTTACCCGTAGTACGACCGCTGGCATAGAGAGAAAGAACAGCCTGGATGGCTACATACATAGCTGGAGCATTGAAGGTCTCAAACATGATCTGGGTCATTTTCTCACGGTTTGCCTTAGGGTTGAGAGGTGCTTCAGTGAGAAGAATTGGGTGCTCTTCAGGAGCAACACGAAGTTCATTGTAGAAGGTATGATGCCAAATCTTCTCCATGTCGTCCCAGTTGCTCACAATTCCATGCTCAATGGGGTATTTCAGAGTTAAGATACCACGCTTGGACTGAGCCTCATCCCCAACGTACGCATCTTTCTGGCCCATGCCAACCATAACGCCAGTGTGACGTGGGCGGCCAACAATGCTAGGAAAAACAGCTCTTGGAGCATCATCTCCAGCAAATCCAGCCTACACAACATTTTTTATCAGACTATGTCCACTTTTTAGCATCTAAGAGCTATACCAGCTAAAACATTCAGAAAGATAGATTAATAATCTATCACACATCGTCACAGACAGTGACTGAATTCTGTTTTGCATACCTTCACCATTCCTGTCCCATTATCACAGACAAGAGGCTGAATGTCCTCGGCGTCCGCCATCTTCTATTTCCTGCAAGCAAATAACCAGCATTGTATGAAACAACCCAAAAATTAAAAATTAGCCAAGTTACACAGGTTTAAACAATCATGCATCACATATCAATGGAATGAATGGAATGATCACTTGTCTCATGCACATTAATCAACATCGATCAGCATTGGTGCCCATACAAGAAAATTGAATTCCCAAAGAGAAATCAAAAAGAAAAAGGACATAAACAAGAAAATGGATTTTTTTTTTCTGTAAAAGAAAAAAAATTAATCAGCAATGCAAATCCATCATCGCCTACAAACAAACAGATCAAGGGACAAATCTACCATAAATAAAACGAAAAAAATTACACTGAATTTTGTAACAACGAACAACAGTCTCACAGTCCGATCAAATATTACAATGCAAACCAAATGTAGCAAAAATCATCCACCACACAACAAAATCCGAACAGAGAAAACCCAAAATCTAACAAAACCATGGAAATTCTGAGCACATTATGCGATTATAATCGGATCGAAACGGAGAGAGATTCACCTTTGTGAAACCCTAGAATATTCGTTTCCCTTTGAGGTTCGGATGAGCTGCCCGCCTTGAGGACCTTGGTGTTGGTTCAAAATGGAAACAAAAACAAAAACGGACACGAAAAACCAAGCGAGCCAAAAAAATGGGATGCCAAATTGCGGATGAAATGAAAATGGAACTCGGCCCGAAATGAAATGCGCCTTAAATGCAGTGCAATTCGGTCTCGCTCTAATCCCCACCATTCGTCCTTTGCATGAGTACTGGATCTACGGTCTACGCGACGCGTCACTTTTATCTGGGCCTCTACTCTCTAGTGGATCCAGTTGTCCTTTAGCAAATCCGTTGGTGTCCTTCGGCCTCTATTCTTCCCGCCTAAAGTGACTATTTTACCCCTAATCTTTATGCAGAAGTACCCATATATATATATATATATGCGCTCTCACGATCTATATCTTTATATATAGCAAAATACAGAGAATGGTAACACATTCAAAATACCAGAAAATGTCATTGGTTAATACAAACATTAAGAATTAAAATTATTAATTAAATGAGGATAATATGATGAATTCATACTTTTTCATATTAAAAACAAAATCAGATAATAGGTCATTTTGTTATGGTACACAACTACCCATTAGTTTTTTTAATTCTAAAATAAAATAAAAAAAAATTTAAAAACTAATTGGTGCACACATGAGCATGTGCCAAGGGACTAGTATATAATTAAAGGAGTAATTTATCAATGTCTAGCGAAGTTATATTAACAATTCAATGTGTCACATGATGTTACAATCACATACAATAACATTGTATCAAAGCTAAAATGGCAAAATAGACAATTTGGGGAGGAGATTTGGGCCAGAGACTTTAGCTGAGTTGTTGGATTCGAGGTTTGGGCGAAGTTATAAATCAAATTCAACGCGATGTTCTTCATTCTTCAACACAGTACATAAATCAAATTCAATAATTTTTAGAATAGTTTGCTTGTTATTAGTTTTGTTATATTGAAATACAAACAATAAATCCACAACGATATCCCTCAAATAAAATTAATTAAGAAGCTCCTTGTTGAACCTCATTTTGTTCATATAACTTATAAGTACTACTAATTCAAAATTCTTGAAGAAAACTACATCTAGCAGAGAAGGTTTTGCTCTAGCTATTTATTCCAGGTACATAAAATCATCATTACGAAAGTTGTGTTGGGCTGGCTTAGATCCCATCCCTGACATAGACAGTAGACTTCACTGAACAAGCGACACAAAACATAATAGTAGTGGGCAATGGGCAACGGCCTTTTCACTCTAAAAATATAAAGTTTTCTTTTGCACGCAGCAGAACAAGGCACCTTCCAAAAGTTGGCGAATCATGTATCGATTCGGGGTGTAGTGTGTAGCTATGGTCCCAAATCTCCATAGGACACATAGGCACGTGCATGCCTCATATTCATATGGTTGACAAAATAGGCAAATTGCAAGGAGAGCTGGCTACAAGATTTTCATGGAGTTGTTGATAAGTAGTGAGGATCATGATTAATTGATTAATTACATATAATAAAGAGGGTCAATTTAGAGCTGGCTAATCTAGAGAATTGTTTGATGACTTCGAAATTGTAGCGTTGTTAACAATACTACATTATGGTCGATTTAAGTTGATGTAAATGGATGTTAGCGATATAATAGCTTTTCGAGTGCAAGCGGTCGTAGCGAACACAACTCTTTAATTAGCTAATCCGAGAAGGGAAAAATAGAGTATAGAACAAACAATAGAAACATGAAAAATTGGGTGTTATAGCTAGGGAGGAATATTCTGGGTATGGTTCTGATTGGCAGCCTTGTTAATAGGGGATATTTATTTGTATTAATAATTAAGCGAAGTCCAATGAAGATTCGTGTGGTTGAGAGAAGGTTGGTGTTGAATTTGGAGGAGGAGAGATGGATTGTGTGACATGAGACATGATGGTTGGCAATGGGGGCAAAATCATGAAGCAGATGCAAAAGCCTTTACAATATTCCCCATGCGAGTTTTGTGTCCTGTGTAACACTATTTCTTTATATTTTTGTTTTGTACCTTACTCTATTATTAATTGCTAAGCAAAATGATCTTTATTCTTACATGTTCTCTAACATTTACTTAATTAAATCCAAAAGTGCTAATGACACTTATGATTCTCGTGCCTCAAGATAATTAGTTGATCAAATACTGGAGTTTGCTACACTTTCGATGGAAGCATTTCACCTTGCTTCTTATTTTTTCAACCCAATTTTTATCATAGGTGTAGACGTAAAGTGCTTTACCACATGACGTAAAAGTCATTCATTGTATTATAATGATCTCAAACGTCTATATATGCTCTCAAATAATAAAGGAGGGCGGAAATAATAATATGTATATATTACTACAAAATGATACTCTAAATTATAAGGAGAATAGAGTTTCTCATACATACATTATCAAAGTGCTCGGACCTACTAAAGATCACTAACTACAAATGAATGCATTTTTTCACAGAGCTAGATCCCATTGACAAGTGGGAATAATATTTTAACTAAAATTTTAATTTGAGGCCAAATCATTGGACTGTTATCTTCACGTTACCAAAAGAACATGGAGTGGAATTTCAATTCCAAAAGCTTCAAAACTATTTGATGATGAAAACCATGCACTCCACCAACGGACCCGGTCCCCGCTTTATACACTCAACCCGCGATTCTCGTTTTTCTCGTTCATTCATCATATCGTGGACGAAATCTTCATTGTAACTTATCGTCAACAGAACGAACGGCTCTGGATTTGGAAGGTTACCAAATCCTAACCCCCTCTATTTTCATGAGTTGGGAGAATCCTAAGCTACAAAGCACCAGGCGTATTGACAAACAGCATCCTTTTAGCTGAGGGGTGATTAATAAGAATAACCAATTCTTAGCTTTTTATTAAAGTAATTAAATATTGGTCATTAAGTCAAAGGACTTAATTAGTTGAGATTTATTCGGTTAGGTTGATTTGGAGGTGACCCACTCCCCTATTTATTTATTCAGCCAGTGAATCTTCCACACAAGTCATTCACCAGATAGGTTGGTTGTAGTTTCTGGTGTTGCATGCAAAATTGGTAAATTTGAGCATAGAACCATAGCATGGAGAAATTCTAAGGTAACATCATCACACACTATATTAGGTTTTCGAATTATATAATGAATATGTCATGGACTTAATACACGTGTCATAATACGAGTAGATTAATAATATTACATAATTGTATCACCATCACACTGAAAATTTTACTCAACTATGTTAATTAAGAATCAAGAGTCAATATATACTTATAAATTTCCAAACTTGATCATGATGCAGACCATACTGGTAAATGTGACCTAGTGCCCATACATATATATATAAATAAACATAATGGTGATATTGAGTAGAAATTTCATCATGTGGGTGGTCGCATTATAAATGAAGGTGGTAGAAATAGTGTAGAACTATATAGTATGTAGGATAGGGGTAGAGTCGATTTGGTAAAGTTTATTAATTCTTACCCACTTTGTAAGTGGGTGGTTCCAACTACCTCAAATTATGTGGGAGAAAAATGCAAGCCGCTTCAAGGGCTCAATATATGCATTAATTTGCAAAAAAAAGAAAAACTCATATTTTTGGGGGTCACACATTGAAGGTGATATATGAACATCAAGATGGAAACCTACATAGAGCTTCTATCAGGTTTAAGTTTACAAATTGAAAACCCTTTATAACTTAAATTCGAATATTTTAGACTTTGTATAACTTAAACTCGAAATTTATTAGACTTGAAATCTTGTATAACTTAAACTTAGAATGTTTTAGACTTAGGACTTTGAAGTTCATAGCTGGCCTCGTGCTATTAAAATCACATCAAAACTAGAACAAACTTTAGAAACCAAGAAAGACGATTTGTTTTGGGTGCTTTGCTTGCTAGATAAACAAAGCACCTTGATAATATCACGAGAAGATAGATGACGTTACATATATGTGGTCCCCATGTAACAAGCCACGTGGGTAGATGCATAAAAAGTTCGTAAGAGATCAGAAAAAAGAAGAGCGTAGTGTGCTCAAACAAACACGTTATGTTGTACCAAATCAGCTAGAGAGAGAGAGAGAGAGAGTTTCTATCGGTTTTAGTGGAGGCTTCCCTTTCTTTCTTTGAAACCCTCTTGGTGTAGGATCCAATGCCTCTCTCTCTCTCTTTTTCCTTTGTTTCTCTCCAAATAAGCTCAAAGAAATCCCAAACATATTAGGATTAGGAAAAGAAGGTGAATTTGATCATTATATATACATATATATATATATATATATATATATGTGTTTTAATTCTCTATAATTCCCACTCTAAATCATCAGCCATCTCTTCCCATCATTGATTTCCATATCCTCATCATCTCAATCATCTTTCATGGAGTCAAAACTGGTCAACCGGATCTCCGGTTTAAAAGTCTCCAATTCAGATCCTTGTTTCCATCATGATCACGATGATCAAACCCAGAAACCCACGTTGGAAAATCCCAAACAGCCTTCGGATCACGATCATGCGCTCCATGATCACCCACAACAAGAACAACCCAAGAACGGTGCGGATCACATTAACACTTCCGCAAAGAAAGAAAGCCGAACGACGGAGTCGGTTGGCGTAGACGACGATGACGACGGGTTCAAAACGCCGACGTCGCTGGAGCACAGAATCCCGCCGATGACAAAATGCCCGCCTGCGCCAAGAAAACCGCTGCGGAAGAGAAAGGTGGTGACGTCATCGTCTCCCAGTCGCAGAAGGATCCAATTCCAATTCGAGCATCTGGACACAAAAGAACTGGAGGCATTCTTTGCGTCAAATTTTCTTCTCCAGGATTTGCGCGCCAAGATCAAGAAAGCCAAACAAGCTCATCGCGACGAAACCCGGTGATTAATTAGTCGATTAATTGTATCATTATTGTTAATTTTGTTCATCATCATGTTCATGGTAACAAAGTTAATCCATAATTCATAATTAAGATTTTAATTTTGTTGTTGGGTGAGATCTTGGTTAAAGCTCAGATGACGTTGTAAAGTTGGAAAAAGATGAAAGAAGAAGTACAGACGACCAAGAAAAGAGACGCATTGAAAGATAGATAGATATGCTCTTTTGTGCTCGAGGTGTTATTCTCGTTTAATAAAAATTAAAGTTTAATATTCTTTTAATTTTCTTTTCTTTTTTAAGAGATTCTTTCTTTCTTCTTTCACTAGTTGTAAGATTTTCCGATGGCACTGTTTGGGTGGTTGCTCGAGTCGGGAAAAAAGGACAATATCAATATTATATATATATCTTTTTGGTATGAAAATTTAATTATATTGGGTTTCCTCAAAATTGTCTCTCAAAATTGTCTCCTACGTGAATCAAACCTGGATGCACTTATTATTCATTGTTCTAATACAAATTCACTATAATTCTTTTTCATTTTTTTATGGGAGCAATCTGCACTGTAGTTAACCACATTATATTTCAATAAATTAATATATTTTGGTTTATTTTTTAAATGTTTTTTTTTTCTTCCTTATGGGTTATTTTAAGAAATATTATATTTATTATGAGACATAAAGTCCCAATAAAACAAGGTTTTTTCTTAATTGTTAGCTAGGTGATTATATGTAGACAGCAATATATTGTGATGTGTTCACCAATGTGGTCTTATATTTAACACCATTATATTGACAAATCTCTCTTTATTTGTTAATATTATTATTGTCATTATTTATAACCTTTTTTTTTTGTTAATAACTGTTAATAGAATTTGAATTCAAAACTTCCTTCAACTAAAAAAAAGAATAAGTGACACTTGCCAACCATGGACTAATTGGAGAGATATTTCTGGTTCTTATTATTACTTGATGAGGAAAATGGGAGATATCAGTATGAGAAAGTTTCCAAGAGTGGACTATATGGCATATATATATTCATCTTTTAATTAGGTAGAAATTTCTACATATACTTTTTTTTCTCACATCTCTCTTCTCTTTCCTTTTTGTTTAAAAAACAAAAATACTATATAAACTTACGCTTTTTTATTATTATCATAATATATGGTATAGTATTTTAATTGGTTTAAATTATCATTTTACAATGTGATGAGTTATAAGTTGTTTATGGCATAAAGCTCACTTTGACATTCTTAAGGGTTAATTAATTATAAAGATGCCTTCATTTAGAGAAGGGGAAGTGGACTAGGGATATGTGGGAGGCCTCAAATCCCTAGCTTGCTTGCCCATCTGTTGATAGAATCTCTCTTAAACTAAATATGTATAATATTTTCAGGCTAATTAGCTTTCCAAGAAAGGCAAACATGCTCCATTTCCATGATGAGCTTCCTCACATACAAAATAAAACAAGGAAAAAAAAACTATAATAGCAAAATGAATAGTTGATGAATCTAAAGCAAATAGGCCAATTGGATCTAGCTCAGTGAAAAACGGTATTGATTTGCATATATTATGTTCAAACCTTCATGACACCTTAGCAGTGTGTGTCGAAAAAAACTCCATGCCATTCCTATAACTTTGGTAAAAAATACAAAAAAGAACGTGGGATCTACTACTCTATTGTTTTCTCATGAAAAGCCATGAGTCGTTGATAAATATATATGTACTCTTTTTTCAAAAGGAATATACTTTTTATATCTTCTCATAATTTATCGAGCATTATATATATTGGTTTATTTTATTATTGATACGGATGAATCGAAGAAGACAGAGGGATATAATATAAGATTAAAAAGAGAACATTCTCGTATATATGTATGGTCCTCGAAATTTTTACTCCTCTCGATTTGCCAATCTCATTTTTAAAGCATTGGTTGATTTGTAGCGCACCAATCAACCTGAACTTCAGTCTCTACAATTATGGGAACTTTAAATCCGTGAAGGCACGCGGGATATATAGATTTGATTTCTCTCAGTTTGCACCACCACTTGCCTTATTAGTTGTTAATCTTGTGATTAAGTATATCTCTTGACGTTGGAAACTAATTAATCATCCTCACCAATCATCGTACCCTGATCAGTCCCAACTCACATGAATTATATCAAATTATCAACATTCAAACCAATCTTTAAGGTATAATATATAAAGATCAGCGGCGGAGCCAGGATTTCACATTAGAGGGGGCCCTTAAAAAAAAAAATTCAAATAATTCGAATAGGAGCCCTCAAGCGTTATCCGAGTTAATAAGTTAATAATATCATTTCATACTGATTAATAATTTATCCATTTATTACAATCATAATTGTCATGAATTTCATATTTTAACATGGTTGAATATTAATCTCATCATCTACACTATTAAAGACTCAAAATTTAATAATTTATACTTCAACATAGATAAGAAATATACAAAATGTTTATAAATCCCAATATTAAAATGCCCTACTTAGACATGTAAAATGGGGGAAAGGGGAATTCACAAAGCTTAAGTTAATCAAAAGAGGAAGAGAAAGAGAAAAAACATGAATTTTTACAGTTTTTACTCCAGGAAGCCAACATATATATTATATAGCAACACATATAAGTAAAAATATGATAAAATAAAAAATATGAGAGAGGGCATGGGCCCACACTGGTCCTTAGGTGGCTCCGCCACTGATAAAGATTATGAGCAAATACAAGATAGTCCAGCTCTTAAGAATGGAGTATGTAAGTAACTAGCTGGCTCTTATTAGTTTAATAATATTTTTCTTTTCGATGATAGAAGATGTCCTAAATTCGAATACTCTCTCTTCAACGTTGATAAAAAGAAGTGTGAAATAAGTACTCAATTGTTGGAATTACGCTTCAAATGAAATTTTTGATTATTTTTTAATGCTAAAATGAATCTTGTAATTCGGTTTCATCTTAGTACAAAAGTGCTTAAATTTATCTTTGTAATTCACTTACATACGTGACATACTAATTTGTTTTACTCAACAACTTTCGTTCATCGGAGGAACTCCTCAAATGAAACCCCGACCGTGCCACTTAACCAAATGATGATAAGTTGTGACATGTTAATTAACAAGTAGGTTAAACACCACATATAACATAAAGATAGTAGGAGTCATAGGTGGTGGGAAAATTCAAAAGTGATGATTTTTCAACACATATAGGACCTTGATACCCAAAAAAGGAAAGATTGGACCTTATTACATCTTCATTTTCAAGGGAGCCCGGTCTGTTTGGGCTTCTTAAGCTGCGGTTCAGAAGCGACGCCGTATAACTAAATCAGTAGTGACGTGGCAAGAAGTCTGTGAGTGGCAAACGCAAATCCTTCGAGGCTATAGATGCCGCACGACATGCATGGAATGGAAATTTGGAAAATTGTAATAATATCCAATTATTAATTATTATTATCATCATGATACTAAACTAATAACGAATCAAAAGACGTGAAGGAATGTAATGCACTACTACTAATAACGCATCCCACTAATTAATTATTAATTATAAAAATAAAGCGTTCCTTTCCTCTTGACTATTTCTAGTTTCCTCAATAACGGTAATTAACCACCAAACACTCTCCCTCCTTTTTCTCTCTTCCGCTTTCTCCCTTTCGTTCTCTCGCGCAAAAACACAAACACAATCAAAACATACCAAAACTCTTCTCTCTCTACGATCGCCACCACCATTGTCATTTTTCCTCCATTGAAACGCACGCAACAGCTAAGCTAAGCTCGCTCGTCTTGCCTGATGCACCATGACCATGGAGCGGAAGAAAACGCTCACGATGAACTGGGACGGCCTCCGGGATGACGAAGACGACGACCGCTTCTTCGAGTCAAACGACCGCGTCTCCTCCGCCTTTCCTCTCGACCTCGAGGCTTCCTCCTCCGAAGATGAGGACTTCGACGACAGTCGTATGTCCTTCGCCTCCTGCGTCTCCTCCGTCCGAAGGGACTTCGATTTTCGCCCCTTCGCCACTCCCCAAACCACGCCGCCCTCCACCACGCCTCCATACCAGACGCCCGACGAGATGACTCCGGCGTCCGTGGCTCCGATGTCCCCGGATTACAATATCTGGATGGCGGCGCCGGGCTCCATCACCGAACGACGGAAACGGTTGTTACAGGGCATGGGGTTGGCCAACGGACTCGGCAAAGACCTCACCAGCTTCAAACAGCTGACCAGCATTAAGCGCCTCATTTCGAGCAAAATCCCAAACGGCGCCGTTTCCGTCCCCCGGTCCTTTACTCGCTCTAAAGAACACGTAGAAAAATCGACAGCACAGCCGGAGCCGGAGCCTGAGCCGGAGTCGGAGCAGGAGCCGGAGCCGGAGACTGAAACGTTGCCGCTGGTGCTTGTCCGATCGAGGTCCGAGGGCGACATCGAAGCTTTCTCTGTGGACAAACAGAGGAAAGAGGAGATAATCGGAACAATCTCGAAGCAACGGCTCACAAGGACTTGCTCCACCATAGCCGGGGCTCGCTCGACAATATGTCCGTACACCGAATCGGTGAGAGCTTCGCCGAGCGAAGTCGGCGGGGCCACCCCCGCTTCCAGCCGCCCGGTTCGAACAAGCGGCGGATTGTCGTCGTTGTTTTCGAACAATAGGATAGGGGCTTTCTTCTTGATCAAGAATCTGGATACAGGAACTGAGTTCATTGTCAACGAGTCCGACCAAGACGGGTGCTGGAACCGGTTCAGTGATCTCCAGACAGGGAAGCAATTGAACATGGACGAGTTTGAGAAATGCGTTGGATACTCGCCTGTGGTGAAAGAGGTGATGAGAAGACAAAACGTTTCGAGCGAAGGCGGGGGAGATAGGAAGGTAGGTAACGCCAATTCGTTTGTTTCAAAGAGCCTGAGAATGAGCAAGAGAAGAGGGGTTGCGATGTTGAAGAACAGCATAAAAGGGATGGGATCCGCCGTGAGTGTGTTAATTGGGGAGAAAGACAGGGAAGCGGCTACGCCAACGCCAACGCCGCCACTGACACCGCCGGACCCCAAGTCCGGGAAGAACACGACGTCGTCTTCGTCGGAGTGGATAAAAGTTAGGCAGACCGGGAAGCATTACAAGGAGCTATCGGCATTGCATTTGTGTCAAGAAATTCAGGCTCATGAGGGCTCAATTTGGACTATTAAGTTTAGTTTGGACGCGAGGTTTCTTGCGAGCGCGGGAGAGGATCGGATTATTCATGTGTGGGAAGTTCAGGAGTGTGAGATTATGTCGTTGGATGGAAATTCAACCCCACTTCATCACTCGTTTGGCTCCTCCACTCCTGATCGATCTCCGTCGATTTCTGATCAGGCTGCACTTGTGCCATATGAGAAGAAGAAGAAGGGAAAGGGAAGCTCTGCTAGAAAAACCAATCCCATCCCGGAGTATGTACATGTGCCCGAAACTGTGTTCTCATTTTCGGAGAAACCTTTTTGCTCTTTTGAAGGTCATTTGGATGCTGTTCTGGACTTGTCATGGTCCAGAAATCAGGTAAGTTCTCTGTTAATTGTTCTGTTTCTTAAATTATAGCTCAAGTTCAGCTGTCTGTTAGTTTGGCCTTATGATAAATTCAGTTTTGATAGAAGTAGGAGTTAAGGCTAATTTAATTTGGTATGACTAGGAGCCACGCTGATATAATTTGATCAATTTGCAGCTACTGCTTTCATCTTCAATGGACAAAACTGTTAGGTTATGGGATTTGGAGACCAAGACTTGTTTAAAGTTGTTTGCCCACAATGATTATGGTAAGATATCCATGCATAAATGGCCAATGTTTGTTTAGCTGTTGTGCATATTAGGTTCTTGAGTTTTGACTTGGTTTCTGGTCCGGCAGTGACTTGCATACAGTTCAATCCTTTGGATGACAATTATTTTATTAGCGGCTCACTTGATGCAAAGATTCGATTGTGGAATATACCGGTTCGGCAAGTTGTGGACTGGACTGATCTTCATGAAATGGTCACTGCTTCTTCCTTCACTCCAGATGGCCTGGTACAGCTCCCTTGTATATTGCTTTTATCAGAATGTTATGGTTTTATGAACTCTTGAACATGCTTATGGTTTTCAGAAGAAAAGAAAAAACTTTCACTTGTCAAGTTGAATCAACTTAGAAAAATTCATAATGATTTGGACTGATCTTGCTTTTACCTTTTCATAAATGTAGGCTTGCCTCATTGGTTCCCACAAAGGAAACTGTCGCATGTACAGCACAGAAGGTGTGAGTTTGGTCTTCTGGTTTATTTTTCATACACATTGCAAAATTTTGGTCATAAACCCCTGCACAAAACCTTACTCTAGTTTTAAAATTATTCATACAAACAGTCTATGATAAAGCTCATCTTGTTTGGTATTCCAGATTGTAAATTAAGTCAGCATAGCCAGATTGATATTCAAAACAAGAAGAAGAATCAAGCAAAGAAAATTACAGGTTTCCAGGTAATGTAACATTCCACTCTCTAATCGAACAGCTCCCCCCACCGACCCATAAATGATAAATCCATCTGAACTGCTTCTTACTCGGCCCTTCTTTTCATTCAAACAGTTTTCGCCAATGAATCCATCTGAAATGCTTGTCACCTCTGCCGATTCCCGGATTCGAATTGTGGATGGTACAAATATGACTCACAAGTTTAGAGGTATGCATCTCCTCCAATCGTCAGAACCATTCACTTCCTGTTTACATATCTTCTGGTCAATAATGCTTATGCAATTTGACTACAAACAGGTTTTCGAAATACCAGCAGCCAAATTGGAGCTTCATTCAGTCCAAATGGGAAGTATGTCATATGCGCCAGTGAAGATTCTCAGGTATATGTTTGGAAGCGAGAAGAGCCCCGAACCTCGGGGGCCGGAAAAAAAAGTATCATCAGTTCAAATTCTCATGAACATTTCCAGTGTAAAGATGTCTCAGTAGCAATCCCATGGCCCGGCACCATAAAAGGCGACCCTCCCCCAGTTCCTGTGCAGCATTCTAAGAGGCAGTCAAAACGCTCCACACAACAACAACAACAACAACAGCCCCCTTCAGGAAATGCATCTCCTACTCAAGAAGACGCAGCAGGCTTGAGCAAGAGACTTTTGCCGCCTCTTCCTAAGAAAAACAACACCAACAACAAGGGAGATGCATTGGATCAAAGACCTTCAACACCGCCCCTCGAAGATCAAGATCCTGCTCAAATTTCCCGGACAGAATCAGGGATCGGAGAGTCATTCAATTCAGACCCTTCCTCTATTAGGTATGGTGGTGGTGATTCTTCTATGTCTGCTGGCAGTGCATCCACGTCCTCTTGGTCTTCCTCTTGGTCATGGCTTGACAATATTGGCAACAACAGCAATGCGAACCAAACAACGCAAGCAACAGCTTGGGGCTTGGTCATTGTCACCGCCACTCTAGAAGGTGAGATCAGAGCATATCAAAATTTTGGGCTACCTAGGAAGATGCAGAACAATATCTTTGGAGGCCCGACATAATAGTAATAATTGGTTTTTATGTTGGTCACAATTCTCTCTTTTACATGGAGACAAATTTTATCTTAGAATCAAACATCACCTGTCATGGATATATACATACATAGATTGTACACTACAAGGAGTCAGAGCCCTGGGTTTTTTTTTTTGGTTGTAAATGTCAAAGCTGCTCATCATCAGAAATTTTTGTAAATTACACCCCCATCCATTTCCATGTAATGGATGCTTGTAAAAGCCTATTATTTTTGTTGTATCAGGCAAAAGAGAAGAAGAGAATGCTATTTTCGTTGTAAATTCAGATTTTTTGTAAATTACTACCTATTCTAAATTTTCTACAGTGGGAAATTCATTCCGAGTTCGATCCGTGAATTCATTATTCTTTAAGTATAGATTAATCACAATTCATTTAATTGTGTTCGATATGCACCCTTAATTATTATTTTTCCACATAATGAATGCTTGTAAATGGCTGTGATTTTCAAATGGCACCCTTAATTATTATTTTGGTTAATCAACTGTCAAGCCCCAATTCTGCTCTATTAAACCAGAAAGTGGGTTCAAGCATGCATGTGGGACTCTCGGTTGAGCTGGAGGTTATATAAGACGAGGGTGGTTCGACTTGCTTTGAACTCCAAATCGCGCGCGAAACATGGCAGAGAGGAAGAGAGCCAAAACTACTTCAACTTGCAGCCCTCTGGCCACCGTTGAAGAGATTCAGAGACGCCTCGTTCGACCTTCCTCCACCTCCATCTCTCCTCCACCGACCTCAACATTCTCATCGACGTACGCACACACCGCTTCGAAATTCTTCAGTAATTTCTATTTCAATCGTTGACTCCAGAGTTTCTTGCAGGGACTATGTTCAAAGCTGCCACAAGGCCCCTGACTCTTCGCAATTCAAGTTGAGAACGACGACGAAGAAGCTCGAAGATTACTTGGATTCGGTCCTGCTCTCTCAGATCTCGTCCAAGCTGAGTCGCGCGAAGAAGGTTCCAGAGACGAAGTTGCAGAAGAGAGAGGTGAAGGATTTTGAGTGGCCGATCGACGAATTGAAGGTGTTGGCCGATTCGGACAAGGATCATGTGAATCTCAAGGAAGATTTGGATCTGATTGAGGAATTTGGAGACCGCGATGTTGAATCTTGCACTCCGTTTCGCCGTTTCGAGCAAATTACCGCGCGGCGTTTCAAAGGGTGAGGATCGCAAACGATGGAGTGTTCGAAATTTCAAATAGTTTGTTAGAGAATCGCATGCAAGGTGATGACACGCGTACTTTGTGTAGAGAATGGAAACGGCTACTCTGTTTCTCTCTTTCGTTTTAAAAATGAATATTTTGAGTGAAGATTAGGAAAGGCTATGATAATTCAAAATTGTACTCCTTTAGTCCTCTAAAATTTTATTGTTTAAGGGAATTAATTACTTTTTTTATCCACCTCCATATTTTTAATTCTATATTTTTATGAAGATGTCAAGTTAAAGAAAGCATGATAAATTAAGTCTTTAGATTAGTTCAAGTGGCGAGGGAGAATGAGATAATGAGTTAGAATTATGATAGGTATATGAGATGAAATGAAAGAGAAATGAGTTTGCAGACATAGAGATTCAAACTCGAATGCAAAATACTTTGAACACCACTAAATAGAAAGCATATATAGAAGCATATGAGCTATGTGAATTGTTCACTAAAAGACTCATAAAATAAATTTACTCCAAGCACCCCTAGACTGTGGGAATAGTTTTATAAGTATGAATAAAATCATCCAAATTCTATTAGTGGGAGAGACCATGATCTGATTTTTATTTTTTATTTTTTTTTGGGTTGTGGGTTTATAAGGTCCATCACTAGAAGAAAAAGAAAATTGTGGTGTGGGGTCCAAAAACAACAATGGTCCCACACATTTCTCTATGAGAGGCGGGCCCGTCCACAAAGTTGTTGTCCTATAAAGCAGTGGACCGTGGTATTAATTGGCCCATGCAGTTGGGCCTTAACCCAGCCTTTGTCTTCCTCCCCAAAATTGAATTCTCGGTACTCGCGCGCCAGATCAAAAATCCAAGGTCCTCCACTCTCCCATGGCCTCGCCCAACCTCTACCCCATCGTCGACGACAAGGACCTAGACGACGCCGCTTTGTGGGCCGTCATCGACTCCGCCGCCGCCTCACACTCCTCCTCCAAGTACAAGCCCCAATCCCGCAAGCCCCTCGCAATCAAATATCCAAATTACCCTTCGCCTCCACCGAAGCTCTTCAAGACCCCGCGGCTCCCCTTCTCCGACGACTCAGGCCCAAAGTCGTCGTCGACGGAGGGCGAGGTCGTCGAGGACTCCTCGGCTTTCCATCCACCGAGGAAAATCGCCAGAACCTCTTCTTCTGGAGTAAACGACACCAGTCCTCTTGTCGTAGTCCGAAATGTGCAGCGAACGACACCGACCACTCCTACGACGCCGTTTTACTCGTCCCCGGAGACGCACGTGTCGCCTGGCATCGGGAATTTTGCTAGCCCTGTGAGCTATGCCCAGAGAGATGAGAGGGATAATAGCTCTGGCTCTGTGCATAGCTTGACCGGGAGGTTTCCTTCAGTTTCTTTGTTCAAGGAGTATCAGAATGCGGCAATGGCGGTAAGCGTTCTTATATGATTGAGTTTTCAATTCAATTGAATTTACTTTCTTAAAGTTTGTTAATTTGTTATATGATTATTAAGTCAAGAAATTTAGGAAATATTAAATCAGTAGTCAGTTCCGTTGACCTAATTAGTTGCTATGTTTGTGTGATCTCAATTGATAGATTTTGGAGAAAACAGATTACACTATGATTTCTGGGCATCCTTTCATCAAAAAGTCAGGTAAAGAAGGTTGTGGGGATGTTCTTTGTTTCAAGGTAGAATGCTGGGAGTGAGTAACATGTGGTGTGTATCATGTATGTGCTGTGTTGTATAGGTTGGAGAAAGATATCATTTTACTTCAATCTCTCCTTTGAGATCAAAGACAAGACCATTGAGTTTGATGAGAACCGGAATGTTCTGCGCGCTGAATTTGTGGTTCGGGCACATATGCAGTATGAATTTTGGATTTTGGGAACTTAAGCATGAAAATAGTAATGTAATTTCTAATCATATGTCACACTCTTATGAATATGGTTGCTGTTTTTGCTGTTTTGCCCCCTTCCCCTTGTCGCTAGGGGCGGGAGGTTCTCAGATGGATGGGGCGCGTGTGACCGGCGTGAGAAGAAATTCAATAAGCCAAATCATGATATTCCGAGCACAGCAGAGACCAGGGCCAAAAGCAAAGCATCCCAGGTAAAACTGTCTCTTCCTTCTTCTCTATATTCCTTTGTCACATTTTGGCTGCTTCATTTACATGTCCCTGCTATACATTGTATGCTTTGTTCAAGTAGAGCTTAGCCTAACTTGATGGTCATCTCATCTAGGAAGTAGCTTCTATCACCTTACCACATTTAGATCCTTATCGTATTGAAATGATTATGTTAGCAGCTCCAGTTCCATTCTTTGTCTTTTCTTGTTGATCTCACTGTGAACTTTAGGACAAGATGGAAAAAGCTATCAACCCCAATCACTTTAAAGTGTACCTAACTACTGCCCAAATTTGTTGATTGTCATTGGTTTTATCCCCGAGTTCCATGATTTATAGTCTAGAACACAGAACTAATAGTTTTTCTAAACCCCATAAGGTTGGTCTCCAAGTGTATACTTTATGAGTTTGACAACCTTGCTAAAGTATGCGACTTAATTTGTGCTTTTATAGAATTGGTTCTCATATTCTCTTGAAGCTTGCTTTCCATGGAGGGCAAATGTTGTAATTGTACACAGAGTGAGGATATGAAGTTCTTTTTGTTTTGAATTGATAAATGGTGAGGGAAAAACGAGAGCTTCCATTGGGAAGATCACCAAACACACAGATTTCTTGTCGGGTTTGGAGTAAAGTTCAAGACACATACCATCAGGATTAGATAATCTAGTTTAAAGTGTCAGAATCATGCATGTGCTATCTGTTTACGTGCTTACATTACAGGCTTTGTTTGCTAACCCATACATAAAAAAGCTTGATAATTTGAATAAATTATCATAGGGGAAGGTTATGGTCTCTTGCCGAATAGATTTAAACCCATGTTCTTTTCTTTTTGCTCCTTACGCTAATCAACAATCAGAGAAATGGTCCATTATTACTTTTTTCCCAATAAAATGTACCTTCACATTTGCAGGACCTGCTAGGAATTGGAGAGTACCGACCAGGTGCAAGCCAATTCCACCATTAACCATCATCAACAATTTATTCATGGAGTGCTTTTATGGTATATTCTCGGAATTACATATCGAAAAATGCTCTTGTTGTCTTTTACCAATTAACCTAAGCTTTAGAGAGGCAGTAGAATCCAAGTGGTTCATGCATTTTCTTAAGAGATTTGTTGTGGCTACAATGTCCTTCAAACTAGAAACTCATCCAGGGATGAGAACAGTGTTCAGGTCCTATCTTCCGCCACGGCGGGCACCGATGCAAATCATGCAACTGTAGTTAGATTTTACTGCATACTGATGTTTGTGATATTCATAAAACAGACGAAAGGATGAATGTAAGGTGCTGTTGTAAAATTATAAAAGTTGTTCTGTTCGTACTATATTTTTTTAAAATAATTTTCATGAGAAAAAGAAGCGTAAAATAATTTTAAAAAAGCATCTTGGACTGGACTGAACTGAACAGAGCTTGTGACTGATTTGTGTGGACCAAAAAGCAAAAGCGTCCTCGAAAGATAGGATGAAACAGTTGATATGCTGCACCAAAAAAGAGTCGATCACTGATATCTTCTTCTCTCCTCATGATTAATAATAATATAACAACTCAATCTGTGAGGCCAATCTATCCACCGCCCTTAACTCCCTTTTTCTTTTCTTTTTTCTTTCTTTGTTTTCTTCAAATCTGTAGGAAGTGAATCTATTTATTTCAAAATAGTAAACCATTTAAATTGATTTTACCTTTTGTGACAAAAAGCATGATCATATAATAACATATAAATTCATTAATTTGGATAGAGAAATTTCGAGTGGATTTTGGTTTTAAAAATTAATTTAAATTGGTAAAAGACTTATAAAAACACTAAATACAATGCATATATTTCTTCTATTACTTCCTAATTCTTGAGCACTGCAGAGTTAAGGATTAGGTTAAAGCATTTTAATCTACAAAACATTGGCTCCCATAAAAAGCAAAAACTATACACATTACCCAAAATCTTTTGGATTTGAAATCTCCTATTTAGCTAAACTTGCTAACAATCCAAATCCGTTGATTTACTCAATAGAAAAATAAATACATAATACTACATTGCATATAGCCATTTCAAATACATTGTATTTTGTTTTGTTTTTTTTAAATAAAAAAATACTTATGATCAATGTAAATTCTTTAATATGAATCAATTCCAAACGTTACCTTTATGGTTTAGATGTGCAAAAAGCTTTACGCTCCTAAATTATCTTATAAATCAACATGATGCTTGTGATGCATGTGTAACAGAAATATCTATATGAAAAGAAGACAATTTTTTAGCAGACTGTCTTAACAAGAGAGCCATGAAATGGGAAGCAACGAAACACTTAAAGATGGAGGCTAAAATGGTCATTTGGAAAAAGAAAAAAAAAAAGAAAAAAAGAGGTCTTCTTTTTAATCTGTCCCTTGGTGTTGTGGTTTTGTTCCCTTTTCTGTGACTCTCGTACAAAAATTGTTCTCTCTCTCCCCCACTTCTTCTTTTGTGTCTGCCAAAAACCAGTGTATGCTTTCACCAAACGGTAAGACGTCACTTTCACACTCCGTCTCCATCTCCGTCTCAGATTCTCAATATGTGTGTCAAACTGTCACGTTGTGATTTGTTTTCTTGTCTTGTTTAATTAAATTCTCAATCAATTCATCGTCTCTTTATTTTCAGAAATTAGAAGTTAGAACAGAGCATGTTGATGGAATGGAAATGACAGTTGTTTTGTTTCTGTGAAGTGACAACCACCCAGCTTCCCAGATACTAGGGTGGAAGACAATAATGGTTCATCAGGTACCCTTCTCTTCTCTCTTTTCTTATTCTGTTTTTGGCTTTTAATCTCAGAAAGCCATTCATTTGGATGGAGAATAAAGTGTGAAGCTCTGTTTTGAGTGAAGTGGAAAATGCCCATTTGTGTGGTTTTGAATGTAGGATGAAGGGTGGCCTTTGGGATTGCGACCACTGAATGCAAGAGTTGGGTTGATCAGAAGCCGGGATTTCTCTGCTGGGTCGGTTTCATTCAGCACTTTGGTCAGTGGCTCTCCCACCTTTTCCATTGCCGCTTCTTCTTCTTCTTCTTCCTCAGATCTTGATACAGAGGTCAGTATTTTTCTGTATTAAAAACATTGGAATGGCATTGCCAAATATATTTTCATATATAAAAAGAAACCCATCATCATCATGCCACTCTATATTCTACTTCCATTCCATACACCACCATGCTTGTTGGGTCATCATCATCCTCCATGATTTCTCTGACGTCTCTGTTTCTTCTTTTTCATGAAAGATGTCTTTGTTTTCAATCTGTTAATTTTAGAAATGGAATCACACCAGCCTACCTTCCATTGATATATATATATATATATATTTTGCCCTTAAACCCCTTGGTAATCCGCATATATCATCATAGATTTTGTGTTCAAATCTAGTCTTTCATGTAAATCAAGAAAGTTCTGATCTTAGTGATTCTTTCATGAAACTTGTTTCAGTCAACTGGGTCTTTCTTCCATGACAAGAGCATCACTCTAGGGCGCCTCATTGGTGTTTCTGGCATTATAGGCCTCTCACGAAGATCAACAAGGAGAGGGGCAGTTGAAACCTTCAAAGGCAAAAAGAACCACAAATCCAAAACTTGGTTGTTTTCACTCTGCTCCAAGCTAACCAGCGACTCTGTGAATGAGAGTAATAACACTCCATCCTTAGGTCACTTTCTTGAAGCAGAAAGGAGAGCAAGTAATAACAACATTAACAGAAGAAATCACGGTGGACCAAATGAATACGGGACTGACAATTTCTCACCGGCTGTGCCGGTTTCGGACCCCAACAGGCTATTCGTAGACAGCCTAGTAGCAGCTGGACAGCCAAGTTCTTCAGAGAGAGCAGATGGTGGAGCAAGATCCAACAGGGAGCTATTAGAATATGGCAATGGATTTGGAACTCCATTAGTGTCTTCATGTTTGTGTGGACAACTCGTGAAATGATTGACCCCTCATTGGAATTTATATTTAGTGAGCTCTGGATTTATTGTTCATAATATTAAAAATTCAGCTTGCAAATTGTTTCAAGAGAAGAGTGTCAGGCTAGTGGTATGTAACTCATTAATGGAGCCTAAGGGAAGGAGGTTTTTTATACAACTTTGCCTTTGGAGTTTTAAGTCATGTCAGTTAATATAGTCTTTTGAGGTCAACTATATTATTAAAATCTCAAATTATTCTTTAACAAAGGGTTGTCGACCAAATCATTCTTAATTACTAAATGCTGCACAATTCCACATTTGTGGTAATCGTCCGCCAGTTTCAAACTTTCACATGCTCTTAGGTTAAGGAGAGATCCAAGGGGTAACTAAGTTCTATATGCAACCTGGAAATTGCAGCTTAAACCCATGGAAACGCCTATTTTCACATAAGAACTCTTTGCAGATGCAGAGAGATGTCAAAAGGGCTCTGTTGATTCATCGGCACAGATGGCTTAGAACCAAAAACACAGTACCATGGTAGGTGAGAGAACAAAAGAACCCACTATCTCCTTCCATGACAGGGGAAGGGATGGTAAATGAAGTTTTATTTATTTAAAATATAATTATATTTATAATTGGGGAGAAACCCTTGAATGTTTTGCTGCTTCTTTAATTGAAAGAAAAACAGACTCAACATGACTCAAAGAAACAAAACCTTCAGATCCAGGGTACTGAAGGACATCTATATTCTCATGCGTGATTAGGCATTTAAGACCCTCCAGATGAATCGGAAAACATACCAGTGAGGATCACTCTAGACAGCTTAGCTCCTCCATCTGCTGGACTACCAACTGGTTCAAAGAGAACAAGTCCACAAATTCATTTGTCAAGGCTTATGGATCTCCTCATTGGTTTCAGCAGCTATCTTTCCTGAGCTACGACCGCCCATCCTTCCAAATGAGCTCATAGGAGACAACCCCTTGAAGCTACTGCTACCTTCACTGACATTAGACTTTCTTGATCTCCTCGGCTTTGATGGACTCATTTCCAGCTCCACATCATTATTGGCCTTAATATTGGCCACAACCAGTTGGGTAATGGTGGTTCGGCAAAAGGGGCAAACTGGGACTGTAGGACAAGTAGTTGAAGGATCGGGCTTCTTGTGGCAGCATAGGGCAAGGGTACAATGTGCGCACATTTGATGACCGCACGGTCCAACCTCAATTGTGCATAACTGGTCAAAGCATATGCAGCATAGATCCACATCGCTAGCCTGTTTGAATTGAATTCACCAGTGAATAAGAAAGCTACATGCATTGCCCAAGACATATTATACTAGAAAAAGACATAAGATCATCACAACCAACAAATTCGTCACACGAATGTGTTTGGCATAAAATGGAAAATTTCATAAGTTCTTTTGAAGAGTCATATACATGCAATCCTGAAATTCTGGCAATAATTCCAAGATAAACAAATAGATTTTAAATCCTTTCTATTGACCAATCACAACAAATATGAAAAACTAAACAAGAAGAGAAGGCACATTTACCTCAGAGACATTATCATCAGTCTCAGCATCTGAATGCAAAGGAGATGGATGTGAGTTTACTGCCTCCTTCAAGATAGCTTTCTCTCTCTCCATGTTTGCTTCTGTTAACGCCCTTTCTAACAAAGCTTTAGCCTCTGGATTAAGCTCACTGATGAACTTCAAAGGTGATGGCCAAACAAGAGGCTCCGCTGATGAAGGGTTCAGCACAGCTGCGCAAGCTCGATGCTTGCGCCTCAGAGCAACTGTGTACGGTATTCTCCTGCAGAGAACAATTTTATAATATCATGACAACATACCAACAAACTATTGAGTCCTACTTTTACCTAAAGCGGAGCATTTATAACTTAAGGATGGAAGACTTGTGGAATTAGAGGCTCCATTCGTTTTGTGATGCCAATGATTTTGCAGTATTTCAACCTACAAAATAGGATCAACTCTAAACACTAATAGTAAACTCACATTTTTACTGGTGTGCACATAGCTAGCAGCGATAAGGACTTAGGAATAAAAGAAATGAGCCATTCCTAATTAGGTATCTACTTGTTCTTTAAAATGCAACGGTTCGTTAAACTTCATGACAAGCAAATGATACTCATCTTTTTTGACTAATATGGACTGCATAGTATTTCAAACATGTCAATATGCATAATTTATTGTAGAATCAAATATTCACACTATCCATTTAAGGAAGGTTACCCAGATGCATCTAATTGAAGCCGATCTGCTCCCCAAGCAAGTAACTCTCGGACACAATCTAAAGATCCACCACGTGCAGCTAAGTGAAGCGGTGTGCTTCCAGGGTAGCTGCATATAGATGGTAGTTGCATCAATCACATTGGCAAATTACTACTATTGAGCTATCATACCAGGTCACGACTATAGATAATTACCCATATCCACCAGTTGAAGCACAAACAAGAGCCCCATTGTCTAAAAGAGCATGAACGCACTCTGGCCGACTTTGGCGGGCTGCTAAATGCAATGGGGTTGCACCACCTGCATCTCTTATGTTCACAAATCTTGAAAATCCCCTGTCAATGCCATCCAACGTAAATTAAACACCAATCATGAGATTTTGACCCCAAAAAAAAAACACCAATCATGAGAGAGAGAGAGAGAGAGAGAGAGAGAGAGAGAGAGAGAGCAACCAAGAACTTGCTACAGGGGAGGAATGGGCAGCAGAAAGAATGGCTTGGAGGCAGTCTGCATGACCATAGTAGGCAGCATAATGCAGGCAGGTTCTTCCATTCAGGGAATCAAACATTAATATCTAACAATTACACACACACAAACCCCATGATCAGCATATCTAATTAGTAGTTCAAGTAGAAACTGTACACAAAAAGAAAAGAACATACATTTGCTCCTGCTTGGATAAGCTTTTGGACGCAAGCGATCCTCCCGTTTATTGCAGCCAACATCAACGGGGTCTAAAACCGATCACATAGACAAACAGTTCAAAACCACATAAGAAAAAAAAATGGAAATTCAAAAGCATGCAAAAGAACTGATCTTGATTGACAAAAAGCATAAAAAACAAAATCCCATTACCAGTTTATGTCGATCTACCACATCCGGATTGATAACAGACCGATCCAAAAGCAGAGAAAGAACCTGAACTTATCATCAGACCAAGCACCACAAACAAATCTCATAATCTAAACCCATCAACACCATTAATTAAGAGAAAGAAAAAAAAAACTAAATCCCAGAAAGAATCCACCAAAAACCAATCAATAAGAAACAAAACCCACCTCGATCTGACCCTCGACAGCAGCTACATGCAGCGCAGACAACCTCGCACGACCTTTCCTCTGCTGAAAAACACTTGGGTCTGCTTCCAGCATAGCCTCAACGAGCTCCAATTCCCCATCCTTGAGAGGTCCAAAGAGTCCACTTTGAGGGGTCTCTCTGCAACTCAGTCCCTGACCCATCTCCCAAACTCACTCTATACTTATCGCATTGAAAGGTGGCATGAGATCACTTCCTCCAGCGCCACCTTCCAATGGCGATGGCTATGGTGGTGGTGAGCAGAGAACCAGCAGTGGCTTAGGCTACAATGAATGTGTTGATGTGCATTGGCAATCTAAGTAGAGGCAGGCACTGGGACTAATGGGCCTCGGACTTCGGACCTGCCCGCGGAGATTTCGGGCAGCTTCACCGCGCAGCCCCTTGCTCCTTTCTTATGAATAATTTCTAGAGTTCGGGCAGCTGTCAGAAATTTACGGGGTAATTTTAGATTTTATATGTTTTCTTATCTATCAATTGCTTTGACATGTATTTGTAGGCTTCGTCCTAAATAAGTCTTTGTTTCACACATGATTTTTTTTATATAATTAAATTAATCACCTACATTAATTTATTTGACTTTAACATGCATTTTTCAACGCGGTTTCTGAATCAGCACCGTTGAATATCAACCCTTCTTTATCTTATCCGTCCGATCAATTTATTTTCTTCAATACTTTATATTAAAACTGTTCTACATGTGTGTTTCTTTAGTATTTTTATGGTAATATATTATTCTCTTCTGCAGCCGCGTTGCGTTTTGGAAAAGAAAGTTTGGTACAAAAATGAATGAGAGCAGGAAAATGAGAAACCAGAAAGAAAGCAGACACAAAATAAATACAGAAGAATTTTACACATAAGTAGTTGGAAATTATATATACAATAGAAGTTGAATGATCAACTTTGTTTTTGTTGTTGTTGTTATTGTTTTGGTTGTTTGCTTTTGTATTGGTGTTGGATGACAACAGCTTTTCTTCTTTTGGACCTCTTCGTACTTGTCGTGTCCATTCTGGTCGCCAACCCTCTGCTTTGCTTGTTTGCTTTTTATCTTTCCCTGCTTTGGTCAATTATATACAGCTCTGAAAAGACCAACAATGAAATGAGGACATGTATATACATTTTTAAAACTTTTAACAAAAACCCAGAAAAGAAAAAAGAAAAGGAGGGAGGGAGGGAGGGAGGGAAAATTTTCCCTTTGAAAAAAGTTTCATAATTTATGAATATATTATGTATAGACAGAGAGCTCTCTCTCTACAGTCTAAACCAAGTAATTGGGGGATTTGCTTTTAGCCGAAAGCCTAAAAGTTGCTTACTGTGGAGGAGGATTTTGGGACATGAGAATTTGTTTGCTATAATTCCACCAAAGATTCGATATTTACTCGAATATTGTGTTGGCTTAATTTGTACGGCTAGATGCTCAAATATTTGCACTCCTGTTTTGTCAATGTCCCGCCAATTTGCTTTGTGTCTTTTCCTTAAAAGGTTGGCAAATAACAGGCCTTTTGGGCCTAAAATTGGCCAAGTGATCACTCAGCTCTTGCATGAGCCGGCAAAATAACCCTGATCATTCTGTCGAATTTGGCCCAAAGAAATTAAATAAATATGAGATGTTAAAAAGTCTCAAATGTGAAGGTTTAAATGTTTAACATGTTAGGTTAGTTGGTCAGAGCAGTAAGACGGTCTCTTTGCATCCAAGTTCGAGTCCTCCTCTTTGTAGATTAGATTAATTTAAAGGTGTTTAGACTATCGCTTTTATCTAAAAAATCTCAAACAAGCTAGAGGCAAGCTACTCATTCAATGGAGCAGTCAAACATTTGAAAGTTTTTTTCTTTTTCTGGGTGCAGTTTAAAGCTCCAAAAACGTCAAAAAACCCAAAACTTGCAACCATCAATTATCTTGACCAATTGATCCATAGCTATTGGGCTGATGAATAGCTCAGAGAAATAAAAATTCAAAATACAAAAAAGCCCAAATGATTGGTTGAACCCATAAAGCAAAGCCTGACGGATATGGGCCGAGAAGGTTTTGGAACCCACGTCGTCGTCCTGAATAAAAAATTGCGATACCCACGCAGTATTTAAGAGGCAGGGGCATTAGGGTTTTAGTTTCTCACACACTAGGTGGCCGCGCCTCTCTCAACCGCCAAGATCTAGGGTTTGTTTCGAGCTGAATCGGAGGTACCAATCTCGCTCAAATTTCCCAGTATCACTTACTAAGCATCCTTTTATTGTGTGTGTTAGATGGTTCTGTTGAATACTGAAGCTTTTTCGTACAGGAAATGGCTCCTGCTGCGCCCAAGAGCGGGATCTTCGTTGGTCTGAACAAAGGCCACATCGTCACCAAGCGTGAATTGGCTCCTCGCCCATCTGACCGCAAAGGGGTACGTTTTTGTTTGGTCACTGATTGTTCATACAAGTTTATTTGATTTCTGGGATTGTCTTTAATTCTTTTGTTGTTTGTGTCTTGATTTTGTGATGAAATAGTGTGAAAAATACTAAAATTTCTATGCTTTTTTGGTTTTGATATTGAAGAAAACAAGCAAGAGGGTGCATTTCGTGAGGAACCTGATCAGGGAAGTTGCTGGTTTTGCTCCATATGAGAAGAGGATCACTGAGCTTTTGAAGGTTGGTAAGGACAAGCGTGCTCTTAAGGTGGCCAAGAGGAAGTTGGGTACCCACAAGAGAGCTAAGAAGAAGAGAGAGGAGATGTCCAACGTCCTCCGCAAGATGAGGTGAGATTTTTCTCTTTGCCCTTGCTGTGTGTTTGATATGTTTTCATATGGCTTTTTCATTTTTGTGTTATAGTCAATTTATGAGATTGTTTGTGTATAGTCAATTTATTTGGTTGTTATTTTCTTTGCCCTTTATTTCATAAGTGGTGGAGGACTGGATTGAAGTATTTTTTTGAATATGTTAAGACAAATGTGTGAAAATGGAGTTAAACCAGCTTGAGTTAAAGAACTTCGTGTTCCAATTTGGATTGCGTAAGTGCGCTTGAATATTATCAAACTCAATGTTACGAATTAGTTTTGGTACCTTTGCAATCAATATCAAAATTTGTTTGTAATAGAGTGTGGTTTTTGGTGTCAACTCTGTTTTTGTGTGCCATGTTTGTAACATTTGAGTTAGTTTGCTCGTTCGGTGAATGGAAATCTGTTTCTGATTCTTTTTTCAGCTATTTAATTGGACTAACATATTGTAATGATGAGAGTAGATAGTTTTTGGGGAGCTCAACCTTTCATTTTCACATTGTCTTTGGTGGTTTGATTATGTTACACGATTTATATTCTTTGTATGTTGATTGTGGAATTGTTCATGTGCAGGTCTGGTGGTGTTACTGAGAAGAAGAAGTGAGAACTTGAAGTGTTGTGTTAATGGTTGTAGTTCAGTTACTCTAATAGTTTTGGTTATGCGTTTTCTTATGAGAATTTTACAAACTCTCTAATTTTGAATGTTTTCAGACCATTTTGTGATATCTTCTATGCAGCAGATATTCTTCAATTTGTGTTATTCAGCTATTTCTCTTTCAGGTTATTGATTTCTTTAGATTTATTTATAATTGTGTTACTATACACTATGATGGAAGTGAAAGTGTGATAGTCTACTTATGACCCAAAATGCAATTTAGCGAGCAAATCAATTATGCGTGGGAAATTCCATTTGATTCAGTTTAAAGTTCGAACTTAAATTAGGGGGAGAAGCCAAATCAAATGACTTTTAGGCGGCGCGGCGGCTTAATTCGTTTAGTTTGGCTTCTAAGTAGAAAGTTACATAATCTTTTTAGTATCTAATTTTATTGGACTTTAATCTACACGCTTTTCAAATCTAATAGGCAGGCGAAACGAAACACAACTTTATAATTGAAAGGTGAAAGAAACACATTACATTTCTTTACTTACAATCTCATGAACATGAAGCCATCTTGAGAATTCGAAAGCATATATAAAGACAGCACGATGACATCCACCAATCAACATAGGCAATGCTGAACATCGAATGGAATAGAAAGAGATATTCAATATTGGCAGTTAGGCACAAAAGCGACTGAGGAATCTGTGGGTCTGTCTCAATCATCATCAGATCAATCCAACTCCATTTAAGTGCTCATCTCTCGGACGTAATTGCAAGCTTGAAGCCGTCCTCCAGTAGCCACCATCATCTATCAAACTAAATGTTCTTTTCTTCTGTCTTCTGAGAGTTACGTGCTTGCTTTTCTTTGCATGAAAAATAATTGAAATGCTTGATCCAAAATCAGAGGTGCCTCCAGGATCCGTTTGGCGATTGTGATTTGTAAAGATATCTCTCTACTTTTTTCAAGAGTTGGGGATTGGAGGAGAAGATCGACAAGTCCATGGGATGGTTATATGCCACTATGGGCTAAAAAATGATGTGGCCGATACAACTTTTTTCTTTTTACAACTATCTTTCCGTCCTCTGTCCTTTTGGGTTGGGCCCAAAGAAACTATGAGAAAAAGCAACAGCCCTAGCGGAAAGGAACAAAACAACCCATCTAATCTAAAACACAAGTTTATGATCACCAAGTAATTTTTGTTGTCAAGAAAAACATCTAAGCTTCCTTTTTTGTGTGTGAGTGAGACAAGGCCATAGCCAAAGCTATTCTAATGTGCGGTTTGGGAAAGAGGGTCGAGCTCGAATGCAAGGGAACGAGCACACTGTCAACCTAACATTCAATCCAAACAAAAAGTGTGTAGAGTAGTGTTTGATTTCGTTTGATTTGTGATGATCTACTATTCCATATCATGTGCGGTGAGATGAGTGAGGTCATAGCAAAGCAAGCAAGAATATGGATATTGGGGTCCACTTCGTGACATGACAGAGCGTTTTCTCCGCGCCCTGCTTGGACCAACATTGATACAAAGAATTTTTCCTTTTGCTTTTAGCTTTGTATTATATATGTTGCGTTCCAATCAAATAAAATAACACAATCACTTGCTCAATTAAATTTACATTATTTCTTCTTCATATATTTAAAATTCACAATCAATATCTGAGTGCTTTCTCTCGTAAGCATCCATTCCATGCATATATGTATATAAAATATAATTAATTATGAATTATAAATTATGAATGTGTATTTAGTCATGTCAACAACAAAATGTATTGTATGCAATGGCAACGTAAATTATAAATTGCTAGCAACCTTGAACCTTCCCACGTACCCCATTATATATAATATTATATACTTATCCAAGGACAAAATTGTTAGGCATGTACGACAACGCACTTTGCAAAAGGGAAAAAGCCTATACAAAATTCAATTATACCTAGTTTATTCCCATTATCTTTTAATAAGAATAAGAATATAATCAAAAAATTAGTCCATATGCTGTAGAACAAAGATGATCTGACCAAATATATATGCCATGTTACATTATTATTATTAAGGTCTTGATCCAATCTGATTCTTATATTCTATACTTGGTAAAGCAAGAATATTAATTCACGCGTTTCATATATAAAAACCCAAATGAATTGTACACTTGATTTGAACTTTCCAACTAAAAAATTCCAAAGGACTTACTTAATAACTATGAATTTGTGCCAACAGATCTAGCCCAGTGGAAAAGGGCATTGACTTACAAACAAGAGGTTTCAAGTTCGAACTCCATGACATCTTAGTTGTGTGCATGTGTGTGAGAAATCCTCTCCTCTTGTAGTTTAGACTATCGCTTGTACTAAAAAAAAAAACCATGAATTTGCATTAGATCATGATCTCCTCTACACACGTTTTGTATAGCTTTGTTAATTAGCTGCTGCTGGACCAAGTTGGGAATAATTAACTTTACCAAGTGGTTTTGCTAATCTGAAATCAACATGTATAAAGTCAATTAGGAAATGCATGGCTATTTTGAAATGTTGGGAAAGTGACTTCATAGGATGCTATTCTCACCTAAACAGATATGGTATGTAGGGGACCTTGGGAATTATAATTTATATCCTATATTTGACTACTGTCTGTGAGCTACACTCATTTACTGCCAAATGTAATCTTTAATGTTGTAAAGGGAAGCTCCTCAAAACTACTTGGATTTTATTTCCAGCTTACCTGTTATATATATATATATATAAATGATTGTGACCTATTAATTTATGTAGAATATACATGCATCAACAAGTCACACATTCCTCTAGGTAGAATACCACAAAGAATCTAAAAGAGGGGTATATTTTTGTATATGCATGTATACTTGAGATCAAAACATGTGGGAGAACGTGAGGTCTATATCTCAGAAGAGCTTAGAATCTCAATCTCTTTCTATGTGTCTCCACCTGTTGATGATGATGAGTATTATATATATCCATACACAGAGAGAGAGAGAGAGAGAGAGAGAGAGAGAGAGATTATGCGTCATATATAACAAGGACAACATGTTAAAAGTGAAAGCTGCTGCTGCTATATGGTCTGTGTGTGTGTGTGTGCGGAAGAGAGAAGAGCGCATGTCACTACTATTCACACAAACCCATGTGGCCATCATCAACATGATGAGGATCGATGTTATATGAAGTTAGAATATATACTGGCTTGGATTTCCGAGCCTCCAAAATTCCTTCTCCTGCCCTCTATCTTGTTCGTACAAGTAGAAAAACACTAACAGCTTCATCTTCTTTAATTGGTTGGGGGTTGTGACTTTTAATTTACAAGTACTGCAGATTATGATCAGAAGAAGATGCCAATACTTTTGGGATCCTTCAAATTCCTCTGATTTCCACACACACAACCCAAATTCCAATTAAGCTGACCAAAACCCATGACCATATATTTGAGGGTTTTGATTTTGAATATGCTTTATTCCTTCTTGGCAAGGCCGGCCAGCCTTGGTTCTTGCAAAAAGCAAATCCAAACACCCTACATAGATTCCTTTCTTTCAACACGACCATTCCAACTTGGAATTAATATATTGGTTAGTAACAGCTAGGCCTAGGAACATGTAGGGGGAAGTTTCTCAACTATACTGAAAGCGAGATTTGTTATCAATTTGACGTCTGGTCCAACTATAATATTGTACGTACCTGCAGTCTTTCTTGGTACCCGATTTATACCAAAACATTATAATATTATATAGCAGCAGCAGATCTCTTGAGAAATCTTTAGGAGAAACAATTATTAGAAAGACAACTACAATTATATGTCTAGGCTGGCGCCTTGAATACTTAACCTGCAAGGCTGCAAGGCTGCAAGGCTGCAAGGCGCTGTTTTGTTGTTTGATCAAAATTCGTCCCAAACTAGCTTTGCCAAATATGCTTTCTATTTGTACTAGAAAGGATTCGTTTTTAGTTCAATTGTGGTGGCATACTAGTACTATACTACAGTTTAGTTATATTGCAGAAACTCGAGATCCCAGTTGATTACTTCATACCAATCAAACTACCAATTTAAGTCAATTGAATGACCTTTAATTTAAGTTAAAGGGGACAACAAAACAATAATGTTGATCGAACCAACCTAATCTAGATCGAGTTTTCAGATTGATAGAGGTTTAGTGCTTGGTTTTCAATGGTAGTAATTAAGAGAGAGATGAGAAACCAAAGAGCTAAATCTAGAGCTTTGATTGGTTTCCAATTATTGCAACAACAAAAAACCTATAGGAACCAAGTTGGAAATCATTTCCTAACAAAGGCCAAACAAGTAGGTGGACAATAAATCTCGTTATCCAATATCCATCTTCCCACAAGAGTCACTTTACTTAGCCCTCTTTTTTTCTTTTCTTTTTTTGTTTATGTCTTCGTGACCAAGGATGACTTAATAATTGAAAGATTGAACACATGTATTCCACACTTCAAACAACATTTGATATATTATCCATTCTTTATAAATAAATAAAAGATAGTCTGACCACGAATTTTCACGAACTCACACACAATTATACAATATTCTTTTCAATTTAGCCACTAACTAGCCAAAAATATATGTTTTGAAATTATGTGTCTCGTCTGGTTCTTTATATACCAATCGATGACTCCTTATAAAGTTAACGTGAAATTTCACTCACAACTTTAATTATAGATTAGATTACTATAATTAAATTGATTAAAGACAAGTTTGTAGAATTAAAAGTGGATTATTATCATTGCATTCCTTTAAATGATTGAGTGGGATTAGAAACTTAATTATCGGTTGTTCACAGATAAAGAAATGGATTGGAAGGATCGATCAATGGGATCTCTCTCACTTTCTTCAAGCATAAAAATGAGAGATGAATAGTTTAGTTTGAAATAAAAATGACAAGTTGGACCGCGCACAGTCAGAGTGTGTGTGTCAGTCAGTCAGATCAGAAATGGTGGCAAATGAGAGAGCAAAGTTAGCTAGCTAGCACGCAGCTCTGAAGCGAGTGCCAACGTTCTATCGAATCACTGGGACCCCTGCCATGTCAGACTGTCAGGTCCACGAAACTTGACAAATCAGTAGTTTGTCTGGTAGCGGGCGAGACCTGGTCAGACATTCTCTCTTCCGTGTTCCAATGAGCATGAGATCAAAACTTGAAAATCTTTCACTTACGTTATATTCTTTCAGCAGCACACAAAGTTCGAGAATAAAAACAAACACAAACAAAAATGAAAACAAAAACAAAAACACAAAGTCTTATGTTGTGGTGGTGGGTGGGTATGAAAGTAGAAGACCAAAAATCTATGTCTCTCGTTGTCTAAGATTTTGGAATGTGGAATTTTGGTTGTGTGGAATTGAGGGGTGATTTTGGCGTCTTTTGAGAGACTTGTCCTACATACCAAAAACCAATTTCACGAAATTAACGCAGCCTCATCATCATCATCATCATCATCATCTCCTTACAAGGACACATAAAATTATTACAAAATCATTTTTTTGCTCTCTGTCGGTCCAAAATCTCACTCTCTCTCTCTCTCTCTCTCTCTCTCTCTCTCTCTCTCCAAACCAATCACTGCTATGTGTCATTCCAATTATTGGAATATATATATATCAATCATTTAAAATCATGCGCATAACAATAGTATTAATCTATAATAAAACAGAACTTAGCCATGCATGTTAAGTAAACAATTGGTTTTGTTGGAGAGTTGGATGTCACTCAACTCTCTCTCTCTCTCTCTCTCTCTCTCTCTCTCTCTCTCTCTCTCTCTCTCTCTCTCTCTCTCTCTCTCTCTCTCTCAGGGTGGAATGTGGAATGTGGATGTATACATACATATATGTTATTGGTTAGATCAAGGAGAAAGTGGGCAGCTGATTTCTCTGTATCTTCCATGCAGCAAATGTAATGGAACCAATAGATAGAATAAATATTTTAGAACTGAAATTTATGGCGCTTTGTCCCCACAAATCAATGGATGGAGATGGAGACGCTGATTTTGCCAAAATCTATGGCTTTTTAAAGATCACTCTCCAGCTAAGCTAGGTTTATTCTTTTTTTGTCCCCCAAGCCCAACCACGAAATAATTATTTAGCAACTATGGGATGTTAATTGAAGTAATCAACCTTAATTAGCGTATTTTGCCTGACCTGGTAAATTAATTAGTGAAGTAATAATCTAGAGCAAATACGTAACCGTGTTGGTTGTTGAAATAGGATCAGCATATTCTTGAGAAAAGACTATGAAATAAATTGATTAGAAAAGCCATTTGAAATTGTACTAATTAACAGTCTTTCTGATTTGATAAATGATCATGGACGACGACCTTGTTAGTCAGAGGGCCGACACTTGAAACGCATACAGTCATAAGCTTGCTTAGACTGGAAGCTTAGTCCTTTTAGTAATATCTGTAGAACAAATGTGGACTTTAGACTTTTATTATAAAATTTGTCAATATAATAACATGCTTGTGCAACCTAAATCCATAACAAATTATCAACTTTTCATGTATTAAATGGGGGCCGGGAATCAATTAAAGTCAAGAAAAGAAAGACTCCATTGAAGTATTTTGAACCTTTGCCCTAATCTTCAAATTTCATTTTTTAGTCGGTTACCACAAACACAATGGTTGTGGCCCTCCCCCTTCCCCCATGCTTGGCACCCACGATCAAAACCCCAGGATTTCTTTCCTCCCAATGTAACCCAAAAATAAAAAAATCATTTTGGAAGTACTGCATCAAAGTTGCACAATTTGCCTACTGGCAAGCGACGTTGTTCAAACCGGTGAACATTCTGACATATCCTCCGCCACTCTTCAGCATAAATGAAAGTTGATTTCAAAAGATTAAAACGAAAAGAAGCTTTTAACAATTAAAAGGTCCATCTCTAACAACGTTATACCATTTCAGAGATTAGTGGAACAAATGAGACGGAATCATTGCTGCGGGCAAATATCAAAATGGCGGAAAGTTCAACTGAGAATTGGATAAATATCATAGTTAATTATATATGTAACAATTGCTACATACACAGCACAAAAAAGTTCATGACAGCAGCAGCTAGCATATATAGAAGAACATCAAATTCCATGAAAGAAAATCCATGAAGTACATGTTCAATTCGGATTTCAAAACTCCATGAACTACTCATACACTCACTACTAGTATTGCAAACATCCTATCTAGCTCATACAATATTGCCATCCTAAAACTAAATTCAAAAAAGAAAAAGAAAAAAACCCTCAGCTCCCAGATGAAGCTGGAAAAACAAAAAGAAAACGTAAACTAAAAATGAAAAACCTACCATTTCTAGGGTTTCCACTACTTCATCACGATTCACGACGAACAAAGCCCATCAGCCACCTCTCCCAATCTTCCTTCATCTCATTCACGGGGCAGATCTATAGCTTCATCCAATGGATCGGTATCTTTTCCAAGTTAACTTTCTATAGAATAGAATTAATTGAAGCTACACTAAGAAATTAAAACCCAAAGCCAGCTTCACAGCTAAGTATATTAGATCTGATGAGACCAATATACCACAAAAGATCATAAGATAATAGAAATTGAATTGTTATAGGGGATTATTAATATTGTTGCTAGGTGTGGAAGTTGTAGAGCTAAAACCAGAAAGATCAGTCCATGCAGTATTACTAGTGCCGCCACCGCCTCCACCTCCATTACCCCAATACTGATCATTTCCCGAGCTCATCCCCATCAACTGCCTAGACAAATTTAACTCCGGATTTTGACTTTGATTTTGATTTTGATGATGTTGTTGACTTTCTAGTTCCATCTTGACCGCAGCCATCTGAGAGTTCATCCCCGCAACACCGTGACCAGACGGTGCTCTGTGCCTCACCTGATTGTAACCCGTCACCTCAACTCCACTGCTCTCGAACATCATCCCCGCACCTGCCGGCGAAGGGTCCAGCCCGCCGCCAGCTGTCAAGAAGGGAAACGACGGCGTTTGCTGCTGGAAATTAAAGAGCGACCCACCGATACTCCCTAGGCCGCTCCCCATCTGATGAAAACTGGTCAAGTCTCCTACTCCCCCGCCGCCACCATAATTGTTAACGTTCATGCCATAATTTAAGGCCATGTCGGTGGCAAAAGGCGACATGAAACGCAGCGGTGGGATTTGTGGGCTCATCATAGTATTATTATCTGCTGTGCTTGCGGTGTTGTTTAAGCCAATATTTGCTTGACCTGATGAACCGGGGGAACCGGTTGGCCGGTCCGAGCTGCTGACCGGGGACTTGGAGGCGCTGCTGCTGCTTCCTTTGCTTCTTTTGTTCCTCCTGCAGCCGCCTCCCACGGGAACGTTTCTCAGCGCGCCGCCGCGTGTCCAGTACCTTCGGCAGGTCTTGCAGAAGTGGCGGGGCTGGGAGAGACTGTAGTTGTTGAAGTAGCAGAATTTGGTGTTGGTGGAATCGCACCTGGGGCATTTTAGTGCCGGTTCCGGGAGCGGTATGTTGGCCATGCGGGCTCGATCTGCCATGGAGCCTGGCCTGATCGAGCCCACACCACCTGGGCCACTGCCGCCACCATGAGGGTTTGAAGGTGGTGGCGGAGGTGGAAGGAGGTGAGAATTGTTGTTGCTGTTGTTTATGTTGCTGTTGTTGCTGGTGCTTCCTGTTAAGTGATGATGATTTGGTTGCTGCAAAATGAAAGGAGAAAAATCAGATTAAAAAGCAGAAATCAAATATCTGGTATATTCAAGAAGATCATGAAAAACAAAAGTAAATAGAATATTTGGCTTTTGAAATGTTTTCACTTTCTTTTGGGGGAGAGAAATTCCTCATGAGAACAAAATTGAAGGAGGGGCTAGAGGTTACCTGTTGCCAGTTGGATGGATCAAGATAAGCTGGAATGGAGGAAAAAACCATGGCTCTCTCTTGTGGTGGCCTTTCTTTCTATCTTTTGTAAAGGTTGATGGGTTTTTGGAGATAATAGTGGAGAATCACATCAACAACAAAGAGAGAAGCTAGAGAGAGAGGGAGAGAGAGTTGCAGAGAGAGAGAGAGAGAGAAAAGAGAAAGGAAGACAGAAAGAAAGAAAGGAAAACAAGGGAGAGGGGTGGGAGGGAGTGATGAGGAGCAAAAATAAAGGAGGGGCCTTTTGTGTATTTATATACTAATAATTTACTTCTTGTTGTTACTTGTTTGTAGTTGTTCCTTCTCACTAGGCTAAGACTACTCTTTTTGTTTTATTACTTTTTAGGGTTTTGAGAACTATGTTTTCCCTCTCAGTTTCTTAATCCATAAGGTTTTTTCTGATGCCTCTCTCTTACTTGGGAAATATTAAAAGATTAGTGGTTCTCATCTTGCATGGAAAAAGTTGATGTCGTTTATGTGTATGTGGAGAGCAACTTAATTATTATATTATTTATATGTTAGTTTAATGTGGTGCAGATCCTGTACATGGGCAACTCCCAATTTTGATATTTATATGGATTAAAATAATGAAATAGTGCATGATAAATTAAGGAAAAGAAATTGTTAAAGGAATTATTATAATAAAAAAGAAAAGGTAGTTCTTGTGCTTTGGTGGGTGTGGCCTCACAGTCGAAGAAGTGTCCGCCCCAGTGAACCCCTTTACCCCGGTCCGCTCTGTTCCCTTCCCTTCCCCACTTTGCTTTTTTTTTTGCATGGGAATATTATATTATTAAATCACACCATCATTCCTCACTTCTACCCACGCGCCCTTTACAGCCGTTCTCATACTTGCTTATTATTTTTTTTCGGGAACCAGATAATAAAGTTGAATGCAATCTCCTTGACTGCACTTTTTTGGTTTAATTTCTTTCTTGTAATTAAATATGTATCAGCAAAAACAGAATTATAGAAAAACGAGATAATCAGAAAAACAATTGTGATTTAAGCTATAAATCTAAATCCTTAAACAATAAAACTGAAACAAAATTACCTTAAAGCCATTTAGAAGAATAAGGGAAAAGCCTATAACGATTTTTATACAAAGTTTCATAAACCTAGTAAAAGCATCTCAACATTTGTTCAGTTTGGAGTTCGGAGTTTCTGTGCCAGAGCTCCAATAAAAGGGTCTGGCGCCTCCAGATACAATGCTGGGACATGGAGAAGGTGAAGAATTTTGGGATAGATTTGTTCTTTCCGGCGGTTGGTGACGCCGCAATAGCTTCAGAATGTAAGTATCATCGTGCAAGAAGAAGGGCGCACTGCCAGAGAGACAAGTTAGTTAGAAAATGATACAAGTCACAACTACACCAAAGTCCCGGTAGCGACACAAAGTACTGATACCTATTGAAATCGAAGTGCACCATGTGCTTGTCTTCAGAAATCTCAATCTCGACGGTAGCATCACGGCTTGTCTAGAGAAGTAAAAAGATTGGAAAATAAGATTATGCACTGTCACACATATACACATATATGCATCCGCTATGTATTTATAATCTCTAAATCTTGCAGGAAACTAAACTCTTCGTATAGATGGTAGATTGATGATTCTGCCATTTAGGAACAGGGTATGCCTTTGTTTCAAGCATACTTCCCTACACATTCCACCTAAGAAAAAAGCCTAAAGATTTGGCTGAAATTAACAATCAACAGATGCCTAGCTGGCAAGTGAGTACTGCAGATAAATTTTCAACAATTTCATTTTCATGCAGGAATTAAGTTCACACCAGTGTGCACTAGCTGATCAACATATCAATGATGACAAAGTACCAAGTCTGCATCAACTGAAATGTCAACCAAACTAGTGCCCATTCTGTCCTAATAATTAGAAGATAAATTTATGTCATAACTCGAAGAAATGCTAACTACAGGCTTCAACTGTAAGATTGTTACAATTCAAATTAGAATTTTTTCAACTGTAAACAAGTCCTAGTCATGCAAACAAACAAAAGATAACAAAGTAATATACCTGGACCAGTATAAATGGCAAAGAAAATCCCCCAGGACGAGAGTTTCCACTCTTAAGCAACTCTTTATTGCAATACATCAAATTTTGGAGATCTGCAAACTATATCATATTTTTCCAGAGAAATAACAAAGACTATTAGAACATAAGCTGGTAGAGTAATTCCATTTGGTAGAGCAAACTGAAAAATGTTAAAGCCTATATTTTCTGTTCTTTATAAAATAAAAATCTACTACCAATCACGCCAACTGTCATAGGTTATTGCGATTTAACAATTAGTGTTCCAATACAAGTCCTACTAGCAAACCATTCCCACAGGGACTGAATAAGACTAAAACCACAAGATATACTACAGGGATTTACAAAACTTATCAGACTACAAGTATGTCAGATATCATTACTTGCTCTTCTAAGTCTTTCAAGTAAGCCGTTTTCCTTCCAATCCTATTCATCATTTTGACACACTCTGCCTGAAAGAATCAAAGACAAAATCAACATTGTCAAATTATTCAATCCCCAAATTTTATAGCACGTGTTATGTATCACACGATCAAAATAATGACATTCACTAACCTTCATTCCTTCCAAATCCATCTTTCTGTCTGGAATCCCATTCCACTTGATTTCTTTTTTAACTCTTGTGATGATATCCAATGCCTCAAGAACATTTAATGCATCATATACCCGCCGTGGTATATTTTTGTCATTAAACTGAGAAGTTGATAAATCATTTTCACAACATACTTCAGTAATTTCCATAATGGCAAAACAACTGTGACAATAATGATAGTCATTAAAAGAAGCATAATGTAGATAGTTATATTTATCGGTCTGAATTGAACCTCGCTCAAAGATGTTGCTTTTTCACTGTCATTTCCAGCTAACTCTGACATTATGTAATCTGCAAGCTGAACACCATCACTATAATTACTCGCACTTAAACATTCACTGATCAAAGAAGGAAAAATATATTACAAAAATCTGAAGATTATGTGACACTGGAAATTGAAGCTATCCATTATCCGCAAAGAAAAACCATATGTAACACTATCCTAGAAAAAATTACTACATAAAGGATCTCTTAATTAATTCTTTTCCATAATGATTCTTCACCAAATAAACTTCATAGTTACTTTAGAAAAATATACCTCAGCATAGGTTGTTCTTCCCTTGCTCTCCAACAAGTCACAAACTGAAAAAGAAAACGAGATCTATATGTTCACTAACCCCACCTTGAGAGATGATATTCATTAACAACAGGTTTAATTTCACAAACACATGCACAAACTATATTATCACTGAACAAAATTTTGACTTGTGTATATCAATTACTGACCTATGGCACTGAACTGGCGCAGCCCTCCACCCGTCGTTCTTGAAACCCTTTTCTTCTTTGGAGCATTTCTTTTAGCAGGAACAAAAAGAAAAAATATATATATTTCAGAAGGAATACCCTTAGATACCACTTAAAGTGGCCATCAAACAAGTTCTTAAAATGATTCTATCGCAAACATAGTGCTTCAGTGGTTCTGGTTGAACTGATAACATATGTAGATGAAAAAGGAATAATATGATATGATGCATAAACCACTTTACTCACATCTCAACATCGGCAGTACTAGTATTGTCATGATCGAAAGTGATAGATCTCCGTGCACTCCCATTCTGAAAGAATCCACCAAATGAATCCCCCGAGTAGTTATCATCCATAACGTTCAACTAGCTACACTCTGCAAATCAAACAAAGATAATTCTAGGCGTTTCCGGTGAGTAATAAAAACACACTTCTTTGTAATTTCTCCTGTATCTTAAAAGGAAAGAAACTACAATTCAATTCATAAAAGAAACATAGCACCATTTAAATTCAATTAATCAAGTGATTTTAGTGTCAGGAGGATCCAATGAAATCAGCCATCTCCACCATAACATTTTCTTAAATGAGTCATTGCCAATTTTCCAAATTACTGGCTCAAGCTTTCTCAAACCGAAAGCAATTGAATCGACAAACACCACAGAATGATCAAATTGATGAGCTTCCAAACACATACAAATGACGCTACAGAATTTACAAGAATTACTAGAACAACGAGAATCACTATACTGCTCATCCATCACAAAAGTAAAGAAAACAAAAATACAGTAAATTAAATAAAATTAAAGAAAAAGAAATAGAGAGATGTAAATTTTTGCGTTTAAGAAAAATGGAGGCATTCAAATGAAAGAGGAGCGCGAACCTGAAGATCTAGGTGTCTCTTGAAGGAGAAGCGCAAACCCTAAAAATAGGGGGATTTTTCCAGCATATTATTATAAGATTGAAAATATGTATATATAAATTTGCAGTTCCCGCTTTTCTCGAATATGAAGACGACGAAGTAGGAACAGATGAAATAAAAGGCAGAGCGTGCTAAAATTAAACTGCCACATAATGGGCCCACCCCTGAAGTTTGATTTTTGTGCCACCAGGCCCGCGGTTTTGCCCACATTGGATTGGAGTAGCCCAAACCCAAATTCATATTTTATTTCCATGTCTTTGTACTTATTGCTCCTAAAGGGAAACTCAGGGCACAAAGGTGTCGTGGTGTAGCTGGTTATCACGTCAGTCTAACACACTGAAGGTCTGCGGTTCGAGTCCGTGCGACGCCAATGTTTCTTTTTATTATTCTCAAGAAGCATATAATGCACGGTTAGCTGCTTAATCACTTAACCAGTTTTGGTTTTCTTAAAGGGTTTCTCTCCCAAGTTCGTTTTATCTTCTTTTTTATTAGACTGAAAAGAAAAAATGTAAATGTGGGAGGGAGGGAAAATCAAGCATAGACAAGACTATTTACATTGCTTAGGCCGGAAATTTTCAGAATCAAGAAGTTTCACAATGAGTTTCTCTAGCCTCTTTGAAACTACAGTTGGTTTTACAGCATTTGGGTTGCCATAAGCTAAACACGGATCTTTACCTAACTTCCCTAAACACCAACCACCCGGTGTAAACTGGCCTCTTGGTCTCTTCAAGAGCTCCTTGTCAATTATGTCGAGAACCAGATCGTCCCTGGCAAATGAACCAGCAAAAGGAGCTCCACTTTGGACCATGTCGTTGTAATGTTCCAGCGTTAGGTTAATTGGATTTGCCTTTGGAGGGCTATCCCACCTTATGTAATGCAAGTTATGATTCACGGTCGTGTTCTGGTAGTCCTTGTGGTTGCACGCAAGGGTGTGGAAGTAGCCCTCTGGGGATGACAAGAAATTGGTGTAATACATGAGAAGAGTGCGGGGAAGATTGTCCCACCCCAAAACACAGAACTCAAGAAACGATTTGGTCAGCACCACCCATGTGGACCCTGAAAGTAGACAGATTTATGTTTGAGATATGCAAAATAAAATGCTTCTACAATCCATCAGCCACATATAGTAAGCAAGATAAACCATTCAACAAGTACAATAAATACTCTCAATTTGCATCATGTTAAATGGCATTTTCAGGTTCCAAATCAAGGTTGAGGAACCACAGAATACATATGAAAATTCATGGGTTCCACTCTTGTGGATGTAAAAACTGTAGGCTATGATCAAAATGGCAAGATTGAAGTCTTCCACCAGACTATTGCAGCATCACACTGGTTATCAGCTTATCATTATAGTATCATTGATTATGAGCTTATCATTATGAAAGATTAGATAATGATATTATAATTCTCCGGCTTTAAGGAACTGAGAAACCACACTGTGCTGAAGGCAGTTGCATTGATTATGTCAAGAAACTAAATCTAAACAAAGTTCTAGGAAATCCCAGCTTATTATAGTTTTCTTCTCATGGTAAATGTGTAATTGCAAATCAGAATCAGGAGGTTGTATAGAAAGCTAAAAAATGAAGAAATACCAAATTCGTTTTGGATTTTGAAGCCATTTCTAAATTCGTTCTAATTCAATTTATCCTCCATTTCATAATCTCAACTGAAAACCACATAGAAAGACTACTATACCTGTTCGCCATGACAAAATAAACAAAATATGCTTAAATGTAGAGAAGGAGAAGTACCCATGAATAACTTGAAGGAAGCAGGCATTGACCTTCTCTCTTTAGCCCAAAACACACCGGATTTCTTAGAGTGGTACAAGCCCGGATCAACAATAATAGGCCTTGCCCTTTGATTTCTGTAACATTCCCACAAACACATATGCAAATTATGAATATCAAGCCCAACACTAGAAAGAAACCAGTTGTTGAATTGCGTTATAAAAAAATTGGATGCTTACTCTTTCCACCCAATATTGCTAGTGTGCTCCAAGAAGTTGAGCTCCCTCGGCAAGAAAGAAAAAATATGCAAAAGCTCTATAACAGCAACAATTTAGAAACTTTAATGAATCTGGAATTAACAAAATAGAACTAAAATTAGTAAAGTTACCATCTTGGGACATAAGAGGATAATCTGAGGCGCTGAGATTAATAAACCAATCCCAATCCTTAGCCCGCTTGAGCAAAATCGCAATGGCGTGAAGCGTGGAGGCAATCATAGTGGGGCCCTTGGCGGTGACCAAATCGGCGTTTCCGATCACCATGGCATTCCGAAACTCCCGAATCACAGCCTCCGATTTCACGAATTTCGCCAGCTCGAGCCTCTCGGCGTCCGAAGCTTCGAGATCGAGGTGCAGCAAATAGTAATTTCTCGGGTGATAAAGCGCCTGAAGCAACCGCCGCAGCTGCGGGCCATCGCCCCTGGAGCCCGATATGAGGTAAGCGAATCTCGGGAGTTTCGGAAGCCCTAACCGGTTGCTGTCGCCGTCGTTGTTTTCGGCAGTGTCTCCAAAATTTCGGTCCAGAGTGGTGAACTGGCGCTGCTCGTAGTAAAAATCGGAGGCGCCGGAGGAGTATTTACCGTGGCCGGTTAGGGTTACGGTAAGGAGAACGATGAGGAAGAGGAGGGAAGTGGCGGTTAAAATCATCAGCCATTGAGCGTGAGCTCTTTTCATGGAGGTAAAAAAAAAAAAGTTCTTTACTTTTGGGGATCAAGAGGAAATTGGAAAATGACAAAAAAGATGAGAGATTTGGTGATGTGGGTTGGGTTTGGAGGGAGTGAGAAGGTAGGAGGTGGTGTCGGCGTGAAGCTTTTTCTTCTCTTTTGTTTATAATTTACGGGTGGGAAAATGGGTTCAGTGGGAGAGGGAAAGCATACCCGTTAGTATTTAATTTGAAATGTCTGTTGTGATCTGCTACCGCTTGATCGTTTGTGTTTGTGGTACACCTTAACTTCCTTTTGTTTAATACAATCGAATCGACGTTGCTAGGGATCTATCTCAACCGGTTAAGAGCAGTTATTCTGTAACGTATATTGTAGGAATGCCTTTTGTCCAAATTTCCAATTTTAACTTGAACAGCAACAGCACATAGAACTCTCTAGACTGAGGACCAGAGCTCCATTCTCTTTATCATTTTCTCCTTTGAATCTAAGAAGAAGAAAACGTGATTGAGCAGGAGCATTGAATACTAAACATTGCCAACATTTCAATTTGAAAAGGGTTATGAGTCGATGGAAAGAAGTAAAAAATATATAAGAGGTGGCCTTATGAGCCATCTAGGGCCAAGTCCCTTTTTTGCTTGGGGACACAAATAAGACAATGGAAAAGGAAAATAAAACAAAAAAACTTTTGGCACCAAATGGGCCAGAACTAACGACTCACGGTGATTGTTGACGAACGAAATTTCCTCCCAAATTGCATACGAACTCTTTTCTTTTTATGTAATAATTTTCAAATAGTTCAATGCACCCGAACTCGAATCCTCCTCTGTAGTGTGATATCGTATGTATAAAAACAAAATTTAAAGTAGGTTAATTAGGCATGGAGTGGTCCAAATAAGCCCTTAATCATACAAGTTGGTGCTCTGCCCATTTTAATCATATTATTAGTTGGACTGATGGATCAAGTGCTTATTACATAACCCATTGAAGGGACGTGTCATCTTATAAATGATCAAACACCAAATGGGGTTGTTGACAAGCAAATGTTTAGGTACTTCTTATTTGTTTCCTTTTTAATTAAGTCTGCAAACAACAAACATCATTACAATTTACGTGTCGTATGAACTCAGACTGTTTGTAAAGAAACTTTCATGACTCACCCACCCACTCCACTTCTGTAGTGTTCATTAGAGACTCACTGAGCAAAAATATAAAAAGAACCTTAAAAATAACAAGCACATTCACTTATTTCCTCTCTCATCTTCTTCTTTTTTTTTTTCTTTTTTTTTTTTCATGAAGAAGCAAAAACCCTATTTAATTTGTTTTCTTTCCATTTTTTCATGCTGAAATGAAAGTTCTTACAAATCAATCTGCTACCTGCATATACACTTAATTATAATACAATATCCCTTTCACTCAACCCTGCTAGGATTTCTTCTCCTAATTCTCACATGGCTACAGTTGAGAAATGATTAGGCATGCCATATGGTAAAGGTGATTAAAACAAACATCATCTGGTTTGAAATTCAGCTCAAAGTTTCAACTTTCAACTTTCAACCTTCAAATTATAGAAGAAGCCCTGATTAAATCAACTACTTTCTAGCATTTCTCTCTCTCTCTCTCTCTCTCTCTCTCTCTCTCTCCAGTAAAAAGCTAAAGAAATTGAACTATAGCTGCAAGTTTACAACTTTGTCGGTGAGTTTCCGAAAACTTCAAAAGAAAGCAAAAGAATTAACCCAATATCCCAGCTGCCACATGTTGTCATCATAATCTTCCACCAAAACCCATCACCACAAGACCCTCTCCAAGAACAAAAGGAAAAAACCAAAATTAATTTAGTGTCAAACCATAGACGAAGCATCTGGCAAACCTTGTTGCTGATCATCTCTATCTCTAGCTGCACCAGACGCCGTTCGATTGTTACCACTACTACGATCGACGGCAATATAAGCTCGACAAATGGGGCAATTGGAGTGGTCTTTAAGCCACATGTTTATACAGAGAGCGTGAAAAGAGTGCTTGCAGACGCTCAGCTGCCTGACCTCTTCGCCATCAGCAAACACAGACAAGCAAACAGGGCACTCTGTTCCAATTTCCTTCACATGGGTCTGTTTCTGGTACTTGACGTCCGAAATGACGTCGTTCCGGTTGAGGGTGTTGGGTTCGGGTCGGATGGGTCCCGATGCGGTGGTGGAGCTCCGGTGATGCCGGCGGCGGAAAGGGTTGGGAGGGCACTTGATGGAGAAGAAGAAAGCGTAGACGAGAGCAGGGATGGTGATGACGGCGACGAGGCCGAGGATGAATCCGAGGGCAGAGAAGTCTACGCTTCTGGGCGGTGCTGGGAAAGGTGGGGGTGGCTTGTTTAGGACGGTGGGTGCGCTCTCCATGATAAGTGAGAGAGAGAGAGAGAGAGAGACAGTGGGTGGGGTTTTGGAGTTTTTCTTTTTGAGTTTGGTGAGGTTGGAAAAAAAACAATGTGTTTTTGTGTTTGTGTGTGTTGTGGTGGAGTTTTCTTTGGGTTTGTGAAGAGCAATTATTGATGGGAATATGTGGGGTTTTCAGGGAAACTCTCAAGTAATATCATGACAGCTACATATTTTACTGCAGTTAGTATCAAGTACATGATACATCACTTGTATACTTTTACGAACAAATATTTTATGGACTTAAATAGAATCACCTAGTACAATTCGTTTCCTTGGTATAACATGGATAGACGATATAATTCATTTTTCCACTTTTCCACTTTCAGAGTATAATATTAATAAATATTCAATTATATTATAACAAGTGAACAACTTGTGTTAATGTCAGTCGTGCGTTTACAATTTTGCAATTTTTCATTTAATATAAATGACAGTTTAAATTACAAGTAGAGAGATTTTTCGCACAAACTAGTATACTGATACGATGTTACAGAGGTTCAAACTTAAGACTACTAGTCGGCAAATCAATGCTCTTTTCTATTATGCTAAACCTTGTTGGCTACAATTTTGAACAACTAAAACATGTGGTGCTCATGACTCGAATAGATTCTGGCATGTGAGAGACTGACTATAGGTATAGGATTATGTACATATTTTACTGAAGGTTTGTTTAGGTCCTACCCATGAGGGATCTTGTCTGTGGTTTTGGGTCCTCAGTGATGGGTATAGGCCAGACTGGATTAAACCAGCCCAGGCTCAAGCCGGGCCAGAGCTCCACTAACCATGCCCAAGTTGTAGTACAGATTTTGTACAGGCCCTAGAACATGAATTTCTGTCTGGACCCTCACCGACCCATCTTGCAATATAAATGAACAAGGAACAAAACATTATGTGCAATTGGGCGATTGGCAATTACTTCTATGTAAAATATAATAATCTTAGGGAGTAATATATATATATTTTTTACTACACATATCATCCTCTTCTTAGAATTTGGAATATTATGACATTTTTATTGACTTTATTTGGGTTGGATTGAAATAAAAATATGAAAAATTGTGACAAGGAAAAATGCAACCCAAATCATTCATAAGCAAGTTTAGCTATAATATCAGGTGCTCCCAAGGCCTCCCTCACTGAAACTTGGCATCGACAGAACGACATGTTGAGGAGGAGGCTCAATATCTGTGCGACAAAGTGGGCAATTAGAGTGAGAGCTCAACCACATGTCGATGCACTCGGCATGAAACAAGTGCATGCATGCGGGCAGCACACGAATTGCCTCACCATCTTTGAACTCGCACAAGCACACAGCACAAATCCCATCTTTGCTTTCTTTGACAATTGGGATCAACTGATGATGTGCAGATGATGAAGAACTATTTCTTGTAGTTGTGGTTGCTCTAGTTTCTGTTGTTGTTCTTGTTCTCCGGGGCCTGTTGCGATATCGGTTGTTTTGAACCTCGTGTTCATCATCGGCAAGGCATTCATGTGTTACAACAACGATCATTCCAACTGCAAGGGCCAAAATGCAGATGAGAACTATCTTGAAATAAAATATCATCTTATCGCAGGGCGGGTCTCCCCATCCGTCCATGATGGAGAGAGAGAGATGATCAGGGGTTTTTAGATGAAGGAGGAGGCGTCTTGGTGCACAAGTTAAAATGGCGTTGATTGCTAGGTGGCTTGGAGGTTCGAGATGCTGTGTCTTGAGCATTTGTGACAAAACAAAGACTTTCACTATGCTGTTTTACATGTAGGGGGTTACGGAGAAAAATAACATCACCTTGTTATAAGTTACATATAATTAGAACTTTGATACAGCTAGAGCTCAGCTTGCCTATGACAGCAACTGTTATTTATCATTTTAAAATATATGATGCAGGTTAGATATATATATAATATTTCATCCAAGTAGCAGTCAACGTTGGTCAACGTGACCAGATGGGTCTGATCCCTCAAGAAGCCTAATTCAATTCTAAAAAATTGAGCTGATGCCAACAGCAATAATAAGGACCTAGAGGTGTGAAAAAATGCTAGCAAAGAATTCATAAGCAAGAGTAATTTTTTTTTAACTCACCAAACAAAACCCACTTTTATATATATATATATATATATATATAAAAGCTGGAGAGGCGTAGACACAACTTCGAGTGCATGTGTAATCTACAAACCCCTTGCAACAAAACCCACTAACTACCATCCATCCATTCACGTGTTGCAAGCTCAAATGCTAAGGTTTCCGCCACTGAAATGTGGCATCGATAAAACGACATGTCACAGAGGCTCAATATCAGTACGACAAAGTGGGCAATTAGAGTGAGAGCTCAACCACATGTCAATGCAGCTAGCATGAAACAAGTGCATGCATTCAGGCAACACACGAATTGCCTCGCCATCTTTCAACTCACACAAGCACACAGCACAAATCCCATCTTTGCTTTCTTTGCTGTATTCGACAACTGGGATCAACTGACAACATCGGTTGATTTGAAGCCCCTGAGGTTGTTGTTCATTTTGTTGTTGCTGTGTGTTGTTGTTGCTTCGCATGCGCCTTTGGTAGGCAAGGCACTGATATGTTACAGCGACGATGGTTCCGATTGCAAGGCAAAACAAGAGGTCTATGAGAAATGAATCGAATCCCCTATCGTTGCTGGCATGGCTCTCCTCCGTCCCTGAATTCATGATGGAGAGAGATGAGAAGGGGTTAGAGATAATGTAGCAGATGAAGGAGGAGGTGTCTTGGGCACGGGTTAAATTGGCGTTGGTTGCTAGGTGAGTTGGAGGTTTGAGATGCTGTCTTGAGCAAATTGTGACAAAACAAGGACTTCATTATGTTGTTTTAGACGTAAGGGGTTACGGAGAAAAAGAAAAAGAAAATTACTTAGTTACATATAACTAGAACTTTGGTACAGCTAGAGGTAAGCTTGCCTATGACAGCAACTGTTATTTATTATGTTAAAATATGACCCCTTAAAAAACCCTAACCGGATTTGGTGCAAGCAACTGTCTCAACCCAAAAAGCTAGTTGGTTAGGATAATGAGCCCGCTCCTTTGCATTAAAATTCAAATTCTCCTTTTTATAGATATCTCGTTTATATAAATTTTTAAAAAGTAAATAATTCATAAGATAGTTACAGTTTTCTTTTTTTAACTCACAAAACAAAACCCACTAACTTGAGTAATGTACATTCTTTTAAGCAAAAGTTGATTAATTAACTCAAAAGTGAGGCCATCCATCCATGACTCGCAATACAAGTGCTCCTCCTAAATGTCTCCCCCACTAAAATGTGGCATCGACAAAACGACATGTTGAGGGGGCGGCATCGACAAAACGACATGTCGCGGAGGCACAATATCCGTACGACAAAGTGGGCAATTAGAGTGGGAGTTCAACCACAGGTCAATACAACCCGCATGAAACAAGTGCATGCATTCAGGCAGCACACGAATTGTCTCACCATCTCTGAACTCACACAAGCACACAGCACAAATTCCCTCCTTGCATTCTTTGGTGTATTTGAAAATTGGGATCAAATGGGCAGGTGGAGGATTATTGCTTGTAGGAGGCCTATGAATATTTGGGTTGATTTGAATCCCTTGCCTGTGTTGTTCATTTTGTTGTTGTTGTTGTTGTTGTGTGCTGGCGTTTTGTATGCGCCTTTGGCTGCAACAACAGTTGTTGACAAGGCATTGGTATGTGGCAACAATTATGACTCCAGCGAAAACACCCATTAGACCGATGATTTCCGGCCCGAACTCGAATCTCCGGTGTGGTGGTCCTCCGCCGTCCATAATGGGGGGAGGTGATGTTGGGAGATGAAGGAGAGGTATTTTGGGCATGCTAAATTGGGGTTCATTACTAGGAGACTTATGAGGTTGAGGTATGCTGTCTTGTGCAATGGTGACAAAACAAAGGCTTCTTGATGACTAGGATTTTTAGACGTAGCTGCACGGAGCAGATGAAAATGACTTTGTTAGAGGTCAGGTTGCGTATCCACATGAACTGGTGTTTATGCTCAAATTTGATTTGATCAAATGAATATCACCAAGGTAGTAGTCAACAGAGTGGAAATTAAAGTCAACGTTGGTCTCAACATGATCATATGGGTATTCTAGTGAAGAAGCCCAATCATATTAACTTAGTCCAATTCAAACCAAATAAGTTAGTTGATCCAGCCCAAATTTTTTATCAAAGTGTAATATTTGAATTTAGAAATAGGAGTGCAACATGGAAAGGATTACCCAAACTTTGACATTGAAATTATGCATGTATGGATAGGTTAGAAAGGAGAAAAACTTTCTTATTATCGGTTGTATACGATCATGTTTTCATATTTCTTATCACGCTGTGAGAAAGAGATAAGTATATAATTCTATACAACTAGTTATACTTAAGATTCTCTCGTTAAAAGAAGTATTAGTTGAATCTAGATTGACAAATTACACTAATCCGGCCAATCCAATCCCAATTCATTTAGTAACCTAGGGTTGTAAGAGCACTTCCAACGGTGCCTCCCAGACCGGGCAACAGGGGGCCCAAGCCCCAGTTTGATGTTCCAGCGGGCTTCTGCAGCTTGGGCAGTTGGTGAGCTCCACAAGCCTGGGCAGGCTCGAAGGCAAGAATAGTCTGGGATGTTGACTGGGTTTGCTGACGTCAGCAATAACATCAACAATGAAATTTTTATAAAAAAAAATACTACAAATTTTAGAATTTTTTTAAATAAATACTTAGTCATATTCTTTACTTCCCACACCAAAAATCTATACAAATTCTTCTCCTCATATCTCATGTGAATAGTGGTTGCCATGGCAATGGGTGGAAACACCACAAGCCTTTTGCAAGGGTTGACACTATTCATGTGAATAGTAACAGCCCTTATCTTGCCCCAGCCCTTTGTCATGGCAAATGGGTGGAAGTGCTCTAAAAAGAGTGATGAACTTTTATTAAAATAAAAAATATATATTGTGTAGCAAATATAAGAAATTGCAAGGCTTGCAAAAATTGATTTTAAATAAAATATTATCTATGTGGACCCATGGAGATTCCTTTTGATTTTGGGGCACTCCCTAGCTCTCTTAAATATTCGCTCGGGTCCACACTAGATGCATGTTCATGAGTTGCTACTATATGCTACTATGTTGGAGAGTGGAATATGCGAAGGGTAAAACATATGGTGCAAAATGGAAGCAATTCTAGACATATACTCAAAGGAACTGCTAATGTTGCTCTTTAACAATCTCACCTATCTAGCTTTCTAAGGATGAAAGCTGAGTGGATCCAAGTCGAGTATCCACGTATTCTTAGTTTGACTTAAATACATCGAATCGATTAACAGTATTATGAACATAATTACAAACTTCTATTGCTTATGCATTGTTAGCTAAGCGAGCACCTACTATTCCCTCACATGTGAATCTTTTGGAAGCACATTGAAAAAGAGAAAGAAAAAAAAAAAAAGTGTTTGCCACTTTGAGCATCAAAATTAAGTGACAACATGGCAAATTATTGTTAGTCCAACTAATCTCTTTTTGTAAACTCCCAAATAACTTTCTAATCAAATGCATCATGCATGATGCTGATGAGATTTGATTCCAACCAACTCAAGAACTTTGATGGTTCAACTTATTTAGCAACAAGATGTTGCTTTTCCATGTAAAAATAAATAAAACAAAAAGTTTTTAAAAAAAAATGTTTGCACTTTTGTATCTGTGAGTCGACTAGGATCCCAAATTCCACCAATCCCCTCTCCCAATATCTCAACCATCTCGTTTTCAACATCTCCATCGTCTGTCCGAGTTGCCTCAATTATTGAGATATTTTAATCATTACACAAATTTTATTTATTTATTTAAATTTGCTTTTTCAAAGATGCTACTAGATATCAAGTATTGATTTTCTTCTTCATTTGTTTTAAATTTAAAAATTTCTCATTTGGATCTTGCAACACGTGTCCAATTGCCATGTCAATGGCCTTGATCTGGATACTGGATGTGCTTCTTTCAGTGAATTTGTGATTGCCACCGATTACGAAATCATACAATAGGCTGGCTGCCGACATAGCTGATGTTGCAACTTAATTGCTCCATAAATAAAAACTTTTCTACCAACAAACATCATCATAATCCATTTGAACTTTCGTTTTCCTTTTTAACTTTGTGTGGATAAGTCGTTATCCTGTAAATTCACACGAAATTTACATGATATGATCTATCCAATATTTTTCGCTCGTTTTCCCACATATTAGTTTTTATCTTCTTTCGTATCACTGGTTGTATACAACCGATTATATGGGCCCGAAGAATGAAGATTACTAGGCCCATAGGTCAATCAAAACTAAGGCCCATTCAGCCCAACCATTCTTATGGGCCAAACCTACCTAGGTTTAGTCATAGGAATAGGATGATGTTTCCAGGGCAGAGTTGGGGTAGTTGCAGCAGTAAACACCGGTTCAGGTAAATCTCTGAAACACAATTTTTTTCAATTATAATAAGCAAGAGGCCTGCCTGTAAATTGTAAAATAAGTAATTAATTAATTAAAGTGCCACGTGGGCCCAGCTCCCACATTTTACTCGTACGTGACCTGAAGGAAGGAACTAGTCCTAGTAAAGGCAAAGTTCCTCTGTTTCAGAAACAGAACAGACCTGACCAATGACCATGGATGGCCTCTGCATATATACGGTGATATCTGAGGCATATCTATATATCTATATGTGAGTTCATTTAATCTACACTTTAATGATTAAAGAAACTCATTTTTTTAACCTTTTTTTTGTATAAGTGGAAGAAAAAAAAAAACTGAAGATTCCCCTTGTTCATATTAAAACAATTTCTACTGAATTATGCTCTGTTTTCCCATTTAAAATTTGACTAAGTGCCTGGAAAGTGTTTATCCTAATGAGAGTGCACTTCATTTTCCTCCCTTGCTAGTACTATGCTCATTTCACATGTTATATCGCGTAGCAAGAGAACATTTCTACGTATAAATAAGAAGTCTCGTAAGCGCATGAATAACGCATGTACGATAATTCAGTTCTATATTACTAGTTAATATAGGTAGGGGGTGACTACATACGATGCATTTATTTCCAATTTCCAATATTGCACTGATGTATTGGCTTGCGTCTCTGTTTTGGACTCAACACAGAAGCCCCCAAAAGAAGAGAAACAAAAAGATGATGGGTTGTTGTATGATAATTGGGTGCAACTATCATAACTTTGCACACATGAAAAAAATGTAGGATAGGGTGTAATTAAACTATAATTATATATGGCTTTACACACTTAATGGGCCATGAAGCCATTATTGCACATGTGGGACAAGAAAGACAAAGGCAATTATGTAATAATATGATTAGTTTTATAAAATAAGGTGGGATTAAGGCTAACTAGGAAAGGTTCATCGGGACATTGTTATTATAACAAGATTAAGGATAAACAATTAACTTAGCCATTGATCCCAAAACTGCAAGAGAGAGAGAGAGATATCTGAGAAACCAATTGATAGGCGACACAAACCACAACATTATGATATATATGTATCAAAAAGGATGAAAATAAAAAAGAAGTCACACTTTCTGATTGGTGGGATGGATGAATCTTTGGGTGTTCAGAGAGTGCGGGGAGGACCCTCTGAGATGAGAGGATTGATAGCCACACCCACCATTAAAAGAGTAAAAATCAAGAGTGGACGACACACTTTCTTCTTTGAGCTTTAATAATACAACTTACAAGGAGCTATAGCTACAGTTTTCCTCATCTTCTACATCATTTCCATCTCTTCAGAAACAGGTAAAGTTGAAATGGAAGGAAAAAAAAACTGCATCGAGAATCTTTAAAGTTCATTCAATCAATTAGAAAGTTTCTTTTATGTTTCCTTCATTGCATTCAAAATTATCAAAGTTGATACGGATGGTGCTTCAGTAATGTGTAATGAATTTGAACATGGTTTTTTCGACGGTGAAAGTTTTTGTGCCGAAGGTCTTTCGCAGCGGAAAATGGTTTTAGTAACGGATTTAGATTTGTTGTAAAAAGATCTTGATGATGTGGTGAATGAGAATTGACTGACGAAAGAGCATATTTAAACTTTAGAACAAAGTGTCAAAAATACGAAAATATGTGCGTGACAAAGTGGTCAAAAGGGATGCAGAATTATTACCAGAACAAAATGAAAATAAGTGTCAAAAACAAAATGGGTGACTATTGTTATTGTAAATAGAACAAACTGCCAAACTGAAATGACAAAGGGAGAGATAAGGGTTGAATGATAAGTTGAGGGAGAATAGGAAGTCAACATGCGTGTTTACAAACAATTACTTGTTATCTAAAAAACTTGTAGGGCAAAATAGCAAATTCAAGTCTCACCTCGGAGTTTGGCTGCATTTGGTTTCATTTTCAATTATTTATGTCGTATTGGATGACCTAATTGGAATTTTCCGTCCCAGAGAACTTATCATTTTTAGTTTGTTTTGTCCGTCTTTTCTTTTGACAAAACGATATTTTAAATTATTCTAATTTATAGACACACTGCTTATATACGTGATAAATAAAAAGAATAACTCTTAGAACAAGAGGCTTATCACTATAGTACTTAAAAGCATTTATTCTGCACGTGAAATCTCGAGGTTCGATTTGCTACTCTCTCAATATCGTATGTGACAAAAAAGAGGATATTACTTGCCTCTTTCTTTGTAAGGAGATACTCCTCTTTCATGCGAAGAACAATTTGATGCATAGGCAAAAAAGATCAAAACACAAAAAGAAAAACCTTTACATACATATAATATTGTTATTGGCAGGAATGTAAGAGCTCCTATTTACATAATAAGAAGAAAATATATATATATATATTTTTATAAACAACTTCAAACACCGTCCCGACGGGTAACGGTAGGCCAAATGGGTGACATCTAGTGCGGGCTTTAACCCACCACCTCTCTCTTTATAACCAGATGCTCCCACACGACACGACTCTGTTTTCTCTTCCTACTCTCAATCTCATTTCTCACCCCAAAAAACCTAAATCCAATTTAGCCCTCTTTCACTCTCTCTCTCTCCGATGCCTCTGTATTTTTGGACGGCAAAATAGGCCAAAAAATTAATTAAACTTAAGATTAAAATTAGAAATAAAAATAGAAAATAAAAACTGGAATAGGGAAAAGCGAATATGGTAGTTGATGATACGCTGGAGATGAGCATCATGGTCGCCTCTGGAGGTCCCTCTTGCTTCCGGTTCCCCGATGCTTATCCCAAAAGGTACTCTCTTTGAAGATCCCCTTCGATTTTCTTCTTCTGGGTCTTTTTGGATAAAATTTTGTTCTTTTTTGGTTGGGGTTTGCTTTTTTAGATATTTTTTAAAATTTTATTTTATGGATTTGATGGTTCTGATTCAGTGTCTCCCACCTGGGTTTGGAGGAATTCAGGAGATTCTTGGGCTAGGGTTGGATATAGTTTTTCTATAGCGTTTTAGAAATCTCTCTCTCTCTCCATTGGTTGAGATTGAAGAGATTTTTACACAGATTTTATAAACCATATACCATCATTTTTTTTCTTATAGATCTTTCTCTCACGGTCTCACTCTCTCTTTCTTTTTACATAGAAAGTTTATTTCTTTTTATGTTTTGTTTATTGGGTTATTGAATCTTGTTTTATTTTGTTGAATTCTTGATTTGGGTGTGTGAGGAATTTGTTATTTGATTTGATAAATCTAGGGTTTTGATGGAGGGGAGATATAGTGGGGATTGATATGATGAAGGTCTTTATAAGGTTATTTCTTTGAATTGTTTTTGGGAAATGGCAATATTCAATCCACCAGCAACAATACCCACCCAGGAGTTGTTCAGCTGAAATGGGAGATTCTCTGCTCACAGCCTTGTCAATGGAGAATCATCATCCTTCCACGCTTTTGTCCATGGATTCCAGTGCTTCCTCTCACGACGAATTGGATTTGGAGATGAATCGGCAAATCATACTTTCCCGTCCTCCTGATATCAATTTACCCCTGTCAGCTGAGCGCAGCCCACCTCCACCGTCATGGAATTCGGACCCTTGTGATATTCTAGATGTTGGGCTTGGTCCACAGGTTTACGAGACCGAGAGTTTACTTACCATCCCCAAGGTGGTTGGACGGAAATGCGCCAAGCGGGTAGACAGCATATGGGGTGCTTGGTTTTTCTTCAGTTTCTACTTCAAGCCTGCATTGAGTGAGAAATCAAAGGCCAAAATTATCAGGGACAGCAATGGGGTTAATGGGTTTGAGAAGTCTGATCTCAAGCTTGATGTTTTCATGGTTCAGCATGACATGGAGAATATGTACATGTGGGTTTTCAAAGAGAGGCCTGAGAATGCATTGGGTAAGATGCAGCTAAGGAGTTACATGAATGGACATTCCCGCCAAGGGGAGCGTCCATTTCCATTTAGTGTTGACAAGGGTTTTGTTCGATCTCACAGGATGCAGCGGAAGCATTATAGGGGTCTTTCAAACCCCCAGTGTGTGCACGGGATTGAACTTGTTCGGGCACCTAATCTCATTGGCCTTGATGAGGACGAGCGTAAGAGGTGGATGGAACTGACTGGGCGGGATGTGAACTTCACAATCCCTATGGAAGCAGGTGACTTTAGTTCATGGAGGAACCTTCCAAATACAGATTTTGAGCTTGAGAGGCCACCGGCTCCACTAAAGAATGTGCCAAATTCCCACTCAAAGAAACTTCTGAATGGATCCGGGCTGAATTTGTCTACGCAACCATCTAACAACAACAATTCTGATGGAATGGACCTGTCTCCTGTCAGCAAGCGGAGGAAGGAATTTTTTCCCCATGGGAACGATGACGATTGCTTCCTGGCTGTTAATCCTCCATCTGATCGAATCCCAGATATGGAAATCCACGCAAATGGGTCGCAATGGCTAAATCACTTTAGTGGTGTAATGAAGAATGTTCATGGACCTGTTACTGCTGCAAAAACAATCTACGAGGATGATGCAGGTTATTTGATCATTATCAGCTTACCCTTTGTGGATCTCCAAAGGGTGAAAGTCTCTTGGAGGAATACTCTTACTCATGGTATCATTAAGGTGTCTTGTATGAGCACATCTCGAATGCCATTCATTAAGAGACATGATCGGACTTTCAGGCTTACAGATCCATCCTCTGAGCATTGTCCTCCAGGAGAGTTTGTCAGAGAAATCCCACTGTCCACCCGCATTCCTGAAGACGCTAACATAGAAGCTTATTACGACGGGCCAGGTTCTGTGCTAGAGATTATGGTTCCAAAACTCCGCGTTGGACCAGAAGAACATGAGGTTCGTGTTTGCCTCCGCCCTCACCTTGGAGGCAATGATCTTATGTTGACTTGAGATAGGCATTTTATAGAGTTTATGTAAGGGTTATTGTCATGGTTGCTGCTTCATTGTTCTACTAACTTTGTACCGTTCTGTGTATTTTATGAAGGAAAAAGAATGTGCTTCTCACATTTGTCTTTGCAGTTTTTGCTACTAATCTATGCATCTGGTTAGCTTTGACTCTCACTATTCTTGATTTAAATATACATGCTAAACCATTCTTGATTTATGTTTGGTTCCAGAAACTGAACTTTGTTTGCTTCTTTCTCACTTCCATAGCAGAAATTAATTTGTAAATCCATAATCCAAGTTGAAAACCTCAGCCAGGCAGTACCTAGAGTCAACTTAAGGGCCCGTTTGAGAGTGCTTCTGGAACAATTAAAAGCCCTTTCTTACAATCAAAAACGCTTCTGATAGCGTTTGGCAGAAAAGTTTAGAAACGTTTTTGGGTCATAAAAATGCTTTCTAGAAAAGCACCTGCCATGGGTTCTTCAAGAAGCACTCCCAAGTGCTTTTCCAAGAAGCACTTCAATTTCTTATGAAAATTTCAACGTCTTTATAATAAAAGCGCTTTTGATAAAAGTGCTTATAAGTAGAAGTGCTTCCTAGAGAAGCAGTCCCAAACGAGCTTGTACCCTTGAAGGAATTTGTTTATCATCATATTAAGTAATAAGAATCCATCAGTTGTCAACGGGGTCTAGCCCAGTGGAAAAAGGCTTTGACTTGCAGATCAGAGGTATCAGGTTCGAACCCCTATGGTATCTTAGTTGTGTGTGAATGCGAAATCCCTCATCCCTTCTAATTTAGACTATCGCTTATACTTAAAAATAAATAAAAAATCGACTAGTTGAGCAGCAAGAAACAAATACACAAAGGATGGTACAGTCAACAATGTATTAAAACTATGTTACTTTAGTTGTCACTTTTGTCAAAGAATTATTTTCAAGTATTTATTTGTGCAAGTAGTGTATTTTTTTTCTTTCTTTCCATTGTTTGTTTAATGCGGGGTGATGAAGACTTGAAAGCCTTGTATTGTAGCAGAACATGTGTTAAGAGTTAGATAGATGTCATTGCCATGATTGTGGATTATGAGCTATCTATGACTTATAACATCTTACAGAGTAAGTTATGTTGTCATCTCACCTCACCACCACCCACTCAGTCTTAAAACTAGAATCTTTAACTCATCCAGCGGTAAGTGGTGACTGTAGTGGGATTTTCAAAGTGTTAAAAAGCATAAGCATCTTTCTTGACCCTTATGTGTGGCCATTGCCCAACCACATTACTTCTAAATAATATCCCAAATTGTGGCAGTCATAGTCTACTTTGGGAAAAAAAATATCCCAAGTTACTTCTTCTACCTGTCTATGAACTCCTTTTCATTCCGTGTAACCCTTGAGCTACCAACCTTGAATAACAAATCAGTCCTTAAGTTGGTCAATTTTGAGGAATATTCATTATTATTACATAGCATGCTTCAAGAGCCAGGCAGAGGGAGATGGTAGAAAGACTAGAATGGGTCAAGGATGGCGTCTCGCCTCTCTCTCAAACGACCTTTCCAACTTTCATGTCAATTTTCCATTTGTCCGCCTTTCGGTGCCCACACTTTGCTTGACACCTGGATCCCACCACGTTCAGCATGCCGGTACAGAAGTACTTATGCAATTCTGATTATTATAAGTGCGCTTCTGTTAGAAGCATTTTTCAACTACCCTTCTCAGAAAAGCGCTTGGAAGCTTGATAACCTGAAAGTGGTCCCCAAAGAGTCCGCTAACTATGTTTAAACTAATGAATAAGAGGGTTAGCATTTACCATTCTGTTTACCATAAAACAAACAAACAAATAAATGAAAGGAGAGGAAGGAGATCATGTCGTGTCGACATGAACTTTGACTCCTACACCAGGTGTCTTCCTCTCCTTCACATGCTGCAATAGCCTTCGTGTGCTGTTAGATCCAGGCACACCATGACATAATAATAATTTCCGTAATTTTGTTCAAACACATTAATTAGGTTATTTACGTTGTCAATTTGAGCATGAACTTGTAAATTATAATAAATTTCCTTGAAAGCTTTGGCTAAAAAGTAAACTTGTAAATTATAATTGATCCAAAAAATAACAAGGCCCCGGTGCAAAGAGATCCAGGAAAAAATACCACGGTGCCTATAGGTTCCGCAAATTTAAAAAGAAACTTAAAAAAGGCCTTGATAAATAACTTCCAAGGCAAAAATATGAAAAAAGCATAAAAATATTAAGTTCAAAAACACCTAAAATTCCGAAATTAAATTAAACCATAGCAGAAATTTAGTCGACTTCCTCAATCTTGGGTCCAGGGCCGCTTGCACCAGCTGGAGCTTCATCATCAACAGGGCCAGCACCGTCAGCACCAGCACCCTGGTACATCTTGGCGATGATTGGGTTGCAGATGCTCTCCAACTCCTTCATCTTGTCTTCGAACTCATCGGCCTCTGCGAGCTGGTTGGTGTCTAGCCACTGGATGGCAGTTTCGATCGAGTCCTCGATCTTCTTCTTGTCTGCTGGCGGCAGCTTGGCCCCAATCTTCTCGTCCTTGATGGTGTTCCTCATGTTGTAGGCATAGTTCTCCAAGGCGTTCTTGGCCTCAACCTTCTTCTTGTGCTCTTCATCCTCAGACTTGTACTTCTCTGCCTCCTGGACCATCTTCTCAATATCCTCCTTTGAGAGCCTGCCCTTGTCGTTGGTGATTGTGATCTTGTTCTTCTGTCCGGTGGTCTTGTCCTCGGCCGACACGTTCAAAATACCGTTGGCATCAATGTCGAAGCAAACAGTGATTTGGGGGACGCCTCTGGGTGCAGGTGGGATGCCGGAAAGCTCGAATTTTCCGAGCAAGTTGTTGTCCCTGGTTCTGGTTCTTTCTCCTTCATAGACCTGGATCAACACACCGGGCTGGTTGTCGGAGTATGTTGAGAAGACCTGTTCCTTCTTGGTGGGGATGGTTGTGTTTCTGGGGATCAAAACAGTCATGACACCTCCGGCAGTTTCCAAACCTTGAGATAGTGGGGTGACATCCAATAGAAGAAGGTCCTGGACCTTCTCGTTGCCCTCACCGCTGAGAATGGCAGCCTGGACTGCGGCACCGTAGGCGACAGCCTCATCGGGGTTGATGCTCTTGCAAAGCTCCTTGCCGTTGAAGAAGTCCTGAAGAAGCTGCTGCACCTTGGGAATTCTGGTTGATCCACCAACAAGCACGACATCATGGACTGTGCTCTTGTCCATCTTGGCATCTCTCAAACACTTCTCGACGGGCTCCATACACTTTCTGAAAAGGTCCATGTTGAGCTCCTCGAATCTGGCACGGGTGATGGTGGAGTAGAAATCAATACCCTCATACAAAGAGTCAATTTCAATGGTGGTTTGGGCAGTGGATGAGAGGGTTCTCTTCGCCCTTTCACATGAAGTCCTCAACCTCCTGAGGGCTCTTGGGTTGCCGCTGATGTCCTTCTTGTTTTTCCTCTTGAACTCCTGAACAAAGTGGTTCACCATTCTGTTGTCAAAATCTTCACCTCCCAAATGGGTGTCTCCGGCTGTGGCCTTGACCTCAAAGATACCCTCCTCAATGGTGAGAAGAGACACATCAAAAGTACCGCCTCCAAGGTCAAAGATCAAGACATTCTTCTCACCAACACTGGTGGCCTTCTTGTCAAGACCATAGGCAATGGCAGCTGCTGTGGGCTCGTTGATGATACGGAGGACATTGATTCCAGCAATGACACCGGCATCCTTGGTGGCCTGTCTCTGAGAGTCGTTGAAATAGGCAGGGACTGTGACCACGGCGTTCTTGATTGTGCTGCCTAGGTAAGCCTCAGCAATCTCACGCATCTTGATAAGGACCATGGAGGAGATCTCCTCAGCAGCGAAGACCTTGTCTTCTCCCTTGTAAGAGACACCGATCATGGGCTTGTCACCAGGTCCAGGGGTGACCTTGAATGGCCACAATTTCATGTCACTCTGAACAGATGCATCAGAAAATCTACGACCAATCAACCTCTTAGCATCTGCAATGGTAACAAATCAATGATTAGCCTATCATGGTGTCCAACCGGGTGAACCAATTCTTATCCGTACTTAACCAAAATCATACTACACACATATCAAGACAAAACATATAATTGAAATCATCCAAGCAAAAGACTTATTTATCCAATTTATTTTATTAAATTGGCAGCTGAACTAGCATGAAACAAACCAATATCCGATCATGATGCATTTATTCACTATCATCATATTCAATTCGAGCTAAAAACAACTCATTGTCTGCATACAATAGATTATGAACGTAAAGGTTCACTGTTTATGTATACAATTCATACTTTAAAAAATAAATTTGTATGCAAATCATAATAACCAAAACTGATAACATTTAATCTATAAAGTTGTTCATCAACATAGAAAGGAATTGTAGTTTATTTAATTATAACTAAATTAAACTAAATTCGAAAACAAATAGACAATTTTATCAGATCCATTAATCTAACTTGGTTTTTTTAAAATCCAGTATTCGAAGACCCAACTAAAGATCTAATTTTAAGTCAATAACCAGATACAACAACACGAAGCATGTAAACACAGATCTACACAAGTAACTACCTAATAAATTTACCAATCAAACAGTCAAATAACAAAAGAAATCTAGCTTAAACAGATCTTTAGCATACCAGTCACTGTAAACAAGATCTATAAGCTATGATGAGCAAAAATATGGATCTAAAAACTACTGTAAACACCAATACAGATCCATAAACTAATATAAACAACAATACAGATCTATAAGTTACTGAAAGAAAACAGAGCAAGGAACTCGGATCTTACCGAATACGGTGTTAATGGGGTTCATGGCGACCTGGTTCTTAGCAGCATCACCGATCAAACGCTCGGTGTCTGTGAAAGCGACATAAGACGGCGTCGTTCTGTTTCCCTGGTCATTGGCGATGATCTCAACACGGTCGTGTTGCCATACACCAACGCAGGAGTAGGTGGTGCCGAGATCGATACCGATGGCTGGTCCCTCTCCTTTGCCGGCCATTGTATATTCTAGGTTTTCGTCGACGAATATATCAACGAAAATAAATCAAAAAGAAGAGGATGAAAAACTACTAGCTGCTAGGGTTTGTTAAGTGATGAGAGGCCGAGTATCGGAGGGGTTTATATAGCGTTGGGAGCGTTAGAATTCCAGAACGTTCTATAACCCTAGAGTTTTGGAGCCGTGGGATGTAGGGAGCAACGGACGGCCTGGATTGTTTCCATGTTGCTTTGGAAGACCCGTGGTCAAGTTTGATTTAGATTCTACCAATCCGCGCGTCGTTGGGTTTTCCTACGGTTAGTCGGTTGCTTCCTTTTGGGGTCTTTGTTCTCTCCGGTGGTCGACCATCAGCCGTTCACTTTTACGCGTATACACTTGGGTGGAGCCCACTCCATCTCTGAATCCATATTGATTGTGATTATTTCCAAATTACAATCCACGCTTTTTTCTTCTGGAAGAAAAGGTACTTTGTAAGTTTGTATCTTTCTTATTTGAGTACAGAAGTTCAAAATCTAATCAAATACAATTTGATCGTTATATGGAATGTTTGACAAATCTTTTTCGTGAAATCCAATTCAATCCTAATTTGGTTGGCATTTAAACCTATTGTGGGGATTTGTACTCTTTTAGGTTAAGAGTATTTAGGTCCTATTTGGGATTCCTTTTTTTGTTGGAAAATCGGCTTTATTTTAAAATTAAGCAATTTCATGTGTTTAGCAAAAATAAAATATCATGATTATTTTAAAATTAATGACTCAACTCAGTTAAAGTTATAACTTCAAATTATTTATGAATACAAAATAAATTTTTTTTAAAACTATGACATTTAAAATAGGGGTTCTTAGATCTAGGTCCAAAACGATTAGCTGTCATTGGGTCTAGTCCTCGTGTTTTTGGTTTTAGATGTAGGTCCTTTGACATTTATTACTTTTTTGTTGTGTCGATTTTACCCTTTAAGGTAAATAAGGAAAACACATTGAAAATCTAAATTTAATGTATTATTTCCTTGAAATTGAATTCCAAATTTTGAATTTTAAATTTTTTTTCCTTGATAATATTCCTAATATATAGATAAAATACAATTTAATCAATAAAAAATAAAGACTCACATATTATACCAATCGATCAGACAAGCACCCACATTAATTATGTACCTGACATACAGGTAAATAATGTTAATACATACAGGTATATATGTACCTGCCTTACAGGTATATATGTACCTGCCTTACAGGTAAGTGTTTTTTTCTTGAGTTTTCTTAAGCAGTTTTTTCTGGAGGTTCATATTTATATACATACGTACATGTCTTCCATGGATTTTTATCTCAGTTGAGTTTAAAGATCCATACCAAGATATTATATGAGTTCAATTAGCTGGGCTAGAGGGTATAACTACCTAGACTAAAGATAATTTATGGATTTAATTACCTGGACCAAAGGTAATTTACGGGTTTAATTACCTGCATACTGCATACGAGGTGTATGCATAGGTACCTTACCTATTGTTAAGGTATGAAGTTTTTATGAACTCTTATTACAAATTTTGATGTCGGTATACCTTGGGAAAATTTCAGAATTCAATAAATAGATTTGCAATTAAATTCAAATCAAATATGATAATTAATATCCTATAAATCAATAACTTACCAATTTTAGGAATTCATAATTTACCTTATTTATGTTTTATGTGCATAACTGGAACAAAAAATAAAAAATAAAAAAAAGTAAATGTCAATAAATTGAAATAGGCATGTAATCTTATGTGGCGCAAAAGTCAAAGGACTTGGATCAACAACAATTTCTACGTGGATTGCACCCAAAGTCTCTCCTCATAATTGGACTTATGCCAAATTTTCTATTTAAAATACTTATAGTTTGCCTCATGCTTATCGAGAAACAAATCATGCAAAATATGAACATGCTTGTACGAATCATTGTATTTGGATATGTCATTTTCCTGAAGTTTTTTTTATACATAAATTACACTTTGATATGTATGGTGGGATCTTATTTGTAAGGTTTTTGTTTGTTAAAATCGTTCATGTGTTCCTTCAAATTCAGTTTCGTTAGGACAAATAGTCCTGCCATCAATTTTGTTATCTTTTATGTTAAATGGTATTTTTGTATTAAATTGATTCAAAGATGAATAAAATATTTAAAAACTAAAGGTGTCGAGCTCGACGACGATGAGGAGGTTGTTGGGATTCCCATCGGAGGCGGCATTAGTTAAATCGAGGTATTGACCGTTGCTGCCTTGAGGGAGGGTGAGATTCGATGCAATGAGTAAGGTCAGGCCCTCTTCGGGGACGGTGGAGTTGTTGACATGAAAGATGTTAACAACGAACGATGTAGTAAAAGACACCACCTGTCCCGGGGCTTCGATTATGGCGGAGCTAGGAGAATCAGTCCAGAGCGTGAAAGACTGGTTGAAGAAGACTCTACCTGAGTGGTTGGCGAGGGTGAAGTTGCCGGCTAAGTATGGCGTGATCTGGAGCGTCTCACTGCTGATCGTCGCCGGCTTGATCACCGCAAACGTGTTATAATACGATTGGTCGAAGGGGCCCCATTTGTAATGAGATGTCTCGAGGATTTGAGCATCGAAGAAAGTTGCTGCGGGAAAAAGCAGAAGCACCATGTGGAAGTGATTATGACTAGCTGCTTCAGCTTCATGTGGTAGTTGCTACTTATAGAGCTAGACGACGTCGTTGCACAGTTCAAAAAATGATGAGATGGTCGAGGGAGAGCTGGTGAATGACCAGCTTAGTTCTCTGTGCCTGTCATTTGTTTATTTTTATTGGATCGAGGACGATGAGATTGAGATGGGGGGTTGGGGACAAAAAAAAAATTCTTTGTTTTTTGGTGTTGGTTTTTTATTTGATTTTCTTTTATTGTTATTTTAAATGTATAATTTTTTATTCATTTTTTTAGTTTTAATACAAAAATACTATTTTGTCCCTGCATTTAACATAAAAAGTTAACAAAATTGACGGCATGACAATTTGTCCTAACGAAATTGAAGTTGAAGGACCATGGGAATGATTTGGAAATTGAATGAACAAAATGCGAATCGGGTCAAAGTTCAGGGACTAATAGACCTAATAACCTTATATTTTAATATAGGATAGGTTTAGTGCCTATGATCAGAAATGAGGCATATGTTTGTTAGCCCTAATGACTAAGAAAGCGTGCTCACCCCACTACACCTTATGCTCCGTTTGGATGAAGAAATTGCAAATTACATAGAATTCTAAAATGACAGAATTTAGATTTCTGGCAATTGAAGATTTCAGTGTTTAGATTTATGTACGTCGAATTTTGTAAATGACAGAAATTGAAAATTTCAATGTTTGGATAGCTCGTGTACATTTCAATGTTTGGATAGCTCATCCCAATCATGTGAAGGCTCTTTAACACGAAAATTATCATAATACCATTGTAACGTAACCAGAAAAGAGATCATTGTACAAACAATAATTGTGAAATGAATTTTGGCGCAGTTTTTTTTAATGTAAGTTTTGACGCACTAGAAAATATGAATTCCCGCACTATGAAAATTGTGAAATGACGCATATTTTGGTGGAAATTAAACTCGGGAATTGGATTTCTCAAGTTCCACGATTTTTTCCGCTCATCATAATAAATTCCGCGCTTAAGTTGCCAAACAAGGGAATTGTCAATTTCTCCTCTTAAATTCCCGACTTTTAGCTAAATTCCGAGTTAGAGCATCCACAATGATCTCTATTTCTTAGCTAAAATTTAGCTACAAATATAAGAAAGCTATTTTAGGAGCTCTCTAAAAAATTTCAACTCCAACCATACTCCATAATTTGGAGAGTCATAAATGCTATAACTCTTTTTTGATTGGTCCATCTCTATTAAAAAATAAAATAAAAAATAGTTAGCATTAAATAAAGGTTTGAAATACTCATTAAATAAGGCAGCATTAAATTATAGGAAGCCACTAGGAATCCTTTCTCTCTCCTCATATTTAGGAGCTCCTAGAGGACTCCCTATTTTAGGAGGTGGATAGGGAGCATGGTTGGAGTTACATTTTTACAATGCCTCTCTAAAATTTGTCTAAGGAGGTGATTTAGGGAGCCCATTGTAGATGCTCTTATATTCCCTCATCCAAACGGAGGGTTAGTTCAAATTCCAAATTCATAGAATCAAGTAATTTAGAGCGTCGATTTTACAAAACAAAATTTAGAATATCCATATAGCATTAAATAAAATTATATGCTATAAATTGAGATTTAGTTGATTATAAAATTTAATAGTTCTAAACAATGCCCCTAATTACTATGGATCAAGTATGGGCTAGGGTTCTTAAATTTGTATAGATCAAGTATTCAAATTGTTTGGCTTGATTTTGTAGAGATAAAGTATGGGGTAGGGCTCTTAAGTTTGAATTCGTTGAGTTACAACTTAGAAGTGTGTTTGTCCAATTGAAACCGACTCGATGATACATTATACTTTTTATTACATCTGAAGTTCCACATTTTTGAGTTTGACTAACATTGAATCGATGATAAAGCACCCGAAGAAATGGTGCCATTTACATTCATGTTCATGTAACTTATAATTCACAAAAATTGTATATAACAAACCAATTGTGCTCTTCTTCCCTTTTTTGGTCGGCAACAAATCAATTGTGCTCTTCTATGAGGCCAGCTCAGCTCCTCAGTGCTGTTTGTCCAGCCCGCCGAAACTTGCATGAATCTGGACCGTACACGTGAACCGACCCTAGCCCAGGTATTGTCGCCCGGCCCGACCCGAGACTAGCACTAACGTACTGTGTAAATGCTCCGGAAGCCAACCCCTCACTCCACGGCTTGTGTGTGCGTAGAAAAAAACACCAAATAAAATAGTCTTCCATAGCTTCCATCTTCGTCCCATTTCCATTATTGTTCATCACCCAAAGAGACGATTATAACCTGAGGGGATGAAATGGGCGATACCAGTGAGGCAGAGAGTGTCACTGAGCTTGAAGCTATGTGCAAGGAAGACTCGTCTTGGCATCCATGTCAAGTCTCTCTCAGGTGAGCCATCTAACTGAACCAACCCACTTAAAATGGTTTCCAGACTGTGATCCTGTTGTTTATTGGAAAATGCAGTGATGGGTTTTGCCCAGTAGTTTTAGTGAGCTGGGTTTTGTTCATGTTTTAGTTTTAGTGAGCTGGGTTTTGTTTATGTTTTGAATTTTTGCTCTAGGTGTAGATGATCGTTGAGTTTTCCTGGAAATTGGAATTATGATATCCGATCATAATGTGTACATGCATTCAGCTTCTGTCTGTAATTGATGGTTCAACTATTTGATGTCGTGTAATTAGTTGTTTAATTTTCTGGCTTGGTTGTGCACTTGTTTAATTTCCTTTATAGTACTATATACAGAGTTACTTCAGTGATCCGGTGAAACCAACTATATTCATTTTGTAATTGTATGATCTTATCTATTCAACCACATTTCCCAATTGTATTTACTTTCTAAATGGGTACTGAAGAAAGTTAAGAAAAGCTACTCTTGCTGTGAAAGAGTGTCATTTCATATGTCATAACTCATAACTGTATATGGGGATGACTTGATGGATGTTAACACTGACAACGGATGCATCCGAACAATGGATCATGAAGAACTAAATTTCTCTAGTCAGGCAATTGTGTTTTATGGCCCTATTTTTGTCAAGTTTAAAATATCAACTGTTAGAAATGCATACAAAATGTTTTAAGGTGGTTCCTGATTGTGTTCCACAGCTCTACCAAAGATAGCCTCATTGTAGACTTTGGGGGCCAGGAGTTAGAAGATATGGTGTTGAACACGGATGAAGCCCTTACGCTTCTCCGTTTTCGTTGTGCTCCTCTTCAGGGTGATGACTGCACTCGCATTGAAGGAGAGCATGTTCTTGCCATCAACAAGTCACAGTCTAAGAGCCACTTCTTCGATGCCAAGGTGGAAAAGGTACTTATCTGCTCCCTAATTTAGTTACAGCCTCCTTTGAACCAGGGCTATGATCTATCTACTCTCTTGAAGTATTTATTGCTCACTGTTTAAGTGCTTGATTATATAATGCCTAGTCAGTTAAAAAAAGGATTATATAATGCTAAAGAGGATGTTTCCATCAAATTTACAGGGGCCCTCGATACTTATAAATTGAGAAATTTGTCTTTCCTTTGCGTATCTGGTTAATAGCTATAATAGGAAATAAATTAGATTAATATTGTTAACCAAATCATATTTCAGTGGGTTATAACCATCATGTTCCATGGGTTATAATGTACTGCATTCCTGAGCTTATTTGATAATTATTTACTTGATACACCTTTTGCATGAAAAAATATATTATGTTAATTCAGTCCATGTCCTCACATCTTGACGACTAGGTGCTCAGAGTGAGACACTCAACGAGGGTCTATTGTAGATGCACTTTTATGATCAAGTGGCTTCACCAAGACCTCAAAGGACAGATGGTGACTGTACCATCTAGTTCAATCATGAAACTGACAGGCAAAAACATCAATGTCCATCCAACTGTTTCTGCATTCTTGAAATCCGTTAAACAAATGGGTTTAGATAGTGCATCTTCTGTTCCAGTCATGCTTGAGGTTGAGGATTTTGCTGTTGAATTGGATCTTAATAAATTTCTGGAAAAGCAAATAGAAGACATCAATGTTTCAGCTAATGAATTCAGAAAAGAAATTACAATAGACATTTTAGAGGGGGTTAAAGGTAACCAGCCCTGCTCACTACTTTATATGTTTAATGAATTCAGACCTGTTGTTGCAATATCTTTTTCTATCTGTCTTTGTTTATAATTTTAAGAAACTTGTCTCCATAAGCATTCTCTTTTAACTGTGTGTTGCATCTGCACCTTGAACCTGAAACGCCCTTCTTAAGTTGAATTAGAGGAGTATGGTACTTGCAAAGTGATGCAGTAGTAGATGGGCTTTACCTTGTGTATGGTCCAAGGCATATGCATAATCCAATATAATTAAATGTACCCATATTTTAAGGGTGCTGATTTTCCCACTTCCCTGTTTTCCACTTACACTCCCTTTCGTTTTTTAATACTTTTTAGTACTATAGCATACAAGGGAGTGTAAGTGGACAAAAGAGGAGTGGGAAAATCAGCTCCCTATTTTAATCGTGTGCCTTTTCATTTTCTTAATTTTAGGGGAGGAATAATTATGTAGCTTACATGAAGGAACTTTTAGCCTTTACATATTTCTGGTTTTTATGAAAGAGTTTGGCCACCTTATGGCAATGGACTGATAATTGGGTCAGTCTTAGAACTTGCCTACTCCATCCTGCCCCCACCCCCTTTACTCTCATCAACAAATGAGATTGACATCAATGCTAAAGCTGGAGCCAGATACATGGGAGTTATGCTTGCAAGGGTTAACTGAATGATACCCGAGTGATTTTTTTTCAATATTGGTGACTCTATTCGAACTTAAAAGTTTACTCAGTTAGCCCCTAATCTTTTTCTTTCCTTCCATGGTGGTCATTTTGATTGTGTAATTTTTTGAAGTTTGAAAAGAAATACAAAAAATAATGAGGGGATAACTAAGTAGTTTCATTAACAGAACTTAGGGGATGCTAATTGATCAGTTTTCTTTTAGTTTTACATCATTTAGATTATTCCTGGTCGTGTGCATGCAGCTGATAACAAGGGAGATATTCGATGCAAATCTGTTGCTGCACCCAAAGTAAGCATTTCAAATGCTCAGGTTTCTCATGACCAGGATCAATCAGAAAGTATTGGTCAGAGTGGTAAGCTGGAAGTAAACATGGAAGATGAAGGCCCGCAAGCCCCTTGCTCATCCATACAAGAAGAGCATTCAGACTTCAGGTCCCGTCTTAGTCCTCTTGCTGCTCGTGCAGCTTTGGCTTTGCTAGTATCGAGTACTCACAAGCATATTGCTATAGGTGGGACTGAGCTATTCAACTCCCCTGACAGTGACAATATGTCTAGTAACACATTATCTTCTGAATCAACCAAAGCCCATAAGAATGAAAATGAGACCTCAGATGCTAGAAAAACTCTCTCAGCAGTTCAGAAAGGTTTTGAAAACCAAAACAGTGATTCTCATGTGAAAGATTCTGCTGAAGAGATTAAGTTAAGGGCCTCAACCAACACAAGAAGGTTGACTCGTTCAGCAGTCCAAGAAGAAAAAGATAAATCAACTATGTCAATTAAACAAGGGTTGGAAGAGAGCAAGTCAGCTCATATTACAGGATCAATTTCCTATGAAGGAAATGTCACCATTCATGAAAGAAATGTATTGAAAAAGAAGAATGATGCATTGAAAAATAAGAAAGCAGTCTCTTCGCCACTTCATGCAGAGAGTAACATCCCTATGGAAGAAAGTAATGAAAAGCCGATGCCTGGTGATGCTGGAGCCATTCAAGATATAAATGTTCCAATGAAGACTTGTGCTAAGGACAACAAGTCAACGGTTCCAACCAACATGAGGAGGTTAACTCGTTCCACACATTCTTCTGAGGAGAATTTAATAGTACCTGAAAACTATGGAATGGAAAAGAAAAGTGGTGGATCAAGAAAGAAGAAAGTTGTCTCTCCTTCATCTGACAAGGACAACACTATGCCTGGCAAAGAAATAAATAAAAAGAACATGTCTGGTGCTGTCACAAGACTTGAAAACATTCGACAATGTGAAGGTTATATATGTTTATATTTACATGTGCATGTATATATTCTTGTCTAGTTATAATAATTTGTGTTATGTTACTCATGCAGAAAATATATCTGATTTGTGGAACATCTCAAACATTTAACTCAATTTGACACTCTGGTCTTTATCACTTTTTCAGTGTTTTAGAACTGACTTAAAAGTGGTTTTGTCAGCCCTTGTTCAATTTCAACGTGTTTAAACTATAGTTTGAATCTATTTGATTACATGATTTAAGAAAGTCCTGTCTACTCAACGGTTTCCCTTTTTCTTTCTTGCTGCACACCACATTTACTTCCCCCTCTTCCCTCTTCTAATTTCGGCATTTTAAGTTTTGAATGATGTCAATTGCAGGAAAGGTTTCAGGAAGTGGTGGTAAAACACAAGGCCAGAAGAGGAAGTCTACTTCCTGCAGTAGGCAAGAGCTGCGATTTTCTCCACGATTAAGGTTTCTCCCTCGGACTCGCTCACAGAACAAGTCTTAAACTATCTTCCTTCATCAGAATTACTCACAACCAAGTGAGGCAGCCTTTTGGGGACTTGAAAGAGGTAAAAGCACTGCTTGCTTTACATATGTTTAACAGAGAGAACTGGGACTATAAGTGAAACGAATACAAAGCATGCTTGTTTGTATTTGGGATCATCTATGTGAAGTGGATGGATGGGTGAACATAGCAATAGCTTAGTATGGCTCTTTCAGGCCTTTTTATATCTATTGTCCTTCTTCTGGGTTTTAGTATGTCCTGTTAAATGAATCGCAGATGGAATAGACGGCATGGTAGTACTATATTTCAGATAGCGGAATAGGGACCATCTCACATCATACTATATCTGTCTTGTTGGCTCCTCCATGGTTTATGGTTTTATTTGTTGTTTCCTCTTGAAAGCATTATTTATAATGTCAATTCCATTGGTCTTTCCATTTGAGTCGAATCAACCATGCTACACCACAGTTGAGACAGTGTGAATGGTGACCAAAGATGAGCCAACTCATGATGGTACAACATTGGGCTCTGAATATTCACATTATTGCAATTTGGTGCATAAGTGCTTGGTGGGTTAACGTAGAAGCCAATTTTGAGCCCATACATAAGAAGGTACATCGCATATTGGGCAATTATATGTTTTACCCCCATGGATAGAACTGAGCCTATTAGCTTTTGGAAAATGGTACTCAACTAACTGTCCATAGTGCAAGTTTTAATGGAGCAAGAATGATATCACGTAATGTGGCTTCTTAATCCAAGTAAGTCATCATCACATATATTTCTCTGGACAGCTATCAGTCTCACTTAGTTGAAAAATGTGTTTTAACTGAACAACCAATAAGCACATGATCTCGAAGATGCTTGGCTTGAGCATAAGTGATTTTCCATGTGTTTGATTAGCTCAAGTTGAGGTGTAAAACACTAAAAGTTGTGGCATATGAGGTGTGCTCATGCTGATGATGTTTAGTGAATTTGTCTCTACATTCATGTGTAGTCTACCTATTGAATTGAAACACTCCTCACACAAAGAGGGCTGATAACCTTACGATTAGGATATCAATGACATATGCTCGGAATCCAATTATGGATGTGAGCTGGTAGCATGCATGTTTTGATTCGGTCGTACTTATTGTCCAGTTTGTTTAATTATTGGAGTATTGTTGTATATATTTTGTATTTCAACGGAAATTAGGTATTTTACTTCTTCATATTTATTTTCGTTGTATCTGAGCATTTTCTGGACCGGCACCTTCTTTTCTCTGTTAGCATTTCCTATTGCATTCTAACCTTTATTGTATCAAGTCACATCTTTGTGAGACCTTACTGTACCCTATTACAAAGGGCGCAAGTCACATCAAGTCGAATTTGCACCAATTTTGAGTCATACCTTTTTGCTTCAGACTCTGTTACCAATCCTGACACTAACCTATCGGGAACTCCAAGTTGAGGAAGGTAACTAGGAGAGAAACTTCCATGTTGCAGGTAAGTTATTTCGAGGGAGGCCTGTTTTCATGCATTGCCGAAACATGAATTTGTTTTACATGATATCACCCGTGTGCATGTATGCTTTCTGTTAGGAGCAAGCAGGTGTTTGTGAAATTAAGCAGCCAGGTAGGCCTGTTTGCATGTTCTCTTGCTAAAGACTGTTATGTTCTTAGACGGTTAATCAAAGACCATTCGATTGAGTGAAATTTGAATGTGTGGTCATGATTCACAGTCTAACGACGTACCATGAGAGATTATCTAGCTGGGAAACATATTCACACATGTTAGAAATTGTAGTTTGTTAGTAATTGTTGTCATAGTTAGCTCAGAGCATGTTACCAAGCCCTTTTCACACATGATACATGGTGAACCTCCGCAACACATTTATTAGATGGATTAGATTTATAACAGCAAGTCACATTAATAAATAGTTGCTTCCGTCATGAGACTTGGATTTATTTTTTCCCCCTCTCAAATCTGTAGTTGGGCAGTCTCCTTCCTGTCTTAATTAAATATAAGCGATGACGTGATGGAAATGAAGATTTAATAAATGCTTATAATATTTGAACTATAGAATAGAAGTCCCAAGAAGCTTTTATAAATGAGTACTTTGACAACTGGTTTGCCTTCATTTCATTTGGTTATTTATTAGAGCCAAAACAGAAAAACCCACGAACCTGGTCGTACATATGCCATTAACCTTCTTTTTTAGTATAAACGATAGTCTAAACTATAGGAAGGGGGATTTCTCACACACACACACAACTATGATGTCGTGAGGATTTGAACCTGAGATCTCTAATCTACAAGTCAAAGTCTTTTTTCATTGGGCTCGACCCTATGCCATTACCCTTCTAGTATAAGGTGATTGTTGGCTATGGAAATACATGTTAATTTGGACACTAAATACTTTATGATGAATGCTAGGCACACTCGTTCACGCTCATGTGGATGATTATCGGGCATTTATTCCATATACATCAACAATTTCATTTGCGGGTTTGCCAAAATGAAAATCAATTCCGAGAAAAAACACAAATCCAACTGAGGTTATAATTCACACGACCTCCAAACAGTTACTTGGGAGGAATGTAGCATAACATGACTCACATGCCCAAAATTGCAAAATTTGTTATGAACTCAAGTCAACGAACGCTTTTCTACTAATAGCCCTTATCATTAATGACTATGTTTAGTCACTTAATTGCTGGCTGAAGACGCAAACCATCCAAACCAATCATCCAAACCAAACCCATCAATTTTTCATGTCACTTTCTTGGGATATAATTTTTTTAATAAATAAGCAGTTCCTAAAATGTTGGGTTGTACAAAAACAACGATTACAAAGTCCCCGTCATCGGTGCTTACCAGAAGCTACAAGACAAACAAGCAAAACCCAAAATCTGAATTGACTTGTGAGATTGAAGGAGCTTAATTCTGAATGGCAGATTTTTGGTACAATTAATCAAACAAAAGCTAAAAAATAACACACAAGCTTATACAAGGATATCGGAAGATTCAATCTGATTAAGAGTTTTTGTTTTATTTTTAATACAAATGATAATCTAGGGAAAAGAGATTTCTCATACGCACATGATTAGGAGATTTTTAGGTGCTAATGATGGTAATCAACCGGCCACGTTAATCCAACCACTTTGGACTATTATCCCACCTAAATACCATCATATCTAGATTTAACAAAAATTCAAATTTTCTCAGATGGGGCAGTTATTTGAAACTTTTCTAATAAAAACTAAGATCTCTCCTCTCACTTTTTTCTTTCCCCATATTTTAGTTAAAAGAAGTAGAAAAGAGATTCACAAATTTGTCAAAGGAAATCATAACAGTTCTATAAAATAATGTCTTCGGTTAATATAACCAAGAACATGTAGACAATTTGTTTTTTTATTTATAAATAATTTATTTCACAACTCTTTTTTTCACCTGTAGCAAAAAGATAAAGAAAAGGTCCTACAAATCCTCTGGTTAAAATGTTTAGTTAGGAACAAAGCTTCTAGTATAAATAATAGAAGTTGCGCCATGAGCAGACATGTCCTCAAAGGAGCAAATGTGTCTTCCCTCTCCTCCAAACCAAACCTAGCCCTTCATGCTGATCATCTTTTATGCAACAACAACAAGCTTCTCAAAACTAAAGGGCAAAAACCATTTGATCTCATTTCACACACCACTGATTCCTTTTTTCATAAGTAACCCTTAAGACAAAAATGGCAGCCTCTACAACAATGGGAGATTACCAAACCCAATCGTCATGGCGCCCACGCCTAGGCTCCGCTCTACGCACTGCCTTGGCGTGCACCATAGTCGGCTGCACCACCCTTTATGGACCTCCACAACTCCGAAAGTACTTAACATACCCATCTTTTTCTTACATGACCACCATTCTAATTGTCCCGGACGCAAAGCTTGGTGATGTCCTGAGAAGCTGTTGGCATGTCATGTATGCCACTGTCCAAGTAATGGTGCCTTCTGTGCTTACCCTTTGGCTGGTTGGCCCGAAAAATTTCGACATCTTGCTGGCAACAGTGGCTGTGGCAGTCAGTGCTTTTGTAGTGGCTTTGCCAGAGTCTACACACTTGATGTCTAAGCGGATTGCATTTGGGCAGTTTGTGAATATTTATGTAGGCACTGTGGTTCATGGGGCTCAAACTGGAGTTGTCATGCACCCTCTTGGTGTTGCAGCAAGCACAGCCCTTGGAGCTCTGGCTTCTGTCCTTGCTTTGTTGTTTCCCTACCCTCGGCTGGCTTACTATGAGGTAAATAATTAATCTTCTTGCTTTTACTCATGCACATGCATTGTGGCCCGTCAAATAACAGCCGTTTATATTGTTAGACTACAAATCTGAATCAGATACTCACTCGGGTTCTTAGTCTAGCAATGTCTCAAATCAGGTCATTTTCTCTTGTCAAATTTTATGTTGCTAGGCATATTGTTATTTTATGAGACTATAAATCGGAATCATATATTCAAACAAGAGTCCAACGGAGTAAGGACTCAGATTCTTAATTTGGAAATAGGAGTGCATTGTGTCGTGCTAGGCAGTCTAGCAAGAGACGGCTTCATTGTATTTCGTGACGGGGTTTTGAGCATGATAAAATATAAGCACAGAAAACATATAGAGGATCTTATTCATTGTCTCTAAACCAAATACGGATAAAACAAAGAGACCTCCATACGTAGGAGTGAAAGATGTGTTTTGGGAAGTGCATATAACATACACGCCTACATATATTTATCAATTAATAAAACCAATAATGTTCTGCATTTTCTATCTTTTAAAAACTCGACTGGTCTTTAGCTTTGACAGCTGAACCAACCAGAGTGAAGCAAATTATAATGCATGCGTACTAGGTGCCAAGTCCAGCTAATTTGGAAAACAAAAGCATCATACGGCAAATGGCAGCTTGTTGATTGGGATTATTTAGAATCTCAGATTGTCATGTCCAAAAAGGAAAAAAAAAGTGTTTATTGGTGGCTCTCAAGGGCAGGACTTAGTCCATGCGTGCTGTTCATGGACAGTTGCCTAGTTCGGGATTCGTGGTCCAATTAAAGCCCCTTTGGTCCTGTCTGAATATTGTCTCATAAACCAGACGAATATTGTCTCATAAACCAGACAACAAAAAAGGCAAAACCTTATTCATGGTATAATGCAAACTGAAAAGTTTTATTGAAAGATCATAACATTTGATTAAGAACCTGTATTATTGTGTTTTCTCTGTTAAATGAAACATCTCAAATATTCATTTGTCTAAATCTGATGTAACATCTAATACGAGCGAACATGGACAGAACTTGCCTCTACAATATCGGTTTGTAAGGAAAGGGTGCCCAAGAACTCGTATATTATATCAGGATCTCCTATTTTTCTAACGTGGGATAACATTATATCAAGAACTCATAAATCTAAGATTACTTTTTTTTCTTTGATAACCCAATTGCAGTTGGTAAATACTGATGGTTGTGAATTAAAATGCATTCATAGGTCAAGAATTCATGGAGGATGTATGCTGAAATTGCTTCCCAGAGGCTAATTCACTTTGTTGAGGCCGTCTCTGTCCAAGACAAAAGAGGAGCACTTGAATTCATTTCTCAAGAACAATCTCTCTCTAAAGCAGCAGCTAAGCTTCATCAAAGCATCAGCAACAATCTGGTAAGCTAACATTGACTCATGTCCAGTATAAAAAATGAGCGTGAGCTTCACTTAGTTTGTTCATTCAGCTAAAGATTAAAGCCATTCATTTTCTTGTAAGCAGGTAGGGATGGTGTGGGAGAGACCACAGATGAAATTTCTAAAACCAAATTATATGAAGTTGGGTGAACAGTTGCAAGAAACTGAGATTCCATTGAGGGGGATGGAGATAGCTTTATCTAGTTGCTCTTCATTTCCTCTTAATCTGATTGATGAAGAGCTAAGAGGTCATTTACGAAGTTCAGAAGTACAGATAAGCCTAAGGCTGCGGCAATCTAGGTACTCTATGCCTTCTGATGCAACAACAGCTCCAGAGATAAACAGAGAGATTTTGGACAATGCCCCTTGGATTGGCAAACCCACCACCACAAACCATGACAACATGGCGGCTTCGTTCTTCTTGTACTGCATGGAACTCCTGCTTGAAAACCAACCCATTGCCCGAAATCCCGGAAACACTCTGAAATCTAACCCTAACCAAGCACCAAGTGGTGAACAAAATCAAGCGCACTGTAACTTCAAAAGTGTTTGGAAGAACATAATGCCAAGCCTCAGGAGTTTAGTTTTTGCCCTCAAGTGCTCACTTTCATTAGGCCTTGCTGTGTTATTCGGTTTGATATATAACAAAGAAAACGGATACTGGGCAGGCCTCACCATTGCCATCGGTTTCGTGACCGGACGGCAAGCCACATTTACAGTTACAAATGCTCGAGCACAAGGAACGGCGATGGGGTCTGTCTATGGAGTCATATGTTTATTTCTTTTCCAAGGAATTGAGCACTTCAGACTCTTACCACTCATACCTTGGATCTTTTTCACCCATTTTCTTAGGCATAGCAGGATGTATGGCCAAGCTGGTGGGATCTCAGCAGCCATTGGGGCATTGCTAATCTTGGGTAGGGAAAATTATGGTCCTCCAAGTGAATTTGCAATTGCAAGAATGACAGAAGCATGCATTGGACTGATTTGTTTCGTTTTAGTAGAGATTCTCTTTTATCCTATGCGAGCAGTGACCCTTGCAAGAAATGAGCTTTCTAAAAGCATGGGGGCACTTCGAGATTGCATCAAAGACATAAATCTTTGTGTACCGGCTTCTGCCGGACTGAGGGAAAAGCAGAGGAAGCTAAAATCCCACCTTAAAAAGTTAGAAAACTTCATCCAAGAAGCTGAAACAGAGCCCAATTTCTGTTTCTTGCCCTTTAAGGTTGCTAGTTACAGTAAGGTCCTAGGATCCTTATCGAAAATGGCGGATCTTTTACCATTTGTGGCCTGTGAAACGGAGTTCCTCTCACAAGTAACACAGAAATTGGGAGGTGCTTCAGAGGAACTAAGGCAACATATGAATGCTGACCTAGAGCTTCTAAAGGAAAAAATTAACTCTTCACTGGAATGCCTTGAGAAGGTGACTTCGATCAAGTCTGTTGCAGCATTTGAGACTGAGGCGCAAGATGATTACCACGACAGCGAATTGGGCAAACCAGCAAACCCGTTTAGGATTTTGGGTGCAGAAGATGAAGAGGTTGAGACCATTGTAAATATTCTTCTTCAACATTTTCCGGAAGTAGCTCACAACGTCCATAATAGTGACGGTGAAGAGAAATGTAAAAGCCAAATGGTTCTTTGTTTGGCTGGCCTGGGATTCTGCATCCAAAGTTTGACGAGTGAAACAATGGAGATGGAGAAAGAAGTGAGGAAACTATTAAAATGGGAGAGTCCTTCAAGGCACAAAAAATTTCTTAATATTTGTTGTAAAGCTAATGCACTGGATGCACGTACATAGTGCCTAATAAGAGGTGTGTTAGCTTGACCATACATCTAACCGATTGGCATTCAGACCAACCAAAAAAAAAAAAACCGATTGGCAAATGCTATTAGATTTGTCAATCCTTCATTGACCTCAGTACGCATTGTAATTTGGCTAGACCATGTAGACAACTATATGAAACCTAATCCTTCTGAATGTGCCCCAAAAGGATTCTTGTTTTCCATGCATTTACTTTTAAAATTCACAAAGGAAATCACTTCGAGAACACGTTCTTTTGCATTTGTTACAAACGGCAGATTACTGCCAAGCGAACTCCAACGGTAAGCTCTCAAACAGAACCAGCATCGCATTCAATCACGGGCACATCCTTTGAATGTTAATGCAAAGGTGTGGAAAACTTCATATGAAGCAGATATAATTAGTGAAAGAAACTCACCTGTGTATAACAACAAAAATTCACATTGCATAACAAAGCTCTTAACTAATTCAAGTTGAATCCATTGTGAAACAGCTCAGGCTACAAAATTAACAGGGTATCTCCATTAGTCGAAAGAAAAATGCATCTCTCTATTGCAAATACATAAAAAAGGAAACAGATCCTTAGTTGCCTTCGTATTTTGGGTCGGCCATCACATAATGATATGCTATTACCAATACAAATATGAAGATGCCAAGAAAATTGGCAAAGAAGCCCAGGTCCTGATCGTCCATCATCTGTAACATCGAATGCAACAATTGGAAAATAAGCAGAAGCACTCAGTGTACCCTACATGTACACAAGTTGGAAATATTGAAACTAACGGACCTAACAAAAATATCACATAAAAATGGAGTTCAAACTCAAAACCATATTTGCAATAAGCAACAAGAAATTTTTTTCCCATGAAATATAACCAAGCATCAAAAGAAAGGGATATTAGACAGCCATCAACCAGACGAAAAGCAACATCCTTGATCTTAAGAAAATCAACAAATATGAACCGCGTAATTGATCCATCTGCGCTATTCCCAAATTGAAGCAAGTTTGAAAGCCAGCATACAGAAGAAATTGGGTTGTAGTTATAACTTGCAACTTCTGGTTCTAGTCACACCACCCTCTTTTGCAAATTAGACAGAAACGCTAGTGTTCTGAAAAAGATAAAAAAAACTCAAACCCAACTAAGCCTTTAAGATAAAGAAATCACACTGCCATTCTCCCTACCATAAAATAGAGAAATTCAAACCCATTGACAACATTTTGTAAATCATCGAACATCCATTATACCAAAATTCTTGGTTCAATTTATATTTAGCAAATCTTATTCTTCCCTTGAATTACCCTTCATTTTCCACAATTAGACTTACACTATCAACTATTGCTTAAATTTTGCATTCGTTTAGCTCGCATCCAATTTCCAAATCCAAGTACAGGCCACAGCCCATTTCACCTACCGACTAAAGTTTGATTCTTTCAACCAAACCAACCTTTTGGCGTAACATTAGAAAGCGAAAAAAAACTACAAATTACTCTGTGAAGACTATAGATCTACGAAAGGGATGAACAACACCATAATTGCTTAGCAGAATTGAAAACATTGAATTAGAATTGCCATCATAAACAACGAGATATTACGGATCAAGATCACATAATTACAAGAATTGAAAAAGGGGGTTGAGATTCTTACAATTCTGGAAGAGATTGCTCAGTCAATGGCGAAGATATAGACTTCTGACAACTGCTGAAACAGAGTGAGGAAAGTGGGTGCTGAAGCTACTTGTACTCTTTATACAAGGGAATGCATTTTGCCCAATATTTTACGGTTCACGAACGACGTCGTTCTATGGGAATTTAGAAAAAGCGAAAAAAGATTTTAGTGTGGCTGCTGGGATTCGAGCCCAGGTCTCCACGGCCACAACGTGGAATTCTTACCACTAAACTACAGCCACAAGATGTTGGATTGTCTACAGAGATTCTATTTATAGAAATGAATCAGAGAACGAAGCAACTCAGTACATGTGTAAATGCTCTTAACCACTTGAGAACTGAGATATAATCCTCTTGCAGTAAAGGCTCCTTTTTCAGTGATTCTAGGAATGCCAATAATCACTTCTCCATATTACTTTAATTGGTGGGGAGAAGCACCTTGCTTTAAATCACTTAAAAGTAAATGGAGAAACATGTATGATATGCTTCTCCCCATAAATGATTATCGTCATCCCATAATCACTCCAAAAAAAAGCCCTAATACATGAAAGTTAGGGTCATAGTGTAAAGTCTTTAAATTTTTTTAAGAAGAAGATAATACTAAAAAACAGAAAAATAGTACTTTCATTTATACATTATGGCAAAACTAACAATACAAACTATATTTTATAAAATGAAATATTATATATATATCTATTAAAAAATGACTAAGAGCATAAACACATATAAGTGGAAGAAGAAAACTTTGCTAGATCATCCACAACCAAGAAAAAAAACTAGGTTAACATAAAACACATAAAAATATATATATATGAATAAATATTTCTCAATACATACATACTTCATGTACATGGACATGTAGAATGAAACAGAATCACATTTAAGTGGAAAATCATTGTGCTCTTGACACTAAACATTTTATCTAGGGAAATAGAATAATATTTGAGTATTTCATGGCCCAAGAACTAGTGTTACTAATTCGCGTGCTATAACATAGGTAAAAACTAAGTTATGTTTTAGAACTCGTATTAATAAACAAAAAAACATGTTTACTCCATTTCTATTTGATCAGCTTGGATCATTTAAACCAACTTAATTAAATAGGTTGACATATTTACTTGTGAGTATCCAATTTAAGTCTTATTTCATTCATTTATACTATTATAAGAATCTAAAATCCAAAAAAAATGATGAAAGTTTGTGTCATTTGATAGGATTATGCCTAATACACTATAGGGAAAAAATTCCACTAACATATATAATGGACGACGGATTTCTGAAATCCTTACTAGAGAAACTCCCTAAATCAACATTTTTTTATCCGTCATTAAAGCCAACCATCTAATCCAATCTCATCAAATATCAATCGGATCGGATTGAATCTTAAGCTCTTATTAGATTGGAAAATTCAAAATCCAATTTATATTCAGATGCAAATTGACTTGACTTAATATTAACAATTCTGGACTGTCTTTTGCATATACGTTTCCTTTTCCTTTTAAAAAAAGAACGTACAGGTGTAGAGCAAAAAAAGACAAGATGGACATGCCAAATGTAATGTGATGTCAAGCAAATCATTACAAAGAAACAGATAAGTTAAATTATGTTATCAAGAGTGAAATCAAAAGCTTTTATCGACAGAAATTGCTTTGATATAGCCCATGAAAATGAGAACAAAACTGCTCCTACGTCCAAATCTTCCCAAGGAAGCCAATTGGTTTCACAAACAGCACAGCACCCGTTTCTCCACCAAGTAGGGTATAATTCACAATGTAACACTGGTTGGATTGATCATCAGCTAGCAGTTGGGTAAGTTTCTGGAGATGCTCACTGTCCTGGAATTCTTTTTGGTCGTGCAAATTCAGTAAAAATGACCCATCCATCAAGAAACTGCCTCACACAAATATATAATTAGAAAGTATAGCACCAGTTATATTCGTATCATGTATTAAGAAAATATGCAATCAAAATAAAAAAGTTCAAAGAAGATGGTTCTTGCAAGACATGCAGACCTGTGCATCCATCCCTTTCACCCCTTTCTCGGCGTCTTCTAAAGTGGCATAATTCACAAACCCATAGCCCTTTGAGAATCCAGAATCACGGTCTATCACTACCTTTACTGAAACATGAGAAGAAATTGTCAATGCATGACTATAAAACAAGACAATGCTGCAAAATTTGGAACCTCAGATGACCAAATCCATGGCATATTCTTACACAAGGAACAATTATGAAGATTGCTCACACAAGGAACAATTATGAAGATTGCTCAGAAATCTAGAACAAAAATACAAGCCGACTGAAATTATGACCGTGTGCTAATTTATATCTCAACCCAGACACCTAAATCCCAATCTTTTTGTGTTGCCTACACAGGTTCTATTGTATTTGGAAGGTTTTATTTCATATTTTGTAGCACCATTCCCATTTTGTCCCATTCCTTTTCCTGGAAAATCCTTGATTATCATCATACTTGAAAATCTTGCAGAGATGGATGAAACTAGAACTATATCATTTACCAGAAATGAGATTCTCTTTGCACCTCCAAAACTAAACATGCATCAGTTCCACTGAAATCTCATTTCAAGCTTAAACCGCATATCAGTTTGTTTCTACAAATTTTTATCCTAAAATATTTAACTACGCAGTAAATTTGTCAACTTGCAACACTAATGAGACAGAAAAAGAAATTTAAAATCTTGATCATGAAATTTAGTTGGGGGGCTACATGAAGTTGAAGCAATGAAATCCAAATGAGCAAGGCATATGAGAACCCCGTATTACCATTAACCACTTCACCAAATTGAGAGAATGCTTCGTTAAGTTTTTCAGGCGTGGTTCTCTTGTTAAGCCCTGCAAGCACATTTGCAAGACAAACCGTATCATCAAAGCATAGTTATGCATACTCCAATAACCCAAAATGTAGTATAAGCAAAACAAGTTCCTCTGCAACTGCACTCCAATGAGCATAATTCGGAGGTCCAATTTGGTTATCTAACTAAAACAGCAGTATAATAAGAAATTAAACTTCTCACTCGCCTTTACAGAAGCCCAAATTTTGCTAATTATCAAACCTTCATGATATAGAAATTGGGATCCATTGGTTTATGGAAGCTCCAATCGTCACAGAAAAACAGTTGCCAGAAAAAAGTTTCAAGCTTTCTCACTATTCTCATTATGGTCACCACTGGTCATGATGAACTAGTTGAAACCAACGAACCATCTTAGACTAATTTTCTATAAACTAAGAAAAACCCACAAAGATTTTTAATGGGAAATTGTTACCAGAGACGAAGAGAGTGGTGTTAGGTTCTGCGGTAGCTTTATCACTGATGTTGTTGGAATCAGCAGCAGAGGCATAAGCCGAGGACGCAGCAGTTGCAGCAGCTCTAGATTGAGAAGTGAAGATTGGACTAGACAGAAATCGCCTTACAAGTCCTGCCCTCAGCGCCATTTCTTCTCTCTCTCAGTTTGCCTTGCTCTGTTCCCAAAATTGCAGAAAAACCCTAAACCCCGAATTTTTTCATTTTTCAAAATACCAATTTTTAAATAAAAAGCCGTTCTCTTTTTTATTATTTATTTTTTTTGTAAAGGGCAGTACTTTGGCGGCAAAGAGGCTTAGATTTCCCGCTAAGTCCTCCCCCAAGTCTCAAAGCGTCACTTCCATCAAAATAACTGCTGATGCCCATTTTCGTCTTTCATGACCGACCCAGTAGCCAAGCTTCAGTCTCATGGCTTCTACTCCGAGCTCGAACCAGACAATCCATGGCGATAACAATACCGATGTCTCCTACTTTCAGAAAACAGTAACTACTTTCTCTGCTTTTCCGCAACAAAATATGCCCTCGAAATTTGTTTTTTCTTTCTTCTTAAACATATATTGTTTTTTATTTTGGGTTTTTGAATTGTGAAAGGTATGTTTGAACGATTGGTGGCTGATTAAAGCCGAAAACGAGGTCCAAGGAAAGTGGCTAGCCGTCGCCGGTGTATCATCTAGAAAGTGAGATACATTGATTTGATTCTAAGTTCTAGGGTTTCTTTCTCTTCATTTCTCTTGTTATTGTTTTTGAAGGAATTAATGGCTATGGTGGTATTGATCAATTTTAGGGAAGGTGCCAGGCGAGTGTTCTCCTCTGCACCAATAGCCAAAAGATTCGATGTTTTCACTCTCGAGACGGTGGATGGCATATATGTATCCATCAAAGGGTTCATAAACAAGCAGAAGACTACTGAAAATGGGTTTCCATCTGAGGTAGTACTTAAAATTGGCTTCCATTCTTGCTCTTTCATTGCTGATTGTGGTTTTCATTATGAACTTTTAAGTTTTGAACAATCAAGTAGTGGTAAACTGAGTTAATTAGCTATGAACATAGACAATCGGTATAGATTATGGAAATTCAAAATTTCTATTTTTGTTTTCGTTTTACAAGTATAAGTGAATGATGAGCACTAAATGTGTCTGTACCCAGTACTTGGTAAGTTTATTGTGCTGAACAATTCGGCTGTTGCTTTTCCTGTCATGCTACAAGGCCTGTGTTTGTACACTCCATTCACTAAAGGATTGCTAACCAGTATAAGGGTGCATTGCAAGTCGTTGTTGTTGCATAACATGTTCACTAAAGTTAGAAATTTAACATTACACCTTGTTTTATTTATTATTTTGGGGCTTTTTTGCCTTCGATCCTAAACAGGTTTTCAGTCATTTTCTGTTTGGCTTTCCTCCTTACTGGGAACAATGGGTTGCAAAGTTCTTTGGTGGAGACTCTACCACTACTTGTGCGGTTTCTGGAAGTATTTCTGATTCAGACAAGTTAGCTACTCAGCCAGGAAGTAATACATATTTATAAACTACTTAAATGTCCAACGTGCACTATTCATGCCTAATTTTTTATGTAATTATCTAACATTGCTGTTTTGAATCTTTTCTCTCTTGCTGTGGAGTGGCTGCAGGCATAAAAAGTTCTATTCCATCTTCCTTCCATTTTGATCAAGAAGAAACTCCAGTTGAGCAGGTCTCTTGTAAAGATAGGCATGATGTTGAAGTCCCAAAACAGTTTTCTTCTGAGCTGCCTACTAATGTCGCTGTTGATGACTCAAAAGTTGATGACTTCCCTAAACATGCTGCTGAGGAGGAAACTGGCAGAGCAAATATTGGAGCAAGTGATTTTCAGAGTGTTGGTAAACCAAAACATCTGGTAAGCAATCAGAAGAAACCGGTATCCAGATGCTTTATGAAGCATAAAAGTACAAATTCTAGTCCTGCATCAGAGGCCTCTGAGAGCTTTGGTGGAGTATCAGGTGCAACCACTCAATCTGGGGGGAAAGTGGACATATCAAAGGAATATCCAAGCTATTCTGCAGGCAGAGTGACCAGAAGTTTGTCAAGAAATTTATGTAGAAAAAGGAAAAAGAAGAAAATGGTGGGATGTGGCTTGAACTCTGAGAAAAATACAGTGGATTCTGTTCCAGCGGTGTTCAAAACTTTGAGCAAAAGTTTACAAAATGATAATTGTAAAGTAGGAGGGAAAAGTATGCCCCATCCTTCATATTTTGAGTTTCAAGAACCAAATGATTTGAATGTAAAAAAAAAACTTGATTTTGGGTGTCTAGAAGACGATTTGCAGCATACTCATCACAATGCAAAACAGGGACAGAATTGTGGAAATATTACAACTCAAGGTACCGTGCATACAAGCTTGTTTATCCTTTGGCCTTGCTTGAACTAATCAAACTTACAACTTGAATATTGCAGTTGGAGGAGAAAGTGATGCTAAAGAAGTAAACACATTCAGGAAAAGAACTAAGACAAACACTACCTTTTATACAAGGGTAAGCTGGTTATAGTAATGCAAGTTAATTGTCGCATGTCCCCAGTAGTCTAGTGATTATCACACATTCATTGTCCTTTTAATGCCTGTTTAGGAAAATCCCCCTCCGGAGGTGAACAAGAAAGTGTCTATTGCTTCTCCTGAATCTTTGAATATGAGACGGTCCAGAAGCGGTGAGTGTGTGACTCTCTCTCTCTCTCTCTCTCTCACACACACACACACACACACACACAGAGTCTGCCAATTGCTGCTTATATAATTGCAAATTGAAAATACATAAGCCGAATTATAGTTTCCATGGCTAGTTATATGAGGAAACTTTGGATGCACACTTGTTCAAATGAATGGTTCATAGCATTTGAAACATGTCTATGTTGTCTTTTCTATTTTCTGTTATTACTATAATCTTTGGGAGAAATTGAAATATCAAAGTTTCAATTTGTACTGTTCTATTTAACTTTTCTTGTCCCATACCAAGTTAAATTGATTTTGTCTGTCACAGTGTGTATAAGCAAATAATGATTTCCCTGTGTTGCAGGGAGACTACTTCTACCGACCATGGAATTCTGGCGCAATCAATTGGCAATCTATGACTCGGTTTTTCCCTACCTTCTTCTTTCTTTTTCTTTTCTTTTGCCCTTTTTCTTCTTGTTGGGCTTCTGTGTGGTTGCTTAGCTTTCACCTGCACCTATGCGTGCACAGCCCACTGGCAATAGGCATGCACACTCACTGGAGGATAGCTGGAAATTGAAGTAGAATATGTTGACATTCTTACAACTAGAATTTAATTAACCAAAATGTTATAACACAAAAACTCTTTTTAATTCTTACCACACCATGTAGGGGGTTGGCTACATGATTTCCTTTTATATTCATGTTTACTTTCATCACTTTAAAGTATGGCGTATTATTAGCTTGAGGATACATTGACTCTCTCTCTCTCTCTCTGTGGTGGTATATTCAGGATCGTAAGGTTACTGGAATTCAGGGAGGCCTACCTGTAGTAACAACATCAAGAGGTTTGTCCCTTATAAACTGTATTAGACTGGCACCTCTTTTCCTTCCTTTATGTGAATAAGAATGACTTTAGTAGCGTTTATTATTTTGTCAACCTCTTTACCACCTCACCCAAAATTTTGCTTTAAAGTCATTTTAACTTGATGGTTAGAGTATTTTCTGCTTCTTGTTTTTGGTTACTATACTACCTGCTGATGATAGTGTGTCTCACTTGCTTTTAGGCAGTAGCTCTGGGTCTCAGAAACGCAACAGACGATAGAGGTTGAGTTTCTGGCAGAGCTTTAGACTTGTTTCATACCTCTTGTAAGTATGGTATCTAATGTGAGCTGAATGTGATCTCTTAAAAATTCAAGTTACCTTGAAAATAATCACCAATTCAAAATTCAGCTTTGTCATTATAATTTGTAGACTTGCACACAGGTAACAGTGAAGGAGCATATGGCAATAATTTTGTACAGATTCTACCGCAGATGAGAGAGAGGATGAGAACTCATGTCAAGCTGACCTCTACTCAATTATAACAAAATTTTCAAGCTGCCAGGAGTATGTATAGAAGACATAGAGCTTGGGCTCTTCCCGTCAGAATCTGCGCTGTGTCTATTTTTGTTCATGCTAATCCTTTTAGCTTATCCAAGTTCGAATGCAGCATTGAATCCAACTTTACTCTTTGGGGCATCTAGGTGGTAGTTTTTGCTTATTTCGGATGTGTTATTTTGCTTTTGGTGATACTGGCTCAACCATGTTAGGCCATGTCTAGTCATAGGTCTAAATGTAGTGGAGGGTTATAATCTTAGCCCTCCAAAATATTAATTAATTTATCCTTTTGTTTTCTTTAATGCGATTTATTTTTCTATCTATATATATATATATATAAAACGAATTTAAATACATTTAAAACGTTAAATGAAAAAAAAGTGGCTAGTTGACGTCAACGCGCTTTTAAGAGCATGTCTAAGGGGATTGATCTGGCTTGGGCTAGGTCCAGATCTGGCCCCAAATTAAAAAAAATCACTTTCTAACGCATGTGTTTTAGCCTAAGGCAAGATGAGAAGCAGGTTTTGCCCACCTACTGGCCTGGGCAAGGAGAAAAACTTCCCTGGCACGGGGATGCCAGGGTAAGCAATCCAGCTAAGGATCCCCTTCCAATTATCTCTCGACAGCTGTCACCTATTAAAATTTAAAAAAATAAAAATTTGGTTGCCTATGCTCCTCATCCTATGCGAACCCAGAAACTGAAATCCCTTTCCCCTCTCATATCTCCCTCTCCTTCTCTCTCTTTTTGCACCGCCGCTCTCCCTCTCCCACAGTGCAACCCAAACCCACTATCTCTCTCTGTTTTGACTTACTCTCCTCTCTCCCTATTTGTCTCTCACTTTGCATCAGCCACATCGGAGGCCACCAAGAAGAGATAGAAAGAGAGGGAGAGATTGGCCTCGAAATTTGATGTCGGTCACCTCAAGTTTGAAGTTTGGCAAGCTCGCAGCCGCTGCCACCGTTGTTGGCGTGAAGAGAGAGAACGAGAGGGAGAGATGAGACAGAGGTGATAAGAGATAGATAACACCAACGATGGAGGAAGGGATGGGGACAAAAAGGATGGAGGATGGCAGTGTCGAATTTGATGCCGATGTCGACGGATGTGGCGAGGAGAGGCGGCCGGAACGACAAGGGCTTGATTGTTGGTCTGAAGAAATTTTTTTTTTGGTTGAGTGTTAAAGTGGAGTTGCTGGGTTCGCATAGGATGAGGAGAAGAAGAGGCAACTAAATTTTTTTTTTTCTTGTCCAATTTTAATAGGTGACAGCTGTCGAAAAATCATTGGAATGGGATACTTAGCTGGATTGCTTACCTGGCATACCCGTGCCAGGGAAGTTTTTCTCCTTCTTCTCGTCATCCTATGCGAACCCAGCAACTCCACTTTAACACTCAACCAAAAAAAAATTCTTCAGACCAACAATCAAGCCCTTGTCGTTCCGGCCGCCTCTCCTCGCCACATCCGTCAACATCGGCGTCAAATTCGACACTGCCATCCTCCATCCTTTTTGTCCCCATCCCTTCCTCCATCGTTGTTGTTATCTATCTCTTATCACCTCTGTCTCATCTCTCCCTCTCGTTCTCTCTCTTCACGCCAACAACGGTGGCAGCGGCGGCGAGCTTGCCAAACTTCAAACTTGAGGTGACCGACATCAAATTTCGAGGCCAATCTCTCCCTCTCTTTCTATCTCTTCTTGGTGGCCTCCGATGTGGCTGATGCAAAGTGAGAGACAAATAGGGAGAGAGGAGAGTAAGTCAAAACAGAGAGAGATAGTGGGTTTGGGTTGCACTGTGGGAGAGGGAGAGCTGCGGTGCAAAAAGAGAGAGAAGGAGAGGGAGATATGAGAGGGGAAAGGGATTTCAGTTTCTGGGTTCGCATAAGATGAGGAGCATAGGCAACCAAATTTTTATTTTTTTAAATTTTAATAGGTGACAGCTGTCGAGAGATAATTGGAAGGGGATACTTAGCTGGATTGCTTACCCTTGCATCCCCGTGCCAGGGAAGTTTTTCTCGAGAAGAAGAGGCAACTAAATTTTTTTTTTTCCAATTTTAATAGGTGACAGCTGTCGAAAAATCATTGGAATAGGATACTTAGCTGGATTGCTTACCTGGCATACCCGTGCCAGGGAAGTTTTTCTCCTGGGGAAGATAAGGATCCCACTGTCAGTTCTTGAAAAGAAAATAAGGAGCAGCTTTTTGTTGACTCCAACAACCATTGTGGTGCTCTCAAATGCAACAGCACAATGGCTAGTTGCTCGCCCTTGATTTTTTTGTTTTTTTTCTAGTTCCCAACTAGTTCAGCCTTTTTTTTCTTTTTTTTCTTTCCTCACAACTCTATAAAAACCTAACCATTTATTCATCACCTTCTCACCTAAAAAATCTCTCAATTACCCTAAACAATTTTACTTGTTTGTCTTTTTTCATTTTGCTCAAAATTGTCGTTTCAAAGAATGGCTCAAAATTGTTTCCAAAAATACATTTTTGTGTTGCTTTTCTTATGCTTTGATTTTTATTACAAATAAAATAATAATAAACTAAAATAACAAGTTTTAAATTTTAGCCCTTAGCCCCTAGCCCCTTAGGCCATCTCCAGCCATAGGGCTAAATGTAGTCCAGGGCTAAAAATTTAGCCCCCCAAAATATTAATTTTTTAAAGAATAGTGCAGGGCTAAATTTTTCCATCTCCAGCCATGCATGGCTATATTTTAGGATCCTTCATATTTTATTATTTTGAGAAAAACTATGGTACAACACTCATACATTCCACAACTATATATTGTTTAATTTAATTAAACTATATGTGATAGAATTTGTAAGAAGTGTGGAATGAAATGAGTGGGAGAGGTATTTATAGACAAATTTTAGGTTTTAAATTTTTTTTTTTTAAAAAAATAATAATAAAGCCAACAAAGGCAATTTTTTTAAAAAAGGAAGGGTTTCAAGGGTATGAGACATCCAATGGTCATGACCCAAAATTTTTTATAATTTTTTTAAACAACACCAAACATTTAAAAACGTGAAGACATTTATAAAAATAAAAAAATAAAAAAGTTGGGTTTCAATGTTTGAGCTCAAACTGTCATGAACAAGATTTTTTAATAATTTTTTTTAAAACACTTGAAAAGATTTGAAAAGCTGACCACATTTATTATTATAAAAAAAAAATAATTAAAAAAAAAACTGATGTGCTTTAATGTGGCTGTTGAAAAGCATTATTTTTGGGCTATTTTTGGGATATAGCCCATGGCTGGAGATGGCCTTGCCTACCACTGCTAGAACCACACAAAAAAAATAAATTAAGAAGCTAGATTTTGTGAATAGTACCATTTTGAGGGGCTAAAACAGCACCTAGTCCCTTGCCCCTTGCCCTTGCATTAAACATGCTCCAATATCAACCTTTGGATCGCAGTTGCACAAGATGTTCTCCTGTGGCTAGGCCAAATGTAGCCCTCAAAATTTGGCTAATTTTTTTTTAGCCCATAGCTGGAGATGGATTTTGTATATTTTGAGAGCTACATATGGCCTATGACCCATGACTAAAGATAGCCTTAAGTAGACCTGGCAATATTGGACTCGACCCGTTAACACAACATGAATTCGCACAAAAATAATAGTAATTGGGTCGAGCTTAATGGGTCGGGTTGAAAACGGGTCCACCCGTTAGTTACTCGTTAAGCTAATGGATTGTGTCAGTATTATTCGCGAATCACCCGTTAAGAGCAAAGACATTTTTGTAATTTTTCATTTTAAAATAACCTAGCTTGAATTGAAGCTTATGTTATTCCCTCCTCACGCCGCCACTCATTCTCTGTCTTTCTCTTAAGAGAAACAAAAGCTCTCTCTTTCTCTCTAGATCCAAATCAAACCATCAACTACCTTTGCTCTTCTCCAATGAAAAGGTATGAAAATCTCAAGTCATTTGAGAGTTTTAATTTTCATTTATGCATTATATCAGACATGGGTTTTCAAATAGCTTAATGGAAATGCGTTTCTTTGTTTCAGCTTTATTTTAAAATATTAGACATGAGATTTTAGCTTTATTTTTATTATATATCTAATTTGATATGTTTTCATTTAATAATTTGTTAAAAAATATTATTTATTTTTTAAATTGGTGAAACGGGTTAAGCAGGTGAAAAAAGACCCATTAGCCATAATAAGTCGTGTTGTGTTATTTGTGCGGGTCGTGTTCATGTAAACCCATTAAGAAAATGGGTTGACACGAACACGACCCGTAACCCGCAAAAACAACCCGTTTGCTAGCTCTAGCCTTAAGTGATATGTGGAACATCAAATGAAATTTCTGTAATGTAGGGGCTTGGGGTTGTTTCCATTTTCTTAGTCTCAAATTTTTATTATTTAAACATCATGGAATTTGTGACTATAAGATGTTTGATGCATTATGGGATGAACTTGCATTCAAATTGCATCAAATGGCTCACAATCACCTGACTACTAGTGATAAGACTACTTAAATCCCAACATTTCAATGAAACACGTAGACTTCTTAATTTCCAATTCAATGAAACAGCCACTACTAATTTTAAGGTTTGTTTATAAATTTTCATCTTGAAAATTACTGCAAACATTAAAAAAACCAACGGACCCAAACTTTTTATATATCTATACGCATTTGGTTAACTTTTTACCTCAAGGTCCTAGTAAAGAGACGTGCCTTACCTAAATCACAAAAAGTTAATTCAACCCAAACAAAAATTAAGCTCAATCGCTCAGACCGTCGATAACACTGAAATCTAACGGTCCACATTCATTTTCGTCTGATGCCAAAGTCGAAAAACACAAAACTCGCCACATCATCAATCCTCGATGAAACACAATCCGAACTACCGCTATATAAATACTCACAGTATCGTCGATCCAAACATAATCGACGGTCCACGGAGAACCAAAACATCGACGCGGATCGCCACTCTGAGCCGTCGATTGAAACCCAATCCAACCGTCCACACGCTCCCTCCAAATCTCAAATAAACAAACACAATAACCACATCCCAGTATAAAAGCCCACCTTCCCTCTCCCTCCACACAAAAGTCACGAGACTCACACACTCAGTCTGAAAATTCGATCCAAAATCAAAACCCTAGTTTTGCAGAAATGTCGGGTAGAGGGAAGGGAGGCAAGGGGTTGGGCAAAGGAGGAGCCAAGAGGCACAGGAAGGTGCTGAGGGATAACATCCAGGGCATCACCAAGCCTGCAATTCGTCGTCTTGCTCGTAGGGGCGGCGTGAAGCGTATCAGTGGCCTCATCTACGAGGAGACACGTGGCGTCCTCAAGATCTTCCTCGAGAATGTGATCCGAGACGCTGTGACCTACACAGAGCACGCCCGGAGGAAGACTGTGACCGCCATGGATGTCGTCTATGCGCTCAAGAGGCAGGGCAGGACTCTCTACGGGTTTGGTGGTTAGGATTTTTAGGGTTTCAGATTGGGAATTGTAAAGGGGTTAATTGGTGTTGTGGTTGTTGGGTAGTTTAGGAAGCAGTTGCTTGAAGTTGATGTTTTTCTAGGTTGATTATGAAATGAAACTCTACTTGTTTTCTCAATCCATTTTGTCATCTTTGATGGTTTGCATGAATTGCAGTTGTTAATTTTGATCTCTTTGGTTTCCAATGTTGAAATTCCATTTTGCAAACACTGGTAGCTCCCTAGCTTTCTAAATTCGGAGTTGTTTTTAGCTACTAGACAATGGGCTGAATGCCAATGATTGGGCCATTGTAAAAATATGCCAAATCATCCATGGTCGGTTTTTTTAAAGTGCTTGATCTAAGTCATTGTAAATCTTGTTAAGTGGGCCGAATTCATATAATTCATTCAAAAGTCCATGCCCTTTTTGGGGTTACAAAACTCAGTATAAATCTGGATAATTGGACCGAGTTTTTATAATTCGTTTATACTCTAAGCCCGGTTTGCCCAATGGGTTAATGTATTCTTGAATTTGGGGTTTTTCTACATACACCCAATTAGTTGGCTGTCCTTGGAAGCTCCCTAATTTTAATAACGTACATGCTTGAACCCAGTTCCCTACTGGATCAATATTTTTGAATGAATTGTATGAACCTGGCCCAGTTGCCCTTTGGGCTCCCTTTCTTTCATTTGCCAATTTTCTGTCAAAATTATGAACACAATATCAACACCAAGTGGAAGTATTCAAGGATTAAAATATCAGTCACGCTCACACAGATAATATTAGGCCTCCAATTTACGGATTTTTCAGGGATATATTGTTATTGTTTTAAGTATCAAGAAAAAAATCAACAAAAATGACATAAGTTTTGAAACATAGAATTTTAGAGTTAAACTTTTGTAGATGTTATGTAAATTATAATGAGTGTATTGAACAAATAAACTCAAAAAGTTACAAGTATAACATAAGTTTTGAAACATAGAATTTTAGAGTTAAACTTTTGTAGATGTTAATGTTATGTACATTATAATGAGTGTATTGAACAAATAAACTCAAAAAGTTACTAAATATAAGATATACATATGATGAAATATAAGTGGTATGTAATGCGCGTTAATGAAAAGTTTGAAAATAAGACGTTAATTAGAATGAGTAAACCATGCATAAAGGTAGTAAGATGTTTTTGGAGGTATGTGGGTAGTAGACTGTAGATAGATTCTTCATATTAATATATTATAGGGTTCTGGGTATGATTTAATGGCTTGTTTAGTTCATAGGTGTTCCAATGAAGCTTTAATTTCCTCCTATTTAACTTAAGGGAGATTAACTATTATACCCAATATATGAGCCCAAATTATAAAAAGATCCTATATGAAATGGACTTTAGAAACACACCCAAAACCCATTTACAACATAATAAAAAGGTTTTTAACTTCTTTTAAATTACAAAACTGCCATTGATTTATTAAAACAAACCCAACCCCAAAACACTCAATAGGGCCATATGTCATTTTGTGGGCTTTTTTTTTGGGTGTGTTTATAGAAATTAAATGGTGAAGAGTTTATCTATATTATTAGTATTAAGAATGGGTATATGACTAAATATCTCATAACTTAATTGCATATTCTAATAATGATAAGCGATTTTTGGGTTTCAATTTGCATCAATTGCCTTCAAAACTTTTGAAATTTTTTTGGATTCTGTTCTAGGTATCGGGAAATAACGATGATGTTGACAATATATCGGGGATATATCGCTAATACAAGGGAATATCGGTGTCGACACTTGAAAATCACGATAGGAAATTGAGCTAAGCTAAGTTGAAATCCAATATTTTATTTTACTTTTTCTTTCTAAAGTTAAAAACTCTAACCTCTTCTTTTAGTGATGTCTTATTAGAACGTTAGTATCCAACCCAATTTACCACATCGATAGAGATTCGAGTCATGAAAATGGTTACTTTTCCATAATCATATCCACTTTATATCATTTCACAATAAAGCTCTTCATTTTATTTGATATGCAGCAGATTTCACGTAAATCATATCAATCAAATAAAGCTGAATAGGTCTCAACTCAACAATCAAGATTGTAAGGTTAGAGCTTTAATCATTGATACTCTCTGTTTCCCCATATGTGCACCATCCAAACCACACATCGGATGAATCCAATGCGATATACATATTCTTTCAATAAAATAACACAACCGAAACTTGAAAGTGTACAACGTTTTGTCTTTTCGCCGCCTTCATGTTCATATGCATAATGCATGCGTACGTGACAATAATCAATCTCTGTCAGTTTGAAGCCAAGAAAGAAAAAAACTTATTTTATTCCATTTTTTCTTCGACAAATGGAACTTTGCTTACTTTTGATTCTCCGAGATCCGCTGAATTTCCAACGAGGAAGTTCAAGTTGGTATGTCCCAAAAACAAAACAAGAACAAGGATTTTCACATGGCACCACTTCAGAGCTATTCGTGTATTTGTGCAATGCAAATCCTAGGAAACTTCTTTTCAATCAATTCTTTTTGTATGGCCCTTTTGATTGGAATTCTATGTTCTTTTATATATGCAACGTTACGTGTCCATCAATCTTTGTCAAGAAAAGGATCACAAAACGAATATATACTCCATTCTTCTCTTGGATAATTGAAAATGTGATTATTTCCAAATCTAGGAGGTCCTTTGAATCTAGCTACTAGCATTTAGTTCAATGATTATGTTAACAAAACAAATAAAACAGATCCACACTAGTTTAATTAACTTCGTTAGCTAGATATGCATTGTTGTCTCATTAACTATGTTAAGTTTTATAGGTTCAATAATTGTCTAACATGATATCAGAGTTATCGTTTCAATTTTGCTTTTGGGTTCAAGAGTTGTATAAGAACAACTCAAAAGGAGCTGAAACTCCCTTGTATTAATTCCTCCATAAACTTCACGAATCTCTGATTTGTCTATTTCTATTGAAACACAATTTGATGGGTAGGTGAGGCTACATTAGTCGAAGAAAGAAGGCGTTACAAGCAAAGTGAAACAACCGGGCAAAGATCCTCAATTGGATCGGATACTTATCAGAGTGGCGTCGTGGCTCCATACTTTTCTACTTTTTGGACGATTTCATAATTAGGGTTTGCATGCCAATTAAATTTGTCCAACTCAACAATCCAATCCAAACCAAATACTTCTTAGAGCAAATCAGTACTAATTATTTTATTCAGAACTAAGCATAGCAAAACCCCATTGGATCTTGTCTAATAATTGTTTCATTTTCCTTCAAGAACGTACGCTAAATAAAATAATCATTTGGTTCCATGAAAACAGAGATGTAGGATACCTTTTTTTATTTTATGTCGGTCGGTCTCTTGGATATGTTGGTGGATATTGCTCAGGTATTTGATCCAAAAAGAAACCCCAAAAATAATTAACACTTAATTCAGAAAATTAAATTAAAATAAAATTCATTAATTCTTGTTTTCATATTGAATTTTTTTCAGAAAATTAATAAGTTATATGGTTTTGGCGCCACAGCATGCATATGGGTCCTCTTAGTCTAATTTGGAACATGTTGGAAAGTCGCAACTACCAACTTGTGGCCACGAATCTTTCAGTTCTCATACTCGGATATAAAGAGTGTATGGACCAAAGCCAAAAGAGTGAACAAGAAAGCAACTTGTTAGCAGCTGCTTTGTTCGACGTACAACTAATCATAAATCTTATGTTATGGTGCCCAAGCTATGCACATGTGGTTCACATTGAAGCTAGCTATAGCCTTAGCTTTTTCAATCTACCATCCGTTCTATTTGGTGTGGTGTCGGCTTTTCCTATTGAGATGGGCGATAACATACTTCATTCATATACACTACACGAATACTAGGATTCAAATCCAGAAGTTTTTCTGTGAGAGTAATTTCTTTAAACCACTACACTATTGGATCCTTTATTTGCCTAACTAGTCGGTTCTCTTACTCAACGGACACTTGAATTTCTAGACCTCTCTAACTTCCGAACCCCAAAAACAAAAAGGCAAAAAAAGGTACGAGTTCCTCAGTAGTCTTCAGGTAGGCTCCTCTCATTTTCCATCTTGTAAGGAAAAACATGGAGGGGCCATGCACTTGATGAGTATGGACCGTGCGATTGATCATGATCCAGTGTACTGGTGCCACGGGTCAAGTTCAGTGTGGTGAACAAAAATTGCAATGCTTTTTTGGAAGAGTCTCGTGATTAGTTAATTAAATTTTCCAAAATTAGAGAAAGTTTTGATTGATCCAAATTTACAAGTGTTTTGTTTTGTTGGAAAGAAGAAGAGGAAGATGTTAAACCAACAAAAGAGAAACCAATTTGAGCCACATTTTTATGGATAACACTAAATTAATAATTAAGTATCAATCAAATTTCTGATAAAGCTGTGACTAGCTCACACGCCACACTTATTGTACAACATCAAACTGATCCTAGTCACACCAATGTCTAAAACTAAGAGCAAGGGGTGCTAATTTTTTATTTGGGTGGATTTTACAAGTGATCCGATACTAATTAACCCACTTGTGTTAATCATATCTAAAATAACTCAATTCTTCGAGGGACTTATAGCTCAATTGGTTAAGAGTATTTTATTCATTTATTCATCTTTAGTAATGGGCTATAGGCCAAATGCACGGGTATAATTTAGCCCTCTAAAATATTATTATTTTAAAGAATAGTATAAGGTTAAAATTTTCAATCTCTAGCCATGTATGACTATATTTTTAGGCCTTACATATTTTATTGTTTTGGAAAAAATTATGGTACAACACTCATACATTCAACTACTATATATTGTTTAAATGAATTAAACTACTATTTAGGTTCTTTAGAGAAATGAGTGTGGAAAGTTGTAAATAAGTAAAGAATGTGATAAAGTTCGTAAGAAATGAGTGATTTTTTTTGTCTGTGGAGAAATTTGAAGTAATGTGTAGACATATTTTTGGTTTTTTTAAAAAAATGAAAAAATGTATAATGGCTATGTTTGAAAATTGCTGAACTTTCTAATGTTCTGACCTCCAACGGTCTGAACAAGTTTTTTTTATATATAATTTTTGTAAAAAAAAACCCAATTTAAAACGTTCCAAAACTTTAAAAAGAAAAAATAAAGTAAAGGCGTTGATGTCATCGCATTTAATTGGAGCTCTTGGATCTAAACGTATGCCCTTTGGTTTTCAGTTGCATGAAGTCTTCCCCTGCTCACACCCACACTTGATTCATCCTCTAATTGGGTAGCACATGCTATGGGTCCACAAAAAAAACTTTGGCCCGGGCTAAAGGTAGGCTATACGTAGCATGGGAGAAGGGTTAAAGGGTTACATATGGCCCTCGAAATTATTTTGACTCATGATTGGAGATGGGTTTTGCACTTTTTAGGGGCCATATATGGCCTATAACTCATGGTTGGAGATAACCTTTGGCCATCTTCAATCATAGGGCTAAATGTAGTTCAGGGCTAAATATTTAGCCAACACTCATACATTCCACAACTATGTATTGTTTAATTTAATTAAACTACTATTTAAAGACAATATTCCATGACCAAGAATATTATATATTTTTTTTAAACAACACTTGAAAACATTTAAAAAGGTGACCGCATTTATAATTTTTTTTTTAAATTTATAAAAAAGGATGGGTTTCAATGGTCTGACCTCTAACGATCATGACTAGTAATTTTTTTACGAATTGAAAATATCTAAGAAGGTGACCACATTTTAGAAAACAAACAAGGTTGGGTTTCAATGGTCTGACCTCCAACGGTCATGACTAAACCTTGAACCCTTAAACAACACGAATTGAAAACATTTAAAAAGGCTTTGAAAAATATATCAATGACATCAATGCTTTTATTGTTGGATGTTGGATATGCATTTGCACGAGATGATTTGTGCTCGTGCTCACACTTGATAATTTATCTTCTTCAAAAGCGCATGCATGAGACCCACATTTAGCCCGGTTGGAGGGCTAAAGAGCCAAATGTGGTTCTCCAAATTTGGCCAAAATTTTGTTTAGCCCATGACTGGAGATGAGTTTTGCATTATTTTTTTAGAGTTATATTTGGGATATAGCCCATGACTAGAGATGGCCTTAGGTCCTAGATTCGATTCTCTACTCCCCTTCAAAACTTGTATTAAAAAAAATCCAATCGAATCTGGGCCACAGTGAATTCACTTTACACACAACGACAATAACCAACACTTCAATTGCCCTCCCTCCCTCCCCCTTTCTGTATATATATTGCTCCGATTTTTCCATGCCATCCTATTACATCTTAGTTCATAAATTTATTTTACAACTATGGCTCCGGTGAACATAACTTCAATCAAAACGGCGTCAAGTGGCTTATTGCAAGGCGATAATCCTCTAAACTTCGCCTTCCCACTCTTAATCGTCCAAACCACCTTAATCATTGTCGTTAGTCGTTTCCTCGCCTTCCTTATCAAGCCCCTCCGCCAACCAAAAGTCATTGCCGAAATTGCAGTAAGTTATTAATTTTCGAATTTAAAACCCCTTTCAATAATATTAGAAATAACGAGCTACTTGATTTATTTAATTTTCGAACTTAGAATCCCCATTTAATAATATATAATATTCTGAATCTTTTGTGTTTACTTATTTTTTGTGGTCAAATGTTAATCTTGTGTTCGAATAATTATTATATAGGGTGGAATATTGCTTGGGCCGTCAGCCTTCGGACGAAACAAACAATACCTACACAAAATATTCCCCTCATGGAGCACCCCAATCCTCGAAACCGTGGCAAGCATTGGTCTTCTGTTTTTCTTGTTCCTCGTAGGCATAGAGCTCGACTTAAGCTCGATCCGACGTCGTAATGGCCGAAGCGCCGTCGGCATAGCCCTCGCCGGCATATCTGTCCCTTTCATCTGCGGCATCGGAGTTGCCTTCCTCCTCCGGAAAACCATCGACGGAGCTGACAAGGCCGGCTTCACCCAGTTCCTTGTGTTCATGGGAGTGTCCCTCTCCATCACCGCTTTTCCTGTGCTCGCCCGCATTTTAGCAGAGCTCAAGCTTTTGACCACTCGGGTTGGCGAGACTGCCATGGCTGCGGCGGCGTTGAACGACGTCGCTGCATGGATCTTGCTGGCTCTGGCGGTGGCCTTGGCCGGTGACGGTGTTGGTGGACACAAGAAGAGCCCCTTGGTATCTATCTGGGTCTTCCTCTCAGGTATATATGGTCAGAAAATAATACAATATCCTCAACAACAAAAATTCGTAGTTTTCTTTTTCACCTAATATATTAAATAAATATAAATATAATTATTTTGTATGATTAATTAAACAGAAAGGGACATTTTCTGTGTTGAAATGAATCTCACTTTTAATGAAGAAATAGTATAAAGCCTAATCATTATAATTTTATATGTTGACTTTTCTGCTATTTTATATATTTTCAGTTACTATTTGGTATATCCATGTAAGTAAGTAACGGCTTTTGAATATCAGGTCTTGCTTTTGTTGCTTTCATGATGGTGGTGATCCGCCCCGCCATGAACTGGGTGGCCCGCCGCAGCTCCCCGGAGCAAGACTCAGTGGACGAAGCCTATATCTGCTTGACCCTAGCCGGAGTCATGGTGGCCGGGTTCGTGACAGACCTAATTGGGATCCATTCCATATTCGGAGCCTTTGTGTTTGGCCTAACAATTCCAAAAGGAGGGCGGTTTGCAGACAGGTTGACAGAGAGGATGGAAGACTTTGTTTCTGGTCTGTTGCTTCCACTTTACTTTGCTTCAAGCGGGTTGAAGACGGACGTGGCGAAGATCAGGGGAGGAGAGGCGTGGGGGCTGCTGGCTCTGGTTATATCGACGGCCTGCGCTGGGAAGATCTTGGGGACGTTTGTTGTGGCTTTGATGTTTAAGATCCCTGTTAGGGAGTCCTTGACGCTTGGTGTGCTCATGAACACCAAGGGCTTGGTTGAGCTCATTGTTCTCAATATTGGCAAGGAGAAAAAGGTCAGTTATAATTATTTATTTAATTGATTTCCACCACATTTACATCGGCATTTTAATTAATTATATACACTACTATAACAAGTATGAAAATTGATTGAATTGCCATGTGTAATTAACATGTTCTTGCTTGTAAAAATAAAAATAAAAATTATAGTTACAATTTAATCATACATTTCATACCAATGTAACAAAAGGTATCGTCGTTCGACTGACAATAACATAATTGATCGTCACTTGACATCTCACCAAACACAAAATCTCCCATTTGAAAAAATGAAAGTGAATTGTGTAATGTTGTTTGGTGCCATGTTATGTCAGACTGTGAATTCAAACAAATAAATACAAAAAATCAACTTAACTAGAGAATATAATTAACTTAGGTTTCATGTGCATCTATCACAACAAATTCATGATATCAGCTAATCAATACTGTTTAGCATGGGATTAACTTACTTAAGGCAGCTAGTTCTAGTTGTTGGGGCCATGTTAGGGAACCATTTGCAAAGTCATTTGAAAACGACAGCTCAACTTTTACCCTCCTCTTTGTAATCTGTCGTTTACGTTATTTGTCTGTTTACACTGCATTCAGCGGCAATTGGAACTTTATGTCACTTCTTTTTTGCTTTATTGATTGATCCCCCCTCCATTTTCCTTAAAGCTTTTGGCCAATCCATGAACTCTTTTGTGGCTCACAACTATCCTCACCCTGCATGATGACGTTTGATAGCTATTTCACTTTTCATTTTTAGTTTTAGAATATAGAGGAAAATTAGAATGAAATTGGGAGTGAGGATGAGATTGAGAAGATGATGAGAAGGAGGAATAACAAAAGTGAAAACACTTTTAAATAGATTTAAGTTTTTAGTTTTTATTTTCACTTTTGTTACCCTTCTCTCACATCCTCCCTCTCATCTTTCCTCTCGTTCTCCTTTTTTTCTGTCTACACTTTGGCATAAAAAGTGAAAACTAAAAACTAAAATTGAAATGATTATCAAACCGGCCCTTAGATAGTTACGTGTCTTCAGAAAATTAAAAAGCAACAAACACTCAAACAGTGCCAAATTTTTTGCCAGAAAGATAGTCATGAAAAGAATAGCTTAAGGGACACACACACGTTTTGTAAAGGTTAAAAAGCAAGGACTTTGGGTCAAGTTTGTCAAGTTTGCCTTTGGCTTTATTGTGAATCCATCCTAAGATTAAAGTTGGGTTGTATAATCTCAATTATTGGTTCGACCAAAAAATAATAATTCTAAATTATTGATGTAAGAAATTTGATGAATTATTACTTTGTGACTTCAACTTTCTATTTAAGGGCATCTAAATAGGAAAATACTAGAGGCACCAATTTTGGGCACCAACTCTCTAATAGAGCGTGGGATCCGTTGTATTGACGGGCTCCACCTCTATTAGAGAGTTGGTGAGCAAGTTGGTGCCCAAAGTTGGTGCCTCTAGCACCACCCATCTAAATAATATATATATAGAAATTGTCTGTAACATTGCCCTTTAACTTGGTGTGTTTGGCCTTTCTAGAAAATCAGTTAAATATTCTAAAGTTAGTGGTTTTTGGGGAAAGTATAAATTTGCAACTTTATACATATATAAATTTGCAACTTTGTGTTTTATATATATCTTATCAATTTATTGTTCGCCTGCAAGATTTCTAACTTTCTATTTGAGGACGCCTATAAGAGCTGTCTTTTAATATTGTTTTATACGTTGGTATATGCGTTATGTTGTCAGATTATTACTTAAATTTGTTTTTAATATTACTATGTGAAAAAGTATGTGATAAGCTGACATGATATCAAAGATATGTGATTTTTGTAACTTTAGGTTAAACAATGTTATCTTAAGAATTACTAATTAATTTAATTACAGGTGCTTAATGATGAGACATTCGCTATTCTAGTCCTCATGGCACTCTTCACCACCTTCATCACAAGTCCTCTAGTAATGGCCATTTACAAGCCGGCACGTGGCATCTCATTGCGCCCTCGCCGCAAGCTAGGTGACCTCTCGACCAGTGTGGCCTTCAAAGACGAGCTTCGAGTGGTCGCATGTGTTCATGGGCCTCCCAATGTGCCTTCACTCATTGGCCTCATTGAGTCCATTCGGAGCTCTAAGAAATCCCAACTCAAACTCTTCCTTATGCACCTTGTGGAGCTCACTGAACGCTCCTCTTCCATTATCATGGTCCAAAGAGCTCGAAAAAATGGGTTTCCCTTCTTTAATCGGTTAGGCCGAGGCCAGCTCCACAACAGCGTTGTCGGGGCTTTCCAAGCCTATAGCCAATTGGGCCGTGTCTCGGTCCGGCCCACAACTGCAATTTCAGCCCTGTGCACAATGTATGAGGATATATGCCACGTGGCGGAAGATAAGAGGGCAGCGATGATCGTCTTGCCCTTCCACAAACAATGGAGGTTCGACGGTGATGATCAGGAGACAACGGAGATTGTGGGCCACAGTTGGAGAGGGGTCAACCAAAAGGTGCTTCAAAATGCACCGTGCTCGGTTGCAGTGCTCGTAGACCGTGGATTTGGTCGCCCTAGATCACAAAATCCTGGGCCTACAACCATCCTAACCCAACGGATTTGCATTATTTTTTTCGGTGGTCCTGATGATCGTGAGGCTTTGGAGTTGGGTGGTAGGATGGCCGAACACCCGGCAGTTAAAGTGACAATTGTGAAATTCGTTGAGAAAGAGGGCTTGGAGAGTAATGGGCCTCATGGGGTTATGTTGAAGCCCTCACCCTCCAAGTCCACTGATAATAGCTACAGCTTCTCCACAGCTAAAATGGACAGAGAGAAAGAAAAGGTATTTGTGCCTAACTACAATTTAGTCACGTTGCAATATGTCCTCCATCTATAACCACACATTCGTCACATCACCCTCTCCGTGTTACACTAAAAGATTAGTCAAATCACACAATTTTAGCTCGTTTAACTTTTTCAGTATGTACTAATTTATGGTAAAATTTGATCATCAGAAACTCGATGAGGGTGCAATGGCTGAGTTCAGAAGCAAGTGGGATGGGGAAGCAGAGTACATAGAGAAAGTGGGAGCCAATAACATTATAGAGGGGGTGTTGGCCATAGGAAGAAGTGGAGATCAAGACCTATTGGTCGTGGGAAAAGGGAGGTTCCCATCAGCCATGGTAGCAGAATTGGCAGACCGGCAAGCAGAGCATGCGGAGTTAGGCCCTGTTGGAGACATATTGGCCTCATCAGACCATGGTGTGGTCTCATCAGTCCTTGTGATTCAACGACATGACGTAACCCACGCCGTGGAGGCTCCCATGTCAAAGATACTGCACCGTGACTACGAAAGGTTCGTAGCAGAAGAATCTTCCAGCAATGTGCCTGAAATTTCTAAGGAAACTGTGTGACCAAAAGTAATTAACTTGTTCATCATATAAAGTGTATTGTTTTGTTACAAGTTTCCTTGTCCAAAAAATATGTGAGATTAGGTTTTGTTATCAACTTATGACGGTAGTTGAAGAAAAGATCCAAGCTAATGATTCAGAGTTTAGAAATTTAATGACAAAGCAAAGCAATGATTAAGGGATTCATTAAGAAGCAACATGATTGGCACTGGATTGATTAATTGGTGGCGCATAACATAACAAACAATAAACAAACAAACTTGACTTAAGTGGGAGGAGCAATTATCTGCCTTCTAGTTGGAGGCAGTATTGTTTATACATGTAAACAGGGTGGGTGTGGCGCTAGGTTTGACTTGAGACCACTTGGTACTTCTCTTATCGTCAATAAAAATCAATCATCCCCTACTTATTTAATTTCAATTCACCATTGTGAAGAACAAAGACGCCAGTCATTTAGGGTTCAAAGTCAATCTAACTTTCAATTACCACCAACCATGGAGCTCAACATAACCACTATGAGTACTTCATCAGATGGAGCTTGGCAAGGTGACAACCCTTTGCACCATGCCTTCCCATTGTTGATAGTTCAAACCACTCTCATCCTCTTTGTTAGCCGCCTCCTCGCCTTACTTCTCAAGCCACTACGCCAACCTAAAGTCATCGCTGAAATATTAGTACTGTTTTTTTTGCTGATATATGCGTGCTTATGTCTAAAACTACGTTGTTTTTTTTTCTTTTTCTTTTGTGCATGACTGAAAAGAATGTTTGCTTTTACTTTCTTGCGTACAATTCAGGGTGGGATTTTGTTGGGACCATCAGCACTTGGCCGGAACAAACACTTCTTGCAGATCATATTCCCTTCATGGAGCACCCCCATACTCGAATCTGTAGCAAGCATTGGCCTTCTCTTTTACTTATTTCTTGTAGGCCTTGAGCTTGATCTGAGCTCCATTCGCCGCAGTGGCAGAAAAGCCATCACCATAGCCATTGCAGGCATGTTCCAAATTTCATTCTGATACAATATATTCTCCAATATTTTCTTTTAGTACATTTCACTCAAATTTTCAGACTTTTATCTTCAAATTCTCTCAGGCATTTCCCTCCCCTTTCTCTTCGGAGTAGGGGTCACATTCCTCATGCGCAAAGCCATCCATGGGGAGAACAAAGTGGGCTACGCTCAGTGCCTTGTGTTCATTGGGGTAGCTCTCTCCGTCACCGCTTTCCCTGTCCTCGCACGCATCCTAGCAGAGCTCAAACTGCTCACAACTCGCGTTGGCGAAACAGCAATGGCAGCAGCAGCCTTCAACGACGTCGCTGCGTGGATATTGCTGGCATTGGCCGTGGCCTTAGCCGGAGGGAACCACAAAAGCCCCTTAGTATCCCTTTGGGTTCTCATTTCAGGTGTTGCTTTTGTTGCTTTTCAGCTAACTTTGGTCAGGCCCTTCATGAACTGGGTAGCCAAACGCAGCTCATCCAATGATGGCTTAGTGGACGAGGCCTACATCTGCTTAACCCTAGCCGGGGTAATGATATCCGGGTTTACGACAGACCTGATCGGTGTCCATGCCATATTCGGAGCTTTTGTTTTCGGGTTAACGGTCCCAAAGGGGGGTGAGTTTGAAGCCAAACTGACCAAAAGGATTGAAGATTTTGTGTCTGGTTTGCTTCTCCCTCTCTACTTCGCTTCAAGTGGGTTGAGGACGGATGTGGCTAAAATTCAAGGGGTCAAGGCATGGGGGCTGTTGGCTTTGGTGATATCAGTGTCCTGCACAGGGAAGATTTTGGGAACGTTTTTGGTTGCCATGTTGTGTAAGATACCAGTAAGAGAGTCATTGGCTTTGGGTGTGTTGATGAACACCAAAGGGTTGGTAGAGCTCATTGTTCTCAATATTGGAAAGGAAAAGAAGGTACGTGTATTTTCAGTAATGTGGTAGATAATAACACAATTAAAGAGACCATATATCTATAAACTCCATAAGCTACATCTCTTACAAAGACAAGATCTGCTTGAATAAGTGAATTTCATCTCTATCTCCAATGCAATAACCCATATTCTCATACTCAAATTCTCGAGTGCAAAAGTGATGGACCTTAAGACTTATAATTGTTCTATAATAATACAGTTGCGGATAATCAATTTTGTGTCTTGTCGATCGTCCCATCAATACATGTCGGTCAACGATGAGTGCAAAAATTAATTATCCTTTAGTGCGGTTAACCGTATTATAGAGTTACAGTTCAAATTTGGATTTTGAGTTTCCGGTGCGTTGGAGATGGCCTGAGGGATGTGTTCACTGTCCATCCATCTATGTTTGTTTGCTATCTAGTCCTGTTATTACCACCTTGGGGGATTAACTTTTGGAAACTTCGCTTTGCAGATTCTAAACGACGAGATGTTTGCTATTTTAGTTCTGATGGCACTTTTCACCACCTTCATGACAACTCCAGCTGTGATGGCCATTTACAATCCCTCACGGGACGTCATTGCTTCTCCAACTCCCCGTCTCTTACATTCTCCAACCAAAAGCTCAAAGAAGCAAAAGGATCTTCGAATCCTTGCTTGCATTCATGGCCCCGGAAGCGTACCCTCCCTCATCAACCTCATAGAGTCAACCGGAACCGCCTCCGAAAACTCACCGCCACTCAAAGTTTACGTCATGCATCTTGTTGAGCTCACTGATCGTTCATCTTCGATTATGATGGTACACCGTGTTCGGAAAAATGGTTTTCCCTTCATCAACCGCTTATGTCAAGGGGTTTCGCAGGACCAAATCCCGGCAGCATTTGAGGCGTATGGTAGAGTTGGTCAAGTCACCATCCGCCACACGACGGCCATCTCGGCATTGTCCACAATGCACCAGGACATACTCCACGTCGCGGAAGAAAAGAGGGTGTCGATCATCATCTTGCCTTTTAACAGACAGTGCAGAACAGAGGGTGAAGAGACAATGGAGAATTTGGGGCACGATTGGAGAGGGGTCAATCAGAGGGTATTAAGCAGTGCAAATTGCTCGGTGGCATTGTTTGTGGATCGTGGATTTGGTGGCAGACCTGAGAGGCGTGCAGCGCCCTCAAGTGCCGCCATTTCAAAGAGGGTGTGCGTTTTGTTTGAGGGTGGACCCGACGACCGCGAGGCTTTGGAGTTTGGAAGGAGACTGGCGCATCCAAGTGTTATGGTCACAGTTGTGAGATGCATTCAGGTTGAGGGAATAGACAGCTTGGAGCAGAGCCATGAGAGGGAAGTTGATGAGGCTGCAGTGGCAGAGCTGAAGAGGTATAATGAGTCAGTGGAATACATAGAGAAGGTGATGGCCGGCAATGTTGCAGAGACGGTAGTGAGTATAGCTCGGAGCACGGAATGTGACCTGGTTATCGTGGGGAAAGAGCAGCACCATCCAGCCATGGTTGCAGAACTGGCTCACCAGCAGCTGGAGCATGCTGAACTGGGAGCAATTGGAGATGCATTAGCTTCGTCCTCACATGGGATCCTGTCCTCCATACTTGTGATACAAACACCACGAAGTAAAAAATGAATTGATCGAAGGCAGTTAGGGACCATGATTTGTAATTGTAGCTATGTAAATTAGTTTGTCATTAGCCGAGGCAGACTCCACATGTTAGGAAAATTACGAATAATGGAGTTTAGTTCAATTCTGTTAATAATGTTAGCTGATCGGTCAATGTATTTGCTAGTTTTATCTCCTTGTAAAAAGTTAAGAAGACACAACCAGAGGATGGAATCAGCGCTTAAGGTTATTGTAGGGTATGTGAAACAAATAAAGCAGTAGAACTGAGAAGAACAGAGAGGAAGCAGGATGCCGGGTTAAGATTCGAGTGACAGAATGTAGTTTTTATATTATGCAAACTATTTGTTCTTGGTCTCGGAGGACATTGCATCGGAATGGTGCTATTCATAGCAGTAAATTACTCTATTGAGGATGCGAGAACTATACCATGCCAATAATTCAACAAAGAAAATGCCTTCAATTGATTGCTGATTACTGGGATTTCAAACGGAGAAAACATATCAGAACACAAATGAAGGATTAGGGTAACATACTTAGAACCATTGCAAATTAAAAGAAATTTTCATTCCTCAAATCTCACAAACAAATTCGAACATTTCAGTACTCTTTTGAATTGGGCAATTAACCCTCTTGTGAATAGTTGTACACATATAAACAACTTTGAAAACACCAAATATCCCCAATTAAGTTACATAAAATCTTTTAAAGATGAAAGAAAAAGAAAGGAAAAAAAAACGTTTTCTGCAAATATACTAAACTCAACAAAAGTGTCTTTTTCCATGGAAATGGATCTCAAATCCAATTTATCACCAACCAACCAATTAGTCAGCAGCAGCAGCTGCTAACAAATTCCACATTCACCAAATTCCATTTCCTCCACCTTAGGCATCAATCTTGGCAGCCTTCAATTTGCGTGCTAATAATTTGTGTCCGCAACTTATGGGTCAACCAGAAATTTGTTGAGACCATGTAAGATTCTACATGGACACACAAAGCAAAACACAACCAAAACAGGAATGAGTCTCAAAACTTGCATATCATAGCCAAATACAATTCAAGACAAATAACGTTTCTAGCAACCTCTTGTAGTGGTGGAATAGCATTGTGGTGAACATACAATCTACTTTTAAACACAAAAAGGACAAAACAGGGAAGAAGTTTCAAATTACAATGAAAGTATGTTCCTCAGGATACACTAACCTTAGTTAAAGCCTCCCCCAGTCCACGCTGAATCCGATTTCCCATTGTGACCAGCAGCCTTTGAAACAGATGCACTCTGGTAATGATCAAATCCATCGTCTTTGCCATCATCCCAGCCAGCCCAACCGTCACTGCTATTGGATCCCGTTCCCTTAGTAGTCTCTTGCTTCCTATTGTCTTTTTGGTCCCAATCATCCCAAGAACTCGAGCCGTAAGAATTAAAATTCCCACTCGATGACTGCACCCCTCCAGAAGAATTCCATTGTTTATTCTCCTGTTTAAACTCTTGATAATATCCATTTTGCTCACTATCATTTCGTTGCCAGTTATTATCAGCCTTCCAGGTTGTTCCATCTTTAGTGTACTCTTCAACCTTTTGTGAAGCCATTGCCATGACCCCTTTCATAATCCCCCAAGTCCTATGTCCTATCTCTGTAGTCTTTGCAGTGACAACATTAACAGTTTCATTCACCTTGTATTCATAGCCACCCTCTTTCACCTGTTATAAGAGTTTAATCACACAACTCCTTTCTCAAAGTTCAGAAATTGGAAAGATAGCTTACAATATATGCATTCCTTGTAAAAAAAAAGAATGCAGAATATTTAGGTAATCCAAAAGCAAATAACACAAATCTCTCTCTCACCCCTGCACACACACACCCCTATAGAGATGAAGAATAAAAACACACAAACCTTTCTCAAAACTCAAAGCAATGTAAAAAAGAAAGAAAACAAATAGAAAACAAAGGTAACGGGTTACTACCAAGATGTGTCTTCCTCATAATAGATTTTTTTGCCCCTCGAAATAGCCTTGCATTTGTAGTATGGTAACGGGTTCATAAATTTTCAAACCTCAGGATATTTAGGTTGATCTAATACCCATGGGGGAATAATATTTAATCTGGCTGTTACTTAAAACAATGACTATCAGTGGTGGTTTGCCAGTAATTGACACCACGAGAGGGCTGAGCTAGAGTGTTTTTGTAATTGTTTTTTATGTCAAATGGAGGCGTTATTTATAATGGTACTTTGATATGTTAAGACGGGAGATCAAGACGCTATGAGGTGTTTACTACATCCATGAAGCAAGTCATTAGCTTCAAGTTCTGAGGAGTTAACCTATTAAATTTGGAATTTGATAGTTAAAAAATAGTAGAAATGGTGAAAAAGGGTGAAAATGAATAACAGAGGTAGCTTTTTCAGGGCTGTTCACCCAACTTATCGGACTATTTGAAAGAATAAAGAGAATGTTGCGTTTTCATTCAGAATACTACCAATTTTCTATTCCTTGTCCCTCTCTAAAGGTGATCCAAATGGAAAGCTGAAATAGAATTATTTTTAATGAGTTCCTGATATTAGTTACGTTAGAAAGTAAGAGATCTTTTAGTTTTAGTTTAGTTTAGTTTATTTCTGTTTTCTATTGCAGTAGAGCTAGAATTACCTAGCTCCAAATACATTTCATATTACAGGCACGGAGCATGAAGTTGTATGTCATTGGACTGACAAAAGCACATACAAACAGAAACAGTGGCGCCAAACATATATCATCTTATTAACATAGCCAAAAGAAACGCAGTACACATACAAAGTTCCTCCATTCACAGCATTCAATATAAGCATTAAACCATTACGTCTATAGCATTTCAATAACCACAACAATGAATTCTTCGTGCATAGCATTTCAATAATTTCGAACTACCACTATAAGAGAAATTGCAAACCAGCAACTCTACTGGAACTAGAAGACAGAATAAATATGCATGAACAGAGATACAATGCCTATGCCTGGCAGAATGGTCATCTAACATCAAACAAAATTAAAAGTGACAAGTAAAATACCTTTGTAGTGAGCTCTTTCGTGCCTGCCTGGACTACACTCGCAGCCGACTGAGCCGCAGACGCAGCAACCAAAGATAACTTACCAATACCCTATTCAAATGACAAAAGTGCAAAACCAAAAACATACATGTAATGTGTATCAATATTCAGCCATTTCCAGCCACAATCAATCACACATCAAAATAAACACAAAAACAAATATAATGCAACCTGAGAAACAACAGATAACACATCGCCTTGCGCATTCACATTCTGATGATTCTGGGAAGGCGCGGGACTCGATCCAAACCCGACATACTTCCCGCCCTGCGAGGGCGGGAGCCCGTCCGGCCGAGACTCGTTCTCTGCCATTTTTCTCGCGAAAAAGCTCTCCTTGTTCGCCGCCGAGGCCTCAAATTGCGATCTCGTAATGTCCTCCGTAGACCTCGACCTGGCGGGCATGCTTCCTCCATATCCATCACCCCCACGACCACCATGACCACCACCACCACCAGCTCTGAAATCGCCGGTCGACTGGTTCCTCCTTATATCGTTCGACGATCTGAAACCGTCGTCGTCCCAACTATCCCACCCCCCATTGTTCCCCGAATTACCACCCCTGCTGCCGCCGCCGCCCCCTCCATGAGCCAAAGGTGGCTTTGATTTCCCGAACCCTAGGCTCTCCTTCACGACGGGTGGGTCCCGCCAAGGACGCCCCTCGGCTAGGGCTTGAATCCGATCCCGGTAGACGCTGGCGGCGTTGGTGTTGTACTTGGTGACGATATCGGTCTCCTTGGAGACGCCGTAGCTGGCGAGGAAGGTGTTGAGCTGCTCGTTGCCGCCGGACTCCATCTTCTTGATCTGGATCTCGGACCAGGAGTCCATGGTGACGGATCGGACGAACGAGATGTGGACGCCGAGGCCGCGGTGCTTGCCGGAGCACTCTAAGCACATGAAGACGCCGTAGGATACCGAAGCCCATTGCGGGTTCTTCTGGGAGCAGTCGACGCAGATCTTGTTCCCTGGCTGCGATTGCAGGTCCCGGAGCCGCCGAGATGCCGCCATTTTTTGGGGGTACGATCCGTTCCGATCTGAATCGGATTGTACAAAATCGGATCAAAAAATTGAGATCAAAATTTAAGAAAAAAAAAAACAGAGAGAACTTAATTGAGAGGAAGGGAGGCGGAATGTCACCCTGTTTGGGGAGAGGAATTAGAATGAGGGGAACACCGACAGCGTTAATTCGTCGAACACTTTTTATAGTTTTATGGATTAGAAGAACAGATGGAGTCCACTGCTCTCTGGCTGCATGTCACAAGGGTGGCACGTGCGGTGATTTTTAGTTTTACTTCTCTGTTCCTTCCTATGAATTTGTTTCAACAAAAAAAAAACGTTCCTTGATTGGTTGGTTAACGTATTTTGTGTGACAGTTTTGTTTGCTCTTTTGTAAATGGCCCATCATTTCATTCGACTTTCATTTTATTTGATCTTTTATTTCATCATCTTGTTAAATCGTACAATTATATTATTCACACACAATTCTTTTATTCACTCTAGTATGAATGATTGTCAAAATAAGAAGATTCATAAATTGGTAAGTCCGGAAAAGAAATACGAAACGGGTAATTATGGTGACGAAAATACTTCAGAGCAAATTGTTGAAGAGTTATAATTCCACGTCTTTCAATTGTTTTTGTTAATTTAGAGTACTTATATTAGAGTGTACAATGAAATTAGATGTTTTGGTTATAAAAAAGGTGACTGAGATCTTGTATATTCTCTAACTCACATTTTGACTTAACCTTATTAGTTCGAGAAGTCGCATGTATGCGATACTAATATTTGCCATAAAAAGTCAAAAATATTCCTGAGTTGTTTTTCCATTCACATTATTAGGCAATGGCTTGGGGAAGGAATATTTTATACAATATTCGTTAGGCCCATAAGCCCATTCTAACTTTGGATCTTGAAACTGAATATTACCACATTCAAAAGAAAGAAGTGGAAAAGATTTCAGAAGAATGAGACAAATGGGCTTAGAGCTTTGCTAGATACTGAAAGAGGCCCAAATGATTATTTTTCAATTACAATAAAAGCCCCAAATGATTTCAAGCCCGTAACATTTCTCTCCCAAAAAACGTTGTAAATAAATATGCCTACCCCTGCATGAAATATTGAAATATTGAAGGAAAATAAATTGAGTTATTTACACTAACACCCTTTGAGGTTTTTGGTTTTTTCACAAAACTTCTTAAGATTTTAGAAATTACATGAACACCCCTTCAGGTTTTAAATTGTTTTCACAAAATTCCTTTTCATTAATTTTTGGACAAACAATCAACGAAAATGAGTTTTATGAAAACAAACTGAAGCCTCAGGGGGTGGTGTTCGTGTAATTTTTGAGACCTAAGGAGATTTTGTGAAAACACAAGAAAGCTCATAGGGTATTAGTGTAAATAACTCAAATAAATACTATGTTCTATAACGGGCTGATTAGGAACTCACATGGGACAATTGGAATGAATTGGTAGGTAGATGGATCATTGGTATCTTATTTTTAGTAATTTTTGGAACTAGGCCCCAATTTCCATATTTGTCAACAAAGTGTAATTCTCAATTATTTTCTAACTTTCCGATTTTACCCTTATAATTTTTGTAATTAAAAAAATAAATATGTAAAATAATTTCTATAATTGAAAAAGAGAGAGAGAGAAGAAATTCTTAACTATGCCAATTTCTCCTTTTTCTTTTTCCTTTTTTGCGGAAAAAAAAAATCGATTTTATAGTATTGCAAAGGGAACCGATACAAGTTGAAGTTGCATTGTGATCCCATTGATAGAAAGCAACCCCCACATGCGTGTTAATGCAGTCAATTATATTAGGTTGAGTTCGGCTGATTTTAAAATTTTAATTAAAGCCTTAGGACCTCCTTATTGAATAGCCTAGTTTTAAAAAGCTGATAACTTTATTAATATAGATAAGTTTCACACACCTTGTGTATTATTGTACCGTCTCATACACCAGAACCATAAAGTTCTAAAATTAAGGAAAATCAATCACATGTTCATTTACTTCGATATTGGAATTAACGTGGAATTTGAATTAGGCATGTTAGTTAAGAAAAAAACCAAACAAATTTTACGTTAAAATTCGTAATCAAATACTTTGCTTCCCTCATTCTAAATATCAAATCAATTTGATTTTCAAATTTAGGTATTGAAACACAGAATGAATTTTGACATCCAAGCATCTTCACCGTTTTGGTAAAGAGAGCTAGTTGGAACTTGGGAGAGGGGTCATATTTTATAGCTCCATACTCTCTTTTTCTGTGGTCTCTCTCATGGACTATTCTTGACCCTCAAAGGATTAGCCTTACAATAATACTGCAGAGAGAGACAGCTACTGTTAGCTCGGATGGATCAGTCACTGTAGCCAATACGCATGCCCATGTCTACAGTCTTTTATGACATTTCAGAGGATTGGATGAGCATGAGTATATTTAATGTCAATGCATGAACCAGCATAATTTAAATCCTTTCTTCTTTGTTGACAGGTCTAATTCACTGGAAAAAGATATTAACGCAGATATCAGCGACCTCAAATTTCAACATGCGTGTGAGAAACTCTCTACTCTTACAGTTTAGATTATCGTTTATATTAAAAGAAAAAAATCATTTTTTTTCCTGATTTATTTATGCTTTTAAGGTTGACAGAAACAAAGAATTAATGCCCGAATGTTATTCCTACGTTCACAATACTAGGATTTTGGTGAGTCAAGAAAGGAATGAAGACGCATTAAGACACAATTTTTGGTTTCTGAGAGGGAGAGGGATCAAGTGGGAACGCACGATTGGTGGATGTTCACATGCATTTTGCCTGTTTAGTTAGTTCCCCAGCACCAAAACAACCACGATGAATTTTATTTATTTATTTAAGCAATGCAAATTAACACTTTCATGAATGGTGATAAGAAATCTATATGAAAACCGCCTAAACCGAATCAAATATCTCTATTATTTTTATTTGACTATTAGTTAGGATGTTAGATGTTTAGAAATTACAATGGCGTTTTATTTGACTAAACTGTGACTCAAACTGCATCGCTTATCAGTTGACTAATTTGACTGCGGTTAAAAAAAGGATCTAACCTAGATTGCTTAACTCTTTATTTTTACAAAATGGAAGCACGGTCCATTCAAGCAAGCTGATCATGATGAAGATGTTCCATCATTCCAAGCCGGGACCAGTTGGATCCAATCGATTCATAATTATATATAGCACATAGTTGGTGTTGTTGGGTAGTTTGGTTTCATATCACCACACAATGTAATGGTAAATATATTGTGATTGTGCATGCAACGCAACCCTCGACTTCCCTACTTTAGACTAAGTCCTTGGCACACCAATCATAATCAGGTTGATCATTCTACACAAGTTGATGATAAAATTGATGGAGGAAGAATACCCAAAAAAAAAACAGCACTGAATTCAAGGATAATGGCTTTCAATTTTCCAAAGAAAACTACATTGATGTGCTGTTGAGGGGTTGGTTGAGGCCAATTAACATCTCTTCACCCAAGAGCATTTAATACTTGTCAACAATGCAGTAGCTCCAGTTGAACCCAATTTATTACCTACATTCAACCAGCCCGTACTCATATTAATTTCCCATGCATTTCCTTCCTCTTCTTTTTTTTTTAAAATTTTTTATTCTTATCATCTTATGGTTCGAGGCATCTTTTTTCTTTTGTCCTCTACCCCTCTCCCAAGGCTTTGTTCCCAAATGTTATAAGAAAGAGAGGGTTCTATCAGTTTGTCTCACATATTTGTGGAGCGACAGGAAAAAAAAAAACAGGGGAACTTGCTCTGTGCTTCTGTGTGAGTTTTCTGATTGGGATTGTGTCTTTTGTGTGATTTTAGGAAATGGGTATCTTTGCATTGGTGACAGGAAGGCCAGGGCCTAGTGGGTTTGGATCAGCTTCCACTGCTGAGCAGGTCACTGAAGGAGTTGATGCTAGCAACCTTACTGCTATTGTCACTGGTCAGCTATAACTTTTGCTTTTTCCTCTTTGAATTCTGTGTTTTTGTTTCTTAATGGCCTTTCTTTTGGGGTTTCTGTGGCTCTTTCAGACTACCAATCAGATGCATTGAATCATTATCATGATAAATCTTGGGTAGCTAGCAAAAAGCCAACAACAACACTTCTGTTTGATTAACATTTCTGTCCCTGTTTGTGAAATGCAGGTGGGGCAAGTGGGATTGGGTTGGAAACTGCAAGGGTCTTGGCACTTCGCAGAGCCCATGTCATCATTGCTGCCAGAAACATAGAGGCTGCAAAGGAAGCAAAGCAGCTCATTCTTAAAGACAATCTAAGTGCTCGAGTTGATGTTCTAACACTTGACCTCTGCTCCATCAAGTCTGTTAGAGCATTTGTTGACAGCTTCAATGCTCTTGATCTTCCTCTCAACCTCTTAATGTAATGATCTTTTTCTCTCTTATTTTATTTAGGCTTCATGTAACATTTTAGCATCTGTATCTTATTCAGTTTTTCAGAAATTGGTGGTTTATGTTGCAGAAACAATGCTGGTGTCATGTTCTGCCCCCACCGGCTTTCGGAAGATGGAATAGAATTGCAGTTTGCAACCAATCATCTTGGTAGGTCCTACTTATTTGCTTTCGGAATTGGGGATTATTGTAAGGCCATCTCATATCCTGATTTGGGAAAAATATTTATGAAAAAAAGGGGTTTTAAACCTTTGTTACTTATTTGCATTCTAGTTAAGCCAATTACCAATTTTACAGGTCATTTTCTCTTAACAAACCTTCTTCTTGAGAAAATGAAGAACACTGCTAGAACTACTGGTGTGGAAGGCAGAATTGTGAATCTGTCATCAATTGCTCATGTACACACTTATAAAGATGGGATTCATTTCGATAATATCAACGATCGAATTAGGTATCTTTTTTCCACAGTGGTTATTTATAAATAAAAAGATTATGATAAGCAGCTAGTTCATAGCTCTTTAACTTGATGTTTTTTTTTCGCGTCCCCTCAGTTACAATGACAAAAGGGCGTATGGGCAATCCAAATTAGCAAACATACTTCATGCCAACGAGCTCTCTCGTCGATTGCAGGTGATCCTATTTCCTACATAATTGCTCTTAGAACCCTAGCTCAACCCCAAGTTATCTTTATCATTCTCATTTTAGCCAAATGAAAACAGGTACATGGTAGTTGTGGTAGGTGAATGTTTCCCAGTGTCATTAGTCACTGGCCTCAACTAGTTAACTATAGTGTCCAAAGACTCTTCAATAAGCATTGGTGAGACCTACATGATTATGGAGGCACATGAAGTGGTGGGGCTGGCTGGTATATAATATAGTATGGAGATGGTGTCAAGAGTCGATTGAACTTTAACAAAAGATGGCTCTCCGTACGTACAAAATTCAGAGGTCTTCAATGCTTTGCTGGGAAAAAAAGCATAGATGAAATAAATGGCCCCCATTCATGGTCCCATAGACAGACATGTATCCTGTACTCACAGTGTGTGAACTTTGAATCATAAGGACTGTTTTCATGAACGAACGACTGTCGGTCCTTGATGAAATTCTCTATCCTCAAAGAGTCTAAAAGGAAGTGAACTTTCTCTCTAAGATAGGGTCTTAATTTTTAGGGTAAAATCTAGTTGGGAGGTAGGCATAATCTAGTTGGATCTAAATTTACACCGTGTAGGTCGACATGATTTCATTCTATTAATGATCCCAATTGAATAAAACCTAAACAGAAAGTTCTAAAATTCCAAGCAAGCAATTTATTGTGTTGGACGAACTCATCTGTGAAAAGTCAGACAATGAAGGTAAATTAATATGCAAGTAATCTGCTCTAATTAAGTGGCAAATTGCTTGCCGTGCTGTGCAGGAAGAAGGTGTGAACATAACGGTCAACTCAGTCCACCCAGGATTGATCATGACACCTCTCATGAGGCATTCTGCTCTTCTGATGAGTATGTACAAATATCCCATGCATAATTTGATACACTTTCACATATTGTAATTTGTATCACAGCTAGGCCATTAACTTTGATCATCTTTGTTATGCAGGAACTTTGAAGTTGTTCACCTTTTGGATTTGGAAGAATGTCCCTCAGGTGATTAATTAGTTACTCTCCATCAAATAATCTCAATTTTTTTTTAGTACAAGCGATTAGGGTATAGGAGGGTTCGTTTACACACAAACATTCTTCGGTGCCTGGGGTTTCGAACCTCTGCTCACAGGGCTTGAGGCCAAAGAGCTCAACCAACTAAGCTAATCTCAATTATAATTCATTGTTTAATATATTTTTGCATGCATTGTCTGAATTGAATGTTTTATCAGGGAGCAGCCACAACATTGTATGTAGCCCTGCATCCAAAATTGAAAGGTGTGACTGGAAAATACTATGTGGACTGTAATGAGATGAAACCCAGCTCATATGCTAGAGATGAAAAGTTAGCCAAAAAGCTCTGGGACTTCAGCAACAAGTTGATTGACGGAGCTTCCAAAAGCTGATTATTTAAGAAGCACCTTCTCAATCTGTGATGCCTATTTTTATATAAAGCTTGCTTAAAAGGCATAACCCTTATGTTTGTGGAATTTGGGTTTGATTGAAAAGGTTCATAGTTATTGTCGTTTGGTCGTATGTTGATAATTATTTTGTATTGTCGAAAAAATAATGTAATGGGATTTGGACAGAGCCAGGAATCTTATTGGGTGGCGGGCGGGTGTGCTGGTTAATTAAGAAGAACAAATGCATACAGCCAAACCTTATTAATTAAGAACAATAACAATCCATAAACCATGATTAAACAAAATTAAACCTTCAATCATAACAAGAAAAACAAAAGACTACTAGAAAGACTCACAGAAACTCACAAAAACCATCGACACTCAAGATAGAAACTTTATATTAGGATTAATCCAATAATAATTCGACTATAAATGCATAAATTATTTGTTCAAAATTGATGACATCCTTCCATGCTGGGGCCAGTTGGTGATCGGGTCGTTTCACAATTACTGCCCATTCGTTCTTGATTAATGAGGCCATTAAATAAGAGCATTTAATATTATTTGTATTTTCTTTCTCAGAACTTTCTTGGGTGTCACGGACACATGATGTTAATTCAAATGTTATTTTGCACACACGTTATAACATAAGTAGATTGATAACAACATAACTTTTAAAGTTATAACCCGCGGATGAATCAAACCGCGTAAAAACCATCGCACTCAAAAATTTCTGGCGCGGTGTTCATATTTATTGCCATGCATTTGTTTCCTCTCTTTCTCATCCTAAGGACTGTGTCATCTTTGTCTTTTACCCTCCAAGTTTCTAATCTCGCCCAAAGCTGTGTGTCCATTTGTTATAAAGATAGAGTCCATCAGTTTGGCTCATATCATTGTGTGCTGTGACCACCTCTGTAGGTTTCTTGATTGAGACTGGCTCTTTCTTGTGATTTTAGGAAATGGGTATCTTTGCATTGGTGACAGGAAGGCCAGGGCCTAGTGGGTTCGGGTCAGCTTCAACTGCTGAGCAGGTTACTGAAGGAGTTGATGCTAGCAACCTTACCGCTATTGTAACTGGTCAGCTAAATTTGCATTTTCCTCTGTGAATTAATTCTACTGTTTGTTTCTTTTTCTTATTTTTCCGGTCTTTGTGGGGTTCTTTATTTCATTGGATGTTTCTGTTTCTGGTGTTAATGGCCTTTTTTCTTTTTTTCTATTTTTGGGTTTTTCTTTTTTGTTTTTAGTAAAAAGAAGAACAAAAAAATAGATATGACCCAAGTAAACATGAAATTAGGAGTGGTAATATGGATTTTGAATGCAAATTTTTGCAAATCATTTTCTGAATTGTGTTGCAGAGCTACTCTGCATATAGAGACAGAGAGCAAGCCAATATGCCTCTTTCTAGTTTGATCAACATTTCTGTTCCTGTTTGTGAAATGCAGGTGGGGCAAGTGGGATTGGGTTTGAGACAGCAAGAGTCTTGGCACTTCGTCGAGCCCATGTCATCATTGCCGCCAGAAACATAGAGGCTGCTAATGAAGCAAAACAGGCTATTATTAAAGAAAATATAAGTGCCCGAGTGGATGTTCTGAAACTTGACCTCTGCTCTGTCAAGTCTGTTAGAGCATTTGTTGATAGCTTCAATGCTCTTGATCTTCCTCTCAACCTCTTAATGTCATCCTCTCTCTCTCTCTCTCTCTCTCTCTCTCCTTATTTAGTTAGTTTAATATGAAATTATTAACATATTAGCATTTTCAATTTCTTCAGTTTATAAAAATCGGTGGTTTATGTTGCAGAAACAATGCTGGTGTTATGTTCTGCCCCCACCAGCTTTCAGAAGATGGAGTAGAGGTGCAGTTTGCAACCAACCATCTTGGTAACTACTGTTATCTTTTCTTTTGAGATGTATGAGATTTCAATTAAGGCCCATCTCATATGAGAGAATTGGGGGAAAAGGATTTGAAAAAAGAATTGGGCTCCCAACTTTTTCACTCATTCCATTTTAGTTAAGCAGATAACCTTATTTTACAGGCCATTTTCTCTTAACAAACCTTATGCTTGAGAAAATGAAGAACACTGCTAGAACTACTGGTGTAGAAGGCAGAATTGTGATTCTGTCATCACTTGCTCATACAACCCCTTACCAAGAGGGGATTCGATTTGACAAGATCAACGATCGAATTGGGTAAGTAATAATTTGAGTAATCCAATATTTTTCCATATTGATTATTTATAAGCAGATAGCTCACAATCCTGTAACTTAAATGTTTTTTGTACTCAGTTACTCAGAACTGAAGGCATATGGGCAATCCAAATTAGCAAACTTACTGCATTCCAATGAGCTCTCTCGTCGATTGCAGGTGATCCTATTTCCTCTATTGTCTGCAGAAAGCCCCAATCACATTAATTATTTGAAACTAGTGTTGTGCAGAGACACATGGTATACAAAAAATGTGCTCATAGAACCCCAGACCAACCCCAAAACATCTCTAATCACTGCCATTTAATTGAAGCCAGAAAAAACAGGTGCATGGTAGTTGTGTAAAGTGAGTGTTTGATAGTTCATCAAGGGCCCCAAGTAGGTAACCAGTGTCCCATAAGCATGGGTGAAGAGACCTACATGCTTGTGGAGGCACATGAAGTAGGGCTGGGAGCTAAAAAATAGAAACAGATTGAACTTTCACCAAAGTATGTACAGAGATTATAATTGCTGCTGGGAAAAAAAATCAAATGAAAAAAAAAAAAAAATTGTATATCAATCACTGTCCTCAAGTGGGTAACCCGGCAGGCTCCCATAGACATATACACCCTACAATAAGACCTATACCAAAGACTTTGTCTCGCTCCTCTCAATAGTTATCAATTTAATACGTTATATTGTCATACTATCAATTAACATGTTTACGCTGACATGATTTACTGATATTCACGATCGGAGTGATTAACAAGTGGGGAGATAAGTTAACCTTGAATTTAAAGTTTTAAAATTCCATACATGCTCTTACATGTTATATTGCTTTATGTGCAGGAAGAAGGTGTGAACATAACAGTCAACTCAGTCCACCCAGGATTGATCATGACACCTCTCATGAGGCATTCTCCTCTTTTGATGAGTATGTCCCAATACTCCATGCATATTTCCAATTTATACAATTAAGCATATTATAATTAATTAATTTTGATCATCTCTATGCAGAAACTTTCAAGTTGTTCACCTTTTGGATGTGGAAGAATGTACCTCAGGTGATTAATTAATTAATCTCCAACTAATGATCTCTCTTATTTATAATTATTTGTTCCAATGGACTGAGGGATTAAATTAAAAATATATTTTGAATGCAATCTCTCTGATTGTTTTCAGGGAGCAGCCACAACATCATATGTAGCACTGCACCCAAAAATGAAAGGTTTGACTGGAAAATACTTTGTGGACTGCAACGAGATGAAACCCAGCTCACATGCTAGAGATGAAAAGTTGGCCAAAAAGCTTTGGGACTTCAGCAACAAGTTGATCGATGGGGCTTCCAAAAGTTGATTATTTAAGAAGCATAAGCATATCCTGTGAATCTGAGATGCCTACCACTTGGAATTGCAAGGCATAATCATTTACATACAGTGATTGTCACTTATTATGTGCTTCTTTATAGTGATGGGATTTCAGTTGGCTCTTTGATTAATATGAGGTTAACAAATCATCCTTAGCACAATCACGTTTCCCCTAATCTGGAACGGGAAGCAAAAATATCTCTTTTTTCTCCACCAAGTTGGAGCTTTCATTCATTTCAAACAAGTTATTCGATGTAATAAATTATTTAGTGTGACAGTAATACCATGCTATTCGATGTAATAAATTATTTAGTATGAAAGTAATACTATGCTAGTACTATCATGAAGCATAATAGTGTTATAAATCTACTCGAATGATAAGAAAGATTACTGTTTTGATTTTGATGCAAAATCCAACCATACATACGTCAATGGTTAGAAATCGCTCATGTCATGCGTAACTAACTATTAAGTAATTAATATTTACCCTCACCTCACAAACAACAATTTCTCCACGTATTTATAACATGAGCCATCCAACTACAGAACAAAGCACTAAAAACCTATTATCACGTCATAAACATTAATTAAGCACCTAAAATTCTATATCTTCAAAAAATAAAAAACAAAAAAATGCTTTTTCCACAAAGCGAGCCCAACAGGCCCAACTCAAGGGACCTCATCAGTCTCCCACAAGCCCACGGCTCGAACCAGGAAAGCCGACCCAGCCACCACAACCGCCGCGAAAACAGGGGGCACGATGAAATCGATGCTGGACTTGCTGAACAGGTGAGCCGGCAAGCACAGGATATCTCCCGGCACGTCCGACGGAACCCTAAAGGAGCCTTCCGAATCGCAGGCGCGGGAGAACGAAGACGTCGACGAAATGGAGGAGACGAACGCGACCTCGGGGGAGAAGGAGGCCACGGCCACAGTCAGAGTGAGCAATGTGGTCCACGTGGCGGCGTAGATTAGCACTGGCCAGCGCGAGGAGAGGGTCATGAGGGTGGAGGTGAAGAGCGAGCGGAGCATGTTGTTCTTTGGGTTTGGGAAGACGAAGTGGTGAGGTTGGGAGTTTATATAGGCATGCGATTGGGTGGTCAAAAGTCAGAGAGAGAGAGAGAGAGAGAGGGGACCTAATTTCAACGACTTTGTGAATTTTGGAGTTTAGGTGGAAGAAGATGGGAAATGACCCATATTTGTTGACTGCTCATATTTGTTTTGGTGGTTTTATTTTAATTTTAATGTGGAAATCGTATGTTAATTCGAATGAAAATGTACACAATGAGTGGTTCAGATTCAAATTCTGAATATTTGCACTCTTCACACTATACTTTCATTTCTATTGAAATAGATGAACATGTTACAAACAACAAATATGTAAAGTGGAATGGATTTGGAGACAGTAGCAAACCTAACATATACCTGCTTGTATACACAAAGGTTTTTCTGGAGGATGATTTCATGTTTACACGTTATGAACTCGAAGATGGGAACGCTTTCTCTCGAAGCGACAGAACAACGAAGGCACCGTATGAGAGGACGATTGCGGCAAGCATAATTATCAGCATTGCCTGCAATGAGATGTATGAATTGATAAAGAAGACGACTGCAATTGAAGCGCTCTGCCAGACCTTCAGCTGTGCAAAAGCTCCCTCCTGTTCCCCCAAAGCAACAGACTGAGTATCAATACAATGGTTGTTCTGAACTTCATAAAGAACAAGAACTTAAAAAGGAGAAGAATTAGAGAAAAGGTGTAGTCAAATACAGTGTCGTTCTTGAAGAATATCCCAAGCAAAGCACTGAGCTGTGTATTTAAGACTCCATCACCAATGCCCAAGAGAGCTGCCATTATAAGAGGGTAGATAATACCAAGTGCACCACTCACTGGGCTGCATCATAACAACAAGATAGCAATAGCTTGAAATTAGATATTCTCCTTTTTCGGCCAATCGTTCGAATTAGATATTACTGTAACAATTTCAGAGTCTACAAAACTGTAGTACGCTACTCGTAAATACTGCTAACCTGTATAATAAAAGAATCCACAGGAATATAATAGCCTGAAGGAGAACTCCACCAGAAACTATAATAGTGATGGACTTGACACCAGAGGTGAGTCGACCAGCACTCAAAGAACACTGACATATGTTCAACCCAAATGTGAGATCACAAATATAACAGACCAAAAACAAATCGCACACCGAAAATCTTTCTTAAAAAGAATGTATGCCTTCTAGCAAGCATGGAAGAGAATGTATGCCTTTAACTCCACATATTGAGCATGCATATGCAATATCAAGAAAAGCTCTTGCTATCCAAGAAATGGTCTAATAAAGAAAAGCCATGATCAGGCAAAGGGAAGAAATGTATGTTATTGGTTGTGGCAGCAAGAACTGAAGTTAACACACCCCCCCTAGGCACTCCCAAAAGAAGACTAGTGCGGAGGAAAGTTTTTTCTAATAATTAAGTTTCCACGTTTCTGCCACTCCCAAAAAAAGAACAAGACAACATAAAAGATGCTCAATTTGCATTAGCATTTGAATCAACCAAAATATCGATTTTGAATGCTATGTCCACTGAGCTAACTAATGGTACACACTGTATTGAAAATAATGATGCAAACTACTTGTATCTGCATATATACTTACTACTGCATCAAAAGCCCCATAAACTGCCATTGCACCACCAACACCAGACACACCGAGCGTTGGAGTAACAATATACTTGGTGTATACAGCCCTAAAATAAGAATAGTTTTGCAATGCTTAATAATGAAACAAACAAAAGAAGAATCAGAATAAATCAAGTGATATTCTTTTGGCTATAAGAAAGTAGGCAGCAGCTTGGTCAAGTAATTACCACACAAATGCTTGCTGTAATCCTGAATACGCCATGAGGGGGATGATCAATAGCATCCGTACATCAAACAAAGGAGTGATGATTGACTTTGACACAGATAATAGAGAAGCATAAAAGCTGAGAGAAGAGCTCTGGGGGTCCTCCTCTCCTTTACCATCCCTTTTATGTAAGAAGCACATCAGTATGGTACCTAAAGTCATACTGATGAGAAACACACTGAACAAATAGGTTGTGCCGCTAGTACTTCCCCCCTGCAGTGATGGGAAGGAAAATATTATAAAGGCACATAATTTCAAAACACAGAATAAATTCAAAATCAGAAATCAGAAAGAGGAGGGAACAGTAAAACTTGATGCATTGTGTCAAAATCCGTATTCTGAAAGCTTACAAAACTTGGGCCATCACACTTGTGGGGTCTAACGAGTGAATAAAATGAACAGAAAGGACAAGAAAAACACAAGTTCAACTACAAGGATGGCAGTGGCACATACTGTTCCATCTCTTAGCATGGCGAGTGATACAAGATTTCCAATAAACTGCAAAAGTTTAAAGTAACACAAAGTCATCAATAAGAGAGATTACTTTCAGTGAAATCATACATATATGCTCCCTAGAAAAGATCCAACAGATTCACCTGGTGACAGGCAAACATTCCCCAAAATTCTCCATTGAAATGACCGATAACTGTTCCTTCATGTAAGTTATCATCTCTGGCATGACTACGTGCAGTAGAAGTTAAATATGTCCCCTGATAGACCCAAACTAAGTTCAGAAAACAACATTTCTAGCTTTAACCACCAAATACTAAAAAGAGACTTAATACCTGCCCAACCCATATAATTGAAGCAGCAAATCCCATGTACAAAGAAGCTGGAACCATAGTATACCTACATGGAAATACTTCAACAAATAAACATATGCATTGTGATGCATTTATGCATGTAAGTATGTATACAAGCAAATTAGTAAATACCAAGTTGGTTTCAAATTTGCAGCTATGAACAACCAGTAGCCAGTAGTCCCAAGAAGCAAAGCATTCTTTGATCCCAATGCTCGAACCACCGGAGACGCCACCAAAGAGAAAAACGTGAAAGACAAATACAAAATCCCAAGTGAAATGGTACCCAAATCATCCTCCTGAACCCAAAATCACAGTCCCAAATTATCAACCAAATCAATTTTGAAAAAGCGAAAGCAATTTTTTTCAATTAAAGATTCAAACTTTAAACTCACAGTGTTGAGACTGGTCTCCAGGTTCTGAGCGGCACCATAAGCGAGGAAAATCAACAAGAAGGCAGAGCTGAGAATATGAACATCTCTTGTATGCTTCCTCCGGCTTTGGATCGGCGAATTTTCGACGACAAGTGGCGTCTCTTCACTACGAAAATCCGCAGACTCCATAGCTTTGAGTTCTCTATACAGTTTATCACAGAATCGCTATAAAACCCTAAACATGTGCGAGAGAGTCCAAATTCCAATCGAGTGAGGCCAAGAGGAGAGGTCACTGCCGGCGAAGAAAATCGAGAGGTAGTTGACAAAGAAAGAGATTGACTTTCAATTTGGGTTCAATTTTGAGTTCATAAACTCTGAGCACTGTTTGGTTGCTGAGAGAATGTAGTGAAAATGAAAAGATAGTTGAAATGATTCTCTGAATTTTCGTTGTTGTCGGTTGGGATGGTCTGGAATCAAGCGGTAGAGAAATGCCTTTGTATCCACCGAAGAAATCTCAGGAAACGACAAACAGTTGCTGGAGAAGAAGAGGAAGACAACGACAAACGCCGGACGGACGTTTTGCTAATCAATTCGTTATTGTTGCCGCCAACACATAATTGCAGGTTTTTTTAATTTATTTATTACAGTTTTAGCCCCATGTCGACTTTTTGGGTATTTTACATATCCCCATGTCGACACTCCGTCAACTTCACGGTGGACAGTAGCTTTTGATTTTGCTTTGATGAGAAATAGCTTTAATTTATACGGACGACTTCTTTTTTTTTCGAGAGAGAGACAATTATAGGGACTTTTAAGTGAAAATTGGGCTACTCTACATAGGCTAAAAATGTAATTTAGCCTTCTTTATACATAATCGTAGATGGGTCGAAAAAAATACTTATGTAAACTAGTTCTCGGTCTAGTAGTATATCTATTTCCAATGTTGACACACTACTGAAATAGAAAACAAATATACCATAAATAACAAACACAATGGTAGTCCTGAAAAAGAAAAAAGAAAAAAACTCTTGCACCAGAGATTTCAATTTTATTTGTCTCCCAATAGACTTGAAAGAGAATCAGTTCAAACATAGATCTTATAGGTGGAAACAAAAGAACAAAAGAACAAAAGAAAACAAAAATTGGAAATTTAGAAGTCCATCCTCTTGAAGTGGACTTGAACCGACTTCTGAGTGCTTGTCGACAGTATGGTGGTGTGTTTGTGATGGTATAATGGTCATTTCCATTAGTTTTAGAAATAACAGAGGGGATGGTATTTAGAGACAGCACCAACATAAAAAAAATATAAAAACTTGTATTGCTATGCCTATGACACAATTCTCTTTAAAGATGTTTTCATTCATGTGCACACATCATGAACCTGAGCCTGAACTTGAACCTGAACTTGAAGTGAGAGTGCTTTCTCTCCTTGCTGGGATAGGTAAACGAAGGCGGCGTACGAGAGGCAGATTGCAGACAGCATAAGCACCAGCATTGCTTGCAATGAGATGTATGGACTGATGAAGAAGATGAGTGCAACAGCACTACACTGCCACACCTTGAGCTGTGCAAATGCTCCTTCCTGCATTTCCCCCGAAAGCAACAGATTCGGGTCGGATTGTAAATACAAGTGGTTTTGATTCTGAAGTTCATGAATAACAGAACTTATAAAGGAGAAAGATTAGGCAAAAAGTGTGGTGAAATTGATACCGTATCGTCCTTGAAGAATATTCCAATCAGAGCACTGAGCTGTGTGTTGAAAACTCCATCACCAATCCCTAATAGAGCTGCCATTATGAGAAGGTTTATGGTTCCAAGTATTCCACTTGATGGGCTGCATGATCATAACAAGGTAAAATAAGGAATTAGAGGTTACAAGGTCTTCAACTTGGAGATTGCAATTGCAATTTCAGACTCTTGCAAAACTATAGTACTGTTGCAGCAGGTAAATACTGCTAATTAACCTGTAACATAGAAGAAGCCAGAGGAATATGACAGCCTGAACAAAAGCTCCGCCAGAAACGATAAGAGTGATGGACTTGAGACCGGAGGTAAGGCGGCCGGCAGTGAGTGAACACTGACATAAGTGGCACCAAAATGTGAGACCACAAATATAACAAACAAATCTGCCTATAACAGAATTTATGTTGTCTAGCAAGCATGTGGATTGTATGGATTTTACTTTGCTTTTTAATACCTAAAGTTGAGCATGTTTCTTGCTTCTTTAGAAACAGATTCAATGATCAAAATTAAATCACAGAGAAGGTACAAACTTAAACTCTTCTTTTCTTAAGGCTAGTTATGACAGCAAGTTATTCTTATATACAATAGGAAAAAGATGCTCATTGTGAATACAATGCAAATGAATCAATCAGAATACTTCTTCCTGCATATATACTTACTGCTGCATCGAAAGCCCCATAAACTGCCATTGCACCACCCACACCAGACACACCGAGCATTGGACTAACGATATACTTGGTGAATTCAGCCCTAAAATTAGAATGATTGTTGCAGTGAATTAGTAAGGGGAAAAGCAAGTGATATTGTTTTGTCTATAAGAAAGTAGGCAGTGATAATTGGTCCAGTAATTAATTACCATACGAATGCTTGTTGTAATCCTGTATAGGCCATAAGGGGGATGATCAATAGCATCCGTACATCAAACAAGGGAGCGACAATTGACTTTGACAAAGATGACAGAGAAGCATATAAGCTGAGAGATTCAGCATTATGGGGGTCCTTCTCTTCTTCATCATCCCTTTTATTTAAGAAGCACATCAGTATGGTACCTAAGGTCATACTGCAGAGAAACACAGTGAACAATAGCGTCGTATCACTTGGATTTCCCTCCTGCATATCAAACAATGACAAATTCTAAACCCGAAATCGAACAAGTAATGTATGTGCATGATGACTGTTATAATCTAGAAGGGAAAAAACAGACGAAAGGATGGCACATACCGTTCCACCTCTTAGCAAGATGAGTGGTAAAAGATTTCCAACAAACTGCAGAAGTTTACAGTAAAGATTATGAGACAAAATGAAAAGCTAAATCTTGATTAACAATGTAGCACAAATTCATAAATAACAGGTCAAACAGATTCACCTGGCGACATGCAAACATTCCCCAAAATTCTCCATTGAAGTTGCCAATAATTGTTCCTTCATGCAAGCCATTATCTCTGGCATGACTGCGTGCCGCAGCAGTTAGATATGTCCCCTAATGAACCCCCCACAATAAGGTTAGAAATAAAATTCTAGCTTTTGCCACAAAAAAACTGAGATTCTACAAAGACTTGTATGTACCTGCTCAACCCATATTATTGCAGAGGCAAATCCAAGGTACAGAGAAACTGGAACCATTATATACCTACAAGGAAACACTTCAAGGCTAAAGCATATGCATTGTGATAAAAATCTTCATAGAAATTTTTTTAAGCTCAAGATTAGTCTTGGTATGAAAAATAATGAAGCATTTGCTTCTGTGTTGGGATTTATTTTGGTCTAATGAGCTTTACCAAGTTGGTTTTAAATGTGCAGCTATGAACAACCAGTAGCCAGTGGTGCCAAGGATCAAAGAGTTCTTTGAACCCAGTGCTCGAACCACTGAGGATGCCACCAAAGAGAAAAATGCGAAAGATAGATACAAAATTCCAAGCGAAGTGGTACCCAAGTTCTTTTCCTGATATGTCAATTTCAAAGTTCCAATCAAACCATCATAAGACTCCAAAAAAAAAGGTCAAAAGAAACCAACTTTTGGTTTCTTCAAAGCAGAGGAGATGACGAAAATGGAAAACCCAACTCACAGTGATGAGAGTGCTCTCAAGGTTTTGAGTTGCACCAAAAGCAAGAAAGATCAACAAGAAGGCACAGCTGAGAATATGAACATCTCTTGTATGACTCTTTATTTTCAGAACCGGCAAATCATCGACAATGAGTGGCTTCTCTAGGTCATGAGAAGCAGCAGAGTCCATAGCTTCAAGTTCTCAACCCAACTGATCACAGAACCACTATGAACTCTAGAAAACTGTGATGATGAGAGACTCCAATAAAAGAGGCCTAAAAGGAGGCTACTTGTGCCAGCAGCAGAAACATAATAATGAGCTAGTGGACAGTAGAAACTAATAGAATTAAGGCTGGTAAACTCAAGACTCTGTTTGGTTGCTGAGAAAGTGCAGGGAAAGATTCTGAATTTACTGCCGTGGCAGCTGAGAAACTAATAAAATAAAGGAGCCATGCAGTGTCACTTTCCAAACAAAAGACAATATCTTCTTCTGAAGCTTATCTGATATGATCAGAAGTTTAGAAAAATGCTATTGGGTGTCTATTTGGATACACATCTCTTTCACATGATGACGAGGCTGTGCATGCACATCTCAAGAGAAAATGTGGCTACTCGGGCATGTTTCTCAGAACATGTGATGTGGGGTCAGATTATTTTGTCGATATTCATCATGTGATTTGATTTCATGCAGAAACATATTGGAGCCTTGCCATTCATTTCAGATGGCATCATGGACCAATGTGGGATATCTCTGCTAGCTAGAAATCAAAGCCAGCCTATATGAATTATGAGCAGAAAGTTCTAGCAAGGAGGCCTTTCTTGCATTAGATTACTATTGGCAATTGGACAAGTGGTGAAAACGACAGAAACTGTTGATGCAAATGATTATGTTAATTGATATTATTTTTCCTATTTTAATCTCTCCTTTAATTTCACTTAGCTGTATACTTCATTACTTTACAGCTCATAAGGATCACATTGGATTTTTTTTTTTTTTGGCAGATTAGGCCACCAATCAAAGTTATGTTTTGGTCTTGAATGTTAAATCCTCATCCAAAGAAGACATTTGAACTAATATATGTCATTAAATAGTTTATTGAGTTTAAATTAGGTTACAACACAATATACTAGCTAATAGCATACAATGTTTAACTTGATGAACTTTGATCCTTTCAATCAATGGGGTGTTAGTTAGATTGGCCCAGGCCTTTGGGGTGCTCCCAAGTGGTCCTAGATTCAAGTCCCCATGGTACCTGTGTGTATGAGTTTTCCCCCTCCCCCTTCGTAACTTTGGCAAAAAAAAAGAACATTGATCCTTTCATGTGTTTGCTTTGCATAATTGTCAAAAGCAAATTTATAGTTAATATTAGTAGGAGATCCGAGGTGTAATATTGGGTATGCAGAACATGCTTATTTACAGGTAAGTTAGTACAAAAATGTGAGAATTCATACTATGACATGGCTTGAAGGGTTTTCCAAATTGACCAGTTCTTGAAACTCTTTCTCCATCTCTCTTACTTCCCTGAGTAAACTACTGATGCAAAACCCTAGGCCAGCCAAGCAAACAATAACTTGGCTCTTAAGCTTCTGATCCTCACCTTCAGTATTGGTACCAACTCTGTCAGATACTTCATTGGAATGTTGAAGAAAAGAATTTAAAATGCATTCAACCTCTTCCTTCTCTGTCTCCAAACCCCTACACTCATTTGCTTTTGGTGATGTACCCAACTCAATGTCATGCTTGTCATGTACTGCAAAAGACTTCTTGGAAGACAGCTCTTGGAGGCATTGCAGTGAAGTCTCAACTTTTTTCTTGAAAAGTTCTATGTCATTTTTAATGCACTTCATGGGTTTTTGGAGGTCCTCTGAATCAATTTCACATCTCTGTAAGACAACTGACAGAAATTCTATTTTGTTGGACATAAAAAGTGAAAGATCCCCCATCTTTGATAAAGACCTCAGGAGCTTTCTGTAGCAAGAACCAGTGAAAGGGATGAACCAGAAATTAGGCTCCAGTTCAGCTTCTTCAATGAACTTTTGTAATTTATTGACACGGGACTTCAACTTCTTCTGTTTCTGTCTCAATTTTGGAAAGATTGAAGCCTGCAGGTTGTTTTGGTTGTTTTGGTTGTCAAAAAGAACTACATCTTTGATGTATTCTTGAAGAGTTCCCAAGCTAAGTGAAAGTTTATGTTTTGCTAGATCTGCTGCTCTTGCAGGGTATATGAGAATCTCTATGGTAATGAAACAAATCAATCCAATAACAGCCTCTGTGATTCTAGCAATTGCAAAATCAAGTGGAGGGCCATAATGTCTCCTACCAAGTATCAGCAGTGCCCCCACAGCTGCTGATATTCCACCAGCTTGGCCATACATCCTGCTGTGCCTTAGAAAGCTTGTGAAAACTAACCAAGGAAGAAGAGGTAAGAAACTTAGATTCTCAACTTTACGGAAAATAAAGCAACACAAGATTCCGTAGATTGATCCCATTGCCGTAGATTGTGCTCGAGCATTGGCAATTGTAAATGTTGCTTGTCTTCCTCTGACAAAACTTATTGCAATTGTGAGGCCTGCCCAATATGCTTCTCTCTCATTAAACAACAAACCCAATAGCACAGCAAGGCCTAATGAAACTGAGCACTTAACTGCAAAAAGTAGGCTTGTTTTGCTTGGTATAATGCATGAAATGCTCCAGCTCCATTTGATACCACCATGGCTTTGATTTTCTGAACCATGTGAACTCTCATTTTCAGAGTAGCTCTCTTCGCATTCTTCAATTGCCTCAGTACTTTCTCGGAGGAGTTTCAAACAATCCAGAAAAAAGAAAGCCAGCAAATCTTCACGAAAAATGGTTTTGAGGGGCCAGAAGGACTCATCCAAAGATTTTTCCTTTTTCTTTAGTATGTAGAAGGGTGCAAAACGCTCAATTTGCTCCAGCTTGTCATGTATTCGCCTTTTCATGTCATGTAAAGCATCTGGTTGCACTTTCTTAATCAAGGCAACAGGAAAAGAAGGGCAAGAAGTTGCAGCAATTTCAATCCCTCTTAAGGGTATTTCTATGTCCTGCAATTTTTCTCCCAAATCCATGCAAGTTGGTTTCAGGATATTTCTGAGTTTTGGTCTCTCACACATTAAGGCTTCCTATTCAAAAGGGTTTAAGGTTAAATCACAATATCAGCACAGAAAATATGAGCAAAAAATCCAAGCTATTTTATATATTGGTAGTTTACCTGTTTGTGTTTGATACTTCGAAGGAGCTTTTCTCCTACTTGAGCCAAGGGCTGTGCTTGTAAAATGAAGCCAAGTGCAGCCGAGCTGTCTTGGGACAAGATGGCATCTGAATAGAAGTTCAACCTTTTCCTAGCGTTTTCAGCATATTTTTGGCACATATCTCTCACCTGTAAATGTTACAAAGCATTGCCATTAGGCCCAGTATCACATGCATTCGAGAGACAAGATGAAGAAGGGAGCATCACTTAAATCTTATTGAAATCTAGAACTGTTAGTGAAATCTTGATTGTGGATGGTTGTATGTGCAAAAAAAATCCGTTACATTTCGTTTTGTTTCCCGTTCCAGTCTTTCACGACACTTCAGGTTTACTTCGATGAAGTAGAAAAAACAAAAAAACAAAAACAGAGTTTTGTGGTGGAATATGGAAAAGACTGAATTGATAGGCATAAGTTCTAAGAACTTAATGCTGCCAACTACTTGCTTTGAAGAAGCTATGTCAGTACAGCATCTATTCCTCCACTGGCCCTTCTTTTAATCAAACACTTAAGAGTTTTCATTTTCTTTCCTAATTCTGACCCGCTTCATTAAACATATTTCGTAAGACTTTGTATATCTTTACCATTTTTCTGTGAGCATGCCTTTCGTAACCGGAAAAAACAGAAAGACTACATAGGGTCCACATGATTTGAACCTTCGTGAAATCTGCATATCATGAAAACTTTGCCCTCATCGCATGCAAGAATTTAGGATCCATATAAAAATTATGCAAACATATGGAGTTGCTTCAAAAGAAAAGCCAAAGACAAACAACACATGTGACATATATAGATTTGTATTATATATACCTCGTGGTAGGCAAGGTAAGGAGACAGAAAAGCCGCCACAGATGCCTTTTGGTAGAAGAACAAGTTGGGAAACAGCATAGCCATGACTGATGCCGAGGCTCCAAGCATAGTACTCAACGCCACCTGAATCGGGTGCATAAGTACCAATTCACCAGCTTCTGCACAATGAATGGCAGTGCCTACATACACAATCACAATCTGTCCAAATGCAATCCTCTTAGCCATCAAGTGAGTTGCTCCCGGCAATGCCACAACAAAAGTGCACAGAGCCACTGCCAAGGCTGATATGAAGTAACTGAAGTGCGCAGGCCCTATCAGCAGGAGGCTCGAGATTGAGAGGGTCATAACCTGAACACAAGCGCAAAGGGCATGCCAGAAGCCTCTCAGCGCGTCCCCAAGAGTCGCGTCTGACACGATCAGGATGGTGGTGAGGTAAGAGTATGCAGGGTAGGCTACTAGCTGCCTGAGAGGCTGTGGGCCGTAGAGGGTGGTGGTGTAGACTATGCTGCAGGCTAAGATGGTTCGGAAAGCTGAGTGTAGCCTTGGGCACCACAAGGCACAGGCCCAGCCAGTCCTGCTGCCCGGACTCATTGATTCAGAAGTCTGGTATGTAAGGAGAAATTAAAACCCCCCAAGTTTATAGGTATAACTGAATCATATCATGATCATGATAACAGTAGGTGCTTGCCCAACTTGGTTAAGCTGGTTTTGGGATCTTGTTAAAGATATATATAGTTTCCAAAAAGAGATGGTATAATTTTTGAGCTAGCAGAATGCCCTGCAGCTAGTTAGCCATAGCTAAGATTGAACTCAAAATTTCTGCAGGTATATATGTATGTTTGCTTTTAGCATGTAGAGTACAGCTAATGAAATGGTAACAGTTAAGTTTCATGGCATTGGTAGAAACATAGATTTTTTGAATTTTTACCAGATGCCAATGTGTGAAGATGGGCAGGCACAACAAGTTTAAAGGGTCATGATATCTTGACTTTAGGTAAATATTAAAGAATAAATGCCTACTTGATAAAATTACTTTCTGCGAAAGAATCAGTCAAGTTAAGATATTTGATGTTTTGGAAACTTAATTGATTGATATGGTGCTTCTCTCTCTACACTTTGTGCTTCCCTGTTTCTTGGGTTTGGCTTCATTTGATGACACTAGAGTATAGTCCTTTTCCAGCCATCGTTAGAAACCAAAATTCCACACATTGGATTTGTCTTAGTCCTATGCTGACTTTCCCAAGCTACGGTAGAAACTAAACAAAATCCAACTTAGCGTTGATTTTCCTTTTTGAGAGGGATTTTCTATGGAATTTAAACAGCTGTCTCCTTCGTTACACCCTAAGCCCAACATGGGAAATCAACTATTACGTTGTGCAGCAGACCAAAACGAGTATTTGAGTCATATTAATTTACTAACTGGTTAAGACTTGAGCGGCGGCGTATATATATTCTCTCTATTTACATCTGTTCCGCAAAGATTGTTCCTAGCTATAGCAGAATCTCTCTTTTTTTCTGTTTTCATTATGCCTTTCTTGTAGAACCATTTATTCTGCACCAGAAAGTGGTCAAAGTGAATTTCCTTTCCTATAGGTGGTGTTTCAATCAAAATGCATTCTATACTACTCAGGAAATGGTTTTTCTTCAAAATCTTTTTAAAAAGTTGAGGTACTGGGTCTTTCATACAAAGAATTTTATTAGCGTAAATTTCATGCTCTCGTTGAAATTTGACCGTTCATGCATTGTGAACCCCACATGCATCAACACTCGAGAATCTCCCCACCCTAACGCAATGTAATCTTTGCATATGTTTAATTACTTGTGCAGCAAGCCCCGTGAGGCGAGGTTATCAAATTATCAATTATAATCCAACGGAACCATTTCTTATGTCATCAAGATGACAAATGGGAATCTCCCATCACCAGTGGTCACTACCATATTTGATTATATATATATATATATATACATACCATGCCATATTCTGGACCAGGATACTAGTCATATGTTCTTAAACTTCATGACCAATTATAAGATTAATAAATGTTTTAGTACCATGATACTAGTCCTTTATTTTTATGCTTTAATATAAATTAATAAATAAACTCTATGTACTTAACATGTGCGAAAATCTTCATGCAAATATTGTATACAATTAGATTAATTTTTAGTTTTCTGAATGTACGTATTTGAGATGAATTCTTTGATTAGGTTAAAAAGATGTAAACCGTCCAATAAACAAATGAAGAGTTTACTTTTCAAAGGCTGGTGGAAAATGAAGAACTTGATTCTTTTTCCCAATATTGATGTTAATGATATCCAAAGATTCCTAGTTGCTTGTAGTGTCATTCTGCACTCTTGAGCATTTTAAAATAAAAATATGTTAAATTTAAAGTGTAAGATGACAAACTGAGAATGTGCTAAATTTTTTGTGACCTAACCCAATAAGGCAAATCCGAACACATTTTTCATGTGTTAAAACAGGTGGTGTGCTCGACCCAAAAAATAGAAACAGGTGGTGTAGGATTTTATTAGATCTAAATCTTCCAAAATAGTTGCATACAAGGGCTTAGCCAAATTGGCTAGAGCGGATATGCTCCCTAAAATCTTCCAATAGTTTAGATTAGATTAAAGTAGAATATCGCTTGTATGAAAAAAAAAATCTTCTAGAATAGTTTAAAAAATATACTAGGTATATTTTTCACAATGAGGACAGCATGAAATAAGTTCCAAACCAGGAGAGAGTGTTGAAATAAGTCTCATCGTGGCTGAAACGGAAGCAGATACCCAGCATGAGATTCACCTGCGACTAAGGAAGAGGAGGAAGGATCTGATTCTAATATGAATAAATTTTCTTCTAACAGCGTTAAATCTGATGGTTCCCTCTTTAAGAAAGTTATGCAATCTTATAAGATCACGGCAAGGTATGAGGCACAACTCATACCCCATATAAAACATGTTTGTGTGTGCTGGACGTTATACACGTCTACATTCGGAGAAAAACTTACCTACACCCGTTGTACACGATAGGGGCTGGGTTACTCAATATGTTATAAACACAATGTGAATAAGTGAGACACAACAGAAAAACCTATAGCTCTATTCTTAAGGTTTGAAATATTTTGTTGGTTTATATATGTTTCCAAATTGATATTATGCTTAATTGCTTCTTCTGCGCCTTGATCGATAAGTGTAAAACCAAGCACACGCAATTCCCAACATAAATTGAGATATTGCAGTCGTATGATTTCAAGTTATATCACCATGAATCCTATTGTCTACCATTGTTTCCAAAAACTCAAGCCGTAAGCCAACTATTGTTTCCATATTCTAGATATCTTTAATAAACACAAACACCCTCAAGGAGGGATGGCAAATACACTTGAAAAATGATCAGCAATACTTCTACATCCTCAATTCTGCTACATCAGCTTAGAAGATTGGGTATCAAAAGAGAGGACGAATCCATTTCGGGTGGAGTTATATTAAAATTTCCAAGACAGTACCTGAATTTCCCTTTTGTAGATGGGGAAGTAGAAGAGATGGTTTCCACAAAGCCGGCCAATGAAAGCCAACCGTGCTAGAATGTTTCATTTCAAGCTTCCTAACTCTGCGCATATCATCCTCCAAAACCCCTTCATTCTGTTTACTACATCTATGTTGCATCTTCTGTTGGACTAGAGAATGATACTCAAAACTGATTCAGAGTAAAATCATTTTTGCCAATAAGATTTTTTGGGCTTTTCGCTATTCAAGATACCACCAAGAGTGGCCAATGCATCTTGATATTTACGAATTTTGAGGAAACCGCTTATCATGGAAACTTCTCTGTCTGAAAGTTTTGCTTTCTCCATGACCATATCAACAAGGTTAATTAAGGTATCCTCCATAGATAAAGCTTGGAGTCCTTCGGCCAGCATAGCAAATGATGAGAATTCTGGTAAATATCCTTTCTCCATCATCTCAACTGCAAATTCAACTGCTTCTGCAATTGGTCCTCCACCATTACAAAGCCCACGAAGGACAATCTTATATGTTATAGAATCTGGAGGATCACCTTTTTCCATCATTTCTCGAAAAAGCCTCATGGCTTCTGTTGTTCTCTTTCGTTTAAATAGTGATTGTATTACAGGGTTATAAGCTTGTGGAGACGGAACCAATCCTTTCATCTGCAGACTTCTGAGGAGTCTACTTGCAACCTGAATTCTACCTGCCTTACATAACCCCCCAATCAGGGTCCCATATGTGACTATGTCTGGTTCACACCCATTTGAAGTCATTGTCTGAACAATATCTGCTGCCTTCTTTATATCCCCCGCCCTACAGAAATATGTGAGCAGGGAATTGTAGGTGAACTTGTCAGGCTTCAAGCCTTCCATTATCATCTGGTCCATAAGCTGAGAAGCTTCCTCCATCCTCCTACTCTGACAAAGGCCATCAATAAGGATGTTGTAGGTCACTGAATTTCTTGAAATCCCCTGGAGTTCCATCTGATCAAAAATCTCCTCTGCATCTTCGATTCTCTTGTTTTTACACAATCCATCAATGAGAGTATTGTATATAACTACATTTCGTGCGCAGCCTCTCAACTCCATTTCTTTCAGCAGGTTCAGAGCCTCCTTTAGCCTCCCTCTAGAACAGTAGCTATCAATCAGCATACTGTAAGTAAACCCATCAGGTTGACATCCATTCATCTTCATCTCCTCAAACAGTTCCACAGCTGCTTTATGATTACTATTCAAGAAGAGACCTTGAATCAGGGAATTGACAGTACAAACATCAGGTAAGATTCCCTTGCTAGTAAGAACACGAGCGAGTTTAGTTGCCTCTTCAACCCGGTTCTCCTTACACAACGTGCTAATCAGAGTATTATATGTGACGGTATTTGGGGAACAGTCCCTGGAAACCATCTGATCAAGAATTTCCACTGCCTCTTCAATCTCACCCAACTTACACAACCCAGAAACCAATGAATTATACGTATAAATATCCAGATCAAATCCCTGTTGGAGCATCACATCCATGATCTCCAAAGCATGCTTAACATGCCCCACCCTGCACAACCCCTTCACCAACGTATTAAACGTAAACTGATCCGGAGAGAACCCCTCATTCGACATCTTTTCTATAAAACTCAACGCTTCCTCAACCTTACCCTCTTTGCAAAAACCATTAACCAAAACATTAATAGTCACTTTAGTCCGAGGGCACCCGTATTCTACCATCTGGTCCCTCATTTTCAATGCACCTTTCATGTCACCTTCTTCAATATATCCCTGCATTAGGGTCGTGAACGTTTTCTCATCCGGCGATAAGCCATGGTTTGACATCTCTTCCATCAACAAAAGGGCAGGCCTAATCTGATGAGCTCTACAAAGAGCCTTTATCAAAATGTTAAAGGTGGAAACATCCGGCTTAATTCCTCTACTAAGCATACCCATATTCGCAGTTTCTACTAGTTTAAGTTTGTCCCCCTCAACAATAACATTCAACAAGAAGTTGTAAAAATGAGTGTCTGGTTTGCATCCGAATTCAGTTTCCATCATTTCCACAACACCAAGAATTTCATCATACAAATCAAACGTCGCATAGCTCTGAACAAAAATCAAGAAAGTACCTGAGCTAATGTGGCATCCGGCGAGCTTCATCTCGTCCAAGATGTTCCTCATGGACTCGAAAGACCCCACCTTACCGAGCTTGAGAAGAAGCTCCTCGTATATGGTGGAATTGGGTGTAAAATTGGGCTGCTTGGAGGCCCAGTCGAACAGGCGAAGCGCGGATGACTCGTCGTTCTGGCGACGGAGGGTGTCGAGAAGCTGCTGTGGAGTGAAATCTGGAGGGAGGTGGTGGGTGGAGACAGGGGTTGAATAGGAGAGTGAGGAGTGGGTGACGAGCTGGTCATGGTGATGAAGGAGTGGGAAAGAGAGAGAAGTGAAGGGTTTGTGAGAGGAAGCAGGAGGCGGTGGCGGTGGCGGTGTCTGGGTTATGGAGTGTGTGAAAGACCAAGGATAGCATTTGAGACAGAAGGAGAAAGTCATTGAAGCAATTCAACAAACACATAAGATGCTTAGGCCATGGTAGAGCTTAACGAAAGCAGCTTTTAAGTTCAGCTGAAATGAAAACTCTCTAGCTTTTGGCTGCTTAAGGTTAACGGGTGAACAAACAACTTGAAGTACAGAAAGCGAGGGACGGATAAGTTGCTGTTGTTCTTGGATCTCGTCTTGGGGTTATGTTTTTTGGCTTTTACTATGCCGAGGAGAGGCTCCAGAGGAAACCCGTACGACGTCGTATTGGTGAGCTTCCTACAGTTGACATTTCACTAAAGTGTATGTTCTCTACTTGCCTCAATACGAACTGCTTGGCAAAAGTTTGTCACTTTTTAGTTCTTATTTTACTAATTTAGAGTAATTTACACTATTATTCACATCACACGAAATGGGTAAGATTGAACCCTACAAATTACGAGAGATTTCTCTCACTCAACTATATCGTCGAGTACAAAGTCATAGAAGAAAAACTCTATGTAGTACAAAATCTTAAGATAAATTCCAAATATGCATAATCAATCCACTTCTTTCACGAGTCATGACCCTACAAATTTTTTTGAAGGTCATACAAAATTCTAGATTTGAAACAATGTAGGTATGAGTAAAACTGTTAATGCATTTTATGATTGAGCTGTTCTACCTAATGACTGAAGCCATGTGTCCACCCTTACT